>NC_092126.1:137132024-138332024 GCF_043159975.1 Macaca nemestrina
GGCTCAAAGACCAGAGTTTTCAGCAGTCTAGTTTAAATTGACTAACTCTACATTTTCATTATTTATTTTTACTCTTATCTTCTATTTACAACACATGACAATGACTTTCCATTTACAGTCATGACACACAGTTTCTTTTTAAAATAAAGTTAAAACAATGTTGCTTTAAGAATGGTGAACATTCAGCAAAACAGGTGGCGCATATATAGCAAAAACTGAGCAGGTGGATGTACGACTGACTCGAGTCTGAGAAACACTTGTTTAGGTTTGATGATTGATACAAAATGCTAAACAGGCTTCACTGACTATCCCTCACTCTGATTTTTCTCTGATGAAGGAGGACTCTTTCCATTGCCCTGTGACTGATTTCTTCTCTTGAATATTCATAAAACAGTTTAAGGGCCATCCTCCCAGGAGATATGATGCTATTTTTATATGCTTTCGGTTTGTATTTGTCACAAGCATCATGCTTAATCAAGACTGGAGGAAGGTGACTCAGAATGAAAGGAAGCACATTGAATTTCTCTCTTCTATCTCTACTATTTTAAATTTTAAAAGACCACCTAGAACTGGGATGGATTATTACAAAAGGCCACAAACAGCTCTTATTATTGAATCCTTTAATATTCTGATCATGACAAAAAGCAGCCGACACTTGTTGTGGGCTTATCTTTCAAACAAACTAAAGGAGAAAAGAAAAATGTTATTTAAATAGAAAACCAATTGCCTTCCTTGTCCTTTTCCCTCTGAATCAGTGTAACTCCCTGTATGTTCTGTTAAATCTGGTAAGTTTAATAGATGAGAACCTCTGAATTTCACTTATAAGATTTACTAAGTGTATCAAGCAAATCGACCTAAACTTACCTATAAATAGGCTTCACAATTAGGTCCCTACATCAAAATAAAGATTTCCTTGTCACCACTTTACATAATACCATCTGCCCAAAGGATTCTCCTTTCATTTCTTACAAAGTATTAATGAAGATTATTAAACACAGACTATATACAAAACAGCTTAAAACTTCATCCAGTTTGTCTTGGGTCTTCAAGTGACTTACACAAAATGAAGGTGAAATCTCATGAGTTACTAATGTGAAGCCAACAAGGTGCTTATGTTCAGGCATCAATGTTCAGATTCACACATATATTCATATAGAGTCATACATATTCATAAGTATTTCACAAGCTCTTTAATGGTAAGCAATCTAAAAAATATTATTTGTCAAAACAGATTAGCTGGGCTCAGTGGCTCACACATGTAATCCCAACACTTTGGGAGGCCAAGGCAGGTGGATCACTTGAGGTCAAAAGTTCGAGCTCCTCCTGGACAACATGGCGAAACCCCATCTCTACCAAAAATATTAAAATTAGTTGGGCGTGATGGGCACCTGTAATCCCAGCTACTTGGAAGGCTGAGGCACAAGAATCACTTGAGCCTGGGAGGTGGAGGCTATGGTGAGCTGAGGTTGCGCCACTGCACTCCAGCCTGGGTGACAAAGCAAGACTCCATCTCAGAAAAAAAAAGAAAAAGAAAAAGAAAAAGAAAAAAAATGCAGATTAAAAGACTGTAGCTGATATAAGTGAAAGTGTTCTCTGGAACTTCATTAAAATGCAAATACCAAGGTTTAGGTAACAATTCTCTGAGAAAACAATTCCGTCTAACTTGGCCCTTATTGTCCTTCCTCTGGTTAGGTCTCTCTCTATTGGTTCACATACCAGAGGGAATTAGTCCTCTAGGTACTAAGATGCTAACTTGGGCATCTGAATGGAGAAATAATAAATGTCAACAACTTTGGTACCATCATCTAAAAAGAATGTAGTTCTTTTTTCTAGTTTTCAAACTTACCTTGTAGTAAAATTAAGATGTTGTTCTGTAAAGAGTATTAAAAAGTTTCAAGCTTTCAATAAAAATGATGAAATCTTTATTCTTGCTTCTCTTGCTTCTACAAATTCCTGTGTCACCAGCAATTCTATTCCAAGTCCCCCTCATATGTCAATATTATCTCACTTATATTTATTACAAGCACACTGACTCAGTTATTTCAAACAATGACACAAAGCATCAGAAATCCAATAATGCTGCTGCAACAAAATCATAATTAATCCTATTTTACTTGAAGTTATCCCACTTCATTTAAACTAGAGTTTAGGACAAGTAATGAAAATATTACTGTTCCTTATGCAATTCCCATGCCCCATTAGATTCTAACACAGAAGCCATTGTATCCATTCCTGAACGATCAAACAGATAAAGATTTTGTCAAGATAATACTTAGTCTCAGTAAGGGTTTCTATATTCATCTTTATGTCTTACTGTAGTTTTCAATTTTTCTACAATGGTGTATTACATTCATATCAAAACATAAAAAAGTTACCCTAAAAAGAAACTCAACTATTTCAATGTTCAAGGGACATTTTTGCTAAAGAAAGATGAACTGTTCATTATTTTAAGAAAATCCCAATATTCCTCGTGAGTCAACATAGAAACAGAAATCTTAATGTTTTTGGCACTTTAAAAATAGCTGATATTGAGCACACAATTGTTTGACTTTATTTTTGGAACACTTATGTCAGCACATATGCAATGAATTACCATGCTGTTCACACTAAGATGTAAATTAAGAATTACTCCTGATTGATCAATTATTGTGATTTATATGGCCTTAGGAAGTGGCAGCTCTTAATCCAGATACAAAGGGTCACTAATTTCAAAAAGAAATATAAAACAAATTAAAATGGTCTACTCACAACTGTAATTTCAGGTTTATGAAACCGTGCCATATAGCCGTCATCAAAGTGTTGGCTTGCTGGAAGGTTCCTCCAGCCCAGCCTCTAAAGACCCACAGGAAACAACACAGCATAGCTAACCACCTGGTGAGCATTTATTCTGGGCCAAATTTACAGTATTCAGACACACAAGAATATTTTCTTTATTTATGGCAACTTTATCCATATTTTACAGAAGAAAACAATGCTAGATAAGAGATAAGAAGCTTCTCCAAGCTCATGAAGCTAGCAAATGGTAGAACTAGAATTCAAAAGCTGATCTGATTCCAGAGTTCTTGGCTCTTAACCTCTGCATATACTGGCTGCCCTTCTAATTAACTTGGTGTTCGTCATTCTCCTATAAACACAGGTGTCACGTGTAAACTCCCTAGAGCCAGGGAGTTTACTACATACTAGTTCTCTGGGTATCCTGACTTATCTCAATTAGGCAGAACTCAGTGCATACCCAACAAGTGAACATATGTCTACTCGTGGTTTTTCCCCGCTATCCCCTTGTATACTGAGAACTCATATAACATGAAGATGTTTTAACAAGTCGCAACAATTGTATAGATCATGCTATATAATTTATCCCCTATCCAATGTTTAAAATCAACGCCTAAGCATTTTTTGGATATGGGTTGCATGTATTTGGCTAATGGATCCTCAAATCACTATGTCTGGAAACATATATCCATTTCCTAGCAAAAATCATTCTATGAAAAGAACAAAAGACTCTTTTTAAATTAGACTGTTGGCATCAATTTTGCTCCACCCCAGAGTGTCTCCAAACATTGAAAAATAAAAAATAAACGTATTTAGCTTGTTTTAATAGCTGACTTGCATTTTTCTTTTGAGGGGTGGGGGAGTGCCTAGGAAACCACACACTCTTAGGCTTTAAGTTCTCCCGATCCCTGAAAGCTGTCAAATGACCCACTAGGGCTAGCAGGAAAGAAGTGATGAAATAAGGAAATCAAGAGAATCAAAAGAGCCAAAAGGGCAGAGGGGAGTGCCACTCTCAGGAGAAAAGGGGTGGGACCCAGTTTCTACGCAGTTCACGTGGTCATCAAAATAGACTTTAACAGGGTAAAAGTCAGAGGTCTCCATTGAGCACTGTGGCACATGGCATGGCAGACTCATTCCATACCAGCTGCTCTCCACTGTGAGGCTCAAAGGAATCATTAATCCTCATTAAAAGAGAGCAAGCTGCAGCGGCTACCCACACTGGAGTACTCAGAGTTCCCAGTGAAAGTGGCATAATTGCAAATCAGTGCTTGCAGCTGCCACTCTGCCCCTGAGTCTTCCTATTTGCAATTCCCATTGACAATTCCTGATTGTCAACACTCTTTCCGCCTGTTCAGAGCACCCTGGTCTATAGGCACTGTGCTTAGTTTAGCTCCACAATGATGTCTGCCTACTGCTTGGAAGGGTTCCCCTAGTGCTCGCTCATGTTACATATACTTCAGAGATTAGCATTTAAGTCAGGTCATCCCTAACACACCTTCCAAATTCAATAAAAATGCATCTGGCTCTTTTTGTGTTATAGCAACAGATGAAAGGACAAAAACTTCCTTTAAAAAAAACCAGATAAGGTTACTGCTCTCAAAACCCCCATATTTAAAGATAAGTGTCTAGATATCACATGTAAAGATGACAATATAAAATATATTTGACCTGTATTATTGTCAAAGAGTTTGTTGTTTTGTTTTATTGTCCTCAGGATATTACCCAAGAATTAATTTTTTTACTTAATCGTCACTCAAAAATTTAATGCGGACATTGGTTACTTCTAATTTATTCTTCATTTTAAAATGCTTTGCGGAGTGGATTACCCAATTAAATCTTCTTATGAAAGGAAGACTTTGAGGGACAGATTTAAAACTTCTTTGGCGTCAGAACTCCCACAAAAGTACAGTGTCAATACAAAGTAAACTCTAACACGGGCAGAGGATAGGAGAGACACTCTGCCAAAGAGAAGCGCCCAATATCCCAACTGCAGGGTTTCAGCAGGAGACAGATGCCTCTGCATTTCTATACCTGGTGCCATATGCTATGAGCTTGTAGAAATGAGAATGTTAAGTGACTTTTAAAAGGAAATATATAAGCAGGTGTCCACTTTGTGATATTTGAAATTCAAAAGAAACTTTTAAATCACTAAGTTTTTCATTCTTACTGTTTACTGAAATATATATATACACACACACATACATACACACACACACTCTGGAGAATTCCAACATTACAGAAATGTGGCATTAAAGTTCCCCATAATCCCACCAAACAAAATAACTATAGTAACCGTAAACTGTTCATTAGCTTTAGAGTATTTTTCCCCTGCAAAGACTAATATAAATGCCTTAAAAATAAACAAATTGCGTCATACCATGTTTTATTTTTTTGTTTCCACTGGTTTTTCTAGTAAAACGTGAAAAACTTGCTAGGTAAATTCTGCAAGAGTTGTAGCACTCCATACTGTCCACTCTTCACCTAAGCTTTATGTTTATCTGACTAGTATAAAGTGATGTATGTTAGAAAGATATTCACTGAAAGCTAGTTTTGATAGGAAAATAATCGCACTAATAAATATAACAAAGCCCATACATCACACAATAAGCTATGCACAGTCATTAGAAAGAAATTAATACATAACATATTGTTTAAAGCAACCATGGACTAAAGGGGGACTATTTGGTTTTAATTGGTCACATTGTTAATTCTGGAAAGTATGTCTCCATGAACGAGTTTAAGATTTTCTCAATAATTCTATAGCAGTTCCACATTCTTGCTGATATACATAAACAAGAAGAAAACAGATTTCAGAAATGTTTTTGGTAACTTCTATATTTCGCTTTAAGTTCTTGCATCCTGTACAAAAATTTTTATTTGAAATAACAATTCTCCACCTTTGTACTTAATTGCAAAAATCCTTTATCTACATTGTTTCCTTGGTACACCCAGACAGCATGACAGGTAGGAAAGACAAGCAGTAAATACTCCTCCCACTCTAGAGATGAAGACTCAACATTTAGAATCCCAACACCAGAGTAAACACCTGGGTGGAGACCTAAACCTGGGTCTCCTGATTTAAATCTTTTTTTTTTTTTTTTTGAGATGGAGTCTTGCTCTGTCACTCAGGCTGGAGTGCAGTGGCGCCATCTCGGCTCACTGCAAGCTCCGCCTCCCGGGTTCACACCATTCTCCTGCCTCAGCCTCCCAAGTAGCTGGGACTACAGGCGCCCACCACATGGTTCTTTCCATTTCAACATGTCTCTTCTAATAGTAAGGAGATCTGCTGCATTTCAGAGAAGCCTTACCTAATGGTATTAGAGTCTTCTGTTGCTGTAGTAAAGACTATTAAGGTAAAGTGAAAGTGATAAAAGTGGCTAAATCGGGGAATAGGAGAGGGGAAAATATGATATTCACTTTATTTTATATGTGGAGACTAAAAAAATGGAGATGGACTGACTTATTGAGAGTGCAGCTATGCTAGTGAAAAGAGAGTCATTACTACCAAATGACAATGCAATAGTTTCAAAAACATAATTTAAGTGAGTCCATCCGGAGACAGCAAATATACAGCAAAAAATGTCACCCTTCCCCTTGTTTGTGTGCCCATGACAAACATCACTAAATGATCACAATGCTCATCTGCACTCAATCCAGGAATGTCCTCAGAATTTTTTGACACCATAATCCAAGGTGATATCACTATCATTGTATATACTGAAATTGATTTATAAGATGAAACTCTAGTTTCTACCTTTGGAAATGGCGAGTTGGAGTCCATTACTAATAATGATCTCTAAAATCTGCTTACATTTGCAGTTAACAAAGAATCTTCTAAATGCAGCTTGAATTATATCAAGTTTCTTTCATCAAAACAGAGTATTTGGGTAACCAAGACAACAGTTAGAGATTTCAAATTAACATGAATAGGTTTTACTTCTTAAACAGATAACTGCTACCAAACTTTTCATACTCCGTTGCTGAATATGGTAAATGGTTATCAGTCCCTGTGGAGGAGAGCAGTATAGTCTCATGTGTTTATTTCTAACATTAACCAAAAATGGATTATGCATATCTGTGCCTGTTTAGCAAAAAAAGTTTTCTGTATATAGTTAAGCAAGAAATATCAAGCCTTTCTTACTCCTACAATGAAAGAAAAATATAATTACAAAATCATTTGGTTTACAGCCTATTTTTTCTCTAAAATCAAACCAAAAATTAAAACATTTTAAACAATTTTCACCAATAATTTTTTAATTCACTGATAACATCTAAGCAAAGATCATAGATTGAATTCAAAGGAAAAAAGCAAATGGATCAGTGTTTTAAAAAGGATTCCTTTAGGAATTACAAACTGGATTACAAACTGACTTGGACTGACCAATTAGAGGTATTGATATAGGCATAGTTTCCAAGATATACAGACAGATGAATGCAGAAAGACAGATGTATATGTTATTACCGTAGTGCATATATACATGTGTTTATATTACATATTTACATTTTCTAGCTCTATCTGCCAACGGTGCCTAGAAGCAATGAAATCTCAATCATAATGAGCACCCTAGCACCCATATGTTGGTTTCTAAACACTGTTCTCCACTAAATGAAGCTGGAGGTCCTTGAAAAAAAAGGACATGTCAGAAGTGGGACAAGGACAGAAGATTGACCTGGAGTATCTTGTGCTAGGAAGTAGGAAAGTGCTCAAAACATGAGGAGAACATGTCAAAAAAAACACAGGTTAAAAGCTTGAAAGAGCTCCATTTGGCCAAAACTTGGCCAATGTGACCACCAAATTGTAAAAACTCATGAGTCCATATTGATAAGAGAAAGAGACAGACAGATTAAACAGATTAAATAGGAGAAAAAGGAGTACTCCTTCTTATAGTAGAAAGTCAACTAATGTGGAAGGATTGGAGTTAGAAAAATCACCATTTGTCAATCACCACAATAGTAGATTCAACCAAACACAGTCAATGGATGATAAAACCAGTGTGTGACAGTTTGAGGAGCAGCAGGACATTTACATAGCCTCAAAGCATCTACCTAAAGGAGAATTATTGATTATAAAGAAGAAAATAGTAACTTTACAGTGGAGACAGAGAGATACGACTTTAACCAAGTGGTTCAAGTTAACATAAATAAAAGGGACAAATTCACCTCAGGTGAGACCTGACATGATGTACTGAGAAGGACACGCTATCACTTCTGTGGTATTCTTGCCCACAATGTATGATCTGGATCCATCCATGAGGAAACTTCAAACAGAAATTAAGGGACAGTCTACAAAAGATCTGGTTTAGATTCTTTAAAAATATCAACGGTATGGAAGACAAAAACTGAGCAATTGTTTGTTCTAAAGTAAAGGAAACTAAATAAATACGAAAATGGAATAAAACCCATGACAGTGGTTTTATTTTGCTATAAAGGGCATCATAGGGACCATTGGCAAGATCAGAATAAATTCTGAAGATTAGATAACAGTTTTTTACCAATGTGAATTTCCTGGTTTAGATTACCATACTGTTACATAAGAGAATTTCTTATTCCTAAAAAGTTCACACTGATGAATTTAGTGATAAAGAGTAGAGAAAGAAAAGAATAAAGTAAGTGTAGTCGATGTTAATATTTGGAGAATCTGGGTCAATAGTGTACAGAAATCCATATCTACAAGTCTGAAATTATGTCGAAATGAAACATTTTTTAAAGGGGAGTCTTCTATTACTTTTTTTTTTTTAATAAATACTCCAGCTTAATTCACATACCATTTTACAACTTTAGTGGGTCTCAGAACAGTATCTTCTCACCTAACAATAACAAGCAGTGAAATCTCACTTTGTCCCACCAAGTAGCCTGGCTCTGGGAGGGAAAGCATTGCTAATCCTTTCTAGCTGACCCTGTAACAAACCTTGTTAGCAGTGACAGTCCAACTAAACCAAAAATAAACAAAAAAGAGAAGGACTGGTTTATACAAAAGCCTTTGAGTTTCCACAGCTTCTGTAATCATATCCTTGGGTCTCCAAATCATAACACTTGCAAGATGAATGCATATTTACAGAAGATTGTATGAAATAATGGTTATTGGGAATAGAGGGCTTAAGTCTCCCACTTTCATTGGATCCAGGGAATCAAGATTGCTATCTGAAAGCAGAACAGCGTTTAACCCACACAATTGCTACACAGACTCATTTATCACCAAAGGCAAGCCTACTATAACACAAAAACGAGCTTGGTTCTCCAAGCCATATGGCTTGAAGACTGGCAAGAAATATAGATGTGGAAGGCCTCTAGAAGTCTTTGAGAAAGAGTTTCAGGGGAGTTGCATCAGAGGAGTGTTTAACTTATAGGCAAGCCATGCCAAAAACAAAAAACAAAAAAAGTGGAGAGATTAATATATTGAATAGCACATGCCTCAAAGTGAATTTGCTTTTTTTTTTTTTTCTTTTTTTGTGACAGAGTCTCACTCTGTCCCCCTGGCTGGAGTACAGTGGTGCGATCTCTGCTCACTGCAAGCTCCACCTCCCGGGTTCACACCATTCTCCTGCCTCAGCCTCCTGAGTAGCTGGGACTACAGGCGCCCACCACAATGCCCTGCTAATTTTTTGTATTTTTAGTAGAGATAGGGTTTCACTGCGTTAGCCGGGATGGTCTTGATTTCCTGGCCTTGTCATCCGCCCACCTCGGCCTCCCGAAGTGCTGGGATTACAGGCGTAAGCCACCAGGCCTGGCCAAATTTGCTGGTTTCTTAGTAGGTCTCAGTTTCTCGGTGTTTTCTCAGTGTGAGCATTTTGCCAAATGAGGTATTCACAGACCAAGCCAAACACTCCATATGGCAGTCAGCTGAGAGACAGTGAAGTGATCCAGCGCTGTGCAAAACCAGCTGGCTGGACTTCCAAAGAGATGGTATGTTCTCCATGTGGCACCTCTCCCAAGAGAATTTTGAGGGTAATAATGACCTTAGGTGATTTTTCACCTTTTTGTCCTCTCCTAAATAACTTTCAGTAGAATAAGATTGGCCTAAAGTAGACTCCAGAGTCCACAGAGAAAGGTGGTGTGTTTGTGGATGAGAAAATCTGCTTCAGTTGGATAACCCACACTTTGGGCACAGGGAAAAATTTTTCCACAGGTCTCAAACTATTTGAAAGAATATGAGCATAGTTCCTTTAAGAAATCTGGTGATATTACAGTATAGGAGCCTTACATTGTCTTTAAAATATAGTTCAGACAGTAGGCTCAGAGGCAGAAAAACAAAAGGCACTGAGATATTTACAGTTTTGAATGAATATTAAAGACATCAGAGAGAAATTAAATTTAGTTTTCTAAATGCAATAAGTACATGCAATCAAAGGTGGGGTCAGAAGTTGTAAAAAGGACCGGGGCAGCTCACAGGTAAGAGGGGTGCAGGGAAGACACAAAAAAATCCCAAGCCAATACTGAGTAAGTCAGAACTTGCTAAATCCCAGTACCAAATGTGAGATGGAATAGGTATGACCAAAGTCTGCCCAACAAGCCCAGGGCAGATGGATACACAGGATTCTGGGGGACAGCATGGGCCCTGCAGCCATGTGGGCTGGGAGGGCACTTAATCTAAGGGGGCCCCAGATTCCCAGCCACAGCCCCAGGACAGGCCAGCTCAGGCTTTCTTATCAGGCCTCGGGAGCACTCGTGCAGGGAATCCAGTTAGGGCACATCAGGTAGGCAGTCTAGCTGGACGACAGGGATGTTGACAACTTTGTCTCTGAGCAACTCAATTCCTGTCCCAAGGTTTGGAACAAGTCAAGCCTCTACCTCAGTGATTGTCCCTGATGCCCCTGTCACTCCCCAGTGAGAGTTTCAGCAATCTGCAGGGGCATTTTTCACCATCACAACAATAGGGGTATGTGCCAGAGATGACATGAAGAATCTCCTGCAATGAAGAATGGTTCTGCCTCCAGCACAACTTTCACATATCCCACCAGATAGTCATGAAGATAAAGTAACAAGCTTTTTATAATTACCTGAGCATAGACCTAACTCTGTTTTGCATATAAACACAAAAGAGTTTTCTGCAGTGTAAATATACACACATTGTACACCCACATCCACAGCAGCATTATTCAAGATAACCAAAAGGTCAAAGCAACCCAAGTGTCCATCACTGGCTGAATGAATGGACAAAACGTGGTAAATACAGACAACAGAATGTTATTTAGCCTTAAAGGGGAAGAAAATTATAACATGCTACAACAGGCACGAACCTTGAGGACATTATGCTAACTGAAATAAGGCAGTCACAAAAGGCAAATACTACATGATTCCGTCTATAAATCAAATTCCTAGAGACAGAAAGTGGAATGGTGGTTTCTAGGAGTTGAGGTGGGGAGGGTGTTAGTGTTCAGTGGGTGTAGAGTTTCAGTTGAGGAAGATGAAAAAGTTCTGGAGATGGATGGTGGTACAGGTTCTGCAACATAAATCAGTGTAGTTTATGCCACTGCACTGTCACTTACAATGGTTAAAATGGTAAATTTTGTTATGTATATTTTACCACATGTATGTCTTGCCATATATACATATACACACACAGATGTTTCAAGGAAAGCAACTCTTGTATAAATCATAGCAACACTGTAGTTGCCTGTGTCAGAACTTAACCATGACCTGTTCACTACCATGGAAATTCACATCCTGTACAGCAAGGCCATTAATGATGCCTGGGCCACCAGCAGCAGCCTCTTGTATCTGGCAGCATCTGCAGCCACGAGGTGCATCCCAGCGAGTCTATACAGAGGTGCGAGCATCTGACAGTGCCCTGGTGTCGTCTAGCGTCACTGTGCCAAAACACTGGCACACTGATATATTTTATTATAAATTATCTTCCTTTGATTTTCTTTTATGCTACAGCCATATATTTTTACAATTATTTGTGTATGTATGCATATAAATGTTACTTGTAAATTTCATTTCACCACAGTATTGGTGGAATTCCAAAATGTTTCTTATAAAAAACAGGGAGGAGCTGGGCTGGCCCTGATGTGGGTGAGAGCCACTGCCCTGGGCTCAGAGAACAGATACCATTAAGAGCAGAGGAACTCTGCAGCAAAGAACAGACTCAATTAGTATCTCTGGATTTAATAATACCCCTTTGCAAGAATTAAGGGTCTTATGGTGAAGATCTGGTGGTGGTTTGCCCACTCCCCTGAAAAAGAAAACATATGGTGGAAAACTAGAGACTCTGACTCTTCTTACTGATGAAACACACACACACACACACACACACACACATATACACACATTCTCTCTCTCTCTCTCTCTCTTAAAATAATCACATTCATGCCTCCTGGTAATAAACTCAGACACAGACGAGGTAAACCAGAGAACATATTTTCAGTCATGGGAATCACTGTATCATGTCAAAAAAGATTAGAATTTGACTGCAAAGGGCACAGTGTGTCAATTGCAATTACACATATATCGTTTCTCTATTGTGGTCATCCTTCTTTCCATCTCAACACTGAGACATGATTAATATTTTACATACTGTTCAAAAGAGGAATGTGACTTACCAGAAACCGTACTGAACATTTCAAATACAGATCATCCTTTGCCAAGAGAAAATCCTGCCCAGCTGTAGATTTCTCATTTGCAAAACATAAGAGCAATGAAATTCCATTACTTAGAGAAACTGGCTGTTCCACCAAACCCTTGGCAACGGAAGCTGTACTTATCTTTTTGAACAATAGTCTCAGAAAATGTATTCACTCTCAAAAAAGACAGTAAGGAACGCATTTGAGCTCTTAGGAAAGCACTCTTGCCCAAGCAAATTCCTGTTTGCTCTCCTGACCTGGGAAGTATAAAGACTGACTCTAAACCATGCAGCAAAAACAGCTCCAAGTTTAAGAACCCTTCAGACCTTCAAAGGGGATGCAACAATATTAATAATGTCCTTAAAACAAAATCAAGTATCATTTTAACATGTAAGTTAGCACAATGCACTCCCTCCCTCAGGGGAGGGAGCCTCACACCCGAACTAGTTCAGTTTGCTTTCCCTGTGAGATTTAACTGTGTATTTGCCTGAGGATTTTAAATTATCCTGAAGCATACTGCACATTGCACGATGTGTCCAGATGAGACTGGACACGCAAGACTTTGTTCTCAGTCCTGCTGAGGCTCCTTTCCCCAGAAGAAGCCTGTGGCCACATTCCAGCAAGTGACATGAACTTCACTTATGGCTTAGCTCATGGTCCTCGTTCCCACTCAGTCTGAAATTTTGAAATGGGCCATGAAAATACTCAGGAAATACACACAGTATGAAAATGCGTGTGGAAAACAAACATCCACTGGTAGCAGTGCTATTTTTCTGGTTTCTTCTATTTGCACTATATTACGGCTACGGCCCATAGGTGAATTTCTTGTGGGGTCTGGCGTATCATTGCAGATTCTCAAATGTACTTTTTGCCTAATAGGAAAGCCAATCAATTTAGCCCATATACGTATCCATCCAAAGAGCGATGAAAATGGTCAAAACACCAGTAAAAAATTTATATCAAACTTTATATTATATCGAACTCATCACAAAATTTATATCAAACTCATTTATATCAAACTTTGCAACAAGAGCCCATATGAAGAGGCAACAAATCGTTCTCTCCCTTTCAGTGACTTCAGAGCATCCTAGAACACTGCAACCCTCTTACAAAGTGTTGCCTTGGTGGGGCTGAGAGATCCACTTCCCCTACATGAGTCTACAAACCTGTTGTATAAAAGTTTGAAATGATGAATGAACTGAAAATGGAGTGAGTGATGATATGTGAACTCTAATATCAACCTCTGCCTGCAAATCCCTGGGCAATCAGGTTGTACAACTAACAACAGGCTAAGAGGACGAACATAACAGAGAAAACAATGCATTTGTAGAATTAAGTGTGTGCTGTGAGCTCTGAAGACATTAGAATGACTCCAAAGCTGACATAATTGTACCCTGGTAATCAATATGTACACGGTGCACAATTTGTACAACAGGGATTGTTCATCTGGTTCTGACACCCAACTCTCCAATGGTTTCCGCGCAAAGCTGTAACTGATGCATACGAAACAGATTCAGGTCCACATGAAAAAAGCCAAATTGTGAACACTCCACTCATAATCTGGCTTTTCTACATTTAACAAAAATTTAACACCAAGGCAATCAGCACTCAATCTGGTTCCACACAATGGGAGAAGTGTGACTCCAGCTCAACCATCTACCACTTTAGGCCTCCCTCCCCAATCAAACGTCTTGCTTTGAGCTGGATGAAGATGGGATGGCATTTAGCCTATTAAAAGACACTAGCCAGTATTCACATACCTCAATAATCCTGTCATGAATTTGCAGCCCTCCTTCCTTGGCTGCGGGCCCAGTGTCAACTATCTTGGATACAAAGATTCCTTCACTGGATGATCCATCGTGGTTATCCTTTGGGTTAAAAAAACACAAGCATGAATGCTAGACATTAAGTTGAGCATGAAAGTAAAGCTTGCACTCTTAAAACAGTAACTGACTCTTGCTGTGTCAAAAGTGGCAATAGGGTAAAAGGTATTTGTTTCTCCTAATTTTTGTTTTAAACTAAAATAAACACACAGTAAAATATTTCAAACCACACCAAAGGACATAAACTGATGTCTCCCTGCCATCTCCAACCCACTGTCCTTCTTCCCCCCATGGTAGCTGTTTGACTTTATGCATCCTTTTGAAAACATTTTAATGCATCATCTTCCTAAATATGCATTTGTTCCTTTTTGCATACAAATGCAATTATGGTAGTCTGACTTTTATGTCCTTACCTCTCTCATTTAACCCTAAAAATCATTAAGATCTTCTGCTACCAATTCCCCAGGTCTGCCTTACTTCTTAAAGTGACTGAACAATATCCAACAAGAGGCTAACACTGTTTTCACTTGTTGTGATTAAACAATGCTGTGACAATACTCTCCTGCTTGTATTTTAAATTATCTCTGCTATTATAGTTCTAGGGCAAATCCCTAACAATGGAACTGTTGGGTCAAAGGATATGTACATTTCATAGATATTGCCAAATGGCTTTTCAGAGTTTATACTGATTGTTCATTAGATAGTATTTTCCCACATCCTCATTTGCACAGGATGTTATTAAGCTTGTAAATATCTAATAATTCGACTGTGAAAACAGATACTTTGTTTTTGTTCCAATGCACTACCATCACTCTAGTCCCAATACATTCTGATCTCCGACCTCCTTGAATCCCTTTAGATCTTTGAATTAAATGTCAGAACTAAAACTTTCTGGGAACAACGACAGCTCACTGCTCAAACTCCTTCCTTTCTTTAAAATCAAAAGACTCCAACAAGCTCATAAAAAACCCCCACAGCTTGTTCATGAACTTCTTTTCAAACAGTATTGCAATGAGTTCTCTCCAAGTGTGTGGATTAAATTTCTAGCGATTAACAGACGGATTTATAAATTAAATGGCACAAGCATGTGATATTTCCAAACAAAATCATTTGAAATGTAAGCTCAGAATGTTCCACAAAACTCCAAAATCTAGTCATGGTAAATTCCTTGCCGCATGTCATTAGAAGATTTATTTCAATAACAATTACTCTGAATACAAACATATAAAAATTCCATTTGTTAAAAATAACTCTGAAAATAAAACATTTTCCTCTTTAAACAGCAAAAAACAAAACCAAAAAACAATCCCTATATTCTAAAGAGGGAAGGGAATGACTTCAAGTGTGATTCAATCTACCCCTTCAAATGCAACAGCAATAACTAATGTTGGAAAAATGTACATTTCTCAGTCCTTCTCTCCTACTTCACACTTCCCCAAACACACACACACACACACACACACACAGAGTAAAATGTTATATGATTCACCAAAAGAAACCAAAATCACAACCTAAAATGAGCATTAAGTGTTTTTCCCGACATTTATCCCCACATGACAAAGATATGTCTCTAACCGGCATCTGGATTCCATCAATGCTCTTTCAAGAGAAGGGTCAGGGAGCCTGTGGGTGCTGTGTAGGATCAGCTATCCTCAAAAGGCATCCCTGCCTAGCATCACAGTGCCCTGCACAGGCCTCCTGTACGCTAACCCTTTACCATCTGAATACCTCTGTGCCTCCTTCCTCTCTCACTGCAGCCTTACTGATGCACTAGTCTAAACACATCTGTGTAGCTCCCTACATGCACACCTGAAATGGATGTATAAAACTACACAGTAGCTTCCTTTACTGAGCACAAACTAGATACCAGGTACATAGTGAGTGTTCTATGTGCACTGTTTAATCCTCACAGTAACCACAAGTGATAAGTACTATTATTATCCATTCCACAGATGAAAAACCTGAGACAGAGAGAGGTTCAGTAACTCACCCAAGGTCACACAACTAAAAAGTAGTACAGCTCAGTTTCAAACTGAGGCGAAGTGGATCCTCTTGCACATGCTCTGTGTGCAATCTAGTCTCCCACTGAGAAAACCCAAAACACACAGGAATTCAGAAGTCCAACATTTCAGGCTATGGAATATTCCACTAGATGAACTTGAAGAGTCTCAATGGACCACAAAAGATTTATGAACAAGCTTGAGTTCCCTAAGAGGTGATGTCAATATATCAAATGAAAAGAGATCTGTGTTTACTCTGATTTAACCACTTTGCATTTCTTGGCTGGAGAGAAAGAGGGAGATAGGGGATGGGATTTTGGCTTTTGTTTGTTTTGCAAAATACCACACTGCACATAAGCAATAACTCTTAAGGAGCACTAGAAAGCTCAAGCAAAAATCAGAGAGGAACCGAGGCAAGAACAAACACCAGAAGTCAGATTAAATTGAGGCAGTGGTGAGGGGTGGGAAAGGATGCAAAAAGCACATAAAGCAGGCAGGGCATGGCAGCTCACACCTGCAATCCCAGCGCTTTGGGAGGCTGAGGCTGGTGGATCGCCTCAGCTCAGGAATTCACGATCAGTCTGGGCAACATGGTGAAACCCCATCTTTACGAATACAAAAAATCAGCCGGGCATTTATGGTCCTAGCTACTCAGGAGGCCAACGTGGGAGGACGGCTTGAGCCTGGGAGGCAGAGGTTGCAGTGAGCTAAGATTGTGCCACCGCACTCCAACCTGGGTGACAGAGTGAGACCCCCATCTCAAAAAAAAAAAAAAAAACAGCTAGATTTTTCTCTTAAAAGGTATCTCTATTCTAAGTTTGTTTGGCTCCTCTCCTAACACATTTTAAGTTAGAGTTATTTATCAAGGTGAACTAATATGACTTGGAATTTGTTTTGTTGGCTTAAGTAAGAGAGAAATGAAAGGGACTGTTTTCATAGCAGGGGTACCTAACAATAAAGCACACTTCCCAAAGGCTTAGGTGAAAGGTTTGACACAACAGACTAGCTGCTGTTTCTTTAGGGTTGAGGACTAACAAATGATATGATTTTGCTAAGAGCACTGCATACTGATCACGCAATGAAAAGCCTTACGTCAGAGATATGGCTGGGCTATTTCACAACCCAACCAAGCATCTAACACAGGAATTCCTTGGGAAACACAGACATCATTTGTACTGTATTCTTCTAGTAACTAATAACGTGTGTGCGTTGTTGCTCATCTTGGCTTTTTAACATGTACTCAATGACCTGCCAGATTTTCCAGGCAACAGTGCAGAATACATTCAGGTTTCATGATGCTATTTCTGCTAATCAGGACAAATTTTGAAAAACACTATGGCAAACACAAGCAGGTGGAATTAAATTTTCCTCTGGGAGCCATGCAGGCAGTTCTTGCAAAAGGACCACATAAACTGAAAATAGCAATGCAAGCTACAAAATCAGGTCTGGCTTGTACTCAAATCACCTTTTGTAAAAAAGAAAAAGAAAATAACTGAAACATGCTCTTTGATAAGCACAAGGAAGAACTGTATTCCAGTGGGGCTGGAATGTCACTTTGCACCTGATGAGTGTGGAAACTGAACACCATCTTCACTGGCTTTAACACAGTAGGTTTCCCAACGATCACTTGGCCACAGGCCTCTCCATTTTGAGCAATTTCCAACATTAGGCTTTGGTGTGGTTTAGACCTGGGGCAGAGAATAGGTCTTCTTGGTTTGGGTTCTTTTGTTTGCTACAGCTTGTGAAACATCTAATTGTGAAGTGAATCTTAATTTATTGAAGTTGTTTCTCAAAACTGGTAACAAAGGGTGGAGGAATAATTATGAGTGTAAACAAGAACAGCCCACTCATTTGTGCTAAATGGCAAAACATGTTCTTGATGGTAAATTGTACAACATGGGCTCATGTTTTGACCCACTGGCTCAAGTCTGACCCTGCTGCTTCCTGGAGCCAAATGTCTAGATATTTGAGTGCAGCTTGCTCCCTCAGTCCCTCCTAAGACTGGAGAGTGCAGCAGACCCCTGGCAGCAGAGACTAAATCAGAAAAGCACATGATGGCACACAGCCTAGGATCTTAGTCAACCGGTAGAAGGTAAAAATAAAAATATACCAACCTCACGCAGTTCTACAGTTTTTTAAGAATTCCACAGAGAGAATACAAGAAACACAACTATGTGATCACATCCCTGGGGCTCAATAAAGTGGGAATGATCCCTGTCCCCATCTACCTTCATATTTATAATTTAGTCTCATCATTTACAATGTTCTTTTTCATATGTGTGTTGGATAAGACAGATAATGTTCATCATTTTAACAACTACAAATCACATAAAGTTGTCGTTTCTTATAATAAACCATTGTTTTGGTTTGTTTTTGAAACTGCGGAATGGGCTAAAAGCAAAGGGAATTTAATCATAAATCTCTTTGTGTCACTCCCTTCAACTGAAGCCATGTGTTGGCCACTCCCACCCTACGTAATTTAAATCCCAGACTCAAGACTTAGGCCCTTTGGGGTCAAGCCCTTGTTTTCTTCACCAGCCCTCTTTCTGACCACTTCCCTGCCCATCCCTCAACTCTTTCCATTTCCACACTCTGCTTACTTGCAGCTCCCCCAATTCCCAACTCTCTTCCTGCTTCAGGCCTTGTATGAGCGCCAATCCCCATCCCTGCAAAACCTAGTGTCCAACCGCTTTATTTTAGCCCATGGGTCTTCACAGGTGGATGCATGTAACACAATGCATTGGAATGGCAGGAGAATATATTTGACATTTTATTCATAGTCATATTTTAATTTTATTATTTAAAATACTCCCTCTTGTATGTAACTTTTAATAAGGCACATAACGTACTAGTTTGGTAGTGTGTACACATTATATATACTAATAAAATTTGGTCATCTGATCTAGCAAACTCTTGTTCAACCTTCTGAACTCAGCTCCAATGGCCCCTCCCCAGGATACCTCCTCCCGCAGGGTTAACTCATCCCAAGGCATCATTAGCTGGTGGCAGGCACAGAGTACATCAATGAGAGCAGTGCTATGCTCTCCCAACTCATCAGTCTCCCCATCTGGAGGTGAGCTCCATGAGGGCAGGGCACACACTATTCCCATCTGGATGGCTAGCATCTTCTTGTCCTTCAGGTTTCTGCTTACTACTATCTCCTCTTGTCTTTCCTGATAACCCAAGCTAATGATACTCTTTGCTTCTTGGCTGGTATCTGCCATGTGCCATCCACCCAGTTTGTTCCTTCACCGTACTTCTTCCAATCCAATCTGTAATTATTGTATTCACTTGCTTCTTGTCTGACATCCCCACCAGGACTCAATGATCACAGGGCCTCAGTCTTTCTGGCCTCCATTGTACCTCCTGGCCCTTAGCAAACAGCCTATGTTCAATACTTATTTGTTGAATGAAAGATTTTTGTTTTCCTTTCCTTTAACTATTTTCCTTTCAAGCTAATAAACGAGGAGATGGTCAGGAAAAGAAAAGGGTAAGGGATGGGACATATTCAGATAATCCCCCTTGAAATGTGAGATTCTGAAACACTGCTACTCTCCGGAGCCCATTCTTTGAACATTTTCCCCATAATTAAACTGGCAGATTTGAGTTCGGCCTCTTCTTTCTAGAGGAGTGTCTGCTGATCAATGTGGTGGTCAAAGAGCTGCAGTGGGAGGAGAAAACAAAGGGATGCAGTCACCCACAAATTAGGGAATTGTCTCTGACTAATGAACAGCTGACAGAGCAGAACTCAAGATCAGGCTTCCAGTCTGCAGCCCACACTCCAGCTCGGTCTAGGAGGGTGGCTGGTTATCCAGTTCCAACTGCACACATCTCATGCAACTTCATTCAGCCCAACTGCTGTACAATCAGAAATGTACCCCCTAATAAAAGAAAGAAATTCAAAAAAAGAAATGCACCCCCAGAACCAAACAGTTTAAATTAGCTGTTATATTACTAGGCCAATGCTGTTTTAGGAGACTACACAATAAAAATCCCTAAGTGTGAAGATGTTAGATAGCCAATGAACTCTAATGACAGAGAGCAGAATGAAGTCAGCAAGGTTTCCTGCTCCTCGCTGTCCCCTTCAAACCTTGACCTCTCTTTCCAGCTACACCAGGAAAAGGAAAAACACATTTTAGTAATTAACATACCACACTCGGCCGGCCACCAATAATATTGAATCCCAGGGAGCCAGAGTCCCGATGCAGGACAAGAGTCAGGCTTTTGGTTTCTTCGCCCTGCAGGTAACAAATAAGATCAAATTTTTATTTACCAACAGGGAATAGATGGTAGGAATTTTCCTTCTATCTAAGTGTACTCAAGGACTACTCAGCTAATCATTACAAATCCTGTTATCTCTTGGGAAGTTTAACCAAAGAAACTTCTGGAACCCAATCTGAAATTCTGTCTTGTGTTTAAGAACTTATAAACATTTCTAGATACCATCTAACCCTGGAATGACCACATAAGAATGTCTGGAGATGTACAGACATGCCCAATGAACATTTTCTATGAATGACACCTTGGTCTGCAAATGCATCTTTCTTTTGACCGGCCCATAGTACGCAGGCTGTCTAGACGGCTACTTTCTGTTTGTTTCTCAACCATTCTCAACAGCAGCATTCATGTCATGTCATGAAAGGTTCAAATAGCAATCCTTTCGGAAGTGTGAGTGCATGCATGGCCCATCAATAGCCATCTCTGTTTGGGAGACTTGGGGAAAAATAGTGCATGAAAAGTGAGATGCAAACACAGAAAACAAAAAATCCTGAATCTTACTGAAAAGGGGGAGGGGGCATTTTCACAAAGTAATTACTGTCCAATCCACACGAGATGCAGAGCTGTTTAATAGAAAGCACTCTGTTTAAGGCTGGCCATTGTGAACCCCTTTAAATCAAACAAGTAGAAGTGACCCAGGCAGGTCACAGAGCGTAATGTTCGACAGTCAAAGGCAACAGAGATGCCAGGGAGAGTGTTCTCAACTAACACTCTCAAGTGACAGCAGACAGATAAAAATAGATTTAACCTTATGTGAAAACTGTCACGTAATATTCTTTGACATAAACATTCAACTCGCTGATACACCTTTGACATGTTTCCAATTATATGAATGATACGCAAAACATCGCAGCCTGTGGACTGCCTACAAATCGGCATTTGCTTCACTTAACGTTTTCTATTTAAATATGGTACTATTCAAATGTGGTATTTATTTTCCATATAAAATATTTAATAAGCTGTTTTAAAAATAACACCGACAGCTTATGACAAAAGAGATTTTACTCTGATATTTTTGCTTTCTGTTCAAACTTTTGTCTTCTACCTTTTCTGGGGAAAGAAATGGCCATATTTGAAAGGCATGAATGCAACTCTCTGACTCAACCTCATTTGCAAAGGAAAGTATTGTTTCTACCTTTTCTGGGGAAATAAATGGCCATATTTGAAAGGCATGAATGCAACTCTCTGACTCAACCTCATTTGCAAAGGAAAGTACTGTTTCTACCTGCAGTGCCCTGTGAGTTTTCCGGAGCACTGCCTCATTTCTTGCTATGGCTGTCAATGTGCAACTCTGGTGTCACATTTTGCCAGGAGAACTGTGCCCAGTAGAGCTAAAAAAATATTATTAAAGATCAACGGGCTTCACCATGTAGAATTATCTCCACGCTTAAAGTCTTAGAAACCACAACCTCTTTCTCATGACTATTACTATACAACAAAATTAAAAATATTTTCAAAACTTTCTTGTGAGCCTAAACATCAATTAGAAATACACTGTGAAAACAAAAAGGACAATTTATTGTGAGAAAAAGATACTCTGTTTCTGATGAAACAACTAGGTATCCTACAAGGACAACACAACACTCATTTCTTAAGAGTCACTTACTCAATATATAAAATACAGAATTATATATTAAAAAGAAGCTAGTCTCTATCAAGTTACTGTACCCAATGAAAAACAGCAGAGCCTCTTTAATGACAGCCTATTGGTTTTTAAAAAATGTTCTGATAAACAGCACCACCATCCAAAGCATCTATCAACGCTGTCCCTCTTTAACCAATTTGAACTGTAGCAAGTTAAAAGGCGACTTTCACTGCTTTAAAAGAAAATCCAGAATCAACCTAACAGTTTTGAGACATAAACATGATTTTCAAATTGAAACAGTTTATCTCTCTCTACTTAGGACACTGAAAATCTCACTAAGTCCATTTCTGACTTTGCTATCTTAAAGGGGTGAAAAGTTAGAAATACATGGGAATTTGGCAAGTTATCTTACATATCTTACATGTCTGGCTTTCATAATTAATCAATGATAGAAACTGCACAGTTACACAGTAATCCAAGGCAGATGGCTTCAATTTGACAATCTCAAGTGATGCACGAAGAAGAATGCACAATCACATGATTTAAAAGATTGGTTTTCAATCTACTGTATGATAACCACTTATTCAAAAAAAAAAAAAAAGAAGAAAATAATCTTATCACATTGCATTGACAATGATAACAGCTAACATTTACTGGCTGCAAACTATGTGCCAGAAACTATAATGAGCATTTAAGTGCTTTATTTCATTTTTTTAAATCCAACCAATCTTAAAAATTGCACTATTACCATCCTCATGACATAGGTGGGAAGACTGAGGGACGGTGATTAAGAAAGCTGTCCCACGCTAAGGAGCTAGCAAAATGTTGAGCTGGGATTCAGACCCATACTTCCCAATCCTACACCTTAATTACACTTCTATACTATCTCTTTCTGTGTAGAATATAGAAAATAATTCCACAAAGGTTAGCAACATCTTAGGTCCTGCTCAAGATGGTTTTATTGTTGAAATTCCAAAAAGGAACTTACCCAGGAGGCCAGTATCAGAACAAAATTCCAAACTGTTTACTGAACTATTTATCTCCAAAGGAACCAATCTGAGATGTGTGAAGACATCTAAGTCCAGCCCTGTCCTCAGAGATTTCTCCCAAGGGATAATTAAGACAATGTCGGAAACACAACATTCCTTGACCAAACAGCATCTTGCAAAGAATGTTTCTGAACAACTAAGTTGACCTTCTGTGCTTCCTTGCCAGACGCAATTCCAGGGAGAAACAGCGGTGTTCTTATTTTCTATAAGCATCTTGATCTAGTCTCCTGTCCATAAGGGTCAGACATTGGCTTTAGGTTGCATTGCCAATTTTAGGGCAACATGTAGAAGATTCAACACAGGATGCAGGGAGGGATAAAAGAAAAGTTCAGACTGGGCTGAATTCCTTTTATTTCTCCAACTAATTACCAAAGGTTATTTGCTATTCTTTGACAACTTGATTCTGGTTTTTCCTTTTCATTCCTTTCCCCACAAACAGCCTTAACTACTTTAGTTTAACTTCTAATTTTTCAGAAGAAGTATTAATTGAGATTGTAAACAGATATTCTTCATATAAAACATTTAACACGTTAACATTAATCTGTTCCTAGGGTCAGAAAGGTTCAGGATAGAGGGTACTTAAATAATTCTCATTCAATTACATCCCACCACTTGAAAAGAGGTGTAAATGGGATAAGGGCAAAGGCTCTTATCGAAGCTGCTTTCCCGACTGTTCACAGACATGGTAACTGTGACAGGCAGCAGCATCTTTCATTTACAGGAAAATTTAACCAATATTGGTCTGTTTGGGTAGTTTATCATAACCCATGATTTGCAATGGTCTCAAAACACAGTAAAACAAAGAGGGAAATGAGCCCAACTTCACATAAACTGATAAACCAACAAACACTATCAATGCTCTAAACCTGGAAAAACTGAGGCTCAGAGAAAATCACACACTTGCTCAAGATCACAAGATGGCAAAGTGGGAAGGTCATGACTGGAACCCAGGTCCACATGTGACTCTGGTGCCTATGATCTTTGTACTGTGCTGGTAAATGTTTGCACCCTATTCTAAATCCTTCTGCCTCCAAAGACTGAGCCTGGCATGACAGATCAGACAATTAATTCATCTGGCAATTAGAGTTTTAAGTAAGGCTTCTTTGGACTATGCAATAATAATTGCAAAGATTAAGAATGTCTATTATACCCTGAAAAGTATAAGAAGACTATGCCATGACAGGAGCAGCATAATGGTGAAGTTCTCAGACCATTATGTCCATTGCATCTGGCAAGGAAGCACAGAGGTGAACCTGGTTGTTTAAAAACATTCTTTGCAAGATGCTGTCTGGCTGAGGAATGTTGTGTTTTGGACATTGTCTTAATTGTCCCTTAAGAGAGATTCTCTGAGTTCAGGGCTGGACTTAAGACGTCTTCAGGCATCTCAGATTGATGCAACATCAGAGTCAGAACCTGCGATGTTTCTCCTCATCCACAGAAAGGGAATGATAATGGTTTCTTCTCATGTCACCAGTTCTCATGTCACCAGGTTACTAGGAGGCATGACTGAGATAGACAAATACCAAAAGACTGTCTCAGTACGGCACCTGGCCAATAATTGGCACCCAAAACACAAGGTACAGTGCTAAGCTGGACATACACACAGCTCAACAGTGAGGCCACGATGCTCTTTTCCCACATACGTTACTCTTCCACAAAATCTAGGCAATGGAGAATGCCTAATCTTGCTTTAACTTAGTCTAAAGCAAGTTTGGAAGAGCTGAGGCCTGAAAGTTAAGTAAATCAGTATCATTATATATTCCTAACTGTGTCTATCTTTTTCCATGACTGGAAAAAGAGTGGCACATTTTAGACCAGTGGAGAGACCACCAGGTAGACAATTTTTATTCTGAAGGTGGTAGGAGGAGACATGGGAAAGAAGACGAGGGGCGCAGCTCAGCTTGGACTTTCAGTGGAACACAGGTAAGACAGGAAGATGATACCGACCAAGTGGGCTGTGGGCCAGGAGAAGGGGAAATCACATACATAACATGGCCATACCTGGAAGGGAATGGCCACAGAAGCAAAGGGGATGGGAAACAGATTTTGACTCACAACAGGATAGGAGAAACATCAAGGCTAAGAAACAGTGAACTGAGGAACAGTAGAGGCAGAAACGAGCTGGGGACTCTGGGAGCACAGGGAACTTGGGGATTGCTACACACTACAGACTGCTTCACGGTCTAGCATATTAGTGGGTCTCAATGGGTTGGTACGAAAAGAAGGTGAAGAACAGAGGAAAAACGACAAATGCAAATGGAATGGCACTTCCTTGGCAGCTTTCACAGAGTTGCCTTCTATTCAATAACTCTTCCCAGAGGTCAAGTGTCTCCTCCCTTCAGTAACCCCAACCCAGGAGACTAAGAAGTTCTCAAGAAGAACCTGGGATGCAGGGTCCAGAAGGGCGGTTCTGGTCATATTCTGGAGTCCAGTAACATCTCTGTTTCCTTGGGCTGGGCAGGAAGCTCTAAAAGATCTTTAGCACTCCAGCCCCCACCCAAACCCAATTCAAGAGGTTAGCTGGGCCCCTAATGCAATGTAGGATCTCCCTGGGAGAAGCTTAGGTCTTTACGATTGAGAAAAGGCAGGGACATATTAACCTTGGAGAAGGTGATGTGGGTATTCAGACCTTAACACTGACACGAACCATCCAAAGTGCCTAAGCCAAGCCACAGGCAGAAATGGAAGCTCACTTTTCAAGAAAAAACAGATTTTGTTTAAAAGAAGCTTTGCTATCATATTTGAACATGTAACTATTAGATCGATGTTAAAATTACCCCAAATAATCTTCTCAGCTTTCAACTCAAGGTTTAATTAGATAAGAATTGGCGGGGGAAGAAAAGTCAGTGAAAAATCAAAACTCGAATGTAATTCGAATGTCAAAAAGACATCTTATGGGGCTACATTTTTTTTAAGCATCCAAGAATGTGAACCATCTATTGGCAAAGTCCCTTTTCTCTTTAATATTACTCTGTCGCCATTCTCCTCCAAACCATCCAGCCTCAAAAGCTTGGATATGAGACATCTCCTAATCAGTATGGTGGTTCGCAGGGTCCATCCATGCCACTGTCAATGTGGACTCTTTTTAAAAACTCCTTTCTGCCCAAGGACAGGTGTTCCCTGATGACGTCTGTTGTGGGACTCACAGCAGAGAACTGGCTAGACTGGAAAGCTGCACAGTGGGTTTTGAGAAATGTAACTGACTGACCGCTGGTCTGTGTGATGTAACACCTCACAGCCTTAGATTATGCAAAGCTCACAGAGACTTACTAGTCTTCACACAGTTGGGAAACAGCTCTGTCTGTTGACTAGTGACATGAAAGCACTGTATATTTGGCTGTTTCCAGGCAAAAATGTGCAGAGATGGGGGTTGAGGGGACCAAGAGGTAGAGCTGGCTGCCAGAAATTCTGTACTGAAGAACTGGTGGTATCTTCGCTCCCTATGCTCAGATGCTTTTGTTCTCTTTGTAGTTAAAACTTCTAAATTCTTACTGGTAAAGCTGTTTGGACCAGCCTTGCCTTGTAATTCAACCCAGCTCTAAGGAAGTGATTCTTGCAGAAGAATATAAGAGGAAACTATGTCAAAGCCTAAGACTGAAGATAGTCATAAGGATGGTGCTTGAAATTAAGTGGAAATTGGATGAGACACTCAACAGAAGTATTAATGGATGTTTCTGTCATCAAAAAAAGGTATAGAGAGAATGAAGAGAGACAAAGGGCATGGGGGAACAGGTAAAAAAAAAAACAAAACACACAAGAGCTTTTCCAGAGTCATAGTATCTGCACAATAGCATACACAGTCCTAAGCCAAACATTTTTGAAAAATAATATGAGAAGACGTTTCAGTACTTTCCTAGTTTAAAAAAGTCTGCTGCTATATTTACACAACCTGAAAACAAATCCATAAATGTCCAATTTTTTATTTCCATGAGGTTGATTTCAAATTTTCTCTCTCATTTTTGTCACTGACTCATCTGCTTTTCTGGTGAACAACCACAAGCAATGCTTCACTATAAATGATACCAACGAACTTTTAAGGTGTTACAGCATCTTAACTCTTCCACTTGATCAAGGGGTGTGCTATGATCTGAATGTTTATGTGCCCTCAAAATTCATATGTTGAAATCCTCATCCCCAAAGTGATGGTATTAGCAGGTGGGGCCTTTGGGATGTGATCAGGGATTAGTGCCCTTATAAAGGGGCCCAGGAGAGATCCCTCACCCTTTCTATGTGAGCACAACAGCAGAAAGACAGCTCTCTATGAACCAGAAAGTGGGTCCTCACCAGACTGAATCTGCTAGCACCTTGATCTAGGGGTTCCTAGCCTCCAAAATTATTTTTGTTTATAAGCTATCCAATTTCTGGTATTTTTGTTAGAGCAGCCTAAATAGACTAAGTCAGTGTGGTTTACAAATGTACACATCCAATTACCAACCAGAAGCATTTTCTTCCCTAAATTTTTTTTAAAAAGTGCTATATTTGGATGATTGTCCCCCCAAATCTCATGTTGATATCTAATTCCAACACTGGAGGTGGGGTCTAATGGGAGGTGTTTGGGTTATGGGGGTGGACACCTCATGAAGCGATTAATGCTGTCCCAGGGTGGTGGTGGGCAGTGAGTGAGCTCTGCTCTATTAGTTCTTGCAAGAGCTGGTTGTTAAAAGAGCCTGGAACTTCTCTCCCCTCTCTCTCCATTGCCTCTTTTCTCTCCACGTAATCTCTGCAAATGCAGGCTACCTTTGCCTTCTGCCATGACAGGAAGCAGCCTGAGACCTTCACCAGAAGCTGAGCAGAGGCTGGTGCCATGTTTCTTGTGCAAGCTGCAGGACCATGAGCCAAATAAACCTCTTTCTTCACAAATTACCCAGCCTCAGGTATTTCTTCATAGCAACACAAATAGACTAAGATAGAAAGCAGAGGCTACTCATCTATAAAACCATAAGTGCACTTGCTTACATGAAGGTAGGAGGTTTGTCTGGCCAGTCTCTCCTTAGCTTTGTTAATTTGGGAGGGAAAAACATAAACAACCCTGTAACCCTCATGTTATTCATGAGCTTTAGCCCTCCCCCTTTACATCTTAGCCCAAATGAACTTGAATATCCCTCTTTCACAGATTTCCACTATTGCAAAACAGATGGAGGATGGAAATTCAGAGAACTGGTCACTCACGGGCAGCAGGAGGCTTATAATGAAACCGAATCTTTGAGTAACCATCTCTTTTCTTCTAGATAACAACCGCTTCAAATTCCTAAACTTTCTTCAGTGATTTATTTGAAAAAATGTTAAAATCCTACAGGTGTCCAGCAATTAACAGACAGTCAAGAAATGCTTGATAAGACTTACTGTGCCCTTACATACATCATCTCATTTTATCTTAATAACAACCCTAACAACAGGCATATTATGATCCCATTTTAGAGGTGAGGCAATTAAGGCTTAGAGGTTAGAAGAGCCTCCCAGGGGCCCTCAACAACACAGCAAAGGGAACACATGAACCCCCAATATCGCTGATCCCAGGATATGAATACTAACCACACACAATACACTAGCTCTATTCAGGGTATCCTGGAGTCAGCCTGTGGACCCAAGGCCTGCACCAACCTTGACCCACAGTCTGATGGGACTTCATCCCTCACCTATCCAAACACAGCAAAGACACGGGGCACCTAAAAACAGCTTTTAGCAGAATACTCAGGGTGCTCTCCTGCCCAGGAATCATCTCTGCACACACACTGCTGATGCCAGGGAAAAAGCTCATCACCGCCCTTCCTGGGGATGGGGTGGCTGCAAGGTCTGCAACATACAAAGATTATGCGATGCCTCTGCTCTTTAAGTTTCCTGTAAATATATGCATGGAATGAGTGAGAAAGGTGGCCGCTCAGGTCCATCTGGTAGTTATTTTCTTTATAAGAGTAATCATTATGTTATACCACTTCCCTTTCTTATTGGAATAGGCTTATTAGGACACTATTAGTCAAGAGGAGACAGAGGCTAACTCATGGCATAAAAGCTTGGGTGAGCAAAGAATAGTAAGACTTGTGTTTTCAAAGGCATACGTGGGTGTCTGATTGATCCCCTGGGTTAAAGCTGCTCAATTTTACCTTTCTATCAAATGGTGCCAACCACAGGGCCTGGCACTAGGGGTATGAGAATGTAAGGAGCTAAACTGCAGAATCCATTTGGAAGAACTTCACTTCATTCCTACCGTTAACCACTCTTAAAGTTACCAGGATAAAAATTAAAGAGATGTGCTCATATTCCATCCAGGACATCATCTCTTTTTTGTCTAAATCTATTTTTTTTCTTTTACAGGGTCTCGCTCTGTTGCCCAGGCTGAAGTGCATTGGCACGACCCGATCTTGACTCACAGCAACCTCTGCCTCCAGAGTTTAAGCAATACTCCTGCCTCAGCCTCCCCAGTAGCTGGGACTACAGGTACACATCACCACATCTGGCTAATTTTTGTATTTTTAGCAGAGACAGGGTTTCACCATGTTGTCTAGACTGATCTCAAACTCCTGACCTCAAGTGATCTTCCCAGCTAGGCCTCCCAAAGTGCTGAGATTACAGGCATGAGCCACCGGGCCCAGCCTAAATCTCCTTCACAGCCAGGATCTGTTTTGTTTTGTACTCTATGTGCTCTACACTGGAACTATGTAAATGGGAACATGGTATGGGATGAAAACATTTCATGGACCAGAAGCCAACAGGCAAACTAACATGAGCCAGTGGAGGACACTTGACAAGTTATTTAACTTTGAGCTCCTGTTTTTTCATCTGTAAAATGGAAGGAAAAAGTCATAGGTAAGAGCACTTACCTTGCAGGGTCTGAGGATGAAATAAAATAATGCATGTACACCTCCAATCCAAACAGTACTTGGCATATATAATAATGGTGCTTTGAAAGCCTGTGTGAGACTTCAGAGAAGGACACCGCCCCAGGAAAAAAATCCTTATTTTGGTAACAGTGTGAGCTCAGAGATAGGCAACACTGGGTTCAAATCCCAGCTCTACATTTAGAATCTAACTTCTAGCCTTAATCTTTCAGAATCTGCCACTCCCATTAAAAAAAAGAGGTCTATCTAATGAAGAACATGGAGAAGATAACGTATGGCCATATAGAAAGCACCTTAAGTGTATGGCACCCGGTGGAACTCAATGAATATTATTTCTTTTCCTTTTAAGCTCCTTGGTCTACAGTCCAATGCATAATTGCCTTATAAATAGATTCTTACTCATCAAATATTTTTATAGCGAGGCAAGCACCATTTCTGAACACAGAAAGAGCCACTTACAGATAAATCTCAACAGAATTGCCAATTCAAATTGCCTGGTTATGCTCATTTAATCCAGTGTAGCTGGGTAACATATTTGTAAACCAAATCCTAATTTTCCTTATGAATCACAGAAATGAAATAGAAGTGATAATCTATAATCTTTTTAGCAGAAGTGGGCTGTTTTGTTAGATACACTATGGAATGGCTCTATGCAGGAGATTTCAGAAAGAAAATATACTTCATGGTGAATACTCTAAATAGATACATTTCAAAGTGTTTGGACATCTGGAACACCTTTTGATACAATTGTCTACCAGATTTACTTATTTCCAGTTCTGAAAAGGACAAAATAGTTTCTGGGATTTGGGACTTTATAAAACTTGATCTGGATGGATCTAGTGGAACAAAAATAATGCCTCCTCTAAAGCTGGAAACAATTTTGTTAACTGGGGCATCACGGAGAAACTCATTCTTTTTAAACACGAGCCCACTTTTGGTTAGCAACCTGAAAAGTTTTGATGACTGCCAAGACAGGCCTTTCAATCTTGAACTCATCACCAAATGCATACATACCAGGAGCTTACAGTGCACATGGCAATGGATTAGTGCCACAGACATGGCCCTGGACAAGTCAGACTCTTCCACTTACTTCCTTATGGCTAGGATAAATGCCATGCAGGAGGGTTACCAAAGTAAGAGTCTCAGGGCACCAGATGTAATCTGTGAGGTCGACAGGCCTGGCTTCCTAGAGGTAGTGATACTTGAGCTGAGATGAGAATAGAAAAAACGATTGTCTAGTGATAGGCAAATCCTAAGTGCAGACAGAAAGGCTGTGGGCAGGAGGGGAGAGGTGGAAATTTTGCAGTTACTTAGTGCAGAGTACTTGGTAAGATTGTTCCAGGTAGACAGACGGGCAAGTGCAAAGGCCCGGAGGCAGAAAGGAGCTCAGGTGCACATGCATGGACTCTCGAAAAGACATGAGAAGCTGGAAGAAGAGGATGAAGGGGAGAAGAATCCAGGCAGGTGGAGGCCAGCAGGATCCAGAGTATGTTGGACCTTATAGCCACCCAAGAGGAATGGGATGGCACAGGAGGCTTGAGGGAGAGTGAGAAAAGATTTACATTTCTAAGAGATTAATTACTGATGCTAGGTAAAGAAGGAATTGAAGAGGAGCAAGAAGATTTGTTGAGGAAAGAGTTATGGTCCAGGCAAGGGAGAATGTTTGAGACAAAGGCCAATTTTGCCCCCCAAGGGACATCTGGCATCATCCAGAAATATTGTTGATACCACTTAGAAAGTGCTACTACCCTCTAGTAGGTAGGTAGGCAGATGCCAGGGATGTTGCTAAACATCCTACAATGCACAGTTCAGCCTCCCACCCCCATCACCAACACACCCACACCCAAGAATTATCCACTCCAAAATGTTGGGAGTGCTGATTCAGAAACTCTGATTTGGACCAAGGTGGTCATTAGAGTGAGCTGGAGAGCTGGGAATAGATTCAAAATGTATTTAGGAGGTAAAATCCGCAGGATTCAGACAGACTGGATGGGAGCTTAAAGAACAAAAGGCACCGAGGATGTATCTCAAGTTTTTCAGTCAATCCAAGGAAAGTTATGTTCAGAATTTTTCCTTTCCCAGAAAGAAAAGCAAAAAAGATGTTTGCTCTGGAGTGCTTCTGCTCTAAGAATCAGAGGGGTAAGTCAGGGTGGGAAACTGAGGCTGGGAGCAGAACTCTTTAACTTACTCAAGTGTAGCAATCCCAAGTCTGCTGCAGCTCAGATGTGGCCTCAGTGAGATCAGAGATGCCTGTCTAGGCTATGATTATTTGTCATTTAACTGGTAGGCAGTCTGGGTTTTAAAATTTTATCCTGGTCTTAAGAAATTTACGAAGGTGTTCAGACAATGGTCAGTAAAACCATAACTGTGTGAAGACCAATACATGTTTGGTCTCTATCTACTTGAGCGTAAGCTCCTCCTTTAGCTTAGCAAAAAGGACAAGCATCATCTGGGAGCTCATTGGAAATGCAGAATATCAGGCCCCTGGCCAGCCCTAATGGATCAGAATCTCTAGGGGTGAGACTCAGGAATCTGTGTTAAGCTCTGCAGTGACTCCAATCATGCCAAGGCTTGAGAATCCTTAATATAGCTCACATGGTAGAATAGAAGAAACAACGTCTATGCTGGTACAGCACTAACCCTAACTGCTCAGCAGGCGTCAAAAAAACTGAAACCTAAGATAATTTAAAGAATGCCGCATCATTTATGCAAGTGCTAGACTGCTGAAGAGCTGGTACTGAAAATCTGAGGGTTTCCAATCTCCTGCAGCTTATAACAGAGATGCAAACATTAGGGCTTATTTAAAAAAAAAAAAAAGTTGTACATGAGAGTTTCCAGGACATATAAATCCTTCTGCCTTTTAGAAGAGAATAAACAGTACTCTGGCAGGAGCAGAGAGCCGGCCCAATGAAATAAACAAGTTCTTAAACAGCTTCCAGTGGGAGGAGTTTTATGGTTGATGCAGGAACAGCAAAAGCGTTCAGCAAGGGCCACTGAGGGTTAATTTCAGGGCAAGGAGAGACAGCGAGCTTCCCTAAGGCCTCAGCTGAGGCCACCCCGGGTCTGAGGCCAGGGAAACCATCTAAGGCAGCTTCTGGGCCAGACCATCCTTTGCTGTTCTCAAGGCTGGCACTGAGGTTCGTCAAAGTTCCAAACAGAGCTCCAACCCCAGAACAAATCTTTCTCCGTAAGTTTAAAATCAACATCTTGTCCCTAAGCTTAACATCCTTCTTTATGCTACCCACTAACCCAACAGAGCCTCAAAAACAGCCACAGTTTTGATTCAAGTATCATATTTTTGACTCTAAGAGAGATTTTACCCAAACACTCCAGAAAGAAAACAGAAAGTTAAGAAGAAATAATAAACTAGCTCAACGATAAATGATGCATAAACTCTGGGGCAGTGAATGGCTTATTTATAAATAAGTGTCACTTAAAACGACAAAGGAAGTCCAGATGACAGCATAAACAGCAGAAACTCGGGAACTCCTTCACCCTAAATCTGGCGCCTGATTGAAAACCAAGCTTTGCCCTCTGTTTCGGTGAATCCAAGGCTCACACCAGTCTTTTGTGCCTGTGAGGTCCTGGGTGAGCTGTGGAGCTGTAAATATTTGCCCTTCGCCCAGAGCTGGCCAGCTGCTGAGACTGCAGCTGACAGACAGGCCAAGGGCCAGGAAGGGGGGCCAGGTCGAAAACTTGCAGGCCTGGTGTGCACGTATGGAAGGGGGGCTGGGAGAGGGCAGGGGGAGGCAAAGCAGACACAGGCCCCTGGGGGAGCCTCGGGCAAATATTTTCCCCTTTCTGCCACGCCATCTGGAGCAGGCAACCAGAGCAGTGGCAGCAGGCCCAGGCCCCTCCCCAGGAAGGCAGAAGCACCCAGCTGTTGAAAATGTGGCTTTTGCAATCACGGAAACCAGTGGTTCTCAACCAGGGCGACTTTGCCCCTCCAAAGGACACCTGACAATATTTGGATTGTCACGACTTGGGAGGGAGGCCAAGCATGCTGCTAAACATCCTACAATGTACAGCACAGTACCCCGCACCCCCGACTAAGAGTTATGGAGTCCAAAATGCCAATATGCCCCAAAACTGAGGACTCTGAGGTAGAATCCGAGTCCAGCTCTGCTCCCGCAGTCACTATTTAATTTTGGACAAGTTCTATAACTTCTCTGAGTCTGTTCCCTCATCTCAAAGGACAACATAGGTAATGCACGTAAAGTGCTTCCTATTGTTGACAGCACTTAATAAACACTCAATAAATGGTACTTGTGGTTGCACTGAGGGGTGACATGATAGTGGTTAAGAACGTGGGCTGGAAAGATGGGCACACAAAGGTTCAACACGCAGCTTTGCACCCAAAAGCTGTGGCCCAGGCATGAAACTGCACCTTAATGAGCCTCAGTTTTTTTTCATCTACTAAATGGGAAGGGTTACACCTACCTCACTTGATTAAAAAGGAAATGACTGGGAAGAATGCAGCACCCAGCCTGGAGCAAAGTAAACCCTCGCTCAAGGGGACCGCTCAGGTGGAGATGTTAAAATTAATTGTAGGTAACACTTGTTGAGCATTTATTTACTCTCTGCCAGGCACAGTACCAGGCCCTTCCACTAAAATCTCTCTCTGAAGCCTGACAAAAACCTTTCACACTGAGGGAAACTGAGGGACCTGGGAATGAAGTCAGTTCACCCAGCTGGTCAGCAAAAAGCCCAGATTTGAAAACAGTTTTAACTCCAGATAACTTACACTTAATTTTACTTTATACTTGCTGGGGGCAGAGTGGTCCTTTAATTCTTTCTGAAATCCCTGGATGAATACCTCAGGGGTGCCTGGCTGTGTTTTTACTCTGTATACCACGTCTCTAGGGGCCATAGTTTCCAACTTTAGAGAGGTTAAGCAGCTTGCTCAAGGTCAGCCAGCTAGCTGGCTGCAAAGCCCACGCTTGCATCCAGCTTTTACCCCAGCGGCCTCTCTTCTGGTATCCTTCTTAACTTACTCTACATGGCTGTGGGTTCCCTTTATTTTTTTCTGGAATCCTAGAGGATGCACGGATACAATTCACGCAGTGTGCCCATCTTTCCTCTCCTGAGTGTCAGTCTATAGGTTTCTGACCTCGAGAGGGTAAGCAACTTGCCCGAGATCCCCCAGCTGGTCTGAGCAGCAAAGCCTTTGAACGCAGTTTTGACTCTGGAGCTGCATTCTTCATTCTTATCCTACACTTGCTTGTGGATTCTTTTTCGTCCTTCCAGAACCCCTGAAGCTCTGCAGCTATACTTTACCGGTTACGTCTAGACTATAGGGACCACAGTGTTCCACCTCGGGCAGGTTCAGCGACCTGCACGTAGTGACACAGCTGGTAAGCAGTGGAAGAAGAGGGAGGAAGCAGGGATGTTCCGGGGAAGCTCGGGGCATCCCTGTACCCAAAGGGATGGGGCGGGGCCCAGGGTCCCCAGGGACCCCAGGGAGCCTGGCTGGAGGTCAGAGCGGGTAGCAGGCGCCTACCTTGCCGCCGGGCGGCGCGGCCACGCAGCGGCTGAGCGAGTCGAGGCGCGCGCTGTATTCGGTGAATTTCTTCTGGTAGCGCAGCGCGGTCATCTGCAGCTCGAGCTGCGCCGCGGCCAGCTGGGCCACCAGCGACTTCTCGCGCTTCCCAGCGCGCAGCGCCTCCTTCTTGAGCGCCTTGTGCAGAGCGCCCAAGCGGGCCTGCAGCGCTCCGTTGTGCGCCCGCAGCGCTCGCGCGCAGCAGTGGCCGCCCGCGCGCTGCTCGCCGTGCGTCAAGGGCAGCCCGCAGCCCTCCTGGCAGCGGCCCACGGGCCGCGCGTCGCACGCGTCGCGCATGTGCGCCTCCACGTCGCGCCGCAGCAGCACCTGGCCGCAGCCCGCGTGGCGACAGCGCGCGGGCGCGAAGTCGCAGCGCTCGAGGTGCTCCGGCAGCTGCTGCAGCTTGACCACCCGGCCGCAGCCGCGCGCCGCGTAGGCGCACTTGATGTCCAGCTTGAGGATAAGGCGCTTGAGCGGTAGGACGTGGTTGAGCTCTTTGGCCGACAGGCGACCGCGGCAGTGCGCCGGGCAGCTGCCCTCCTGCACCACCCAGGGCAGCACGCAGCCGGCGCAGAAGACGTGGCCGCACGGCGTGGTCAGCGGGTCCTCCAGGACCTTGTGGCACAGCGCGCACTTCAAGTCCGGGTCCACGTCGCCGTCGAAGCGGTCCAGCTCGAAGCCCATGGTGGCGGCCAGACCCCGGGGTCGCCGCCGGGCGGCCGGGCGCCCCCTCCCTCCCCACGAGGCGGCCCAGACAGGCCGGCTGCGCCGCCCGCCCGCTCGCTCGCTCTCCCCGGACTGAGCCTAATTGATCCAGACTTCCTCGGAAAATGCCCGAGGAACAGGACTCCTCCGGCCGTATTTGCGCGAGCGCGAGCGCACAAACATCTTGCCTCGGAGGCCTGCCAGCCCCCTGAAAAAGGGAGGAGGCTGGAAGGCAGAAGCGCGTGGGTGGACACTGAGGCTCGCCAGACGGGACGGGCCAGCCCAGGACGCCAGCCTGAATCCTTTCGGGCAACTCCTTTCTGTTCTCTTACAGTCTAAGCTATAGGAGGCAAAACGCCAGCCGAAAAAAAGCTCGCTGAGTTTGGAGCTGAGGCTACTGCTTTCTCCCAGACGAGTTCTCTTGGAGCCCCTTCCTGAACGGATCAAAACTTTTTTACTCCCTTCTCCCTCCCCCTTCCTCTAGTGGCTGATTGCAGAGGACTAAAAATATCTTGGGACCCGCTATCTCAGCACTTACGGTCTTTATTTATTTCATTCCAGGGAAAGTTACGGAGCCTGCGGGACGCTCCGGCTGCAACTTCAGTTCCGACCAGAGGTTCTGCGAACCTCCAGGATTTAGCAGGTTTCCAGGACAGCTGGGTGAATCTACCCGGGGAAATTTTGGTGGATAAGAGCTGCTCGCCAGCTGTCGGAGTGGGAGAGGCTAGCGTGCTGGCTCCATCCACTTCACCTAACACCTCTGAAGTGTCTGCCCTGCAGTGTGGCAAGCCTGGTGCTGAGCGCTTCTAAATCCGTCGCTTTAAAGATCATTAGTACAATGTTGTGAGAGGGTTAGCTCCATTTGAAAATTATTTTCCCGCGATTACAAAAGAAGCGATGCTGACTGCAGAAGTTAGAACTGGGAGAAGACTCGATCACTCCCATGATCATGTCAACAACTGCCCTCCTTCAGTTTTGACTTTGTGTGTACACTTTGTCATTTTCCGTGTCATTTCCTGAGTCTCCAACTCTGGCTGGAAGAAGGAAAAAAAAACAAGACAAAAACCAAACTTGCCCTGTAGGGTCCTGTAGATGAGTGTTTCTCACATTTTAATGTGGTTGCGGTTCTGATACAGGGGGTCTGGGGCGGGGTCTGAGAATCTCCACACTGAAAGCACTTCCAAGTGATGCCAATACTGCTAGTCCCTGCTGGTCCTTGGATTCCCACTTGATTGGAAAACCCTGGCGATCCATAGATCTGGACGTTTATTCCCTGCTTTGGTGTAGCTTTTCAAGCAGTACAGCAAACCTTGCTGGGTAGCATTCAGCAACACTCCTGAGCATTGGAGGAATATTTTTGGAATTCCAAATGGGTGGAAAGTTCATAGCATCATCCATGGATTTTATTTTTTTACCTCTCAAGGCTATAGACATTCCTAAGAAACACGCAGTCAGCATTGGTGAGAGTGGAATCAAGCTATGGAATTCTCATTTGGAATCTGCTGCCAGTTTCTGAACAGTGAAGCGGGAGAGTTCTGAACAGTGAAGCGGGAGCTCTGTATTCAGCAAGACTCTGGGGCCTGGAAAGTGGGATTACAACATCCATTTTGTCTAATTGCTTTCCTTCTTTCTTTTATGTGGCTGCTAAAGCCCCATGACCTTCACTATTTAACTGCTTCATCAGAGTGAAAGAATTGCCTTGATGTTCATAAGGATTACTTGTTTCGAACTGACCTTTAAAAAGTTGTCACTCACTAGATTTTTCAGTGCATGGTTGAGGTCACTGGACAGTATTCTTTAATCAGTGTTGGTGGCATTTGTTGCCTATTTGTGGTGGAGACTTTTAATTGCTTTAATCAATTAATGCATTGCTTTGATAGGATTCTGCATGGGGTGGAATATTATTGGCCTTTGTTCAGATAAGCTTGTGCCAGGGAATCCTCCATCAGTATATTCATTAAGCTACTCATGGGCTCTCAGATAATGGGTAGGAAACAAATTCTTTCACCAAAGGTGTGTGGGCTTGTCAGTTTCACAGGATGAGCTAGTGTCAACAGGGTGATAATCTTCAAACCAAACTGGTTTTGAGAAACAGGGAAGTTCTGTCCTACACCATAAATGTAAATTAGTGCTTACTTGGGGTGTACACTTCTTTTTGGAGATGTTCTACCACCCCTCGGGTGGTCTCCCAGATGGCAGATTGAGAGGTTGTTGCTGAAATGCTACAGCTGAGGCCGCGGAGAAGCCATAGCCTACTGTGGATTGGCCTCTTTAGGCAAAAGGAAAGTCTGTGCCACTCCTCATTGGTTAATTTTAGTATCAAAATTCTTGGAGGTTAGAAAAACAAAAATTCTACAATGTCAGATCTGGCAAGACCATGCATATGATTTCAGTCACCGAACTTCACAGGAGAAATGAGAGCCAAAACTATTAGGAAAAAGGAATTCAGGGCAGAGTTTCTAAACCTTGGTACTACCGACATTTTCATTCAAATAATTATTTGTTGTGGTGAGGGGTTGGGGGGGAGGTTATCGTCTGCATTGCAGGATATTTAGGAGCATCTCTGGCCACTATCCACTAGACATAGTAACAACCCCTTGTTGTGACAACCAGACATGGCCAGTGCCAGATTGAGAACCACAGTTTTAAGAAAGCTTTATGCTCATTACTGAAGTCAGGCAATGCTGTCAGCCCACATTTTCTGCTGGCTGTGGAACCACCTGGTGAATGCAGCACAGTGAGAGAGGGATGTTATTATAAATTGGAAACTCAAGGCACCATACCAATAAACATGAGTGAAAACTGTAGGAAGATGAATGTTCGGCGTGGCAGGCCTCCTGAGAAAAGTAGCTGATTTTTCTGACATGGATTAGATACTTACTCAACCGTCCCAGAAGCATCTGAGTGTTTACATACGGATGAATTCCTTGTGGACAGCTGGATTGGTCACTTTGCAAATGATTTTTGGGGCTTCCACTACTTTTTGCTCTTACCCCTTCCTTTTATCATCTGATTCTGCACTTAGTAACCAAAATGTGGCCCCAAGCCTAATAAAAATACTATTTCTATATTCACCACGATCCCATTCTGATTTTAAACTGTTTTTAGTGTTCTTTCCATCAGCATGTTTAATCAGAAGATGATAATACTATCTACCACTTTGTTGGAACTCTTACTAGGTATCAAGCACTGTGCTCAGCACTTGACCTTCGTTGTCTCATTAGTCCTCACAGCACATAGAGAGGTAGATATGTTGTCCACCCTGTTTTACAGATGGAGAAACTGAGGTTTATAGGGGTTACATAAGATATCTAAGTAGGTATAGGTACCTTATAAGGTTACATAAGATATCCCTCCAGTCAGAGATATCAACAGGAGAATTTCAGAACCCTCACTCTTAATCACCATGAGCATTATGCATCCTCCTGCATAAGCTCCAGCTCAGGAGGCACTCCCTTACAAATGATATGGATAATCACTCCACCCCGCCATGTTTTCTGGGTGTCGATCCTCAGCTGCTCCTAGGGTCTGGATAATTTGTGGCTTTAGGACTAGAAAAAACAAAAACTCAAGGGTTTTTACATTTTTTTTTTAATGTCTTCCCGAAGCTTAAATATTTGTATTCTGCTAGCTAAAATAGCACTATACAATTAGATAAGGATCTGCTTTTACCAAATGAAAGTACCACCAGAGTGTAATAAGGTGCAGCAGTCATCCACAAAAACAAGTGTGAAACATTTCGGTCAGACTGCTTGCCTGTTAACACAGCCAAGGTCAGCCATCCTGGGGCCTGACACATTCGTTTGGCCTTGGGTTGAAAGGTAGGGAGAAGAGAAAGTAATTCTCTATTCTGGAGACTTTTGAAGACTTTGGTAAGTCAGGATGAGTTATCACAGTAGGGATGCTGGACAGAAGAACGAGAATTGTGAAAATGCTTCTTACTAATTTGAGCAAAAGTCTGGTCTGCAAAAGTCTGGCTCTCCTTTCCCAATTCTCCAGATGGGATTAGCTTCCACAGCCCTATGCACATACCCTTGTATAACATTAATCACACTTGAAATGTCTTAATTTATCTAATAATTATTTAGTAGCTATTATATGCAAAGAAGAGGCTGTTCTTACACTGGGGCTACAGAGGCTAGCAAAATAATAATAAGAAGAAGCAGTGTCCTATCCCTCTTAATCCTTCATTTCAGGGTAAGGAGCAGCAGATATCAATAAATGAATAATAAATGAGATGACTATGGAATATGATAAGTTCCTTAATACAATGCTGCTCAAAGTATGGTCTGGGGACCAGAAACATGGGCGTAACCTGGAAACATGTTGAAAGTGCAGAATCTCAGGCCGCACCTTGGACCTAGAAATCAGAATCTGCCTTTTAGCAAGATCACCAAGTGATTTGTGTGCACTTAAAGTTTGAGAATCACTGCTGTAAACACCATAAAAGAAGCTCACGTGCTGGAGAAAAATCAAAGGGGCCCATTTGAAATAGGGCTGTCTGGGGAGGGGAAGTGTGAGTTGTCGCTTGAAGGATGAGAATGAGCCAGGAATAGCTGGGAGAAGAACATTCCAGACAGAACAAGAGAAAGTGCTGAGGTTCGAAGCAAGTACATGGTCTATTTGAATTAGACAGAGTGTACCTAGAACTTGGAGCAGAGTAAGCCGAGCAGAGAAGAATCAAACAAGGGTAGAAGTGTAGGCGAGAACCAAATGGACATGGACCTGCAGGACCTGTGGAGGAAGGAAACTGAATTGATTCTAGTGCTGGATGGCACTGAAGTATTTTGGGCAGCAGAGGAGCACAGCTTGATCAATGTCTAGTTTCAATGTCACATATTACACTCTATTATAGAGTAGGGCAATCAAGTTCACATTCTGTCCCCCATGTTTAACACTTAGTAGAAACATAATAAATATTGAACAAATAACTGTTCCCTCTTCTTGCTCCATGTAAGTTCCTGCTGCTCAGATCTTAAGTGTGGGTTGGTACTACCAGCATGAGGTATACGTATCACAGTATGAGTTAAATAGGCCTCTGTGGCCTAGTTGGAGTACCTGTCAACATTTAGAACGTTGTTCCCATAACAAAATCAATTCAGAATTATGAACAGCCAACTCCCATATGAATAAGTAGATCACTATCTGGTTGTGAATTGGTAGGTTTTGTACAGAATATACATGTGTATATATACATATAAATGTTCACATACATACCTACGTATAAACATACATGTACATGCATACATATATGCTGGTGGAACAAAAAAATTGTTTAGCTGAGCATAACAGAACATCCAAATAACCATGGAATAAACTAGTTAGAAATTAATTTCTCTCTCAAGTAAAAAAATACGAGCCATAGTTAACAGGCTGAGGCTGGTATAGTGGCTTCCAGGTCATCAAGGACTCAGGATTCTTTTCTCTTTCTGCTCCATTATCTGTAGGGCCTGATCTCTATGCTCATTTCATGGAGCGAGATAGCTGCTGCCCAGCCAACCATTCCAGGCAGAAAAATGGAGGAAGAAGGGGCAGGCCAACCTGATTAACCTAGGGGAAGTAGCTTAACTTAATCAGGTTGACCTGCCCCTTCCTTCAGGAACTTTTCTGGAAGCTCCACCCAACTACCTTCTCTTACATCTCAACAGCAACAGAATTTATGAAATGTACTCCTTTACAAAGGCAAATTGCTTCCTGGGATATTAATAGGTTCTACCCTAAGACATCACTTTGCACCCACTATGACGACCTAAGTCAAAAAGACAGACAATAACAAGTGTTGACAAGGATGCAGAGAAATTGGAATCCCCACATGTTGCTGTTGGGATTGTGAAATGGGGCAGCCACCTTGGAAAATAGTTTGGCAGTTCCTCAGAATGTTAAATATTGAGTGACCACATGACCTAGGAGTCCCTCTCATGGGGAGAACTGAAAACACATGTTCACCCCAAAACTCACACACAAATGTTCATAGCAGCATTATTCATAAAAACCAAAAGGTTGAACCAATCCACATATCCACCAACTGATGAATGTATAAACAAAAGGTTCTATATCCATGCAGTAGAATACCATTCACCATAAAAAGAAATGAAGTACTGATTCATACTGCAATATGGACTTACACTGAATACATTATTCTAAGTGAAAGAACAAATGAGAGACCACATGTTTATTATTCCATTTATATAAAATATGTAGAGGTAGAAATTAGGGCTTACCAGAAGCTTGGGGAAGGGGGAAATGAGGAATGACTGCTAATGGGTAGGGGTTTCCTATTTTCACATGATGAAAATGTTCTAAAATTAATTGTGCCAATGGTTACCTAACTCTGTGAATATACTAAAAAACACCGAATTGTACTCTTTAAAAGGGTGAATTTTGTGGCATGTGAATTACATCTCAAAGCTATTCTAAAAGTGCAAAAATAGTCATAAGGTTCTGTTAATAAGGAAGAAGGGGTTGATGGCTATTAGATACACAAGTGTCATTCTCCATTTGTCTATATACATTCGTAAGCTATTTTATTTTTCAAAATTATATGTATTAAACTAGGGTTTATTTTCCTGTTCATGCTAAAGGCTACATGTTTAAAGATTACTGAATTAAATTGCATTCAGACTCTTTTTGGCTGCAAGTTTCTGAGGCCTAATTCAAAGTGAATAGGAATTTTTAAAATGAAGAGAATAGGCCACATCATTAAAAAGTCCAGGAAGTAAAGTGACTTCAGGCATGGCTGCATCCAGGTGCTCTCCTGAACACATGAAGAATCTGCTCTGCTTTCCTCTGGGTTAGCTTCCTTCTCAGGCAGACTCTCCCCACACGGTTATACAGCTTCTGGAGTCCACATTTGCATCTCACTAGCTTATCATCCCTAGCACAAAGAGCACTATTTTTGTAATAGTTCCTATGAGTGTTCAAGGCATGACTCCTGCCCTGCCTCAGGTTATCTGCCGACTGCTGAGCCAGGGAGTGGAAACATTCTCACCCAGACCACAGGAAATGAAGGTAGGGGAATGAGGTGTTTCCCACAAAGAGATGCCAGAAAGACAAAAAATGTATGTCCACTATAGTCTTATCACAGGAGTCATCACTGGTCATCACCCTCTTCTTTCAGCTAAATCACAAGAAAGGTACAGTTTCTGAACTGGAACTTAAAGTTTTAAAGTGTAAAAATATCTGTAATGTTGGTCAGTGTTGCATCCCCAGGACCAGGGATGTCGTTTGGCTCCTACTGACCACTCAATAAACATGTTGATTGGCTTTGTAATTTACCCATATATTTCCTGGTCTTAACACACTTTTTAGGTTCTTAAACCTCAGAGATACTTGGTTATTCCTAAGGTGAAAAAAATCAAGCCATGACATCTGAAGAGTAAAACTTATGATTACATGAATTCCTCTGTCAAAACTAAGACAATTCAATCATCACAAATGCATGGGAAGTTATAAAATCATTAAAAAAATATATATATACATGCATACATATATGTACACATACAAATACACACAAGCACTAATTTCATTAATAACTAATTTGGAAAAGCTGCTTTTCCAATGTTTAAGTATCACTTTACAGTATGTTCTTTAACATAAACAAGCTCTTTAAAGTCTTTGCAGCTCAAGCCTGTGATCTAGGAACTCATTAATTTTAATATTTCTTCTGGCACCTTCTACTGTACTCTCATTTACTTGGTCTGTAAAATTATGATAATAATAATCCATGTTTACCTAGCATATAGTAATAATTGTTAATTAACTAATTTTTTATATGTAGAAACCCCTGAAGACTTTACACAGGTGCTGAGTATTATTATTTCAGGGTGGTGGTAAAGATTCGACTTTCTGTTTTCAAGTGAGACAGGTCACACTCAAATATTGCATTCTCTTCAGGAATGGAATATTATAAACTGCTTCCATGGGCCATCTCCTTGCTGATTGATTTGACATGTGAAACCCTGCAGTATGATAGCACTTTCTCTTGATGTCTAGAGCCTCAAATACCCAGAATTGTATTCAGTGTTTCATCCAAGGGGAACTCTTTACAGTAAAATATAAACTGCTTTGGCAAGGACATCAGCAGACACAGACCTGAACACAGTGTTGCAGCTCTCAAAACTAGTGACTTCCAGAGAGCTTCCTGGCCATACTATATAGCACACAATGCTTTCATTTAAATGTCATTTGGCTGTACTAAAAAAATACGCTTACCCTGTGTTTTGTTTTACTGTTGCTGGTTTTTTTTTTTTTTTTTTTTTTTTTTTTACCATTTTTATGACAAAAGAATAACATCTTTTCTTCTGGGAGGGCTTCAGGCATTTTTCAGATGTCAGCCAACCAAGAGAAATGTGACATCCCTGTTCTTTGAAATCATGTCCTGAGACTGTGGTTTTGGTACCTAGATCAAACTGGCATTTGGCAATGAAAAAGCCAAAACAAAATATTAACAAAACTAGTCCTACAGTGGTATGGTGTTTCTAGGATAATCGTTTGTTATATTTTAACAAAGTTCACTTTAACCTTTCATTCTAATTTCGTTGTTGTACAGGAACAGACACGTAACATTTCACAAAGCTGGCTATGAACTTCTACAGGGACAAAAAGTAATCGTGGAAAAAACTTCAGCAATGGTAGTATTTTTCTATACAGGTAAAATGGAAAACGTGTCCAAATGCTGGCATACTCTCTGTAATTTTGGCAAACATCACACTCCATCTTGACAGAATATAAAGAGCCTTAGAAGTAGAATCCAGAAAGATGAAAGGAGTTGAAGGACAGTGAGTCAGTTTGTCATTGGTGGGAATCTTTGTAGTAACTTATAATTTATCTGTGGGTTGTGTAAGCTTACAGATGAAGATAAAGCTGGAATCAGAGAGCTCCTACTGATTTTCTCTGTATTCTAAGTTTCTGATGGTTCTTTAAACTATAGGAGTTAAATAATAGTGTTTCTAATTTTTGCAATATATGTTTTTCCTTTTGCTTTTCTTTTTTTCCAGAAGGGTCATAACTGCCTAGCCATGATGGGGATTAACCAGTTTACAAATGGAATGGGGTAGGCAGAGTTGAGGAGTGATGGTCTAAAAATTGCACACAATTCCAGAGACTAGCAAAGACTTACGAGTATCTTCTGGGAAGAGCCAAAAGATGCTCAACATTCCATACTTTAATTGGGAATGGTGCATTTTTTTTTCTCCTTATAGAAATCACCCCATGGATAGACTTCTTATCTTGGTTTTTTGGCATTTGATAAAAAATCATTGAATTAAGCAGATAATATATATGGTTAAACCAACCCTGAGTCATTGAATAAGACGAGTCTATTCATTAGAAAGAAAGAATTTCATCAAAGAAACAATATGTATGATTGTGCTCTGCATCGGGGTTGGCAGGCTTTTTCTGCAAAGAGCCAGATAGTAAATACTCTTAGCTTTGTGGGCCATGTGGTGTCTGTCACAACTCTTCAGATCTGATGTTGTAGCACAAAAGCAGCCCACGGACAATATGTAAATGAATACATGTGGCTGTGCTCTAATAAAACTTTATTTTCAAAAGGACTGTATTTGGTCCATGTGCCTTAGTTTGTCTTAGTTTCCTCAACTATCTATGACTATGTTGTTTTTTGGCAAGACAAAACGAGTAGAACTTCAGACTACTGAGGCCATGAAAACAAAATAGAGTAATATGGACCTTATAATAAATAGATGCTCAATAAATGGTTGTACAATCAGCCTGGGCAATATAGGGAGACCCTATCTCTACAAATAATTGTTTAAAAATTAGCCAAGCATGGTGGCGCCCACCTGTGGTCCCAGCTACTTAAGAGTCTGAGGATCAATTGAGCCCAGGAGGTTGAGGCTGCAGTGAGCCATGACCATGCCACTGCACTCCAGCCTGGGTATTAGAATGAGATCCTGTCTCGACAGAAAAAAAAAAAAAAAAAAAGAAAGAAAAGATTGTTTAAAGGAGACAGTAGCGCTGTATGAACTTGGGAGTCAGAAAAACCTACATTCAAATCCTGATTCTACTACCTATTGGCTGTATGACCTTTGCAAGTCACTGATTTCACTTGAGTTTGTATAAAAGGGAGATGTTATTAGTACCTGCTTCATAGAGTTGAGCTAGATTACATGGAAACACAAGTAAAGTGCTTGGCATAGTGCAAGGCACACACTGAGTTGAATAACATTAAGACTAAATGAATGACTGTAAGGGGGGCAAGCATTACAGTGGATGGCATTGCCTACGCTTCCTGAAGCCATCACCCGCAAACCAGGCCCAGGCCCAGGTGCTCTGCCCTGGAGCCATGGAATTCAAAGATGCCAGGCATCTAAAATCAAGCATTGCTCAGCAAAGGGGATGTGTCCTAAGAATTGTCATTAGGCAGTTTCATTGTTATGTGAAGATCATAGAGCGTACTTGCAAACCTAGATGGTACGGCCTACTGCACGCCTAGGCTATAGGGTATAGTCCACTGTTCCTTGGCTACAAACCTGTACAACATGTATTGTAACACAATGGTAAGTATTTATTTATCTAAACGCAAAAAAGATGCAGTAAAAATACAGTATAAAAGATAAGAAATGGAACACTTTTATAAGGCACTTACTCTGGAGCTTATAGGACTGGAAGTTGCTCTGGGTGAGTCAGTGAGTGAGTGGTGCGTGAACTGAAGGCCTAGGACATTGCTGTAGACTTTATAAACACTATACACTTAGGCTACGCCAAATTTTTAAAAATTTCTTTCTTCAATAATACGTTAATCTCAGTTTACTATAACTTTTTTTACTTTTAAACTTTTTAATTTTTTAAAACTTTTAGACTCTTGTAATAGCTTAAAACACAAACACATTATGCAGCTGTACAAAAGTATTTTCTTTCTTTATATCCTTATTCTATAAGCTTTTTCTTATTTTTCATTTAAAATTTTTTTTGCTTTTAGACTTGTTGTTAAAAAACAAGACACAAAACACATACTATCCTAGGCCTACACAGGGGATCGTCAGTGTCACTGTCTCCCACCTCTACATCTTGTCTCACTGGAAGGTCTGCAGGTGCAATGACATGCATGGGGCTGTCCTCTCCTATGACAGCTCTGCCTGCTTCTGGAATTCCTCCTGGAGGTCTTGCCTGAGGCTGTTTTATAGTCAACTTAAAAAAATAAGTAGAGGCCGGGTGTGGTGGCTCACGCCTGTAATCCCAGCACTTTGAGAGGCTGAGGTAGGTAGATCATGAGGTCAAAAGATCAAGATCATCCTGGCCAACATGGTAAAACCCAATCTCTACTAAAAATACAAAAATTAGCTGGGTGTGGTGGCACGAGCCTGAAATCCCACCTACTTGGGAGGCTGAGGCAGGAGAATCGCTTGAACCCAGGAGGCAGAAGTTGCAGTGAGCTGAGATGCCACTGCACTCCAGCTTGGCGACAGAGCAAGACTCCATCTCAAAAAAAGAAAGAAAGAAAGAAGTAGAAGTGCACTCTAGAATAACAGTAAAACATACAGTTTAGCAAATACTAGGCTATAGGAAGTTTTTAGTTCCATTGTAAACTATGGGACCATCATTGTATATTCAGATCATGGTTGGCAAGAATGTCATTATGTGGCACATGACTATTCATTGGCTATAGATATGGAGGGAGAAATGGAGTGATATTAAGAAGCAGTTTTCTGGCAAATTTTGCCATAAAGGAATTAGAGGATGAAAGATAAGAAGAGGCCATATCAGAGTTACATGTGAATCATCTGTCTCTTGTAGTTATTTATTATTCTGTTTATTAGCCAGTTAATCACTATAACGATTTTGACAGCACACGAAACAAATGAAGATACAAAGAACGCGATGTCCTCTCTCTTTAGAAAAAGAAATGGTTCCAATAATCTTTCAGGCAATTCCTTGAAAGTGAATAACGAGACATCACTGTCTTTCAAAGCCAAATGTGTCCACCATGCTAAATAAAAAACCAAAGGAACTTTGCAGGAATCCTATAACTGAGATTGCCAGTTAAGATGCCCTCATTACAAAAATGCATTTTTAACAAATGAGGAAAACACTTGTTCATCCTTTGTTTACAGGGACCAACTGGAGGCAGCAATTGGAGAGCTATTTGTTTGAGGAAGTCATAAATTCATGTCTTATTCACCTCTGTGTCCCCAAGATTGAGCATGGTCCCTGGCATATAGTAGATGTTCAATAAGTGCCCATGGCATTGTTGACTGAAAGAAGAGAAGGTGCCATGGCTTTCTCAGACTTCCAAGGGCACAGATACACAGGTCTGGAGCATTCTGCTATTCAAAGCCCTTTCACAGCGCTGAGGGGCATATTGGAGACAGAAAGTGATTGCATCATATTATATGCTTGGCATAATTATACCATAGGCTTTTGTCTCCCTTGGTGCCTGCCAGTCTCAGAACACATGTCACATCCTCCCTTTGCTTATGTCAAGCACTGGGGTTGCCCACTCATTACATTTGGGACTTGTGAACTCTATATCTATATCCTGAGTCACTTAAGCCCAGAATTCCATGCTTGGGAGAATCAGGATGGCTTTTGTCCAAAGATGACAAATAATAGGCATTTGAGTCCAGAAGGAAAAGACAAGGACCAGCTGAGGCCGAATCAGATCCCCAATGTGGACAGTACTGATGGAGATCATTTCCCAGTTTTCTCTTTGCTTAAAAAAGTTATGAATAAAGCTACTTTTTCTTAAATCTTCAAGTGGGAGTTTAATCTGTAGGATGTCGTAGACTCTCCCTTCTAAATCTCTCTCCCATCCATTTACTTCGTTCCTTTGCCACCATCCTCATTCAAGCCACCATCTCTCTTTCCTGGATAATGGATGCTTTTCAAAGTAGCCCCACCCCCATCCCTGCATCACCCTTGCATTTGATTCTGCACACCACTGCCAGAAATCTTTTTAAAATGGAAACATGGTCCAGAACTACCCCCCTGCTTAAAGTTGTTTAATAGGTTCCTATTTCTCTTAAGAGAAACATTGTCATCCTGCATTTCACTTCTAAGACTGGGCATGATCTCACTCTGCCTGTCTTGCCAGCCTCATTCTGAGTTCCTTCTACTTCTGCATCCAGCAATTAAAGACACTGCCAATTGTCCAGTAGCCATTCTTCCGTGTGTGTGTGTGTGTGTGTGTGTGTGTGTGTGTGTGTGTTTTAAATAAAACAAGCTGAGTTTTCCCTGGGCCTGTGATGACCCATCCAAAATCTAACCCACTTCCAGTCTTTCAGAGTTCTGACCAATAAGACACAAGCAGAAGGGATGTAGAAAACTTCCATGTTGTTCCTCAAAAGGAAGGAGGCCTACCCTCCGCTCCAACTCTTCTCCCTTCTACTAGCTAGCATGCAGACCAAGCACATTTGACGAGGTACGGGTCCAAACGATAGCCCACAGGCCAAACTCATCCCACTACCTGTTTATGTTAATAAAGTTTTATTGGAACACAGCCATGTCCATTCCCTTAGGCATTGTCTGTGCTGACTTTCACAGTACAAGGTTAGAGCTGAGAAACTGCAAAAGAGACCATCTGAACTACAAAGCCAAATATTTCCAATCTCCTTTATGGAAAAATTTTCCAACCCCTGTCCCAGGAGATGCAGAGCAACATGATAGAAGGAGCCTTGTTGTATGGCAGTTTAGAGCTGGCCATATCAGTCCAAACAGCCCATTTGGGATGTTAAATCTAAAAAGTAAACCTATTTTGTTTAAGCCTCTGTTTGTGGGCTTCTGTTGAAGAGTTCCTCAAGCTCAGTATTATTGACATTGTGGATCTGATAATTCCTTGTTTTAGGGATCTGTGCTGTGCATTGTAGGATGATAAGCAGCGTGCTTGGCATCTACCCATTAGATGCCAACAGCATTCATCTTCTAGTTGTGACAACTAAAAAATGTCTCCAGACATTGCCAAGTGTCCCCTGGGGAGCAAGGTCACCCCTGCTTGAGAACTACTGTGTTAGAACAACCTAAACAGCTATGCCAGGCTTCTCACTCTCTTCAAGCATGCCAGGACCTCTCCCCAACCACTCAGGACTCACACGTGCTGTCTCCTTTGCAGAAATGCTCATACCCGCTTCTCCCTTAGCGATCTCCTACTTAACTTTCGCATGTCACCTTCAACATCACCTTTTCAGGGAACCTCCAATGATCCTCTGACTAAATAAACACTCTGATAGTTGCCTCTAATGTTCCTGTGTAGCAATATTGTGATTACTGGTGTATTGTTCACCACTCATAGGCACACATAAGGTCCCCCAGTAAATGGTTGTTGACTGGCTTACTGATGTGCCGTTGTAATTTTTAGGGGAAAGCAAGAGACTATTAGGTTGGTGCAACTACTTTTGCCAATAGTTACAGTAGAGGAGGCAAACATGGGTCTTACCATGGTACTGACTGAGGGGAAAGGAGTTCGTATTGCGCATTAGAAAATGAGGGAGAAGCAGCCGGAGAGAAATAGAGTTTATTATGTCCCAGAATTTCCATAAACCAAGGGACCTGCCTTCCCTTAGCAGGCCAGAACATCTGCTAAAGTTGGTGCATTTCTGTATTTCAGAGCAACATATGGATTTATACTTTCTTTGGTTTTGAAATCATTTGCTTTTTAGCCCTGCACTTTTCAGGCTAAGCTATATGTGATATGATTTATTAACCCTGTACTACCCTCTGCTAAGTAAAGTTGAAAATAATCCCTAGGATCACATTTTACATTCACATGCAGATAAATATGTGAGCCCTACATTCCCCAGTCCCTGCCATCCTCTGAGGTAAGAGGTGAAACATTCCGACAGGTCTGTGTGCTTCCTTAGCACAGGGCAGTAAGGAGAGACGTGTGTGGTCTACTTAATACCTTTACCTTACTTTCTTTTTCTCTTCAGTCAATTAGATTTTGTCTCTCTCTCAACCCCTCTTGTCAGACGTCTGAGCCTGCAAAGCAAAAACCTCTTTCTTTCTCAAGATCCTGAGAATTCTGTAAGTGAATCTGGACACTGTAGTAAAGGGACTCTCTTTTTCCTCCCTTTCTAGGACATACACTAGTTGTATGTGTGTGCACATGTGTGCACTAATGGTTGCAAGAGATATTTTACCAACATACCTAAAGCACGTATTTTGGAATCAGATCTGGTTTTGAGACTTATTTTTACCAGTTATTACAATGCTAGACATACTGTAACAAATTACATGATCTCTCTGAGCCTTAGTTTACTTACCTTTTAAATGGGGCTAATAATACTTACTTCAAGGTAACATTGTGTGAACTGAATTACATAGCACCTGGCACATAGTAAACATTTTATGAATATTAGTTATTTCTATGATCCATTCACTCTGTCCTCCCAGGACCCCTGGGGCTGGTTACAGACATTCCTGAGATAACCAGCTGGGTGATGGGACAGACAGTGACTGTTCTCTGCTAATCAGACCATATGGGACTTCACGACTTTACCTTGACCCATCCATTTGAGGTAGCCCCTGGCAGATATTTCAAGGGACAGAATATCTTTACCACCCTAATTCTAGGAGTACATAAGGCAAGCAGTACCTGTGTACTGACACTAGCCCTTCCACAGGGCTTCACTGTATGCATGTGTGCAAACCTGGGCACATGTGTGCAAGCTCATGCTAGCTTCTCAGAACCTTGGTATGCTACTCAAGAAATTGTTATCTTGTAACTTTTCTGTGAAAATCACTGTGCTGTGCTCTGTCAATTTTGCAAAGAACCTGCAGACATTTGCCCAGCTTCAGAGCCTTCCTTTCTCCTCCCCTACTTGGCTAGAATTGTTTGGAGTCATGGATGGAAGGTGTGCATAACAGCTAAAAGAAGCCTTGGAATAAGAAGAGGGTATAGACAGATTGTGAAGCCACATTAGAGTGAGGGTGGGGCTGGAAAGACAGAAATAAGAGGAAAGTGTCAGAGAATCCTAAGCTGGGCCAGGCCTGGTGGCTCACACCTGTAATCCCAGTACTTTGGGAGGCCGATACAGGTGGATCACGAGGTCAGGAGATCAAGACCATCCTGGCCAACACAGTGAAACCCCGTCTCTACTAAAAAACACAAAAAGATAGCTGGGTGTGGTGGTGGGCACCTGTAGTCACAGCTACTTGGGAGGCTGAGGCAGAAGAATGGCATGAACCTGGGAGGCGGAGCTTGCAGTGAGCCAAGATCGCACCACTGTACTCCAGCCTGGGCAACACAACAAGACTCTCTCTCAAAAAATAAAAAATAAAAAAAAGAAAAGAATCCTAAGCTGTAAATTATCAAACTGAGCCTAAATAAGCATTGAGGAATTTTGTCCCTAGTTGGGTAATAACGATAATAATAGCTGCAATTTGTTGTGCACTTACTATATGCCCCAAATTTAGCAAAGATGCAAACTATATCATTTAGTCCTCAGAACAACCCTAGTGTGGTAGATACTGTTACTCTCACTTGAAAGATGAGAAAGGTAAGGCCCATATTTACCCAAAACTTTTGGGCAGACCTACAAATAACCAAGCAGAATTTCAAACTCCCACATGTTGCCAGATCTTGAACCCAGCATGGCATGCGGTGGGGTCCAAAGCGTTCCATGTAGGGAAAAGGCGGAAGATCTTTGTAGTAGAGGGTGCCAGGTCCACTTCAAATCCATTTTCCCATCTATGACATGGTGATATTGCTGTGAAATGGCTTCCCAGCTAGGAACAACATTTGTTTGACACTTTTTGCATTGTGGTATACCATAAAACTCACACTCACTAATGGAGTATGACTGGAAGTGATGTGTGCCTCTTCAGGACAAACATATTTATGAAGGAGGCATGCCTTCTCCATGTTCTTTTTCCCCTTTCACTAGCTGAATTCACAGGACAAGAAACACTTAAAGGATGAACCAGGCACAGTGGCTCATGCCTATAATCCCAGCAGTTTGAGAGGTTGAAGCGGAAGATTGCTTGAGGCCTGAATTTCAAGAACAGCTTGAGCAACATAGCAAGACCCTGCCTCAAAAAAAAAAAAAATTTTTTTTTTAAACAACTAGCTGGGCATGGTGGTGCATGCCTGTGGCCCCAGGTACTTGGGAGGCTGATGTGAGAGGATCGCTTAAGCATGGGAAGTTGCGGCACTGCATTCTAGCCTGGGCGACAGAGCAAGACCCTGTCTCAAAAAAACCAATAAAACCCCCCAAAACCTCAACAACAATATGTGTAATCCAATATGCATCTTAAGATTAACATGCACATCTCTACAAAAGAAATTTAAAAAATTAGCTGGGGTGGAATGCGCTTATATATGTCTCGCTACTCAGAAAACAGAGGCGGGAGGATCCTTTGAGCCCAGGAGATCAAGGGTATTATTGTGCCACTGCATTCCAGCCCGGGCAACAGAGTAAGACCCTGTCTCTAAAAAGAAAAAAAAAAAAAAAGGATGACTGAACTTGGGGATGGAGGGAACCTTGGTCTCTGATTAACTGCACTGGGTGGAGGAGAATGAGGCCGATTAGCGACACCCCTCAGGACGCTTCCATGAGTATGAAATAAACTTTTATTATGATTATGCCATCAAAATTGTTAGGCCTTATTGATTACAGTAGTTCAGACTACCTAATTAATACAACTTCTTTCTTTGCCTTAAATTTTCCCTTTTCTTGTCTAACTAGCAAAAAAGAAGTACTCAGACAGCATGAGAAAATGGAAAATGAATCCAATGGCTTCATGAAACAAGCTTCTCTATAATCCTCAGACAACATTAACTCAAAGATGACTGGTTAGACATGGCTATTATTTCAAACTGTTTGTGATTGTCCTTGCCTTCAAATAAAGCAAAACAGCTATTTGGTAGGGAAAATGTGAAAAAGACGTCAGACAATGCTCCTTTTGAAGCTGAAAAGTGTTCTGACTATTCAATTATTTCAGACTAATAACAAGAGAATGCTGTTAATTGTTATTTTTTTAATTGGTGACTTTTTTTAACTTTTTTTTTTTTTTTGCCTAGACTTGATTCTCCTCCTTTTCCTCAGTCACATGTTAGTTGAGTATCTGGTTGCTGGGCCAGCTTGACTTTTATGAATTTTCCAGGTGGTTTGAAGTCCAGAGAAACTAAGTGACATCTGCAAGGTTACAGTGAGTTGTCGAGTCTGCAGGTTCTTCTCCTTCAGCTGGAGGCTGCCTTCCGCCAAGCCTCCCTGTCCCCATGGCCACAAGAAAAAAAAAAAAAAAAAAAAAACAGAACAAAAGAAAAAAACCCACATAGAACTGAGGTGTTTTCTTGGAAAATGAGCATAAGAACCTCTTTTAGCCTTAAAATTAATGTACCTATGGACCATTCCTAAACCACTGTATTTTAAAAGTTTGAGAATTCATATTTGATATGCCAAATCCTAAAAGCATAAAGATAAAGAACTACCTTTACTGAAGTGGTGCCTATTGTGTATTCCCAAATAATTGAAAACAAAACCTCTGTTTTCTGCTCTACATTTTGCACTGGGGTAGAGAGAGGAAAAGTGCATACAATTAAGGTATGGACAGGGCACCCAATTATAGCCCCCTGTGGTTCTGGCTTTATGCTTTTATATGATGAACAAAGACTATAGCTCATACATACACCTAATTACTCTGTGTGCTACTTCCACGCTGCAGTCTGGACCTGGGTTTGATTTAGTATTTTTGAATGAAGCAAATAAAGTACCACTAAGACTTATTACCACAATTGTGCTTTCCAAGCTATCGCTTCACAGAAATGTTGGGCCAGGCTCCATTTTAAAAAACTACAAATATTTCATCTAACTCAATACTATTTCCTGCAAAGCTTAAAAATGGATCTGTAAGCTTTGTGTATTAAACTTACTTGTTACCACACTCACTGTCAAAGTTTCCTTATTAGAGTCCAGGCCCTAGAACCTGACAGAATTGTCAGCCATTGGCCTCGGAGCAAGAAGAGATATACAGGTGGCACTTAGATATCAATCACACCACAGTGTCACTCTAGTTTATAATCCTGAGATTGGCCATTTCCATAAGCAGCTGTTCTCATTGCTTCTGCCTTCCCCTTCATCTGTCCACTTCTATTCTCACTTTTTAGGGGACAAGAAGTTAACCTCTTTATTTTGACTTTGTAATTTTGGGGTCACCCTGCAACAGTCCAGTCCCATCCCCATTCACAGCTGTCTCCAGTGTTTGACACACAATTACCACCCACCAAAGGTAAGACAACTTTTATGTTGATTGTCTGATGGGAAAAATGGAAATTTCAGATGCCTAAATATAGTCAGCATGTTTCAGAGAGAGAAAGAAGTGTTCTCTATGCATGGCTGTTGCTTTTCCTTACCCAGCATTGATATACTCTTCTTCTGGAAGTGATACCCTGATTTTTTTTTCTTTGAGGCATCACATGTCCCCTGTTTTCAGGTCAAGTCATCGTCCACATCTCTTGGATCTGAGGATGGGCATGGGACCCAGGCCTGGCCAATCAGCACGTTCTGGGCGCTGTGATCAGTATAAGACTGGATCCATGATCCATGATAGTACTATCAGAAGAAATCCATGAATTTTTCTGGAGTTACTGAAAGGAAGAAGCTCTCTTTAATGCTGCATTTGTTAATAAAAGAATATAAGTCTGCTCTGTTGGGTACCACGTAGAGAGAGCTAGCCTGGAATGAAGCCAACATAGAGGAAAAGAGAGCCAAGAAATGATGAGTGACTAAGTCCTGGTGACATATATGATCTCCTGAATCCATCTGTGCCTTCAGGCATATGGACTCTTGGTCTTATACTATATGAAACAGTCATTCCTTTTTTTGGCTTCATATAACTTGAATGGGGTTTCTGTCATGAGTGACCAAAAAACTTGCTTAAAATAAGGCCTGTGTAACTCTATTCAATGGTTTTCAACATGTAGGCCATGTTAAGACTTAGAACTGTTCAGGTTCACTAGGCTCCTTTCTTTAGTTTCCCTATATTGCCTCATTCATTTATATGACTTTATATACCTTTTGTGCTGTGATGACTCCAAAATTTTCATGTGCTTTCCGGATCTTTCTTCAATGCCTCAATCAAAATTATTTCCTGATGTGTTCACCAGGTATATTAGTCAGGATTCTCCAGAGGAACAGAACCAAGGGAGATCTCTCTTTCTGTATATAGAAGCATAGATGGGATTTATTATGGGAATTAACTCATGCAATTATGGAGGGCAAGAAGTCACAGGATATGCCATCTGCAACTGGAGACTCAGGGAAGTAAGTGGCATAACTCTTGGTCTGAGGCCAAAATCCTGAATACTGGGGGCCACTAGGGTATGTCCCAGAGTCTGAAAGCTTGAGAACCTGGGGCTCTGACGCCCAGGGGCAGGAGAAGATGATGTCTCAGGTCCAGAAGAAAGAGAAAATTTGTCCTTCCTCTGCCTTTGTGTTCTATCTGGGCCCTTGATGGATTGATTGGATGAAGCTGGCCCACTTTGGCAAGGATGGATCTGTTTTACTTGGCCTACTGATTCAAATGCTAATCTCTTCCAGACACGCTCTCACAGACACACCCAGAAACAGTGTTTTACCAGCTATCTGGGCATCCCTTAGCCCAGTCAAGTTGGCACCTAAAATTAACTATCACGGTAGGATACTCAGAAACATCTTCAATGTCACATTTTCAAAACTGAGCTTCTGATTTCTCCCCACAGAAGACATTTTCTTTCCTTGCTCTCATGTCCGTAAGAGACATTGCTGTCTACTATTCAACTGTTCAAGCCAGAAACGGGAGAGACAGATTTGATGCCTCCCTCTCCTTCACCTCCCACATTTAAGACATTCATAGCATCTTATCTATTCTATCTCTGGAATATATCTCAACTTCACAGATTTCCCTCTGTCCTACTGCCTTCACCCTAGTTCAAGGATTGCCAACAGTCTCCAGGATTACTAGAGTAGTCTATATCTATTTCCTAATCCATTTACAGTGACTTTCCAATCTGTTTTCTACACTACAGCCATTACAACACTTTGCTTTGCATTGGACATAGAATTATCTCCTCATGGTGGTCTAAAGGGGTCTTTATGCTCTGACTTTATCTGCATCTCTAATGTGATTTTTGTACCAACTGCTTTACACATATCCACTTCCCTGAGCTTTTTCTTGGTTTCTAATATATATGCAAGCCACCTGAAGGTAAGCTCCTGGTGTGTAACTTCTACCTAACCTGTTGGTCCCTCTTTTCCAGTTCTTCACGTGACTCTCACCTTCCTGTCCTTCAGTTTCCAGCTTAAAGAGACCAACCCTAGGCACAGGTTATTCTTCATCTCAACACCTCATTTATTTCCTTCACACACTTCCACATTTTACACTACTTATTTATTGGTTTACTTATTTACTATTTGTCTCACCACTCAACCAAACTCCATGAGGGCACATGATAAATAGAAGTGAATGAAAAGGAGATCTGTGAATCCATGTGCAGACAAGGCATTTTCCACAAACAGAGTAAATAACATGTGTTGCACACACATGGGCTCTTTGTCAAATGTTTGCAGATGCTGTTGTGTGTACCAAAGCACAAGTTCATTTACGATGTTAATGAATTCATATTGGCTTTTCGTCTTTAGGTATTTTCTTAATCCAGGTTTTGTTTTGTTTTATTTTGCCTTTTTAAATGAAATTTCCCCCAGTTCCACCACCTGACCACTAGACCCTGGTAATTTGTATGAGCCTGTTTCTCAAGTTCTATTCCCCTCTCTTTTAATGGTCAAAATTTGGTCCTTATTAAGAATATTTAGAATATTAAGACATTCTAATTTTGAGGTTGTCAAAAATAAGAGAGATGTGTCCCCAGGAAATAAAAAGGTACAGATTTGGTGAAAAGGTATAACAGACAATAAAGCTGAGTGGAAGCTACAGATTGTTTTAGCACTAACTCCACTAATTACACCACTCCTCACTGCCTTTGGGGGTTTGTGTGCCTTATTCAAAGATGAGCACTAAGAAAAGAATCAACATGTAATATACGCATAAAAAGTGAAAAATAAGAAAAATAATTGTGATGGTTAACACTGAGTGTCAACTTGACTGGATTGAAGGATGCAAAGTATTGATCTTGGGTGTGTCTGTAAGAGTGTTGCCAAAGGAGATTAACATTTGAGTCAGTGGGCTGAGAAAGGCAGACCCACCCTTAATCTGGGTGAGTACCATCTATTCAGCTGCCAATGTGGCTAGAATATAAAGCAGGCAGAAAAAGGTGAAAAGACTAGACTGGCCTAGCCTCCCAGCCTACATCTTTCTCTCATGCTGGATGCTTCCTGCCCTTGAATATTAGACTCCAAGTTCTTCAGTTTTGGGACTCAGACTGTCTCTCCTTGCTGCTCAGCTTGCAGATGGCCTATTATGGGACCTTGTGATTGTGTGAGTTAATACTTAATAAACTCCCCTTTATATATATCTGTCCTATTAGTTCTGTCCCTCTAGAGAACCCTAATACAATAATATAAGCAGAAAAAATTAAACATGTTATCTCTCTCTGTCTCTCGTTCTTTCTATATATGGAAAACAAGAAGAAATACTGAAAATATGACAGAAGCAATCTCAAAGGAATTACATACAACAGTGTTGTTAAGGAAATATCTCAAGTAAGAGATACAAAGATTCACAAAAGAGACTGTAAGACAACAGAAGGAGATAAAAAGTAATTTGGCATATTTGGGGAAACAAATGAAAAAGAAAAAAGCCATATGTAGTGAAATCCATATTAAATGGAACAAGAAAGAAATTGTAACTCCAAACTAGTGAAAGTCTTGAAGAAATTGTGCAAAATTAAATGTACATAATAAAGATATAGAAACAGTTGTAGAAAAGACGATAGATATAGAATAAAGACAAAGGAGATTCCACACACATAACTGGGTTACTGAAGAAGAGTATCAACAAATGCGGTGGAATACATTTAAAGATAAAATAGAAGAAATTTTCTTGAAATACACACTTTAATTTGGAGACCAAAGGCCACATCAGTTTCTTAGAAAAATAACACATTACAATGAACAAAAGATATATCCTGGGAGAGTTTAGCATTATTTACACTTTTGTTTGTTTGTATGTTTGTTGTTGTTTTGGGGACAGGGTCTTGCTCTGCTGCCCAGGCTGGAGTGCAGTGGCACAATCGTAGTTCACTGAAACCTCAAATTCCCAGGCTCAAGTGATCCTCCCATCTCAGCCTCTGGAGTAGTCACCACAGGTGTGCACCACCATACCTGGCTAATTTTAAAAAAGTTTTTGTAGAGACAGGATCTCCCTATGTTCCTCAGGTTGGTCCCAAATTCCTGGGCTCAAGTGATCCTCCTGCTTTGGCCTCCAAAAGTGCTGGGATCATGGCATGAGCCACTACACCTGGTCTATTTGGTTTTTGTTTTTGTTTTTGTTGTTGTTGTTGTTGTTTTTAAACAAGAAGAATGGGACATTCAGGGCAGAAAATCAAATAACATGCAAGTTGGCAATATGTTTCCATTGGGATGCTTTTGGCCGCAAGGAACAGAAAGACTTACTCAAATTGGCTTGCAACCTTGCTACTCCAAGTACGATCCTTTAGCAGCCGCCTTGGCCTTACCTGAGCGCTTGCTAGAAATGCAGAGTCTAGTAGTGAATCTGCCTCCTTCCCAAAGGCCCCAGTGGGGTCAGCCAGGAGCCGAACTTTGCCTTTAGCCTTGTGGGCTCATCCCTACTCGCCAGTCACAAAGGCATCGTTAACACTCAGACATGCCACCACTGGGACACCCCTTGGCCTTCAAAGCCCCAGCCTGCTCCACCAACCCCAGCAGGTGGGTCTTGGAACAGCTGGGGCTAAAGTCTTGAGGAACTCCAAACAGAACACTCTTCTTGCCCTTGAACAGCTCTGCCAGGTTCACCATGTTCCCTGGCTCCCCTCCAAACACCACAACTGCTGGGATGGCATTTCCCACCTTGACTGGGGCCATGGCTGCCGTGGCTCTGCTGAAACTGTGGACCTCGCCAGGTACCCACCCTCCTTCACATAGATGTCTTGGTGCCAGTGCTGCTGCCACAGACTGAACGACAGTCCCACCAGCAGGGGAGATGGCTCAAGAGGTTCTCCATGGTGATAGAGGATGACATAGTGAAGGCTCTGAATGTAGAAGCAGATGGCACAGGCCTCACCTGCAGCCTGGCACCCAACATCATCTCACAGCTCGGAGGCCTCAGGCCCAGAAACATTCTCTCTACCCTTTCCTATCCCATCTGCCCAGCCCTGGGCAGAGGGTCCCTGGGGCCCCCTAATTGGAACCGTGGCCAAATTTCTGCAATAAACATTTATGGTTCAAAAAGAAAAAAAAAAAAAAAAGGAAGAAATGCGGAATCTGAGGCCTTACCTCAGATCTATTGAATCAAAATCTGCATTTTGACAAGATTCCTGTCAAATCCCCAGTGATTCAGGTGAACATTAAAGTGTGAGAAACGCTGGCTTAAATGATAGAGGATTTATTTTTAACAGTTGTTCTCAACCTTAGCTGCATATTAGACTCTCCAAGTAGCTTTGAGGAATTTTGCCACCGAGGCCGCACCCTGTATTGATTAAATGAGAAACTCTGGGATTCAGGCTACATTTCATTTTTATTTTTTAACAGGTCAGACAATTCCAATGTGAAGCTACAGCTGAGAACTTCTGCATTAAAAGTCTAGAAGCAGGTCGGATCTCAGGGTTGGTTCAGTCACAGCTCAATAGCATCATAACAGGTCCAAGCTCTTTCTATCTTTCTGCTTTGCCATCTTCAGGATCTAGCTTTAATTTATAATGTACCTTCCTTCTTTCCCCTTCGTTTCCATCCCTCCCACCTGCTTCTTCTTTCATTTTCTTTGTTTTTCCTGCCTCTCTGCTTTCCGGCCTTCCTTTTCTTCTTATGCACAAAGAAATATTGAATACAATTGTCATAGGGTATTAAAAATGGTTATTTCTGGGTATTCTGAGCAATTTTGGGGGAGGTAAAATTTTAAAATTTTATTTATTACTTTTTACATGTCTCAAAATTATTATTTTTAAAAAATGTGGGCTGAGTCCCCATAATAAAAAATATTGGGAACCACTGGCTTAGTGTAACACTCTCATCGTACAGGTGAGGAAACTGAGGCCCTAGAGAGGGGAGCATTAGGTCCAGCATTGAGGGGAGTGAAGTGGGTGAAGAGCCCTCATACAGCTCTGTGTGGTCCAGAACCACCAACAATGTCTACTGTGTGTCTCCTGAACCTTCATTAAGTGATTCCTGCACAAAATTCTTCTAAGCATTTTGAATCCACTGAGAAAAAGAAGCGGGAGGCAACTAGAGCAGGATTCAGCCAAATAATTGGGGTGCTGGAGGCGCAGAGATCACCAGGAAGATAGACTTCCTAGTGAGGGCGTCTTCAGTTGGTAACAGTTATTAAGACAGAAACCATGTAACTGAACTCACAAGTGACAGAGAGGACATTTGTGTTCCAGACCATGCAAAGGTGTGTAAATGTGAGGCGGTTACCTCTCTAAAAGGTGACATTAGAGTGGAGACTTGAAGGAGGGGAAGAAGTAAAATTTAAGCTACATCTCAGCCAGGTTATACCAAAGGGTTCAGAGTTTTTATTTGTTGATTCGTTCATTTGTATATCTTCATGGTGGGAAGAAATGCAAGCTTTCCTGTTAGAGAATGAACAGATTGCTTCTTATATTCACAGTTTACATAGCTGATTTTGTGCTTTTTAAACAACATTTTACTATGTTTCAAATAATTGCATTTTTTTTTCCTGTGGAGTTGGGAACATGTAAACTGCCCCATGAACTACTCTGACACTATATTTTTAGTCATTCCAAATATATTGTCATTGTCTAAAACTGCTCTACCCCAAATGGTGGCCAGCAGCCACATTTGGCTATTAAGCACTCAAAACGTGTTAGTCTGAAATTAGATGTGTTGCCAAATGTAAAATATACACTGTAGTTTGAAGACAGTGTGAAAAAAGAATAAAATATCTCACCAATAATTTCTCTTATATTGATTACATATAAAATCATCTTTTAATATATTAGGTTAAAGAAAATATATTATTAAAATGAATTTTGCCTATTTTTGCTTTTTAAGATATGACTCTTAGAAAAATGTATCTTATATATGTAACTTGCATTATCTCTATTGAACAGTGCTGTGCTGGAAACTTTCCAAAGCTCAAGTCACTTCCCAATAGCAATAAGCAGTAACTGGTATTTTAGATGGTGTGAGAGTTACTGTTCACTCTTCAGGGCCTAATTTGTTACCACAGCAATTGAAGTAAAGGCAGGAACACTGCTAACAGTAATAATATGAATGCTCATTAGTGTGACTCTTACTATCCCAACTACTCTAATGCCACAATTGTTGCTACTATTACAGCCACTACTAAAACCAAAATTCTTGTTTTCAGAGTTCCAGATACCGAGGCAAGCTCTTACTTACAAACATTCTTTCCGATCCTTTGCAAGCAGACTAGGAATGTGTTATGGTTTAGATGTTTATGTTTTCACCCAAACTCCTATGTTGTAATCCTAACCCCCAAAGTGATGGTACTAGGAGGTCGGGTCTTTGGAGGTGAATTGACCATGAAGATGGAGCCCTCGTGAATGGAATTGTGCCCTTATAAAAGAGACCTCCGAGAACTAGCTAGTTCCTTCCATCATGTGATAATTCAGGAGAAGTTGCCATTTTTGAACTAGAAAGTGGGCATTCACCAGATACTGAATCTACCAGTGCCTTGATCTTGCACGTTCTAGTCTCCAGAAATGTGAGAAATAAATCTTTGTTGTTAAGCTAACCAGTCAATGGTATTTTGCTATTGCAGCCTGAAGAGATTAAGACAATATGCACTTGTTTTTCTCACCATTAACAGAGGAAGAAACAGAGGGTCCGAGAGACAAGTTACTTGCTGTAGATCACACTGGAACTAAATGACAAAAGAAGAAATCAAACCCAGGTCTCCATTCTCTGCCCTTCCCACAGAGACTTCCCACTGTAGTCTCTGACATTTGACTTTGGGCCGTCCACAAGCCTCCCACTGTTCAGAAGGGTTTGTCAAGGGGCAGTCTAATAGGCTGGCGGTGCTGAACATAAGCTAATAAACGCGTTTCCTCTCTCAGTTAACAGCAGATGTGGAGCCAAAGTAAATCAACTGAGCTTCTCCAGGGGATCCTTAAAGAGGACAAATGCTGGATATTTCCATCAAACGACCAGGTTCATGGAGTGGTAGATATTTTATCTAAGCATCTATAGGTGGCCCTGAAATTTTACAAAGTCATCATCTGCTCTGCTTCCAAAGAAATTTGATTCTATAACCAACAATAAACCCAAATGTTGGAATTCTACCTTTCTAAGTAAAGGGGGGGCATATGGTTCTCTTTCCTTGAGCACATTTTCTCCAGAGTTTTGCCTCACTAACCCCTGTTCCTCCTTGAGTTCTAAATTTAAATGTTAACTCCTCAGAGCAGCCTTCTCCAATTCCTTTGTCTAAAGATAAGCCCGTGTGTGTTTCTCTTTCTCAGTTACTTACATATTTCATAGCAATTATTGCCATCATAATTGGTTTCTTTTCCCTTGTAAATTCTCCTGCTGAAAGTTAAGCTCCATGAGAGCCGGCTGTCATATCTGTATCCTTTAGCCTACTGCCTGAAATGTAGTAGGTGCTCAGTAAGTATTTGTGGTATGAATATATGATCCGAACATACGTCTTCTCCTTTGCCTTATAAGAGTGACTACTAAGAAAACATACTATCACAGTTGAATGTTAAATAATGGTCATAGATGCATCAGTAATAACTTGATGACTGTTTACCATAGGGGCAGGAGCACCTAGCTCTGTTACTTCCTATCAGTGTGACCTTGGGAAAATCATTTATCCTCTTTGAACCTCAGTTTTCTCACCTGTATAATGAAAGTAATAACATTAGTTGAAAAGATTATCTAGATAGTGCTCTAGAAGCATTTGGTAAACATTTTAGAGTTATGCAAAGTAATGAGATCTAATTTCAAAATACTGTATATCAAAAGGCAGAACTTGAAGATGCTCTTATAACCCTGTGGCTTAGATTGGTCCCCAGAAGCAGAGCCTTACATGGGGATTTGTGTGAAAGCAGTTAATTAGGAAGTATTCCTGGGAAAAAACCAGTGGCAGAGTAGGGGTATGAAACCAGAAGAAGGTCAAACGTGGATGCCATATTATGTACCATATCCTCCCAGAGGTAACTCAATCCTATGTAGGGAGCTCTGAACACATCATGGCTCACACCTCAGTGTTTTCTCAGTCAGGGGTGAGGGAGTTTGAGTGTTTATAGCTCCACACCCATCAGTCATTGGCTAAGAGCTGCCCCAAGAATGAGGGTGCATAAATTCCTAGGAACTTCTTCTCTTCTGCAGGTAGGCAAAGCCCTCTCAAGTAGCCCAAAGGCACTGGCTGACGAACAGCTGTAGGTGATGGCTATTGGGTGTGATCATTTTCTAAGAACTAGTGTGCACAAAAATGGTAAAGGGATTAAGGGGAGTGGAAACATGAACAGCGCACACACCAAGGATTTCCTGTCTCAATAACAGACTCTAGTACTCGGCAGTATAGTTCACCACTATGAGTTAAGATTGGATTTGAGTACACTACTACCTGGAATTTATGCAGCATTTCTCTTTTCTCTTTGAAGTGCTTCTATATATAACTCATGCATAAGATAGCTGAGAACAGGCTTGGTTGGATCACGTGCAAACCATTAAAAAGTAAATTTGCAAGGGCAGTAGGTTAAATAAAGGAAAGAGGTTCACTGGTTTTACAACCACGAGTGGTTTCTATTTTTCAATAAGTCAAACCCCTTAGAAGACATGGCTGAATGGGCGAAAAACCCTCTCGGGGAAATTCGTGCTTTTATAGTTTGATTTTCTTTGGGGTAAAGAGGAAAATGCAAGCCATGGTTCAAAACTATCCATTTCATCGTGACCCTGAAAAAGTGTGCAGTGTTTTTGTAATGGAGAGGACATTTTATAAAACATGCTTTAAAAGTACGTTTGGATTTTAAGTGTTACTTTCCACAATCAGCCCTAGCTGGAAACATACAGGCTTCTTTGCAGCACTGGTATGGTTTGTCTCTTTTTCTTTCCGTCCACCAGAATGCTCCAACTTTAATGACTGTCAATAGCTGACTCTCAGGGGTGGTACTCTTAGCCTACGAAGTAAGAGTAGATTTTACTTGCTTAAATAGTTGGAAAGAAGCCAAAATAATTGTAATCTGTGTCATGTGAAAATTAAATGAGACTCAAATCTCACTGTCTATATATGAGGTTTTATTGGAGCATAGCCATGCCCGTTTGTTTATGTTTTGTCTATGGCTACTTCTGTACTATAACAGCACAATTGCATCATCAGGACAGAAACCTAAGGCCACAAAGCCAAAAGTTTTACTATTTAGCCTTTTACAGATAAAGTTTGCTGATACTTGACCCAGGGCAACTCATTTCTCTTAGCTTCCCTTTCCTCATCTATGAAATGAGATAATAATGGTAACTACATTCTAGGCAGACAGCTTAGGAGACAATGTAATACATGGGCAAAAGCACAAACTTTGAAGCCAGATGATCAAGATTTAAATTCTACCTGTAATCCCAGCACTTTGGGAGGCCAAGGCAGATGGATCACTTGAGGTCGGGAGTTCAAGACCAGCCTGGCCGACATGGTGAAACCCTATCTCTTCTAAAAATACAAAAATTAGCCAGGTGTGGTGGCACACACCTGTGGTCCCACCTACTCAGGAGGCTAAGACAGAAGAATCACTTGAACCCGAGAGGCAGAGGTTGCAGTGAGCCAGGATTGCACCACTGCACTCCAGCCTGGACGACAGAGCAAAACTCTGTCTCAGAGGAAAAAAAAAAAAAAAAATTCAAATTCTATCTCTGCTACTTACTAACTGGGTAACTTCGGCACATAATAATTTCTCCATGCCTCAGTTGCTGCTTCTGTAAAATGGGGATGATGAGAGCCTCTGCCTCATAGTCCTGAGTTTATTATATGTGACTCACTTGAAACAGTAACTGGCATGTATTAAATACTATGTGTTAGCTATGTAAATATTGCTACACTTACTGGGTTGTGGTGAGGAAACACATTCATGTTTATTAAAAAGAAAAAAGGTGAAATTATGTTTTTTGTTCATAATGCCCTGGTAGCTGCTCATCTCATGGTAAAGACTCATCGTGGCATAGGAAGAACAAGGACTCTGGAGCTAGACTGCCCCTGTGCTAATCCTGGCTCCCTCCATCACTGGCCCTGTGATGGTAAGCATGTTACTTAACCTCTCTGGGCCTCAATTTCAGCATCTGCAAAATGTGGGTAATACATAATACTAGCAATCATCTCCTTAGGCTGTTGTGAGGATTACATGAATCTGAATGTATGTAAAGGAGTTGGAACCATGCCTAGCACAGAGTAAGTAAATGTTACTTGCCGTTATATAGTTCTGAATGCCATTAAAATAAATGCATAAATACGAAAAAATATTTACCTTATAGCCATCTAAAAATCAGCTCTCATACCACTAATGGCATGTGTACTATTATCTGGGAAACACTGACCTAGGGGAAGGTACTGTGCTGACAGATGGACGGCAGAAGTGTTTGGAGGAGAAGGGGAATTTTGTTTGTTTGTTTTTGAGACAGAGTCTTGCTCTGTTGCCCGGGCTGTAGTGCAGTGGTGCGATTCCAGCTCATTGCAACCTCTGCCTCCCAGGTTTGAGCAATTCTCCTGCCTCAGCCTCCCGAGTAGCTGGGATCATAGGCGTGTGCCACCACGCCTGGCTAATTTGTGTATTTTTTAGTAGAGACCAGGTTTCACCATGTTGCCCAGGCTGGACTTGAACTCCTGACCTCCGGTGATCCACCTGCCTCGGCCTCCCAAGGTGCTGGTATTACAGGCATGAGCCACCACTCCCAGCCGAGAAGGGGAATGTTAACTAATAGTGTTCACAGGCATCTAGCTTGTCTCTGCTCTTTCAATGTTCAAGATCTACCCCCAAAATATCTAAGGACGGTAGAAACCATATCCATGAGCATTGGTGACCTGCCTTTAAATTTTGGCCTTATAGTGTATCCCAACTGGTTCTAGTTGTGACCTACTGGTCTCCAATCATGTCTTTCCTGGTTATTTGATGTCAACTTCAAGCTACCTCTGCTCACATTTCTCAGCTACTGTCAATGTTGCTTCAATCTCTATTTGGGGGAACCATCTTTGGCTCAGCTTCTGCTCTCTCTCAGACAGTACTAGCCCCAGACTCAGAAAGAGTGGTCCTCTGACATTTTGACTACATAACCTCTGAATATTCTAAGGTTATGTAGTCAATTCCAAGATGGGCAATTCCAAGATGAGAGTAAAGCAAGGCCCAATAGCTAAGAGGCTAAATGCCCATGCCCTCTCCTGCTCCCTGCAGTGAGATCAAGGGTTCACGAGCCATCAGGTGCTGAGTCTTGGTGAAGACACAAAGCAGCATCAGAGATGATTTCCTGCAGCACTGAGAGTGCAGGGGCATGAAGGGGGCCATCAATGTCAGTAGCTTCAGTGGTAGTGACAGTGGCCCCGACAGCACCCTACATAGATCATGATCATTCCTGTGGCTAAACTTGGAATTGAATGCCTTCTCTTGGTTTCTGCCTGAGCTGTGAGTGTCTCTGCTTTCTTTGGGTCTAAGAGCTATCGGATATCTTTCCAATAAATTTTTTCTGGAGTAAGCTAACCAGAGAGGTTTCCATTGTTTGTAACCAAGAACTTCCACTAGTGCACTAGGGTTCAGGAACTGGATCATAATTGATGATCTACTCTATTTACACCCATGGTGGGGCTCCCATCACTGAACCAGAATCTATAGTGTGAGGCTCCCCAGGGAGCACAGACTGTGACCTACATTTCTACCCTAGCAGTCTTATTTTTAGTATTATTAAATTGCCACATTAATAATTTTTACTATTTGCCACGTGTTTCTTGCATTCCTCATTTCTTTTTGACCACAAAACATTCATCTGGTTTACAATATTTAAAAATGTTGGAAGCTTGGGATTAAACCAGCAAAAGAGGGAAAAACTTTTATTAAAATATAAGTAAAACTTCTTCAAATGAAGCCAAGTGACAATAACTGGCAAAGAAGTCTGTCCAATTTTCTTTATTGAATTTTCAGAGATTTGGTAACATTGTGTCATCTATTCCAGGCATGGTTTTTAACTTTTCATTTTCATTGTTGTCTTGGATTTCTAAGAGTTGCATGCAAAAAGCAGATCATTTTTAGGCTGATAGGGGGTGATATTTAGAGAAGAAATGAGGATGCACTCTTGTCTGATGAAATATCAAAGTGACATTAGGAAAATGTAAAACACACAAATCAGCTCCTTCATACAAAGTAGTCACTACTATTCATATAATTCCAAAAAATAGAAGAAAGTGCTTTCCAATCTAACGGCTTACATAGATTGCTTTCTTTCCAGTGGTTTCTCTTGTTGAATGTATTCATCATCTAATTTATTGCCCTTTCAAAACAGATATTCATTTAACAAATATTCGTTATGAATCCACCTTCTTCCAGGCACATTAAAGACATAAAAAGAAAATATCTTTTCTTTGTACCTTTGTTTTTTCCAGATTGGGAGCTCACCAAGAACAAATTTATAATCCATGTCTTAGTCATCTTTGCATGACCAGGGCTTATCCCTGTGCCTGGTATATAGCAGACATTCAAATAAAGTTTGTTGAATAAATGACTAATTTCATTCTCAGAGAATTCATGAAAATAGTGGCATAGGCAAATATGCATAGTATAAATGTAGCATGAGGGGATAGGTGCTATTAATGGAGACAGAATGTAATCTAGGTGGGTCCCCAAGGGATGAATGATACTAGTCTGTTTAGGGAGGTGAGGACCAAGATCTTAATATTTTTTGCTTCTTCCGTATAACATAATGAAATCTCCCTGCCACTTTCAAATCCCCCCTTTTAAGTATTTTTATGAAAATGGGGGTTGCTCACCATGCTGACCCCTCTGTGGTCTCTCTTCTCTTTCTGGTTTTGTCTTTTGGCACTGCCATCTACTCTCACCACCTCTACCCTGGACTGGACCATTTGTTTTCCTTTCCTTAAAGCACTTTAAGCAGAAATGTTGTGGAGAGTAGTAGCCTTTTACTGAAGTTTTGGGTAATCACAGACCATAGCCAGATATGATTCCAGATTTGGCATTTGACATCCTCTGTCCACACAATTCTGACAATCTAATAACTATTCCTCACCTCTGGAGAATTTCTCCCTAATCATAGTACCTGTCCACCCCCATCCCCAATAGGCAGCTGCTCACAAATCCTGGTTTATTTCTTCATGCCTACCAGGTGAGCTCTTCTCTTCCTGCTTCCAATTCATGCCTAGACTTTTGTGTATCCCCAAATTCCTGGTGATGTTCTGCTACACGATGGACCATTGACACTAGGTGTCTGGCCTTAGCACGACAAAGAACTAGAGGGAACTTCACACTTCAAGATCATACCCTTTCGCTGGAATCCCTTCTCCATGGACCAGAACAAGGGTGAAGAAATGTCTTTCCTGTTACACATCTTAGCATAGTGCTAGACATGGACAGGCACTCAAAGGTATTTAAAAACAGCTTGAATGGAATGCAAAGGAGGCAGAAAAGTGGATGGTTCACCAGGGAAGTTCCTAAGGGGAGTCAAGCAGAGATGGATCCAGGCTCACAGGTTAGTCTTAGCAAGGAAAAGGAGCTATTCTTTCTCAGAAGCAAGCAAAGGAAGACAGGGACAGTGAAATAAAAAAGTAAATGGAATCAAGGTGTATGTTTTCCCTTTGATTTATTCTGTATGAAGATAGGAGTGGGTTAGACTTGGGAACACTCACCACTTTGATTTGCCCCCAGGGGAGTGAAACACGTGGCATATCTAGAGAGGGAACTGGAAACTTTGGAAAACTGATGAAATCAAGGGGAACTAAAGAGTTTAGACCTTTGTACTCCCTGAACATGTGGAATCAGCTTTAAATGTGCCTTTCAGAACTCTTGGAGCTCTTTTATCAAATTTATAGAAGTTACTTCTTGTTCCAAAAAACCAAAATGTCAGCAGGCCTGGTTCTTATTTCTTTTCTTTGATTTGTCTGGGACTCCCTTTATCATCTTTGCCAGTTCCAAAGACAGTTAACACACAGAGTGAGGCGTAGTCAGATCCCAGCCATTGCTTTTTATAGTCCCCCTACCTTACCAGACTATACAGACACATACAATTTTCCAGCTTTACATTGAAAAAAGAACACAAAAGAGAAAGAATAACAAGTCATACCCTGCTGTTTTCGTAGGATGTTCTGACTTTGAAAAGGGATTGCCTTACACTTAAGTAATAAACAGTGTGTTGTGGGACAGATATATCAACATTCACTGTCCCCAATTTGCCCAAGTCTGAAACAAGTAAAATAAATTTGACTGTGTATTTTTATTATCTTTTACAGGCATGAACTGAAATAGATAATGAGATACTTATAAATTCCGTAAACCGCCTGGTTGGCAGAATTGCACGATTGGAAGGATGCTTTCAGATCACTGAGTTCCGTACCCTCCTAGCATTTGCCATACCTTTATAAAACCCCCACCAAATGTCGTCTGTCTTACCTGTACCAATCCCCTGTATGCATAACTCATCATCTTTGGAGTTATTAAATTGGTACAAAAGTCGTTGTGGTTTTGTGATTACTTTTCACAGCAAAAATCGCAATTACTTTTGCACCAACCTAATACTTCATTCTCTCTTTTGCCAGATAGGACTATTGGGAAGACTTTAGTTACATAGCATCCCAGTCCATCTACCATCAGTCCCAGTTCAACCCCATAAGGCCCTACAGCAAATGGAATCTTTACTCAGATGCTCATGTCAAAATTATAAGAGTCATTCTTTATTCTCCTCTATCACATACTCCTTTTCCAATCCATCCACAAACACTGTGGGATCCACCCTCGAATTTTATACCAAGCTTTGTCCCTTTTCCTGTCCAAGTCCACTGCCCTAATATGAGCCACCATCATTCTCTAGCCTGGACTATGGCAATAGTTTTCTAACTAGGGTTCATGCTTTCATAGTTGCCTGCCACCATGTGTTGTCTCTATAGCACCCAAAGAGGATGCTTTTAAAAATACAGTCGTGCATCACTTAATGACAGGAATACTTTGTGAGAAATGTGTCATTAGGCAATTTTGTTGCTGTGTGAACATCATAGAGTTACACTAACCTAGATGGTATGGGCTGCTACACACCTAGGCTATATGGAATAGCCCATCGCTCTTAGGCTACAAACCCATACATGTGACTGTCCTGAGCACTGTAGGCAATTGTAACACAATGGTAAGTATTTGTGTATCTAAGTGTAGAAAACGTACAGTAAAAATGGGGTATAAAGGATAAGAAGTGGTACACCTGTATAGGGCACTTACCATGAATGGAGCTTGCAGGACTGCAAGGTGCTCTGGGTGAGTCACTGAGTGAGTGGTGAGTGAACGTGGAGGTCTAGGACATCACTGTATCCTCCGGTAGACTTTATAGACACTGTACACTTAGGCTACACTAAATGTATTTAAATATTATTTTACTTTCTTCAATAATAAATTAACTTTACTGTAACTTTTTAAATTTATAAACTTAATTTTTTAAATTTTTTGACTTTTTATAATAATACCTTAAAACACATATTTTACACAAAAATATATATTTATTTATATAACATATTATATATAATGTAATATATATTATGAATATATCTCTTTTATATATACATATATGTGTGTGTGTATATATATATATATATATATTTTTTTTTTTTTTTTTGAGATGGAGTCTAGCTTTGTCACCCAGGCTGGAGTGCTGTGGCGGGATCTTGGCTTGGTGCAACCTCTGCCTCCCAGGTTCAAGCGATTCTCTTGCCTCAGCCTCCTGAGTAGCTGGGATTACAGGTGCCCGCTATCAAACCCAGCTAATTTTTGTATTTTTGGTAGAGACAGGGCTTTGCCATGCTGGTCAGGCTGGTCTCAAACTCCTGACCTCAGGTGATCCACCCACCTCGGCCTCCCAGAGTGCTGGCATTACAGGTGTGAGCCACCGTGCCTCACCTCTATGTTCTTTTTCTATAAACTTTTAATTTAAAATTTTACTTTTTAAACTTTTTTGTTAAAAACAAAGACACAAACACACATTACCCTACGCCTACACAGGGTCAGGACCATCAATATCACTGTCTTCTACCTCCACGTCTGTTCTCACTGGAAGGTCTTCAGGGGCAAGAACACACATGGGGCTGTCATCTCCTGTGATAATAATGCCTTCTTCTAGAATACCTCCTGACGCACCTACCTGAGGCTGTTTTATAGTTAACTTTAAAAAATAGAAGTAGAGGAGTATGCTCTAAAATAATGATAAAAAGCACAGTACAGGCCGGGCGCAGTGGCTTACGCCTGTAATCCCAGCACTTCGCGAGGCCGAGGCGGGTGGATCATGAGGTTGGGAGATCGAGACCATTCTGGCTAACACGGTGAAACCCCTTCTCTACTAAAAGTACAAAAAATTAGCCAGGCGTGGTGGCAGGTGCCTGTAGTCCCAGCTACTTGGGAGGCTGAGGCAGGAGAATGATGGGAACCCAAGAGGTGGAGCTTGCAGTGAGCCGAGATTGCGCCACTGCACTCCAGCCTGGGCAACAGTGCAAGACTCTGTCTCAAAAAAAAAAAAAAAAAAAAAAAAAAAGCACAATACAGTAAAGATATAAACTAGTTAACATAGTTGTTTATTACTATTATCAAGCATTATGTACTATACATAATTGCATGTGCTATTCTTTTGCACAACTGGCAGTGTGGTAGGCTTGTTTACACCAGCATTACCACAAACAGGTGAGTAATACATTGCTCTATGACATTAGGATGGCTATGATGTTACTGGCCAACAGGAATTTTTCAGCTCCACTATAATCTTACAGATCCCTGTTGTATATGTGGTCTGTCATTGAACGAAACATCATTATGCAGCATGATCATCTGTTCTATGTTATCATCTCTGTAAAAACTTGCTAGTGCCTTCTTGCTAGTACCACCCACAGGGGTATATGTGTAATCTGACCCCTGGTTCTCTTTCTAGCCTCTTTCTAATTCACTGCTCTCTAACCGTGCTTGGACATTCTTTGAAAAAAATCCAAGCCTTTGCATCTGCTGTTCCCTCTGCCTAGAATGCTATTCCTTCAGGTAGCCACATGATTAAATCCTTTACTTTCTACAGGTCTCTGCTCAAGTGTTTCCACCTCAAGAGAGGTCTTCTCTGGCCACCCAGTCTAAGATATCACCACTGCTCTTTATTCTCAGCTTTGATGATGTTCATAGCATTTCTCATCTCCTGCTAGTTGATATGTCTATTCTATAACCCACTAGATTGCAAACTCCTTGAGAGTAAGGATTTTGTGTTTACTCACTTTCGTAACCCTAATGCTTACCACATTTTAATGAAGTAATGTTATGAAAATAGTAAATGAATAAATGAATACAGATCATTTTTAATAATTCCTCCAAACAACTATCCTTCCATCATTTGGAGATATGTTCTTATTTCCACACCATTTTTTTTTTCTAGAATAAACAATCCAATTTCCATCACTGGTCTACACATCGTTTCTAATCCTCTCCCTTCTTGCTTCCCTTTTCTTTCCTCCATTCAATTTGCCAGCTACCTTCTCACAGGGACTGGTGCCGAACCAGTGTAGTAGTTAAGTGTGTGAGTTCTAGATCAGACTGCAAGGTTCAAATCCAGTTTCCACCACTAACGACTTGATTACCTTGACACAAGTCATTTGATATTCTTGACTAATAAGCAATAGTAACTAAATTAAACAATAAAAAGATAAATTTATTAGAGATATATAGACTGGCTAAGACATAGGATAAAAAAAATATATCAGGTCCTAGAAAAGTCAGAAAGGAGAAGAAGAACTTGGAGGCCAGAGCTCTATGGCCATCCCTTAAGAGGACTACTGTTGAGATGTTGGGGTGTTATTACTTTATGTTACTTTATGTTCTTATAATACTCCATTCATTATTCAAATTCCTAAAAAAGGTAATACTATGGGTTTGATTTGATTCAAATTTTCACCCTTTGGCTTAGAGTTTGATTGGTGTTCAACTAACTCTGTCCCTAATGGTGGAGAGGTAGTTACCCAAAGAAAAAGAGATGGAATGGATATTGGCCAGGCCAATAGGCAGATGGCCATTGCACTCTCTAACTGTCCACGTCCTCACTTGTAAGTAGGGGATAATAATAGTTACTGCCACATTTATTGTCTTGAAGCTTAAACAGGCTAATGTGTATGAAAGGTTTAGCATAGTGTCCACATGTAGTGAGCACAGTAAGCCTCTAGCAAGTAGGGGACCCCACATGGAATTTAATACTCCAGGTGTATTAGAGTGGGATGCCAGCTTCCTTATTTCAGACCCTTAGTAACAGAGCCTGAGGTGAAATGTACATTTCATCAGCCACAGTCAACTCTAATTGAGCTTTTTGTAAACCAAGACCCATGAGTTGTTTCCATAAGTGCTTCTCCTACCATCTCTTGAACCCCACTCCTTGCACAAATACAGCTGATTTGTCCTTACCCTTACCCCACAAATTAATCTTGTTAGATATGATCCATCATTGCCCTATAGAGCCTGAAATCTGAATTCTGTCTTCTAACAAAAACTCTTAGCTTTGTGTCACCTGCACATTTATCATGGCCAGATTAACTGAGATTACAAGAGAAAGTGCATGTGAAGTCCTTTGAAACTATGAAGCACAACACAAATGAAAGGTGTTATTTTTGTTCTCATTCAAGAAGTGATGAATGTAAACTACTTAGTGCAGTGTCCATTTTCCTGGCATATGCCAAATCCCCCTTTTCTTTTCCCCTCGTTTCAGTTCCCCAGATAATCCTGTGTACCTCCTCAAAGTAGACAAATTTAGGTATGTTACAAGCATGTGGGTTTTTCCCATTAGCATCAGTCTTGATCGTTTCAAGGAATTGAGACTTTAAATAGACAGCAATCTAGTTCTTAAGCCATATGGGCATATGTTCTCCATCTTCTAAGTTTGACCGTGGCTAGCTTCAAAAGCAACAACCCGTGCTATTTCAGAGCAAATGTAATTTGCATTATCTGATTGTCAGTAATACAATATCTCTACAAAGTCATGGTCATGGAGATAACTACGATAAAGACTTTGTATGAACAGCTCTGGTAAGGGATTTAGGGCAATGTTACTTACACAGCTTTAGCTTTTTCTGCAGAAACCATGCAGAGTACTGATACTTTGTGAAGAATGTATTGATGACATATGCCTACTGGGTGCATGTCCTTCACCGTTTTACAAATCTACTTAGATGCCAAACAAAAACCCTTAGCACTACTGTTCTTTGGATTGAAATTCAATTCACTTCACTGTATTAAAGCAAAATAAATATGCTAAGCAAAATAAATATGCCTTAGCGTGTCAAAATATTATACATCCATGTGATTTAAGCCATGGGTAGTACACCTAGGTACCTAGTACTGCCACATACTGCAGCATAGTTCTATATTTCTATTTCCCATGACACTATAAATGTTCATGTCTTTCCTATCAGTCTTTCACATTGACATTTCATGTGTTTTTATACTTGGGGAAAGTTAATGCCTTTCTTGTTCTGTTCAAAAAAGAACCTTCTCAGGAGTTACCAAACTTATTGGAGTATACTTTTTTGGCGTTCAAATCTAGGCATCTTTGAAGCATGCAGTGAGGATTTTGAGGAATAAAGGCCATTTTCCCCAAACCAGCACTTGCTCCTCGAAGGAAAAAATGATGATATTCATAATTAAGCTTTAATGAAATCAGGCAGAGAGAAGAGCTGAATGCAAGAGTGAGTGCTTAGGGTAAATGCTGACCGTCAGCAGGCACTTTTCTCCTCTCTTTGAGAATTCTCCATTCTTGAGGTCTGATCAAGCCATATTTCTGCTATTTTTAAACAGTCCTGAGCCCTTTGAGGGCACTCTGGTTTCAATCCTCCCAGAGATAAGAAATGTTCAGCTGTGACAGGAGGCTTTTTCAGGGTAGGGCATGTACTGTTATAGCACAGGACCAGAAAGGTTGTGAGGTTTGCTGAGCTGTAGTCAAGAGTATTCAAAGCAAAGGCCTTTGAAAGGGAGGTTTCCCTTTGCAGAGAGATATGATGATTTCACCTTAGCTTCCCATCCTCAGGCATAGAAGGGACTTCACATCTTGTTAGAGCTTTTATGTTCTGCATGCTAATTGGAAAATGTAAATCTAATAATGTTGTTTCTTTCCCATCTATTTATTATTTGTACTTGGATGAATCCTGACCTCACAAGGCATGCTCATGATGTTGGTATAAAATTCTTTATTTGGGCAATGTTTTTATTTTTTCCTGCATACTAATTTTTAAACATCCTGGGGCCAGATTCCATTATTTCATCTTTCTCCTCCAACTTCACAAGGCAGATAATTATTACAGGCAACCAGCCACCTTCTTTCTTTTCACTTTTTACTGGTAAGAGGTGACTCCTAAAAGACAAGATCCAAGTGAACCTGAAGAGTGATATATATGTGAAATGGTATAATTAATTAAAATAGAATGCAGTTTCAATAACATGACATCATGACTTGGTATTTGAAAAGTAAATATAGGCTAGAATTTAATGACAAGCTATAGATTAAGTGGAAGAAAACATAGGTTGAGGGCTTACATAGTAAGATTTTGCAATCTTCTTTAGTGATAGGAGGCAAGATCTCAAAACGTATGTAAGCTCAGCATGACTTAGGGAATTCAGTGCAATGCTGATCTTGCAATATTGTAAATGGCCCTTAGGTCAGAGATGGCTCTTATCTCACTGCCTGTTTTGTGTCATCCCTTTGGGTTCACTCTTCAATGCAGCTCATGATCTTCAGAGCCCTAGACTGTGCTGTGGAATGTCACATGTATTATAACAAATGACCTTCCATGCATGGAGGCAGATGCAAAGTGTGTGTCCGAGCATTCAGGGCCTTGTTTTGCCTATCTTGTTTCATATCGTATGTGGGAAAATGATCTGCTTTAGGTTTTGTTGTATGGAATTAGGTAACTTTGTTCACTGTGTCTTTGCTTGAATTGCATAGATCACTAGCATGGAAAACATGCTATGCCATATGCTAAGTTCTATCCCATCATTTACTAAGATAAAAGAAAGACCAGATAACTCAAATGCCTCCAGAAAGGACCAGAGAAGGGGGGAAGATGTCTCCAGAAGACAAACGCGTGAAGAAAGAAGATAGTTGAAGCAGCAATTTTCAAATTACTTTGTATAAGATTTACCAGGAACTAGCTGGGCGCGGTGGCTCATGCCTGTAATCCCAGCACTTTGGGAGGCCGAGGTGGGCGGATCATGAGGTCAGGAGATTGAGACCATCCTGGCTAACACGGTGAAACCCCGTTGCTACTAAAAATACAAAAAAACCTCGGGCATGGTGGCGTGCCTGTAGTCCCAGCTACTCGGGAGGCTGAGGCGTGAACCCAGGAGGCGGAGCTTGCAGTGAGCCGAAATTGCACCACTGCACTCCAGCCTGGGCGACAGAGCGAGACTCCATCTCAAAAAAAAAAAAAAAAAAAAAAAAGATTTACCAGGAACTTGCTAAAGCACAAATTCACATGCACGTGCACACCCACATGCACAGCATTCTGGACCCCAGTCATGGAGAATCTGATTCTCTAGGTCTTAAGCAAGGCTCTCTGTACTTTTAACAAGCTCCCAGGTACTTGGAGGCAGGTAGTCCATTGACCATCCTTTCAGAAATAACTAACTCGATGGGTGCTAATTGGTACAGGAAAGAACTCACACTTAGGAAGCCAGATGGCATGGGTTTGGCTGAAGCATTGATCACTGGTCAAATTCTTTAACTTCGTTCTTTAGGCTTTATTTTGCTCATCTATAAAATCATTATAATGGTATGTCCCCTGAAGTGTGGATTGATGTCAGTCAAATGCCTAAAACACAGCTGGATAGATGATAAGAACTCAATATATCACAATTATTATGACTATCACTACTGCTATTTTAAAAAGTCATGTTCAAAGAAGTACTACAGTGGCTTAAGTACTAGACAATGGGGTTCTAGGGCCAAGCCAACAAGAGAGCTTTAGGTAACTGGTAGATAGACTACCATCAGCTAATTATGTTGGTGAGTCCAATCTTCTGTACTTGTAGCTTCCTTGGTTTTAATCTCTGTGACACTGTGCTCTTTTCTTATTTAAAAGTACATGTTATGGGAACTTGTTTTATTACCATAAATTATATTTCCTTGTGGATATACCAGTAAAACTGCAGAGTGAAACATTCTTATTGGTCTTGATTTTTCCCATACCTATATAAGGTGATTTCACTACGGGTGCTGTACTGCTCCAAAGAGATAACAGTTGAAAATAGTGACAATCATAAAGGAAAAATGCCAGAAAGATATGTACTGAAGCCCTGCTACTCTACAGTGATGGGAATGCATGGCATATACACAGTTCTGTCTTCCAAAGTAGGATTCGGTGCTCCAATGTGCTGGTTGCAAAAAGAATATAATATGTTGGATGGTTAGTGATGGTGGCAGTGGAGACAGGTGGCAGTGGCATCATGGTTGTTGCACAGGACCTCATGCTTAGAAGGGTCCCACATTTGTTTTAATACTTTCCTGTCATCATCTTGAAATTTTTACTAATTTTTGAACATGATGCCCCACATTTTCATTTTGCACTGGGCCCCACAGGTTTTTTTTAGCAGGTCCTGAGTGTAAATGAGGATGGGTACTAGGGAGATAGTGTGGGTTATAGTTAGAGAACCCATCAGAGATTTTTTTTTTTTTTTTTTTTTTTTTAGACGAAGCCTTGCACCGTCACCCAGGCTGGAATGCAGTGGTGTGATCTCCACTCACTGCAGTCTCTGCCTCCCAGGTTCAAGCAATTCTCCTGCCTCAGCCTCCCAAGTAGCTGAGATTACAGGCACTTGCCACCATGCCTGACTATGTTTTGTATTTTTAGTAGAGATGGGGTTTCATTATGTTGCCCAGGCTGGTCTTGAACTCCTGACCTCAGGTGATCTGCCTGCCTTGGTCTCCCAAAGTGCTGGGATTACAGGCATGAGCCACTGTGCCCCACCTGTCAGAGGATTTTAAACATAGATATACTCTGATTTATATTCTGAAGAGGTCTTTTTATTTACTTATTTTTCCTGCTGGATGAAAAGAAATCATGGGCAAATGGAAAGAAAGGAGGTCGTTTTTCTATTTAGATAAGAGTTGACAGTGGCTGGGTTAAATTGTCAAAATGGAGTCTTCCAGGCCTCCAAAAGAACAGAGTTGAGATATATTTTTGGAGGCAGAACCAACAAGTCTAAAAGTTTAACTAGAACAAAAAATTATTGATGTCATAAACTTCTCTCCTCTACAGGATGGCTTCTTGTCAAGCCAGAGGAAGGCTCAAGGAACCATGCTGGTGAAAGCAGTAAGTTGAACACGAGATTCTTGGCACTGACCCTAGCAACTTTTGGCTTGGAGTCTTATGACTAGGCCCAAGGAGAGCTCTGCTGAGCAGGTTTCAGGCTGACCAAGGTCATCCAGCAGCGAACCCTGTAGATGGGGTCAGAGGAAGAGTCTAACTTGCAGCTGTGGCCTAAAGTCGCCAATGACAGCAATTATTGATGGCTGTCCTTTGTCCTGACTTGGGGGCAGTCAGGAGACAATGAATATAGGGATGAAGAGGTTAACATGGAACTAGGTACATGAGTACAGGCTTGTTAAGAGAAAACAGTGGAAGAAAAGCACCTAAACGCCAGTTAAATGGGTCTTTTTAGAGCTCCAATGTTATCTAGATTAGAAAGGGCTGCATTTTAATATTTATAATGGTTTCTTGTTTATTACATCTTATTTGGCCTTTGGAAAATATTTCAAGGATGAATTTCATGGCTGTTACTGATGATTAAGTTCCACAATTAATTTTAAACTTAACATGACCTACTGCTATTTCTTTAATCTATCTAATGAGACTCCTTGGAATTTACATTAGCCAATTAATCAACATGACTATGGGGAAGATACCAGGGTGGCATGCTCTCACGGCCACAAAGTCAATGCAGTTCATTCAAATATAGAAACCTCAGAGATCTAAGCCTATTTTATCCCCACCTACATTGACTTTAATCATGTTTATAAAGTGCAGTGGGGTACCATTATTTTTTTTTTAATTTCTTGAGATTATTTTGGCTACTGAGCTGAGGATGCCACATGGCCTTGAGATAATGAGCTTTTTCTGTAGTGGCCCCATGATGGGCCTTTGTAATTGTTCCATTACAATGGAAAAAGCAAGCTAGGTTGGCCATTCTTAAGTGAAAAATAGTTCTCCAAATCTGTGCTGACACTTTGGGTTAACCAAGCTCACAATCCTATGTTGAAGTGAAAATGGAACCCTAAAAATGCTCACTGCCCTCTCATCCATTTTCCTTTAAGAATAACTGAAATACAACTTTAAGGTTTTCAAATCACTTCTGCCTTGCTTTGTTTTGTTGTGTTTTTGCTAAGGCAGTATCACCATATGATGAAATAAATGTTAAGGGGAAGGAGGGGCATAAATTCCTCCAAAAACAAGATAACAAAATCAAAGGAACTCTTTTATTCCAATTAAACCTTTGTATCTGTTTTCATGTGTAAAGCAAAACTGGGCCTCAGAAATGCATTGGCCAGCAGGCAAATATATATGTTTAATTTGTGTATTCAATTGGTCTTAGAATCCACTTTAAAAATACATAAATATTTTCCTTGGAAATGTAGATACTTCCTGCATTTATGAAGGAAAAAAATAAATGAAAGCCCTGTTTGTTTTACATGACCAGATGTGGACACGATATCATGTGGGATGAAGCTAAAAAAGAACCGGACTGACTTGGAGCTCTATGCTATCCCCAGCTATGACCCTGGGTGAGTCATATCCACCCTCCTCCCAGCCTCAGTGTCATCTCTAAAGTATCAACCAAATAATAATGTGAATGCTAAAGATTCTTCTAGTTCTGTAATGTATTACTACCAGGAGCCACTTCCTTTTCTTCTTTCATTTCTTACATTTTCAATAACTTAATGAGTTTTTTTGCACTAATGTGAAAGTTGGTTCAGTACTTTCCCCATATCATCTCATTTTCTCTTCTATCATAAAAAGATTTTTCTTTTACCCTTTGATAAGTCTCCAAAATAGAGCAGAGTATCTATACAGAGGGAATTAATTGGAGGTTTATTGATCCCTTTGTCTTTTGGTTGTTTGTAAGCATACGAACTTGTATTTAAGTATTTACAGGCCTAGATTATTCCAACAATTGTTGTAGAGTCAAGAAAACATATAATGACAAAATGAGTTGGTTGTTGATATATTTTAAAATAATATTTGATTTTTCTCTTGGAAAAAACAGAGATGAAGAAATGTGGAAATAGCCTACAACCTACATATATGTTATATAGACTTGAGTCTCATCCAATTCCTTCATCCATCCATCTATCTTTTTCCCTAGCAGAAGACATTGATGTATGTAGTATAATGGCAACATCAGATGATCTTGAGAATGATATGAATTTCAGTACTATAACTCTTAGAGTTGCCCTGTAATTTCACTTTTTGACTAAGTTATGCTACTGTCATCTGTCAAGCCAGTACACATATTCCAAGCATTAAGATACAATTATGAAAGGCCCAATGAGCTACATAATTTACAGTTCTTAATATTCAGCTGTAGGATATCTCTATATTGTTAGTACAGGGTGCTGATTTCATTGGTCAGATTGTAAAATAGTATTACAGATGTTAAAATTGAAGTTTGGTGGGATCCCACAGAAAAAAATAGAAATGACATTGCAGATTTTGAGTATCTTAATACTCTCTTAATAATTGAGAAAATATAAGGTAGTAAGCATAAATCTTGACATAAAAGTGTCACACCGGCCGGGCGCGGTGGCTCAAGCCGGTAATCCCAGCACTTTGGGAGGCTGAGACAGGCGGATCACGAGGTCAAGAGATGGAGACCATCCTGGCTAACACGGTGAAACCCCGTCTCTACTAAAAAAAAATACAAAAAACTAGCCGGGCGAGGTGGCAGGCGCCCGTAGTCCCAGCTACTCGGAAGGCTGAGGCAGGAGAATGGCGTAAACCCAGGAGGCTGAGCTTGCAGTGAGCTGAGATCCAGCCACAGCACTCCAGCCTGGGCGACAGAGCGAGACTCCGTCTGTAGAAATACAACGTCAGTCAATAGGCAATTTTAAACTCTCTAGTAGTCACATTTTAAAAAGCAAAAAGAAATAGGTAAAATCAGTTTTAATAGTATATTTCATTTAATCATGTATATCCACAACAGTATCCTATCAATATATAATCAATATAAAAATGATTAATGTGATATTTTTATTTTTTTAATACTAAGTCTTTAAAATTTGGTGCATATTTTACAGTTCAAATACATCTAATAGGACAGAGAGAAGATCATTGGTGGGGCCACAAGCTGAGTGCAGGGGGAAAAAAAGCACATCTCAATTTTTTTTTTTTTATTATTATTATACTTTGAGTTCTAGGGTACATGTGCATAACGTGCAGGTTTGTTACATATGTATACTTGTGCCATGTTGCTGTGCTGCACCCATCAACTCGTCAGCACCCATCAACTCGTCATTTACATCAGGTATAACTCCCAATGCAATCCCTCCCCCCTCCCCCCTCCCCATGATAGGCCCCGGTGTGTGATGTTCCCCTTCCCGAGTCCAAGTGATCTCATTGTTCAGTTCCCACCTATGAGTAAGAACATGTGGTGTTTGGTTTTCTGTTCTTGTGATAGTTTGCTAAGAATGATGGTTTCCAGCTGCATCCATGTCCCTACAAAGGACACAAACTCATCCTTTTTTATGGCTGCATAGTATTCCATGGTGTAGATGTGCCACATTTTCTTAATCCAGTCTGTCACTGATGGACATTTGGGTTGATTTCAAGTCTTTGCTATTGTGAATAGTGCTGCAATAAACATACGTGTGCATGTGTCTTTATAGCAGCATGATTTACAATCCTTTGGGTATATACCCAGTAATGGGATGGCTGGGTCATATGGTACATCTAGTTCTAGATCCTTGAGGAATCGCCATACTGTTTTCCATAATGGTTGAACTAGTTTACAATCCCACCAGCAGTGTAAAACTGTTCCTATTTCTCCACATCCTCTCCAGCACCTGTTGTTTCCTGACTTTTTAATGATTGCCATTCTAACTGGTGTGAGATGGTATCTCATTGTGGTTTTGATTTGCATTTCTCTGATGGCCAGTGATGATGAGCATTTTTTCATGTGTCTGTTGGCTGTATGAATGTCTTCTTTTGAGAAATGTCTGTTCATATCCTTTGCCCACTTTTTGATGGGGTTGTTTGTTTTTTTCTTGTAAATTTGTTTGAGTCCTTTGTAGGTTCTGGATATTAGCCCTTTGTCAGATGAGTAGATTGCAAAAATTTTCTCCCGTTCTGTAGGTTGCCTGTTCACTCTGATGGTAGTTTCTTTTGCTAGCACATCTCAATTTGAACACTCTATATGTATTGGAAATTCTCCAGATTTACACTTGAAAAACTAGATTCACATATAAATTTCAGATTGTGTCCAGATTAAACAAATTCACCACTCTCAGGTCAATTCAGAATTATTAACATCAAATCAAAATAGGTATAAGATAAATTGAAAAGCAATTCTCAATTTTTCTAGTAACAAAGTATTCCTCAATTTTTTTCTTGTAGTTTTGGAAGCGACTTTATATAAGGCTAGCTCTTATAACAATTATCTTCTCCATAGTGACTAATGTTAGAAAATATGTAAAATCATTATTGATTTGTATTATGAGAAGTTTACATTTTAACATAAATTCTCATACTTGTCTAGCTGCATCACAAATAAGCTTCAGATTTAGCTTGTTCAAATCTAGTGTGATATTGGTGAAAAAAAATTATCCTGACATTTTTTGGTTTTGATTATTGAATATTTGGCAAGCATTCATTTAGTTTCAAGAGAATCTAGGGTTGGAGTTAAATCTTGATAAAACTCTTCCATCACTCAGCCAGTGATATTGACAAAATACATAAGATCATTACAATCATTGCCTTCTATTCTCATCAGCAAGTCTATAATGTGGCAATAATTTCTAGCATTTGCACATATACTGAATGATTTTTAACAATTGTACCATGATACTTTTTGTATTCTTTAAGAAAATGGAGCCCAAATATTTTCAATATAAATCTTACAGTAGAACCAAGCAATAAAGTTATCATCCATCTCTTGCTTTAAAGTTGCATTAACTTTGAATTTTTGACCTAACATATCTGGAATGCCAATCCATCATGATAGAAACTTTTGTATCTAGCTAAAGTTCTTCTTTGGCAGATATAAAAAGTGGAAAAATATATATCCAAGTTTGACTTTTTTGTTTGATTTAGCATTTCTTAGTCAATTTGGAAATCCTTTAAGATCAAATATACCCAGAGTAATAATTGGGCTGTGTATCATCTAAAAGAGAAAGCTACAAGAAAGTAATTGCAATTTTTTCATATTTTGAATAATTTGATCTTTGACATCATTAGAAAAGTCTTACATTCTATGGGCAATTGTTTGCTGATGATCTTTAATTTTTTATATGTTTTTTGTCTTTTTCTGTGATTTTCTAGTTCAATTTCCTTAATGGGGTTTAATTTCTTTACTATGTCTCTATCTAAAAAATAGTTTTCTTTCTTTTTCTTTAATGAATCCGAGTTCTTCATAGCTGGCCAAAATTATAAGCCATATCCTATTCAAAAAACATTTAAAATTTGTTGGATATTTAATTTGGATTTTAACTAATTTCATTGATCATTTTTTTGACTTTTGAAAAGAAACTTATTATCAATATCATTGAACAATATTTTGTAATGGATTTTATAGCAGAATGAACATATAAGTAATAGACTCAATCATTCTTAATCGTAGAGTAGCTGCTGAGAGCTTAGTGTGAGTACAGTTTAGTAGCTAAATTCAGGCTTCATGATAAATGTTACTGGTTTAATCCAGCCATTTCTGTCTGGGGCATGGAGTAGGAGTAGTAGCCAATATACCACTTATCTGTTTTAGAAAAATCACCTGTCTGAGACTGAGAAGTCAGACTGCTTACTGTATGGAACCCTGGGTAGATAACTTACATTTCCTGTGTCTAAAACTATGAACTATAACTGTTAAACAAGGAACCAAAATAGCCCCATGACCTAGCTATTACAATCACTGTCTTTCTCACAGTCTATTTGCTGCAAATTCTTGTATCCACTAAATGCCTTTTTCTGCTTTTTCAAACATTCTGCTGCTTTAGAACATGGCCTTTGTTTGCCGTGGCACCAGTTCTAATCTATATCATCTTTGTGGCACCCTTTCAGTTCTTTCTACACATTCTAACTGGCTCCAGCTCTCTGTTTCCCAGGTGAAATTCCTACGAGCAATGATGTGACTGGCCAGTTCAGTTTTTTCATATTTAGCACATCACTGGCCAGCCTACTGGGTCAGATATTAAACATCCCTGAGCCACTCAGCCATGGAAGCAAGGTCCCAGGACAGAAAACAAGGCCGTGTGGACTGTAATGGTTCTACATAGGGTGGTTCCCCTTAGAAAGAGGTATGGGCAGGCAGGAAGGAATTAATTGACATCTGAAATACCAAGGATTGGCACAGTAGAATCACTCCAGCTTCTATTCTGACATACTTTCAACCAAATCATTTGATAGACTTAGAAGAAGCAGAGAGATTTGTGAAGGAGAATTATTTATCCCAATATAAGAAATGAAGAAAACAAGGACTTCAATATTATCAGTATCCCCAAAGTAAGTATGTCCAAATTTGATCTCCCCCTTCTGTAGTTTTCCAACCACACCACCCCTGAACGCATTACCCTTCACCTTGTCTCTTCCCATACAGACTCCTCTGGCAACCAGCTTCTGGCTGGCCTCCCTGCAGTCAACTCTTCCCCTTTTGATTTGGTTGATGCACAGAAAGAGTATGTTGTTTTACTTAAATGTGATGCTTGAGCACATCTTTCCATTTTCTGGAACTGAGTTATGACTTCTAATTAATTCCATGTGACAAACAGATATTGAACATATACTGTGCTAGATGCTTTGGAGAATAAAAATGTGAACAAGATATCTATCCTGGCCTCCAGGAATGTACAGTCTAGATGAAATTTTAGAAGAAATTTTATGACTTGTAACCAATGATGTGTAATACAAAGAAGAACACAGTGTCCTAAGAGAGGTGTAGACTTTTAAAAAAATTATGAGCATTCAATAGAAGGATAAAAGCAATGTTATTTTACTAAATAGTTAACACCTGACTCTGGACTGTGGACTGGGAAGAAGCCCTGATTTTTAGCGATTGCTGGTTTCCATAATGTAAATATTTTCATCATGGCTAACTTTAAACTACCCATCTGAAATCACTGAACAAAGAGTTGAGAAGAGACATGTAGTAGCCCACCATTAAATAGTATCTCTACCATACAGATAGGATACACCTAAATAATCTCAAAAACATAGCAGTAAAATGTATCAACAGTAAAATAATTAGGAAGTGTATTATTTTTGTTTCTAATATAATTCATTGAATTTTAATTTTATATAATTTGATTTTAAACGATGCTGTGTTGAACAACTGGCTTAGAAAATTCCTGAAAATTTAACAATTGCAGTTCTTGAGCTGGTACAAGCCCACTCTAGCACACTGGTGGACAAAGGACTATGAAAATTTGGATTCTAAATTGGGGGCAGAATAGAGCAGGAGGCGGCCCTTGAGTTCTGGAGTTGAGCCTAAAGCCTATGTAGGATTTTGCTTCCGGGTATCGGGGTGGGGTGGGGAGGGGTGTTTCTGAGAGAAAATCAGGAAAGAAATCTGAGGACAAAAAGCATGGGGTAGGAATGGAAAAAGTGAGTAAATTGTTTCTTTAAATGCAAATTGATCTCTGGCTACTGACCTAACTCAGCACTAATTCTCATCTCCAACCCCATGCATTTAGAACCAGGGACAATAATACGACAATAACAATGACAGCTAATATTTGTTGAATGATTGCTCAGTGCCAGGTACTGTTCTAAGGAAGTGCTTGTTACCCTCACACAAACCTTCCCGGTTGGTTCCTTATTTACTGTGTTGCTCAGCAGCCTCAGCCTCCTCTGGGTGAGGCCACTGTATTCTCGGCTCACCACAAAGCCTACCGCTCACTATTGTTTTTCCCACACCACAGTGCCAGTTGCCATTTGTTATTGAGCTTGCAAAAGCACTTTACGCAGTGAGGAAATATTTCTCTGGGTTCATGACTCAGAAGAGTGAAAAAAAAAAGTACAGATGACCATATCTTTCAAGAAAGATGGAATTAGTGTATTTCTTTGTAGAAGTAAAGAATACATCTAGGTATTTAATGTGGAAATATCTGACCTGTTACATTAATTTATATTATGTTGATCCCTGTGGACATTGCAGTTTGGGTCCTATTTCTGTAGACAAGACAAATAGAAAGATAAAAGAAAGTAAGTTTTGCAGTCAAGGACTTGCTGTACACAGGAAGTCTGCAGATTCAATATGTATCTGATAATTTTTTTAAGTTGGTGTAGAACTTGATAAGTACCAAAACAGTTGTGAGAAAGGCTTTCTGGACAGGAGTCCTGAGCGGTTAGGATTAAAGGAAAAGAAACAGACTTGGTTTTGTTTCTTTCTGCCAGTTTCCCATATACCCTGTCTCTTTGGAAGCATTCCTGTTTCTCACAATCTCAGGTTAAGAAATTATAGGAGCATCTCATTGAATTGTCCCTCAGACTCCAAGCATTACAGGAAATTGAAAAAAGAAACAAAAAAACAGAAAACAAAATAAGATGAATGATGTTTCAAATTCTGCAAGACCAATAATTCTGTTTTTATTTGAAGATCCATTTATTTTGGTAAAATTCACCTGCTCTCCACTTGGAAGAAACGTTCTGCTTAGGGAGAAGCAATTTCTATGGCTCCTGTTTGAAATTTGTTTGTAAGGATAGATGAAATGTACAATTGGAAAGGAAACGAGAGCACACTTAAGGGTTACTTGCACACTTGAGGGTTACTTAACTCTTTTTCAGGTTACATATCAGGCTTCTCACAGGAGCCAATGTTAATTGAGAAACTCTATAGCTAAAGACACTCTGGGGGAACGAACGTAATTCCTTAATTACAATGACAAAACGTGTGTGTGCACCCACGTGTGGTGGTGGGGAATTAACCAAATGATGGTTTATTTTCTTGCACTTTGTAGTTTGGCTGGATTCTGCAAAACACCCCAAAGACGAATATTCTCTCCCTTCTCCATTAAGGCATGCTGATTACATACGTCAACTTTATTTTCATGTTAAAGATAAGCCCTGTTGTTTGCTGAGGGTAACATGAGGAATATGGCTTTACAATAACCACCCCCACCCACCACCCCTGCCAATAAACAAGTTTAATGAACTTAATTTTCCCTAATTTATAGGCAGCCTGTTTAAATTATTGTTACTTGGCCAGGATCATTTCATAGGGATTTAATTGTGTTGTAAATCATGTTTCTTTCAAATTCATCTCTTTATTCACTCTATTTCCCTCCTCCATGTCTCATTTTGCATATGCTCCAAAACAGATCAATAATTTATGCCACAAAGCCTTGTTTTCTCCTTTGTAACTGTGCACATGTTCTGCATTGTGTAATGATGTCAAAGGAAATGTGTACATTGAGTAAAGGTCTTGAATTTTTCATGAAGGTTGGTTGGGGCCAAATGGCATTTTTGCAGATCTTTGGGAGAATAACAAATCCATTTTAAAAAAAGACCTTCAGAACTGAATAAAAACAATGATAATATCAGCACTAACAGAGATAAGATTTGTTGAGCATTTTTTTTTCATCATAAGCAAATCTAAGTGTTTAAACACACTATCTCATCTTCACAATCACATTACAAAGAAGGTATTGTTATCTCCATTTTACAGGTCAGGAGACTAAGGCTCATCACTAAGACATCACTTCCTCAATGTCACATAGCTAGGAGGTGACAGAAAGAGACTTGAACTTGGGCCTTTTTGACCTGAAAGCCCAGGTGGTTGTCTCATAAAATCGCTTGAGCGTAGCTTTCTCATATCTGGGCCACTTCAATTCCGACAAGTCAGTTTTTCCTTTGCTCTAGGTCTACTATGAGAACCCCCAACTCTTCTTTTTTTTTTAAATTAAAAAATATTATCATCGTGTCATCCTCCTGTATTCTGGATGACTCTTAACTGACAACCAAATTAAGTGAATAAAACCTGAGGATCTGATGGAATTTACAGTAGAGAAGGAAGGGAAGGAGACATCATTTACACTGATGTTCGTCAGGGCACAGTGTGAGATCTTCCTGAACTGATACTGCGTTGATACTGAATATTCATTCATTCAGTGCTTATTGAACTCTGTTTGCTCGAACAGGAGTCAGCAGCCTGGGACCAAATATGCCCACTTTCTATTTTTGTAAATAAAGTTTTATTGGAACATGGACATGCCCACTCATTACATATGTCTATGGCAGCTTTTGTCCTACAATAGCAAAATTGAGTAGTTGCAACAGATAACTACGTAGCCTGCAAAGATGAAAATAGTTACTATCTTGCCCCTTATCAAAAATGTTTGTTGACTCTGCTAGATCATTATTAAAAGAGACACAACATCTACCCTTATGAAGTTACAATCTCATGAGAGAGACAGACATTAATCAAATACTCAATATATTGTTAAAAGCTATAATACATACTCATCACTTGCCACTGGTTTTTGAAATTTAATCATTTGGGCCTTATTCTTCTACATTAAAAAGTTTTTCTTGCCTGGGATAACAGAAAGTTCATTTATTCATTTATACTCATTCATTCATGCAATTCAGCAAATAAACACTGAGTATCTACCATATATTGGACATTATTATATTAGGATCTGAGAATGTACAAGTGAACAAAAGTTGATAGTCTTTCATTTGTTGACCCTTCAGCCTTATTTTCCAACTGGTTTAGAACCCAAGAAATGAAGGTCTATGTTTTGGGCCTCCTCGGCCTCCCAACAGAGTTTATTGTAAGGTCTGCTTCTTTTTTACTCCTGTAGTCTCTGAAATGGTCTAGTGTCCTTAGAGTATATTCCTTTTTTAAAATTGAAACTAGTTTGAGTGGGTTTCTGTTACCCAGAACTCCCCCAAACTTGGAATTTTGAGATGAAATCAGCTAAGTGAGCATCGGCTTTCCAGACTTTATGGTGAAAGGAAGCGATGACAAAGAGGTTGGGAAAGAGAAAGAGAACAAAGATTGGTGAACTATGCTGTCCATTTTAGCATGGCTCATGAGCTAAGAATGATTTTAGTTTTTTTAATGGATGGAAAAAAAAAAAACCAAAGGAATAAGAGTAATTAGTGACATGTGAAAATTGTATGAAATTCAAATTCCAGTGTCCATAAATAAGATGTTATTAGAACATAGCTGCACCCATCATTTATATATTGTTTATGGTCACTTTCATGCTACAATGACAGAGCTAAATAGTTGTGACAGAAACCATATGTCCTGAAAAGCCAAAAAATTTACTATCTGGCCAACTACATCTGCATCAATTCCTTTTTTTTTTTTTTTTTTTTTGAGATGGAGTTTTGCTCTTTCTCTGTAATCGTGGTTCACTGCAACCTCCACCCCCCAGGTTCAAGCTATTCTCCTGCTTCAGCCTCCTGTGTAGCTGGGATTATAGGCACCTGCCACCATGCCCAGCTAATTTTTGTGTTTTTAGTGGAGACACAGTTTCGCCATGTTGGCCAGCCTGGTCTTGAACTCCTGACCTAAGGTGATGCACCCGCCTTGACCTCCCAAAGTGCTAGGATCAAGGGCGTGAGCCATGGCACCTGGCCAACATCTGTACCAGTTCTGATCTTGGCTTCCTCATCTTCCTTACCTATGTGTTCTTTTTGATCTTTGAGGACCTTAACTACCGCTACTTCCCCAGTGGATTCTGGCTATAGCTGTGTCTCAATTCCTCACTTCCAGTTGTCTGTTGTTCATGTATACTTGACTGTCCCATTGGCTCTCAAACCCAACAGATTCCCAGTAGAACACATCAACTTCTTTCACTCCTGTGTACATACTTCTCAATTTGGCTACACCCTTGGAGATAAATACGGATAATAGAAACAGCTGAAACCACAAGTACATGTCACACCCAGGTGGGGAAAGCGCTGCAGGGGTTAGGTGGAGGCCACGTTGTTAGAAGCATCTGGGTGAATTCTGTTTCCCTGTCCTTAGTCTCACCAAATTTATAATATTGATGACATGTCTTTCCTATCCTTCCTAACTTTAACCTCTGTTTCTCCTGAACTTTGACTTGGTTCTCTGATTCTCAGACTGAAGTTTCTGAATTTGATTTTGTATTTTCTCGTTCTGTCATTCTTGACCTTGACCTTTGTACATGTCCATAGCCTAAGTCCACCACATAGTGAATATTTATTAAAAAGTTATTGAATATTCAGTGCTTCATATATATTTAGTATAGTCCTTAAAGCAATCTTGTGAGGAAGGCAGGATTATTGTAAGTATTATTATTATAATCCACTTTCCAGGTGAGAAGGCTGGAAACAGAAGTCTAAGTTTGGAGTTAGGATTCCAACCTGGTTTGTTTGGCTCCAAAGTACTACCCCAGCTTCTTCTTTCTTATAAATGCAAAATTATTTCTGTTCCCTTCTTTCCTAATTGTTTACTTTAGGGGTCCTGCTCTTGTAACTTACTTTAACACCTATACCAAGAGTCCAAAAACTTTTTCTGTAAAGGGCCAGATAGTAAATTTTTTTGGCTTTTTAGGACATATGGTTTCTGTCACAACTATTTAGCTCTGTCATTGTAGCATGAAAGTGACCAAAAACAATACATAAATGATGGGTGCAGCTAGTTCTAATAATATCTTATTTGTGGACACTGGAATTTGAAGTTCACAAAATTTTCACATGTCACTAATTACTCCTATTCTTTTGTTTTTTTCCCCACCCATTAAAATAAGTAAGATCATTCTTAGTTCATGAGCCATGCTAAAATGGGCAACATAGTTTACCAATCTTTGTTCTCTCTCTCTCTCTCTTTTTTTTTTTTTTTGTGAGAGGGTCTTGCTCTGTCACCAGGCCACAGTGCAGTGGTGCAACCACAGCTCACTGCAGCCTCGAACTCTTGGGCTCAAGGGATCCTCCTGCCGCAGCCTCCCAAGTAGGTGGGACTATAGGTGCACACTATTGCCCCCAGCTAATTTTAAAAAGTTTTTTGTAGAAACAGGGTCTTGCCAAAGGGGTTGCCTGGGCTAGTCTTGAACTCTGGCCTCAGATGATCCTCCCACACCTCAGCCTCCCAAAGTGTTGGAATTACAGGTGTGAGCCAGTGCACCCAGTCACCAAACCTTGTTCTATACCACACTACTTAACTTTGGGTTTATAATTATTCTGAAAGAATCAACCATTTGCTGCAATTTAGGGCAAACTTACTGTATGCCAATGTTTTAAGCATTATTACATATATGTTACCTATTATTACATACATATGAGGGAGTTACTAGTATCATCTCCATCTTATAGATGAAGAAAATGAGCCACAGAGAGATGAATTCCTTGGCCCAAGGTTGTACTAAACTAGGAAATGGTAGAATTCAGATTAGAAGCCAGGAGATCTCACTCCAGGTCTGGCATCTTAAGTACAAAGTTATGCTGCCTCTCTGGTTCCTACGAGATAATGTACTTTAAAGAATTTTGAAAACGATGAAGGGTTATATAAATATAAGTTGATAGCTATCATAATTATTCATGTAACAACGTTATCCGGGTTTCTAAAGTGATTGGATTGCAATCAAATTGATGTTAATCAAAATAAAAACACTCAGGCATGCCGTGGGTTGGTATTTATTTTTCTGTCCATCTTAGCATTAAACATTTTTAAGCATTGGATTTCTATCTCAAATAAGCAATGGAGGAGACTTATGCTTTTAACGCAGTTTGCTGTTTGCTCCCATCTTCCCTGAATTTGGCATTATGCCCCAGTCCTGATTAAAACCAAAATGAAGCTGCAGATAGGAAAGAAGTTGCATATCAATAAGGCTTGTGATTAAGTTTTTATCAATTTTTTTTTCACTCTTTCATTTCTTTCAGGTTCTTAAATTAGATAGCAGGAGAGACATGACTTAATTATTGAGACTACTTTGGAGCCAAATGGAAAATTATACTACCACTTACTCAGATGCCAGGGTAATTAGAGCCCAATTATTTCTCTCATTTGGCACTAATGAATGAAGATCAATTAAAAAAATAATGTAACTGTGAATTGCTTTTATTGAGCAGAGAACTGTAAGCAGCTGAAATCGTCTACTCTTTCACTAATTGAAAATACAAAGTGAAGGCAACCCAGAATGTGATTGTCTCCATGTAATTTTAGAGCAGTTCGATTTTCAAAAATCACGCAGATGGCCGAAGCTTTGTATTATAATTATTTCCTGGCTACAGCACGCTGCTCTCTCTTCTATAAGGAGAGTCAAAACATGGCTCAAGAAATTCCTATTTCCCTAGCGATAACATCAGTTTTGCTGGCAGGACTTTATTGTTGCTTCTGGGCTGGTCGTGCTTGGACTAAGATGGAATGTCTGATTTGCTTGGCTATTTCACTTTTCTCCTGATTGGTATGTCCATTTCATCAAATGTATCCTGAAAACAACGTTTATTTCACTGTAAAAATCTGATTGAAAGAGATGTCTTCTTGATTAAAAATTTAGATCGAGATTATGCGGACATGGACCTACCTGCTCAAAGATACCTCGGAGTTCAGAGTTCACCTTTTAAATATCTTATTAAATAGCAACCACTTAAAAAATGAGCCTACACTATTTTATTTTATTTTATCTAGCATATATTTTTTTGAGGGAGGTGGTGTAAAAATTTTAATTCTTTACACTTGTTGGTAGTCTGAATAAACATTCCCATGTAGTAAGTAGAGGGTAGGCTGGGAGCCTCCATTCTACGGATAAAATGAGCCATTTGTAACAATGGAGTTCTGCTTATAGAAATGCAGCTACTTAACCCTCTTACCCCACCCCAACACGCACACTCTCACATCCTGTCTAATAAACTTTGCAATTCATGAATCATGTTTACCTCTATTATTTCATTACATCCTCAAACGACTTCAGGGAATAAGGCAAGTTTTATCTTCTATTCACAAATGAAAAAAAAAAAATGAGGCTCCAGAACATAAAGGGCACGAAAGCACCGTAGCCAGAGCTGTTGAGTCTCACTGTGTGGTCTTTGTAAATGGTGCTCCCCAGAGTTGTGCAGTGTGCAACCTGCACACTGAGACAGTACCTTCATTTTGACAACTTCAGCTTAAAAGAAAACAAGAAAGGAACAGCAAGAGAAAACTCTGAAATGCATGAGTCATTATAAAGGCAAACCTTAAAAGATTTGTTCTCTTAGTATTTCCCCAAATAAAAAAGAAGTGGGTGTGACCGAAGTCTGAATCAGCTTTGGTCATTGGGGCTTAGCTAGGTGGCCAAGCAAGTGAGAACTCAGAAGAACACATTCCTTTGGCCTGGAACACATGCCCCTGTATGTGGATTGTGCCATTACACGAATGCAGGAGGTCTGGGGATGGGGATTCTGAACTCAATGACTGGTCAAGCTTGTACAACCCATGGTCCTAGACGGCTTTAATGCAACCCAACACAAATTTGTAAACTTTCTTAAGATATTATGAGATATTTTTCTGATTTATTTACTTTTTAACTCATCATTACTGTTAGTGTATTTTGTGTTTGGCTCAAGAGAATTCTTCTTCTAGTGTAGCTCAGGGAGGCCAAAAGATTGGACATCCCTGCACCAGGTTTTGGCTTTTGCCTCTATGGTCCCCTCAGCTGCAACGGACTTCTTGATTAAGCTCTTTTCATCATTGTCAGAGCCTATTGCAAATTGAGAAACATGTGGAAGTAGGGCTTTTTAGCCTAGGCCTTCCAGCAGCCAGGTGCCTCTAATTATTACTGAAATTATTACTGCCAAATGAGGTCATCTATGTAATCCTAGAGGTGCAGTGACGGGATTAGAAGAAGGTCACATTTTTCTTGTGTCATAACCGCATCTCCCTACCTACAGTTTACTGTAAATTAACACTTTCTTTTTAATAATCCTATCATCACCTTACACATAGAACTGTTACTGTTCATTGTGGTTTTTCTGTCTGTGAAAACTATAACTGTAGGTGAACATAAAATATTCCACAATTTTTTTTTTTTACCTTCTTTTGGTATGTCTTCATTAAAAACCCAGTGAAACATATCAAGAGCTTAAAAAAAAGGGGGGCGGAATATCCCATTTTTTGTTGTTGTTTATTGCTTGTTACGATTCTGGGAAACTTACTCAGCATGCTGAGGATAAAGAGGAGATGAGGAAGAGGAACAGTGCAACTATGAGGTCAGAAGGCTTGGGTTCAATTCTGACTTGTCTGCATCCTAGGCCTTGAACAAGGCACCTCTCTTCATATCCTAGTTTCCTTGTCACCAAAATGGGGACAATTATCATTAACTTTCTTAGAGTGTTGTTCTTGAAATTCATGAGACCTTGCAGGCAAAGGGCTAGTGTAATACTTGCCCTAGAGTGATACTTATCATATGTGAGTGCTAATTATTTCTCTCTTTAAGATGAATGCCCCTATCTGCGGGGAAATTGCAGGTGAGTGATGTTTTCCCAAAGCTATGGGGAGCAGGTAAAAATGGGAGCTCTGAGGGCTGCTGTGGCTGAAGCTGGCACTTGGTTGTTAATTCGTTAATTCAACAAATGTTTATTGAGTCCTGATATGAGGAGGCTCCTGCTAGGCAAGGGAGACATAGTGGTGAATGAAACAATTGTTGGGTCCTCAGAGAGCTTGCATTCTAGTGAGGGAAAAAGAGAAATAGATCTTAAAAATACATACTATAATATGTGCCATGAAGAATAATAAATCAAGGTAAGAGTCAGTGGGGAGCATTTGTATGTAGCAGGTGGGGATTCTGGGGGCTATGTTAGAGTGTGGATAGGGACCTCCTCTCTGATGGGGTAACATCTGAGCAGAGCTCTGAAGAAAGACAAGTAGTCAGCCACATGAGTAAGTGGGAAGTTGATTTCTAGAAAGAAGAAAGAGTAAGTGCAAAGTCCCCGAGGCAGGAATGAAGTTCTGGAGGCAGACTAAGAACTCTGCATGTCTAGCGCAGAGGCTGGATGCTGGCTGTATGTCCTGACAGGTGATGAGGTTAGGAAGAGAAGCAGGCAAGGCATGTATCCTTATGTGTAGACCAACTTAAGGACTTTGGATTTCATTCTGGCTATATTAGTCAGGGTTCTCCAGAGGGACAGAACTAATAGGATATATGTATATATAAAAGGGAGTTTATTAAGGGGAATGGACTCTCATGATTACAAGGCAAAGTCCCAAGACAGGCTGTGTGGAAGCTGAAGAAGGAAGAAGCCAGTAGTGGCTCAGTCTGAGTCCAAATGTAGAGAAGTCAACAGTACAGCTTTCAGTCTGCGTCCAAAGGCCTGAGGACCCCTGGCAAAGCACTGGTGTAAGTCCAAGAGTCCAAAGGCTGAAGAACCTACAGTCTGATGTCCAAGGACAGGAAGCGTTCAGCACAGGAGAAAGATGAAAGCCAGATGACTCAGCAAGCCAGTTTATTCCACCTTCTTCCGCCTGCTTTGTTCTTGCTGTGCTGGCAGCTGATTGGATGGTGCCCACCACCATTGAGGGTGGGTCTTCCTCTCCCAATCCACTGACTCGAATGTTAATCTTCTCTGGCAACATCCTCACAGACATACCCAGAAACAATACTTTACCAGCCATCCTTCAGTCCAATCAATTTGACACCTAACATTAACCATCACACTGGGTGTGTGATGGAAAGCAAATCAAGGGTTAGAAGAAAGAAATAATCTGATTTACATTCCTAAAAGATCACTTTGCCTCCTGGGTGGAGGACTTTTTTCCAAGAGACAAGAGAGGAAGCGTGAGGATACTTAGGGGGCTAAGGCAGCTGTCTGTAAGAAATGATGGTGCTTTGGATGAGATTAGGAGTAATGAAGGATATGAAGAGTGGTCTGATTCAGGATCAACTTTGAAGGGATCAACTGCAGAAGACTGTGTTGTTGGGTTGGATGTGAATGGGAGGGAAAGGGAAGGGCCAAAGATGTACGACTTCTAAGATTTTTGGCCTGAACAAATAGGTCAATAATGGTATTCTTTACTAAGGTTGGGGAGACTGGCAGCAACTGAGTGCAGATAATAAGATCAAAAATTCTATTTGAGATGTCTATTATGCAGGCACCTGGATATAGAAGTTTGAATTTTAAAGGAGTATTTTGACCTGAGTGTATTAAACTTGGGAGTCATTAGCATAGAGGTGGTATTCCAGATTTCATAACATACGTTAATATTGATAAACTCAAGCATTAAGTTTCACATGAATCCCTTCCTCATGTAGTCAATCATCGAATGTTAAATTTTGCTGTGATTTTCTTTTTTTTTTTTTTTCTTTTGAGACAGAGTTTCACCCTTGTTGCCCAGGCTGGAGTGCAATGGCGTGATCTCGGCTCACTGCAATCTCCACCTCGCGAGTTCAAGCAATTCTCGTCTCAGCCGCTGAAGTAGCTGGGATTACAGGCGCCCGCCACCAAGCCTGGCTAATTTTGTATTTTCAGTAGAGATGGGGTTTCTCCATGTTGCTCAGGTCAGTTGGAGACACCTGGTCTCCAACACCTGACCTCAGGTGTCCTTCAAAATCATCTGGAGGAGTTTATTAAAAATACAATTGCCTAAAGCTGCATTTATCAGAAAAGTCAAGCTGCTTTTCAATTAGTTTTTGTTTTGCAGAATAAAGGTACACATAGGCGTACTTTTTCATGCCCTTACTTGGGAGCCCTTCCAACATTTCAGCACTCATAATAATCATGGCTGTCAACCTCTGAGCACACTTCATACCCCAGCCCTTAATCCCCAAAACAATAGGAGGATTCAAGGGTGCAGACAGCTGCAAGGGATCTAGTTACCAACACCAGGAAGCAGAAAGCAATGATGGTGGTGTGGTTTTTATGTTGCTAATTGGAGAGTGTGCTGTCTGTACCTGAGGTGTTTCAGGAAGTCTGCCGAACCCAGTGAGTGCGATCCCCTTTTATGAGAAATGTGCACTCTAGTGCTAAGTGCTTGGAAATGCTGCAGAGGACACTGGAGGAAAGGGTGGAGGTAGAGATGAAGAGTAATTTCAAACTTTCAGTTGAAATTGTGACTTAGGCTTGAAACTATGGCTTGGGAAGGCTCAGGACTATATTGCTTATAAACAGCAAAACCCATATAAAACTGGCTTAAACAAAAAGGGGAATCTACTGGATCATGTAGCAGAAAAGCAATTAATTTCAAATAAGAATGGATTGAAGTGCTAAAATAAAGTTGTCACGAATATGTCTCTATTTTTTTTGAGACATGGATTGAGAAGTGGGCCAGGGTTATTCTATAAATGCAAATTAAGTTTCTGTTACCAGAAATAAGGGGAAGGGATGATGGAGAGGCAAAAACAACAAATGTCCACTGTAGCAGTGAGAGGTGACAACATGCTAGCGGCCCTTGCTCTCGGAGCCTCCTCGGCCTCAACATCCACTCTGGCGGCACTTGAGGAGCCCCTTCAGCCCACCACAGCACAGTGGGAGCCCCTCTCTGGGCTGGCCGAGGCTGGAGCTGGCTCTCTCTGCTTACAGGGAGGTGTGGAGGGAGAGGCTCCTGGGCTAGCACAAGTTCCAGGTGGGTGTGCACTTGGCGGGCCCTGCACTCGGAGCTGCCTGCTGGCGCCGCTGCCCCTGGCAGTGAGGGGCTTAGCACCAGGGTCAGCACCTGCAGAGGGTGCGCCAGGTCCCCCAGCAGTGCCGGCCCACTGGTGCTGCACTAGAATTCTCGCTGGGCCTCAGCTCTCTCCCCACGGGGCAGGGCTTGGGACCTACAGCCCGCCATGCCTGAGCCTCCCCAACCCACCACTGCCTTGGGCTCCTGTGTGGCCCAAGCCTCCCTGACGACTGCCGCCCCCTGCACCAAGGTGCCTGGTTCCATCCACCACCCAAGGCCTGAGGAGTGCAGGTGCACAGCATGGGACTGGAGTGCAGTCCGCCCACGACCCTGGTGCGGGATCTACTAGGCAAGCCAGCTGGGCTCCTGACTCGGGTGGGGACTTGGAGAACTTTTATGTCTAGCTGGAGGACTGTATATGCACCAATCAGCATTCTGTGTCTAGCTAAAGGATTGTAAATACACTAATCAGCACTCTGTGTCTAGCTCAGGGATTGTAAATGCACCAATCAGCACTCTGTCAAAATGGACCAATCAACTCTCTGTAAAACAGATCAATCAGCTGTCTGTAAAACAGACCAATCAACTCTCTGTAAAATGGACCAGTCAACAGGATGTGGGTGGGGTCATATAAAGGAATAAAAGCAGGCTGGCCGCGCCACAAGTGGCGACCTTCGGGTTCACTTTCACGTTGTGAAGCTTTGTTCTTTCATCACTGTTTGCAGTATATTTTGCTGCTGCTTATTCTTGGGGTCCATGCCACCTTAAGAACTGTAACACTCAACCATAAAGGTATGGAGCTTCACTGCTGAAATCAGCGAGACCACGAACCCACCAGAAGGAAGAAACTCTGAACACGTCTGAACATCAGAAGGAACAAACTCCAGACACACCATTTTTAAGAACCGTAACACTCACCTCGAGGGTCCACGGCTTCATTCTTGAAGTCAGTGAGACCAAGAACCCACCAATTCCGGACACAGCAGGATAAGAAAGGAAAATGGGGACTTGTTTTACACATGATTTGAAAGGTGAGATTTGTGTTTTTCAATGATATTTTTAAAAACAAACGAATAAACAAAACAGGGCAATGGGCTTTCAGTAAAAAGGATAAATGTGACCATGACTTGGACTTAGAAGGTTCTCTTTATGACTTGGGTAGGAGGAGGTCAGGATGGCAAAGGGTATGGCCTGAATACTAGGGCTTTCTGGTCCTGTTTTATCATGCACAACAGATTAAAAAGTTAGAAGAGGACTTGGGTTTCAGCATAGACCTGATAAATGTTTAAGCTTCTAATCCTGTCATTTTTGCAAAGATGGTATTGACAGCTTGGTGCAGTAGAAAGGGAATGGGTCTCATAGTTCAATACGGTTTCAAGCCACAGTTCAGACTCTTAGTCATGTGGCTTAGGAAATCTACTTTACCTGTCTAAGCCTCAGGCTTCTCATCTGCAAAATGGAGGCGCTAATGGAGTCTACTTCTGAGGGCTATGATAAGAGCAAACAAAAACTTTCATGAACTGTGCCTAGCACAGTGCCTGGCATGCAGTAATCACTCAATATTAAAGGTGATGACAGTACCTCTTCCTTCTCATCCTTATGATTACTGCTCTTATTTTGGCTAAACAGAATTAGTAGTGCATGATACAATGCACACAAGCCTGACTCAAGGCATTTTATTACCTGCTTAGGCTCAAAATAATTGTCTAGAAATAAGCATTTATAAACCCAAAGCCAATGGCTTAGCTTTGGGTGCCCAAAGACTTGGCTGTTTTACCTTGAACCAGGTAATTTCGTTAAGTTAACCTGAGCCTCACTTGCCCCATCTAATAATCTTCATAAGGTTGTGAGACTAGTATGAATAATTCATGTGTTATGTTTAACATAGTACCTGGACCTTACACAATTTCAATAAAAATAGTAACAGTAATAATAATGTGATTTTCTAGCAATTTCTGCAAGGCCGCCTTAGGTCTTGTGTAAAGAAGGGTTCTGATGGAAAGGCAGAGTTGTCTCGTGAGGGCAAAGCAGTTGTCACTTGATAAGCCTTCTCAACCATGTGGGTCATCTTTCTCATCTTTGTTGGTTGGAATCTGACATCAGAATCCAGTTGCCTGTTGGGTTCCTTTTGAGGCAGGGACTTTGACTCCATTCCACCAATGATTGATTGATTGATTGATTTTTGAGACGGAGTCTCGCTCGGTCGGTCACCCAGGCTGGAGTGCAGTGGCGCGATCTTGGCTCGCTGCAAGCTCCGCCTCCTGGGTTCGCGCCATTCTCCTGCCTCAGCCTCCCGAGTAGCTGGGACTACAGGCGCCCGCCACCATGCCCAGCCAATTTTTTGTAGTTTTTAGTAGAGACGGGGTTTCACCGTGTTAGCCAGGATGGTCTCGATTTCCTGACCTCGTGATCCACCCGCCTCGGCCTCCCAAAGTGCTGGGATTACAGGCGTGAGCCACCGCGTCCGGCCCCACCAATGATTTATTTTAAAATGCCTGGAAGTGGAGGGACACAAAATGTTCTGAAAAGTCAACGTGTGCATCTTGTCCCAGAGTGATTCCGTGACTATTCGTTTGATGTTTACATGGTTTAAACTGTCTAATTTATAGACTCTGAAAGCACCGGTGAAAGAAACAAACTAGCTTTTGGATCGCTTAATATAGTTTATAGTGCAACCGTAAATTTGGAACCATTTATGGAACATTATGAGTTGCAAACATCTCCCCCAGTTTTATTACTCAGGGAAAAAAAATGTGTGGTGCTTACAGTTCCGCTAAAAACTGTAAAAGCATTAAAAAAGAAAAAAAATCCGAACAGCATTCACGGACTACATAGTACAGGATGCAAGCTTTTATCTTGAGCAGTATATTGAAAGCCTAATTTTCTACTAAAATGTCAGCTTGTTTCAAAACACACGAGATGACTGGCTTGGAATCCTTGCTGAAAGGAACTCGTCTTTGCTCTTTTTCCGAAACAAAACAAAACAAAACAACAGAAAAAGAAATGCACTGTGCTTAAGGAGGAGTTTAACAATTAGATGATTGCTATAAAATAGCAGTTGACATCTGCCCTATATGTATTTTTTTCTTAGCATCAAAGATGTTTAATTTGAATAAAAGCTTTCTCCTCCACAATCTGACATTTTCCCTGAGTTTTACCTTACTGTGGAGTCATTATCTTACAATTAGATCTGAACTTAGGGATAAAAAAACAACAAAAACCAGGAACTCCAACACAGGGATCTTACTTGGGCTGCAGTTTTCTGATGTTATCTGAGTTGAACTGCTTTTTTAAATCATCCTGGCGTTTAAAGCGAAAAGTCTCTGTTCTGCCTCCTGTCCAACTACCCCCAGCCCCCACTTTATTCTTCTTTTCACTTGAACCTGTGGAGTAGGCCCAGACCTCTGGATGTCAGGACAAGATACTGCTATCATACAAATGAACGTGGAGGTCATACATTTATCTTTGTCTCTGTCTCCCCTGCAGGATCCAGAGAAAGGCAAATTATGGATGAGGTGATTTTATCCAAGCAAAGTTTGAATGGAGATAAATGGTATGGGATAGAAGGCAAATAGGAACAGAGCAAGGCTAGGGGAGAGCCTTTGGGGAGAAGATTCTGTTCTTTTGAGTCCCATGACTGGTACCACGGAAGGGACCCTAGAGACAATCTAATGAGGGTCCATCATGGTACAGAAGCATTGCAGCATGGGATATATGAAAGGGCAAATTCCTTCCACATTGTTCTTACACTAGACGTTAAGGGCACAGGGAGGGCATAGGTTAGGTGTGTGGGGTCTGGTGTCAGACCATTTGCTTTGAGTCTTGTTTGTGTTGCTTTTTGGTTGTGTGTGGGCAAGAAATGTAACTTTTCTCAGCCAGAGTGCCCCAGCTGCCAAATGGGGAAGAACAGTAGTTCCCACCTCATGTAGTATTGACTGCATGACTTGGAGTAATGGGTGGGGGAGGCCTTCCTGCCTTCCTTCCCTCATTCATCTCCTTACTCAACATATAATTATTGAATATTTATGATGTGTCTAACCTGTTCTGGGCACTGGGGTTATAGTGATAAACAAGATAGTTGGTGTTCCTGATCTCATGAATTTTATTAAAATTTTAACTACCATTATTATAATAAATGGGAAAACTGAAATTCCAGGAAGCTGAGTCATGCAACTATATTAATAAAAGGGCTCAAATAGAGTGGGGTCTTGAGTCTCCAGTCCCATGCTTTCTCCTCCACCCGGACTGACATGATGTTGCTCTCTACTTTATTAGCTTCAATTTTCTTCATTAAGAAAAAAAAAACCACAAACTTTATTTTTTAAGAAGTTTTAGATTTATAAAAAATTTTTGAAGCTAGTACAGATAAATTCCATGAACCTCACACTCGGTTTCCCCTATTATTAAGATCTTACATTAGTATTGGTACATTTGATTCAGTTAATGAACCAATATTAATGCATTATTTTACTAAAGTTTTATACTTTACATACTTTATTCAGATTTCCTTAGTTTTTTTTTTTTTTTCCTCCTCCAATGTTCTTTTTCTGATCCAGGATCCTATCCAGGATGCGACATTAAACATCTCTTTCTATGCCCATTTGCCATATGTATCCTATTTGCTATTACACCTTCTTTTGTGTGATGTCTGTTCAGATTCTTTGACCTTTCTAAAATTGGGTTTCTTAGTTCCTTATTGTTGAGTTTTAAAGTTTTTTGTATATTTCTGATACAAGTCCTTTTATTTTAGATACAAGTCCTTTTAAATGTGTTTTGCAAATATTTTTTCCCAGTCTGTTACTTGTCTTTTGATTTTTCTTAATACTGTTCCTCACAGAGCAGAAATGTTTAATTTTAATAAAATCTAACATCAAATTTCATTCATGGATTATGCTTTTGGTGTCAGACTCAAAAACTCATTGCCAAATCAAGGTTATTAGATTTTTTCCCCTACATTTTTATCTAGAAATTATTTATTTTTGCCTTTTACATTTAGTCTAAAATCCAGTTTTTCATGAAAGGCATAAAATATCCCTCTAGATTCATTTTTTTTTTCAATGTAGATGTTCAGCTGTTACAGGACTATTTGTTGACAAAACTAACTTTTGTCCATTTCAATGCCCCTACTCCTGGCCAGACTGGGTGGCTCATGCCTGTAATCCCAGCACTTTGGGAGACTGAGGTGGACAGATTACTTGAAATCAGGTTTTTGAGACCAGAACATGGTGAAACCTTGTCTCTACTAAAAATGCAAAAATTATACCTGGGCATGGTAGTGCACACCTGTAATTCCAGCTACTTGGGAGGATGAAGCAGGAGAATTGCTCGAGTCGGGGAGGCGGAAATTGTAGTGAGCTGAGATCAGGCCACTGAACTCTAGCCTCCATCTCAAAAAAAAAAAAAGCCCCTGCTTCTTTGTCAAGGGTCTGTTGCCTACATTTGCATGAGTCTATTTCTGGGATCTCTATTCTGTTCCATTGATCTATGTGTCTATAGTTTCCTCAATACCATGCTGTTTGTCAGTCTTAAAATTTGGTAGTATGAGTTACAACTTTGTTTTTCTTTTTTTTCTTTGTGTGTGTGTTTTTTTTCATTTTGTTTTTGTTCTTATTCTTTACTATTGTGTTAAATAGTCTAGGCCTTTTGCCTTAGTGTGTGTGTGTCTGTGTGTGTGTATTACATGCATTCTAATATATACATATTAGAATGTGCATTTTATATATATTTGAATTAGTTTGTCAATATCAACAAAATAGCGTGCTGGGCTCTTGGTTGGGGTTTTGTTGAATTTTGAATTCTAGATCAAATTGGGATAAATTGAGTTTTCCAATCCACGAATACAGAATATTTCCCTATTTATATACATGTTCTATGATTTTTTTATATCAAAGTTTTGTTCTTTTTCACATATAGATCTTGTACATTTTAAGATATATATATCTAAGTATGTTTTTTTTTGATACTACTGTAAATGGCAATCAAAAAAATCAAATTTCAATGGTTCATTGCTGGTATATAGAAAAACAGTCGAACCGCCAGGCATGGTGGATCACGCCTATAATCCCAGCACTTTGGGAGGCCGAGGTGGGTGGATCACGAGGTCAGGAGATCAAGACCATGCTGAGTAACACGGTGAAACCACATCTCTACTAAAAAAATACAAAAAATTAGCTGGGCGTGGTGGCAGGCGTGCCTGTAGTTCTAGCTACTTGGGAGGCTGAGGCAGGAGAATGGCATGAACCTGGGAGGCAGAGCTTGCAATGAACGAAGATTGCGCCACTGCACTACAGCCCAGGCGACAGAGCGAGACTCTGTCTCAAACAAACAAAAACAAAAACACAAAAAAAAAGAAAAAGAAAAGAAAAACAGTTGACCTTTGTATATTCACTTTTTATCCTGCAACCTTGCTATACTCACTTTTTTGTTACAGAAAGGTTTAAAAAATTATTTCGTGTTTTCTACATAGACAATCACATTGTCTACAGACAATTTGGTTTCTTTTTTCCCCAACTGTGTGCCTTTTATTTTAGCTTTTTATTCTGTTACACTGGGGGCTTCAAGTATGGTGTAAATACGAGCGGGGGGAAATCACCCATTTTCCCCCACTAAGGATGATGATTGCTGGAGGTTTGTTTGTTTTGTAGATGTTCTTTATCTAATTGAGGAAGTACCCCAGTTCTATTTTGCTTAAGGTTTTTATCAGCAATTGATATAATCATATAATTTTTCTTCTTTTACCTATAGATGTGGTGGATTACATTGATTGAGGAATATATTTTGCTAATATTTTGTTGAAGATCCTGAAGGATACTGGTCTGTATTTTACTTTGTTGTAATGCTTTTATGATTTTTGGTATTAAAGTAATATTGACCTCATAGAATGAGTAACAGTGTTTCCTGCCACTTCAATTTTCTGAAAAAGATTATGGGGAATTGTTATTTCTTCCTTATATGGTTGATAGATTTCATTTGTGAAACCACCTGGCCTTCGTTCATTCTTTTTGGAAGGTTATTAATTATTAATTTAATTACTATAATAAACATAGGCCTATTCAGATTATCTGTTACTCCTCATGTATGTTTTAGTAGTTTGTGTCCTTCAAGGAATTGGTTCATTTACCTAAATAATAAAATTTGTGTATATAGAGTTTGCTCACAAATGCCACAAGTATAATTCCTTTATCATACTTTTAATGTTCATGGAGTAGTGATGGCCTCTCTTTCATTTCTGATAGTAATAATTTGTGTCTTCTTTGTTTTTCTCTTGATTAGTCTAGCCAGGGGTTGTCAATTTGACAGATATTTCCAAAGAACCAGCTTTTGCTTTTGTTGATTTTCCCTTTGTTTTCCTGTTTTCAATTTCATTGATTTCTGCCCTAATTTTTGTTACTGTATTTTTTCCTGCTTTATTTAAGCTCAAGTTTTTCTTTTTTCTCTAGTTTTCTAAAGTGGAAGCTTAGATTATTGATTTTTGATTTTTCTACTTTTTCAATATAAGTATTTAATGCATAACTTCCCTCCAAGCTTTTAATGCATCTCACAAATTTTGATGTTATATTTTCATTTTAGTTCAAAATGGTTTTACATTTCTTGTAAGACTTCTTTTTTTGACCATGTGTTATTTAGAAGTGTGTTGCTTAATTTACAAATATTTGGGAAATTTCCAGGTATTGTTCTGTTATTAATTTCTAGTTTAATTTTATTGCAGTCTGAGAACATACTTTGCATGATTTGTATTCTCTTAAACTTATCAAGGTATGGTTTCATATCCCAGAATGTGGTGTCTCTTGGTGAATGTTTCATGTAAGCTTGAGAAAAATGTGTATTCTGCTGTTGTTGGGTGAAGTATTCTATAAGCATAAATTAGATTGATTAATTAGTGCTAGTCAGGTCAACCATATCTTATAAATTCTCTGTCTGCTTGATCTATCGATTACCGAAAGAAGGGGTTTAAATCTCCAGCTATAATAGTGGATTCATCTATTTCTTTTTGAAGTTCTATCAGTTTTTACCTCGTGTATTTGACATTCTCTTGTTAGGTGCATACATGTTTAGGATTGTTACGTCTTCTTAGATAATTGAGCTCTTTGTCATCATGAAATGCCCCATTTATATCTGATAGTTTTCTTTTCCTGAAGCCTGCTTTATATTTTTCATATGGGAGCTGATCCCAAGAATTGAGAGTGAGGGAGTAAGAAGGATGAGAACAGGAAAGGAACAAAAGCCAATACTGAGACTGCCACTCTGAGAAATGGTGGCTTGATTCTGCTGGGACATCTGAGAAATGTGTTGAATGCTTTCCAGAATTGTCTACCCCAAAAATGGGCTGGGGCATTCATCCACCCCAACCCCCTTTGGATGAGGGCTGCCCCTGGGAATTAACTTCCTCACCCTCAGGAGCTGGGCTTGCTCTGGGTCCAGTAGATTCTAGAAGTCCCAGAAAAGGTACTGAGGCAGAATGTAAGGTGTAGGGTATGCACTTGTGGTGAGTGCCAACTGCCAGCATGAGGTGCGTGGGAGTGACTGCAACAGGAAGCAAACCTAGCTGATAGAACACAGCAGACAAAAAGTAATCTGCTATGATGGGTTTCTATTACAATCCTTAGTGTGGAAAATTGTTCTAAAATACATCCATTTACTTTCCTACCTGAACACTACGCTTGAATGTGAATAGCACCCAGGTGCCAAAGGGTGATATTTATGCCTTTTCACCACGCTGAAAGTTATTCCAAATAAGCAAACTAAGAGAATACAGTGTGTTTACTATGATTGGTGGCTTCAAAGCAATTCCTTTGGCTGTTCATTTCCGCTTAGATGGCTGCTTATAAATTAAAATTCTGAAGGCTTGATAACCTGCAGGGCTGCTGGTGCAAGTCTTGAAGTCCAAAGAGCAGAGAACCTTGAGTCCTAATGTTCAAGGGCAAGCAAAAAAGGGTGTTACATCTCCAAAAAAGAAAGAAAATAAATTTTCCTTTCTTCAGCCTTTTTGTTTTATGCAGGCCCTCAGTTGATTGACTGGTGCTTGCCCCCACTCAGCCCACTGTTTCAAATGCTAATCTTGTGAACATGGACTGGAAACACCCTCACAGACATATGCAGAAATAACGTTTACCAGTTATCTGGGTATCCAGTCGAGTTGACTCTAAAATTAATCCAGTCAAGTTGATACCTAAAATTAACCATCAAAGGTATCTAGACTGGTTGGTGAAAGAGAAATTTATTGAATATCAATCACAGCCTCAGGACCAGCTGTAAGTAACATGATAACCTGGTTCATTAACGCCCTTGCACTAAGTCTTTGCAGAGATTGTGTTGGTTACCACCCTGAAGGAGACTGTGTATTTGAACTTAGAAGGCAAAAGCATAGCTGAGCTGTTCAAGAGGTGGACTATATCAAATACATCTCATGTACCATCTCAAAGCTTCTGACGTCCTTTTTTCCTCACCTCTCATTTCAGCCAGTTCAAGACAACTGGTTCCACTCATGCTTCATCCAGTTTCCTGCAGGAGAAATGTGACCATGTTGCATCTCTGACTTCCATGGCATGCTTCTTTCTTTCTGCTTTAGATTTTTCTTGTGTCATGGTATGAGATGCCCTTGGGAACCCATTTGGCACTCACATGGCATAGTCTAATCAACAATTGATCCACGAGAAATGGCAGCCAAGAGATAAATGGTGCCTCTTTTATTCCTCTGGGGTAGATCAAGCTTTTTCTGACAGTCCCATGGGGTTAAGTATCCAGTCTACTCCAGTAGTAACATCTTGATAATGCATACTTGTATTTTGTCTTCTCATTCTCTGTGTTTATCTATCCAACACCCTCAAAATAAGCTACTTGCACCTCAGTCTACTCTTGTGGAAATCCAAAACTAATTAAAATTAAAGCAGTTTGAGAAAACTATGATGGACAATTAACATTTTCTCAATTTTAGGTAAATTAAGAATAAAAAGCATCTTTAGAAATCTTTGACATTTTGTTTTAACTGTCAAATGTAATATTAAAAACATCAAGACTTCTATGCAAATACAATATCGAGATAAAGCCTCTTCCAACCAGATCAGAATCCCTACAGAGGATCATAGAGATGCCACTGAATCAGAGGTTCTAATATCTTGGGGAACAAGCACAGAATATGAGAAGGGGGCTAGAGAAAGGGTCTAGCTAGAAGTAGATTTACTGCAATTGGATGGTGGAGAAGTTTCTATTTTTAAAAGCACACCATAATTTTCCTTCTCTTTCTATTTGTCTCATGTTCTGACCATTGATGTTTCATTTAGGTACTGAAGAGAGGGACCCTTGTGTTTCTGCTAACATCCTTTCATCATGGTCTGAACTTCATTAAAGATTCATTAAAGATACTTTGCTAAAGATACTTCATTAAAATGAAACGTGCCACTTTTTGAGAATATGTATGTTTCAGTTATCCATTTGTGTGTAATGAACCATCCTAAATACAGTGGCTTAAAACAACATTTTTTGGCTCATGGTTCTGCAATTAAGACAGGATACTGTGGGAACATATTATCTCTGCTCCACCCGGTATTAGCTCAGGTAGGAAAGGCTGGAACCTGGAATCATCAGAAGGCTTTTGGGTCTAGAGTTTAATGCTGGCTATCAGCTGCGACTGTAGTAAGAACTGTTGGCCAGAGCACCTTCATGTGGCCTCTTCATATGGCAGGGGCTTTCTTACAACGTGGTGGCTGAGTTCCAAAGGTGAGCATTTAAAAACAGACAGTCAAGCAGAAGCCCTATTGCCTCTTCTGATATAGCCTCAGAAGTCCCATAACATCACTGTCATCTCATTCAATTCGTTAGAAGCAAGTCACCAAGTTTGGCCCGTATTCAAGAGAAGGAGAATTAGACTCCACATTTTCATTGGACACATGTCAAGGAATTTATGGCACCAGCACAGTGTTTGGGGGTATAACAGTTGCATTGCTCCTTAACTAGCTATGGCACTATTTATCATGTGAATCACTTGTTCCATGATGCTTAAGCTTATTTCCTAGAGCAACACTGCCCAACAGAACTTTCTATGATGATGGAAATGTTCTATATCTGCTCTGACCAATACACAGGTGGCTACTGAGCACTTGCAATATGGCTAATGAGACTGAAGAAGAGAATACAAATTTTATTTAATTTCGATTAATTCAAGTTTAAATAGATAGGCACATGTGCATAGTGGCTACTATACTGGGAAGCTCAATTGTAGAACAACAGGGAAAGAGAGTTAAATTCCAGAAGTGATGAAAGCATTGGGCCAACTTCCTAGTACTATGTACAACATTCCAATTACAAGCAAAATGCTTCCAGGCCTGACTGCATTCAAAGGTCCAAATCAAGATGATTTGGCATAGGATGTCCTAGAGAGAAGAAATTTCCTAATGTGTGAGTGTGGAAATGCAGATTAATTGTTGATGAGAAGTGTCAGGATACCTCCTCCGGTGGGCAAGAACCTGGAATCGTTTAGACATGCAGATCCTTGCTCAACAACCTATCTCTTCACACAGAGACTCTAGCCAACTGCTTTTGGCCTGAAGTATGAGGAATCTGCAACGCTGGAGCTCACAGAATGATGACTTCTGAAATTTCTGTGTGTGCCTGTCTTCCAAGCCTGCTTCCCTGAGCCTCCTTATTTTCCTTATCTTTATTCTTCTCGTTCTTTAGTTTTGAAACTTGTGATTTTGAAGTGTGTAGTCACAATGTTGAAAAATGCCTTGAATATCCCATTAAAATAATGAGCAATCATTATCTAAAAAATTCTTGATCACCTATTAAGTGTAAGGCTCCGTGATAGACAGGACAATAATCTTCACCCTTGGAATGCTATCATCTAATTGTGATTTAATAGAACAGTTAACTTTTATGGAGATGTTAGTGTGTGCCAAATACCATGCTACTATTTTGATGAATATGATCTTTTTTGGTCCTTTTAAAACCCTATGGCACAGATACTTTTTAAATCCGAACTTTACAGATGGGGAAACTGAGCCTCGATGAGGTAAAATAGCTTGCCCAAAGAAAAGCATCTATGATACAGTTGAGTAGAAATTTGAAGCTAGGCTGGGTGAGCTCCCAAGTCTATACTCATAACCACTCATCTCCAAAGTCCATACTCATAACCATGTCTAAATGATTCCAGCACCCACTCTCCTGTGCTTACCTCCCATTACACTGAATAGCATTTCCCACTTCTTTGGGGACTCATGTTTGACAAAGCCAGTTTATACATAGTTGGGAAGACCTAACAGAGTTTCTGAAGGACACTAAGACATTGGTATTTGGGGCATGCCAAAGAGTGAAGATGGCAAAATTTGCTTGTCTGTCCCAAAGATGATATAATAGGTTTGAGGAAACAGTTATCAGGAGAGGCTGTGAGAAAATTTTCTTTCTAGCATTACCTATCAGAGGAAAGAATCATAAGGAAAACAACAAGGTAACTGGGAAAGAGTAAGTGGTAAATGAGAGGCTCTTTTGAGAGTCACAGCCCTTGTGAAATGTTGAATCCTGCCAACTTACTCTACCTTGGAAGGAATGTTACATCAGGTGTACATGTTTCAACTTACTTAGCTCATTGGAAAGCCTCGAGGAACTGCATTCAAATGCCAGCATCGGCCCCCATAAGACCATGAACAGATCCACATCACCACAAAATCCAATTTGAAGGAAGCTGATAAGCTGTAGGGAGGGAAAAATATCTCCACTGAGGACACACAGAAAGATAAAGAATGTAATAGGATAATGATTTATCTAAAACTCAGTATAGCAGAGAGACTACTTACTCCAGTCCTGGATTCAGATGTCTGGATTCAAATTCCAGCTCTGTTAACTAGCTCAGTAACTGTGGAAAATATAGTTCGCCCTTCATATCTGCAGGTTCTGTATGTGTGGATTCCATCAACCACGGATCAAAAATATAATGTATTTTGATTTGTAATTCTTAATTATTGTGTTTTTAAAATATATTTTTATAACAGCATTACATTGTATTGTGTTATAATCTAGAGATGATTTAAAGTATACAGGAGGATGTGCACATACTATGCCATTTTATGTCAGGAACTTAAGCATCCACGGATTTTGGTATTGGTAGGAGGCCTGATACCAATCTCCCCACAGATACAAAGGAATAACTGTAATTAATTTCTGTCTTGCTCATTAGAAAAGTAGATGCAATTATAAGAACTATCTTGCAGGCCAGTTATGAGGATTAAATAATTAATGTAAAACGCAGTGCACATAGTAAGTGCTCAATAAATGGTAGCTTATTTTTAAAAGGTCAGTAGAGAACAACATGGACTCTGGACTCCATTATGTGGGTTTGAGTCCCAGTTCTTTAACAGTTAGTAGCAATCTGACCTTGGGCAGGTTTTATTTTTACCTCTCTGTGCCTCAGTTACAAAATGAAGATAAAAATAATCCCTCACACCTTTTACCTGTTAGGATGGCTACTACCAAAACAACAGAAAGTGGTAAGTGTTGGCAAGGTTTTGGAGAAGCTGGAATCCTTGTGCAGTGTGGTTGGGAATGCAAAATAGTGAAGCCTTTGTAGAAAACAGTTGTTAGTTCCTAAAAATGTTACACATAGGATAACCATCTGATCCAATTCTACTTCTGACTATCTACTCAATTAAAATCAGGGACTAAAGATAGTTTTCATGGCAGCTTTATTCACAATAGCCAACAGGTGAAAGCACCTCAAGTGTTCATTGATAGGCAAATGGATAAGTCAAATGTGGTATGTATGTACAATGGAATATTATTCTGCCTCAAAACCAAAAAAAATCACATATTCCACAACTAGAATGAACTTTGAATACATTATGCTAAATGAAATAAGCCAGTCACAAGAGAATACATATTGTGTGATTGCTTTAGTAGTCAAACTCATAGAGACAGAAAGTAGAATGGTGGTGGTCAGGGGCTGAGAAGAGTGGGGAATGAGGAGTTACTTTTTAATGGGTACATAGCTTTAGTGTTGCAAGATGACAAACTTCTGGAGATGGATGATAATGATGGTCATACAACTATGTGGATGTACTTAATGCCAGTGAATTGTACTCTTAAATATGGGCAAGACAGTAAATTTCAAGTTGTCTTTATTTCACCATAGTGAAAAAGAGTTAATTTGTATCAAGTATTTAGAGTGTTGCCTGGCACTTAGTATAGGGCTTTGCTATGATGATGATGGTGGTGATTGTCCCTATCATTATTTATTAACAACTTTATTTGTGCACTAGCCCTGTGTAATGTTGTATAAATTAATCCTCCTCACTTTGTCTCCATATGGCAAGGAAGATAATAAACCCAGAGTTAAACAGAAGATTAGTACTTGGCGTGACCTACCTACCTGCCAAATTCTTCACAATGCTGACTTTTTAATGTCTGAGAGAAATGAATATTAATGACTTCCAATTTCTTTCTTTGACCTTCATGACTAACCTTATGGCATCCAAATAAAGAAGATAGAGATGCAGGAAGATTAAACTGATTTTATTTTTTAAATAGCAATTCAAAAAATAAAGTGTCTTACTATTGGTAGAATCTAGAAGAGACTTTGAAAAATAAAGTATGCCATCCCATCATTAGTGAAAAGGTTAACGAAAAACTCTGCAAACCACTAGGCTGTAAGAAATTGCTCACATGCTAAAAGTAATAATGGTCATTTTCAAATAAGATGCCAAAATAGTTGAAGTGTCAACTTCTGGGAAATTGTGTGTTCCCACTGACAGTAATTCCTAATGCTGAGGAGAAAAAGAAAATAAAGTGAAAGCCTTGTTCGACTTTGCTAGTTTCAAAGGTTAAGGCTTATCTCTTGGGTGTGTCTGAGAACCAGGGTCACTGTGACCCCAGCTACTGATTTAAGGCAGTAGACTCCAGAATATAACAAACATTTATAATTTGTGTTGACAGTAGTGTTTGCATTTCCTTTATTCTTGTATCTCCACGACAGTATCTGGCACATACATAGTAGGTGCTCAGTGCAAGTATGATAAATGAGTAAATGTGGAAATAGTGACCCAAATGAATGCATGCATTGCACACTAATACTTTCTAGTGTTTTAGATTTATAAAGAGTTTCCATGTAATTTCACTCGATTCTCATAATATCCTTGCTGATGCCTGAATTTCTTTTTTTTTAAAATTATTTTTTATTATTATACTTTAAGTTCTAGGGTACATGTGCATAACGTGCAGGTTTGTTACATATGTATACTTGTGCCGTGTTGGTGTGCTGCACCCATCAACTCGTCAGCACCCATCAACTCGTCATTTACATCAGGTATAACTCCCAATGCAATCCCTCCCGCCTTCCCCCTCCCCATGATAGGCCCCGGTGTGTGATGTTCCCCTTCCCGAGTCCAAGTGATCTCATTGTTCAGTTCCCACCTATGAGTGAGAACATGCGGTGTTTGGTTTTCTGTTCTTGTGATAGTTTGCTAAGAATGATGGTTTCCAGCTGCATCCATGTCCCTACAAAGGACACAAACTCATCCTTTTTTATGGCTGCATAGTATTCCATGGTGTATATGTGCCACATTTTCTTAATCCAGTCTGTCACCGATGGACATTTGGGTTGATTCCAAGTCTTTGCTATTGTGAATAGTGCCGCAATAAACATACGTGTGCATGTGTCTTTATAGCAGCGTGATTTATAATCCTTTGGGTATATACCCAGTAATGGGATGGCTGGGTCATATGGTACATCTAGTTCTAGATCCTTGAGGAATCGCCATACTGTTTTCCATAATGGTTGAACTAGTTTACAATCCCACCAACAGTGTAAAACTGTTCCTATTTCTCCACATCCTCTCCAGCACCTGTTGTTTCCTGACTTTTTAATGATTGCCATTCTAACTGGTGTGAGATGGTATCTCATTGTGGTTTTGATTTGCATTTCTCTGATGGCCAGTGATGATGAGCATTTTTTCATGTGTCTGTTGGCTGTATGAATGTCTTCTTTTGAGAAGTGTGTGTTCATATCCTTTGCCCACTTTTTGATGGGGTTGTTTTTTTCTTGTAAATTTGTTTGAGTTCTTTGTAGGTTCTGGATATTAGCCCTTTGTCAGATGAGTAGATTGCAAAAATTTTCTCCCATTCTGTAGGTTGCCTGTTCACTCTCATGGTAGTTTCTTTTGCAGTGCAGAAGCTCTTTAGTTTAATGAGATCCCATTTGTCAATTTTGGCTTTTGCTGCCGTTGCTTTTGGTGTTTTAGACATGAAGTCATTCGGAAGTGCTTCAAAGAGAATAAAATACCTAGGAATCCAACTTACAAGGGATGTAAAGGACCTCTTCAAGGAGAACTACAAACCACTGCTCAGTGAAATAAAAGAGGACACAAACAAATGGAAGAACATACCATGCTCATGGATAGGAAGAATCAATATCATGAAAATGGCCATACTGCCCAAGGTTATTTATAGATTCAATGCCATCCCCATCAAGCTACCAACGAGTTTCTTCACAGAATTGGAAAAAACTGCTTTAAAGTTCATATGGAACCAAAAAAGAGCCCGTATCTCCAAGACAATCCTAAGTCAAAAGAACAAAGCTGGAGGCATCACGCTACCTGACTTCAAACTATACTACAAGGCTACAGTAACCAAAACAGCATGGTACTGGTACCAAAACAGAGATATAGACCAATGGAACAGAACAGAGTCCTCAGAAATAATACCACACATCTACAGCCATCTGATCTTTGACAAACCTGAGAGAAACAAGAAATGGGGAAAGGATTCCGTATTTAATAAATGGTGCTGGGAAAACTGGCTAGCCATAAGTAGAAAGCTGAAACTGGATCCTTTCCTTACTCCTTATATGAAAATTAATTCAAGATGGATTAGAGACTTAAATGTTAGACCTAATACCATAAAAACCCTAGAGGAAAACCTAGGTAGTACCATTCAGGACATAGGCATGGGCAAAGACTTCATGTCTAAAACACCAAAAGTGATGCCTGAATTTCTTTAGCTCAGAAAGCCTACCCAGGACTTGCAACTTCAAATCATGAATGCTCTCTCTCCCGCTACTAATCTTGGACCTGGCACTGTGGAGAGGCATTTGACTTGCAATCATATTGTTTCCTATTTCTCATATTTACTGTCAATCTCCTCCACTAGGCCATAAGCCCAATGAGGGCAGAGCTCCTGTCTGACTTATTCATTGACTACTAAATCCCTGCAGCTAAAAAAAATTTGTTTTTTAAATGAATGAATTGGAGCCTTCCCCCATTAGAAGATATGGGATCATGCTTTAACGTGGCAGTCACCTTCTTCGCTGTCATCATGCTGGAATTGGTTTGAACTCTGTTTACCTATTTGTTTTCCTAAGGAGCAAATTACTCTTCATATTATTTGTGCCTCATGGGCTCATTCAGCTCTGAATCCACATTCACAACTCAGGACACTGGGAACTTTATTCTTTGAGTGACTGAAAAACGTACATGTGGGTACAAGAGCTCTTTTCCCTGTATATGCAGAGGTATCCAATTCTTTCTTTACATCCTGCAAGACTGCTTTCATATAAATGGCAGCTAATTCATTCATTCACACATCCATGATCAAATAGTGTTTGAGCATCCACTATGTCAGGCAAGGTACCTGGGGGCCTGATCAGGGGTTAAAGCAGATGTGGTTCCTGCCCTAGAAGGATTTGAAATCTAGATGGGGAGATGGTGACAAACAGGTAAATGTGCAAGTGATCACACACAGGCTGGCTGTGAGGTGACCTTTTGATGTAGTTTTGTTTGCTTGTGTTTTACTTTGTGTGGCACCTTGTGTAAGAAGGTGATACCCACAGGAAGCCTCAAGTTAAAATAATTTGGTTAAACAAAACAGCTTTTACCCCTAAGAAGTTTCAACCACAGGGCGTTTACTGCTTTGCTAATTGGTTTTGTTTTCCTGGTTAGACTCCTACTAGATACTTGGTATTTAAACATAGGCAGCTGAGGTGGGGGTGGAAGATAAGGTCTAAAAAGTTATCTGAGCTCTGAGTAGAATACACAACGATATCGTTAAACCCATGTGTTGTAACATGGTTTTTATTCAACTTTTTAAGTGTTTCATTTTGTAATAATTCTAGACTTACTGAAAAGTTGCAAAGTTAGTACAGACAGCTCCTATATACTCTTTACCCAGTTTCCCCTAATGTTAACAGCCTACACTACTGAGGCACATTTGTGAAAACTAGGAAATTAACGTTAGTGCCTTTCTATTAAACTCCAGACTGTATTCAGTTGTCTCACTAATGACTCTTTCTGTTCCAGAAGTAAATATTGTATATAGTGTTATTGATTTGGGGGATAAAAAAATTATAAATTAGAAAGAAGTGCTTAAAACAAACCTCCAACAGTACATATGATTACTTTTTAATTTTATTTTTTAAGAGACAGGCAGGGTCGTAATCTGTTGCCTAGGCTGGAGTGCAGTGGCACAATCACAGCACACTGCAGCCTCGAACTCTTGGGCTCAACGAATCCTCCTGCCTCAGTCTCTTGAGTAGCTGGGACTACAGGTGTGTATGTACCACCATGCCTGGCTAATTTTTAAATTTTCTGTTGAGATGGGATCTCACCATCTTGCTCAGGCTGGTCTCAAACTTCTTGGCTGAAGACATCCTCCTGCTTTGGCCTCCCAAAGTGCTGGGGATTATGGGAGCAAACCACTATGCTGGCCACGATCACATTTTGAAATTACTTTGTTTCCGTACAAACATGTGTGAACGATAACTAAAGTATCCCAACTAATTTAAAATTTGCTTAATGTTCATGAGAGCCTATGCAGGTCAAAATAATTCATGATGTTTAACAGGGAAACTGACAAAGACAGAATAATTAGTTAGAAAAATTAAAAGCACAAACTTTTTTTTTTTGATAGTAATCACTAAAGAATTTTAAGCACGTGCCAATGTATAAGTAAAATATTATAGCACAGAGTAGCAAGTTTGCTTACCAAAACATGCATTTGAAACACAAGAAATGCCCTATGGCAACTATTTTGAGTGATACTTATTTAAGAAACAAAAATTCACCTAACCACTGCATGAGCTTTTCTTTTCTGTAAATTCTCAAACATTATTCTCAACTGGATTGCTTGCAAAAACATTTTGTACTTAATAGTCTGAGATTTTTCTCGAATTTTAGCCAATAATTCATTTTTATGGGCAAATCACAGCTCTTTAAAAGAGAAATGTTGATAGGCCTGAGGTTTCTGAATGGTGTTTCTGAGTTATACAGTTATCCCTTGTTATTGGTGGGTACTGGTTCCAAGACTGCGCCCCATTGATACCAAAATCCATGGATGGTCAAGTCCCTAATATAAAATGGCATAGTACTTACATATAACCTACTCACATCCTCCAATATACTTTAAATTGTCCCTAGATTGCTTATAACAGGGGTCTTGAATCCCCGGGCTGCAGACCTATACTGGTCCGTGGCCTGTGAGGAGGTGAGTAGTGGACAAGTGAGAGCATTACCACCTGAGCTCTGCCTCTTGTCAGATCAGTGGCAGAAGATTCTCATAGGAGTGGGAACCCTGTTGTGAACTGCGCATGTGAGGGATCTACATTGTATGCTCCTTAAGAGAATCTAATGCCTGACAATCTGAGGTTAAACAGTTTCATCCCCAAACTATCTACCCCTTCCCCTGCTGTCCCATAGAAAAATTGTCTCCCACAAAACCAGCCCCTGGTGTGAAAATGGTTGGGGGGCCACTGGCTTATAATACCTAACACAATGTAAATGCTATGTAAATAGTTATTATAATGTATTGTTTAGGGACTAATAACAGGAAAAAAGTCTATACTTGTTCAGTACATACACACTGTCCTTTTTTTCTGAATATTTTTGATTTGTAGATGGTTGAATCCATGGATGTGGAACCCACGGATATGGAGGGCTGACTTTGTTCAACTATGCTAATCCTTTGGCCAGGTCACATCCCTGTACTTCAGCTACTTTATAATCTGAAAGCTGTTCCTGCATGGAAAGGTAAGCTGCTCTTATCTTGCATACACACACACACGTGTGCGCACGTGCGCACACACACATACACACACACACACACGGTGGCAATTGCTTTCAAACCAGACTGCAATTGGTTTCCATTTGGTGCTTGACCCTGAGGTTAGTAATGAAATCAACATGGAACATTTTGAACTATGACAAGAGATGCATTTGGAATCTGTAAAGGCATTGGACATTATATGTTAATGTTTTCATTTTAGCCGTAGAGGAGGGTGGGTCTACTTAATGTTTCTCAAAGTATGTTTCTCATAAATAAAGAACAGGGTTGCGTGTTGAGAATATGAGTGTTGGAGTTAAGCAAAGTTTCAATTCTGACCTCTCCTACTTACCAATGGTGTGGCAATGAATCAAATTACTTAATCTTTCCAAACCTCAGTTTACCACTTTGTAAAATGAGAATAATAATCACCTCTTAAGGTTGGTAGAATTATGTGACATTTAAGCATGTAACACAGTGTCTGCAGTGTAGTAAGCACTTTATAAATGTTAACTGCCATTATTACTATCATTATTAGCCTGTGGAATATTAATAGGTCTTCTTAGGAAAAGAATATTTGGAAACAGTGGATTTCAAGAAGTTAGAAAAGGTTCTTTAGTGCGATATTTCTCTTAGTAGTTTTCATGTAAAAGCTCTAACAGGAGGGTGTGTGGGATTTCCAAAATTTATTTCATCAAGAGGCCCATTTTTCATAAACCACCCATATTAGTTCTCTATTGCTCCTATAACAAATTACCTCAAACTTAGGGGCTCAAAACCACAAATGTGATCTTTTATAGTTCTGGAAGCGAGGGGTCTGTAATGAGTCTTACTAGGCCACAATCAAGGTGTCGGCAGCACTGTGTTTCTTTAGAAGGTTCTAGGGGACAATCTTTTATTTCCTTGCCTTTTCCTACATTCATTATCTTGAAAGCCAGCAGGCAGTACCCAAATCTCTCTCCTTCTCCTCCCTTTCTTTGTCACATCTTCTTCACTGACTATGACCCTCCAGCCTCTCTTTTATAAGGACCCTTGTAATTAGATTAGCCCCCTCCCCTCATAATGTAAATAATCTCCCAATATCCCTAACCATAACTTAATGATATCAGCAAGGTCCCTTTTTTGCCATGTAAGGTGACATATTTATAGGTTTTGAGGATTAGGACATGAACATCTTTGGGCGGCGGTCATTATTTTTGTCTACCACTCCACCTAAGAGGTCTAGATTTTTGAGGAATCAACAAAAATCCTTGCCTACATTTCTCAATATCTTCATAGATTGGAGTGAAGCAGAGAGGGGAAATAAGAATATAATTGAGTAATACCACTTAAGTTAATAATACATATGGCTTGTATACCAGTCACAGTACTAACAGGAAATAGATGACACACTCAAAGGGCTTAATAAAGTGATTTTTTTTCAAAGGTGTTTTCCAAAAACAAAACAAGGCAAAAACAAACAAACAAAAAGGTGTTTTCCAGGGGTAGGAGAACCACAAGGAATAGTTCGAATGTCCCAATCTTTTTTTCCATTCTATCTCCTGCCAGGGCTACACACAGGTCAGACCCAACCCAAAAGCCAGAAGACAGGAGAGCCTGTGGATACTGACTAGTTGTTCTCAAACTTGGGCATGCATTAGAAACACATGGAGGGCCTGCTGCATGATAGACTGCTGGAGCCTATCCCCAGAGTCTGATTCCGCCTCTCTGTGTGGGGACCCAATGATAATTTGCATTTCTAACAAGTTCTCAGGTGATTCTGATGCGGCAGTTTGGGGTAACACTTTGAGAACCACTACAGTAGACGGAACAAGTCAGGCTCCAGGGGCACAGAACAGGGTGAGAAGGATGAAGAATGGGTTTAGAGGGGAAAACAGAAGATATCTGGCACAATAGACAATAAAACACAACAGATCGCGAAGTAAAAAGTATTAATTACATGTGTGATGGGAATTCAAGCATGGTTGAAAGCCAAGCAGACTGGAAGAGCTGAAGAAGATTTCATGGAGGAGATGGAATTTCATCAGAGGGATTATAGAGGTTTCAAAAGGAGGGGAGAGGGCATTCAGCGGGTAGGAAGCTCACAGACCAGGGTACATTGGCATGGTCTCTTTTAGGAGATTTAATTGCCTAAGGACAGCAATCTTGCTCAGTGAGAAAGTCAATTTTTAGGAACATTTAGAAAAACAGCTAATTCTGTAAGAGCAGGGCAGAAAGATGGATAATTTTGTCTGGGATTGATGAGGGTGAGAACAGGGAGCCAGTACAGGTTCCTGAGTAAGGGAATGTTAAGAAAGACCAGGATTACTAGAAGGGAAAAGAGGACTGACTTGGTGACCCAATTAAGAAAGCTGTTAAGATAGTCGACTATAGTAAAAATAAAAAAGAAAAAGAAAACATCCCCAATCAATTCGGGGACAAGATACCAGGGTTTAGGTAAGGCTTTTGTATTAACTAGCTGGATGAGGTTGATCTGACTGTTGAACCACTCTGAAGGGAGCAGATATATTTTATTATAAGAATGAGATGATTACCTGGAAAGGAAAAAGCAAATAGGAGACACATTTCAAATCCTACCCACATCCACACTTAGAAAACAGTGATGTCTGGCAACTAGGGCATAAATCTTTTCAGTCTTTGGTAAGAACAAACTAATCCTTGCTGGTGCTGACTTGTTACTGACCAAGTAAGGATTATGGCTCACACTTTGGGTAGATGAGATACATTACTGGGGCGAGGCACGGTGGCTCACACCTGTAATCCCAGCACTTTGGGAGGTTGAGACAGGCAGATCACAAGGTCAGGAGATCGAGACCATCCTGGCCAACATGGTGAAACCCCATGTCTACTAAAAATACAAAAATTAGGTGGGCATGGTTGTGCATGCCTGTGATCCCAGCTTCTCGGGAGGCTGAGGCAGGAGATTTGCTTGAACCAGGGAGCTGGAGTTTGCAGTGAGGCGAGATTGCACCACGGCACTCCAGCCTGGCGACAGAGTGACACTGTCTCAAAAAAAAAAAAAAAAAAAAGGAAAAAAAAAGAAATACATCTTTTTTTTTTTTTTTTTAAAAAGTAACAAAGAACAAAGTATTATACCACTGAGGTTAATTTACTTTGCTTTAAATGTTTTTATTTTATTTATGTTTTTAAATGAATTGCTACTATAAATACCAACACTAAGCCTTGGAGACTTTGAGAATAAGCCTTAAGTGCATAGTAGCTCTTGTTGAAGAAATTTACTATCTTCAAAGTAATAAACATGGAACTGACATGAACCATCTGTCAGCAGATGATGTTGGAGGTTTTGTGTATGTACTATAAGCATGGTGTCTATATTGCTCTAAAGGAAAAGGAGACTTTTTTTTGAAACAATTTTTATTTCTATTCAAATACATTTTTTTCCCAAATTTATTTGCTTCTGCTCTCCTTGGAATGTTTTGGATACAAAGAACTTAAGACAATCCAGTTAAATAAAGTAAATCATGTTTCTGATATATTTTAGAATAAAAAATAAACCAGAAAAGAAAAAATCCAATAAGCGTTGAAATGGTACTCTGTTCCCTGCAAAGTCAGGCAGTGCAGGTCAGCAGTGTGTGTCATGTTTACCTTCAATGAAGCGATCACTAATAACTTATACCTGTCTAGTGTCTGCGATGTGTGAATTAGGTATTTCCTGTTCATTTTATCTTTTGATCTATAGCAGCTATGTGAAGTAGTTACTATTATTTTGAGAACACAGATAAAAGGAGACATTGCTGCTTAGAGAAGCTAAGTGTTTGCCCAGGGTCACATAGTTAATAGGTGTCAGTGCTGGTTTCAAATTCATGTCTGATTTATCTTAAAAACCCATGTTCTTTACCATGACACTATTCTCTTTCAACCTCTCCTGCCTCCAACTCCACTCCACCACTTGCTGTCTTTTTTTTTTTTTCCTGTTCATTAAAATTTTTGGACTGGTGGTTTATATCTAATGTTTCTATTTTTCTTAGAGTATAAGCTATGCTCATAATAAATTACTCATAGACTTGGTGGATTAAAAAAACTCAAACATTTCTTATCTTACAATTTCTGTGGGTCAGAAATTCAGGAATGCCTTGCTGAGTGATTCTGACTCTGGTTTCTTGTGTCAGCTAGGGCTGCAGTTACCTGAAGGCTTGACAGGCTGGGGGTCGTCTTCCAAGATGGCTTGCTCATCTGGCAGCTGCCAGCAGGGCTCAGTTCCTCATTGGCTGTTGGCAGAAGGCCTCAGTTCTTTACCATGTGAACTCTTCCATAGGGCTTCTTGAGTGTCCTTATGATGTAGCAGCTGGCTTCCCCCACGTGAGTGATCTGAGACAGCAAGATGGAAGGCAGAGTGCCTTTTATGACCTAGCTCTGGAAGTTGTGCTCCCTTGTCCTGCAATATCCTCTTGGTTACATAGGCCAACTCTGTTCAGCATGGGAGGAAACTCTGTGAGGGTGTGCATACCAGGTGAGAGTGCTGCGAGCCTGGCTAAACACCACCCACTGGGAAGCTGTTGGACACACCTTGCCATTCATTCCCTTCTTTTTTCTTTCTTTCTCTTTCTTTTTTTTTAATTTTTATTTTTTGAGACAGAATCTCCCTCTGTCATTCAGACTGGAGTGCAGTAGCACAATCACAGCTCCCTGAAACCTCCACCTCCCAGGCTCAAGTGGTCTTTCCACCTCAGCCTCACGGGTAGCTGGGACTTCAAGCGCGTACCACCACTCCTGGCTAATTTTTGTATTTTATATAGAGATGGGTTTTGCCAGGTTGCCCAGGCTGGTCTCAAAACTCCTAGTTTGGGTGGAGCTCAAGTGATTCACCCACCTTGGCCTCCCAAAGTGCTGGGATTACAGGCATGAGCCACCACACCTGGCCCTTAATTCTTACTGATGTAGCTTTTCATCCTTCTGCCTGAGTTTTTAGAGACTTCCTCTTAACAAACTTAATACTTTCTTTCTTACTGATCTTACTTCGAAGTTTTTTTGCTGGATTTAACAATTTCTTATCACCTCCTCCTACTTGTCTTGGTTTTTCATTCACATCTAACGCTTAGCATAGTCCTGGGCGCATATGAAGTCCACCTGAATGGATATTTATTGAATGAATGAATCCTTGACTTTATCTCAGTTTCCTCCCCTGCTGCTCTTCCCTAGTTCTTCTCCACCAAGGCCCAGTTGCAGGTTGGCCCTATTAGGCCAACCAATGTGTTTTATTTGGCTCATATAGAGTTTTAAGGTTATGAGTCAACATTTGAGAGTTAGGAGGTTTCACACAAAAATATGAGTTCCTGCTCTTCTTGAACAATTAGAAGATCTGGCATGGAAACAGTTGCTAGAACGAAGGGAAGGGGCCCCTTTTAGAGATGACAGGTGCCCTTTTGTTCCTCATCGTCCCTGGCATTCTTGCTTATCTCTCCCTGACACCAAGGCTCTTTTAGCTTTTCATTTCTTACTGTGTTTACAATATTGTTGTTCTTAAGAGTGTAGAAATCATTCCAAAACACATGTCTTTATCAAAGTGGGGAAAATAAAAGATGAACCAGGTGTTCATGTGATTTTTCTCACACTCATCTGGCTGAAGTAGGCAAGAGAGTTGGCAATCTGTGTTCTGTACTCCCAAGCTGTAGAAAATGACCCTATCATGTAATTTGCCCAGTAGGCCTCCTGCCTCCTTATCTTTGATCTCTTTTCTTTCTTATCACTCTAGGTTTGAAACGGAGAATGAGGTCAGTGCTCCGCTGTAGGAGAGATTAACTTTTCTATTTCTATGGGGGCGGAGAGAAACCACTATAGAATGCATAGTCTTCTGATAAAAATACACATCACTCATGCACACACTTCAATTATTTTGTTTTGTTTGAGAAATCTATTTGTCCAGCCAGGTGTGGTGTCTCACACCTGTAATCTCAGCACTTTGGGAGGCCAAGACAGTTGGATCACCTGTGGTCAGGAGTTTGAGACCAGTCTGGGCAACATGGTGAAACCCTGTCTCTACTAAAAATACAAAAATAAGCCTGGCATGGTGGTAGGTGGGCATCTGTAATCCCAGCTACTCAGGAGGCTGAAGCACAAGAATTGCTTGAACCCGGGAGCCAGAGGTTGCAGTGAGCTGAGATCATGCCACTGCACTCCATCCTGGGCAACAAAGCGAAACTCTGTCTCAAAAAAGAAAGAAAGAAAGAAAGAAAGAAGAAAGGAGGGAGGGAGGGAAGGAGGGAAGGAGGGAGGGAAGGAAGGAAGGAAGGAAGGAAGGAAGGAAGGAAGGAAGGAAGGAAGGAAGGAATCTATTTGTCCAAGACTTCAGTTCCACTGTCAGAGACTGTTCTTGAATTTCTTCTCATCTTCCTATTCAAGACATCCTCACATGTCTAGATCAGAGCTCATGTTTCTGTGTGTCTATGTGTGGATCAAGGAAGAAAGGGAAGATGAGAGTACAGTATTCAATGAGCAAAGTTGTAGGTAACTGAGGGATATTCATCTCCCCAAAGGAAAAGTGAATCCTGGGTTAAATGGAAGGAGCAGATTATTCCTACAGAGGCAAGTGATGAATGAAAAGGGAGACAAGCTAGTTACACCTGTGCAAGTGTTTGTTGGCAGGTCAACAGGAAAGTGGATGTAAATTCTGAAGATTTTCAATATTTAGTGTATTAGTTAGAAATCACTTTTTGCTCTTGATAACAGAGACTCAACAATATTAGCTCAAACCAATTAGGGATGAATTTTCCCTCATTTAAAAGAACATTGGTGATAGTCGTCCAGGACTAGTTTAGAGGCTCCATAGAATCACTGTGGATCCAGCTTCCCACTATCTTTTTGGTCTGCCAACCTCAATGCATGGCTTCCATCCGTAGGTCCTGAGATGGCTGCTAGAGCTCCAACCCTCAGCTTGCCAAGCAGAAGGGAAGAGAAGAGCAAGGGCAAGGTTCTCTCCCAGAAGCCCTCTGCCCAAGGCTTCTGCACACATATCATTGGCCATTCCTATGTATAAGGGAGGGTAGAAAAGTAATTTTTTTCAGCTGAACACATTGCTCAGGGTTTTTATGCTAAAGACCAAAGGATAAATAAGTATAACAAGCTCTGCCAAATCTATTTAAGGGAAGATAAGAAAAGTAATGGTCATTTTCTGGCCATTTACTAAGTGCTAGCACTGTGCTATAAGTCATCAAAACAACCATATGAAATAAAGTTGTTGCAGATAAGGAAACTGAGGCTCAGAGAGGTTAAGTAACTTGGCTGAGGTCACATATTTAGTAAACAGGCCAGCATTTCCAAAAGCTGCTGAGTCATCCTTGGAAAATTTACAGGAGTTGAGATATCCTTTCTTGATAACCGTCTTGAGTTTCTCATTTCTTCTAGCATGGTAGAATTCCTGCAAACCAACATGAACTCCTACCATAAACTCTCCTACTCTGTACTATTAAGCTTTAAAGCCACAATAAAACAGTAGTAAAAAGCCTTTGGGAAATTTAGGCAAGTGATAAATTATCTTTGGATTTTCACCATTCCTAGACATTTAACTTAACATTTATTGAGGCTCTACAACATACAAGGTTTTTTTTTTTTTTTTTTTGAAGCTGTGTTCCTGTATATGTACTTTGCTTGTGCAAATCAATATTCTTTGCTCTTTGTTTATGCATTTTGTCATTTCAGGATAAGAAGTTGTACTATTCTAGTCAAACCAAGTATAAATTTTGTCCTATATACATACTCTTTGTCAATTGTCTACTGTAAAAATAAAAGCATAGTTCTGTTGTTTTAATATGCTAGTTCATTCTTATTTGTAAGATGAAACTCAGCAATTTATGAGTGAGATTTTCAAAGAAAGCGTATTACTCATAAAAGCTCATGATGGGAAGCTTGGAAATTCAGCCAGACTAAGCATAGTGTCATGGGCTTTGTGTTCTGTGGGAGAACAAAGGAGGAGATTTCCTCAAACCCAGGAACAAAACAAGTTGCACCTAGGAGATTGAACTGTGGATCAAATGTTCAGAGACTTAATCACATAAGTCATTGCCATCTCGACCAAACTCCTAGTGCTGAGTTAAAAAGATGTGTTACTCATAACTCATCCAAATTTTTCTCAGTCTCTTCCAGAAACAAAATTCAAAGCTTACTGTGTTAGCATATCTTCTGAGGAGTTTGAGTGTCAGTGTGCAGAATATACAGTTGACCCTCCATATCTGTGGGTTTTGTGCCCATGAATTCAACCAACTGTCATCTAGCATATTTTGGGGGAAAAAAAAACTACATCTGTGCTGAACATGTACAGACTCTTTTCTTTGCCACTCTATACCCTAAACAATACAGTATAATAACTATTTACACAGCATTTGCATTGTATTAGGTATTATAAATAATCTAGAGATGATTTAAAGTATATGGGAGAATGTGCATATGTTACATGCAAATAATACACCATTTTAAATTAGGGACTTGAGCATCCATGAATTTTGATATCTGAGGGAGGTCCTGAAACTACTGCCCCTCAGATACCAAGGGATGACTGTACTAGGATTGAAGCTTTCTAGAGCAAGTGATCATTGTATATCTGCTTCACTTCCTCTGGAAAGCCCCAAGCACATAGTGGGCACTCAGATATTTATTCAATGAGTGAATTAAAGAGTATCTAATTTCCTAGTTCCCTCTAAGTCTGAGGATCTAATTAGGGCCATACCTGTGGCTTCCAGACCTTAAAGGCACACCACCTTCAACTTATCACCTCTTATCCCATTTGATATCCACCCTCTGTGTACTTTGGTCTAATGAAATGGTCTTGAAAATCACCCCTTGCTTCTTACTCACCAACTACTCTGGATTTTCTCTCAGTCCTTTTCCTACCTAGTATGACAACAGCATTGGTCAAGGTTGGCTTGACCTTGTAGCAGTCTCCTCTCTTAGTTCCTGTGATGCTACATGAGCTTGATTCTCTTTCCATTTCTGACTTCACCTCTGTCATTCTTTGGTTTTTCTTCAATTGTTACATGGAAAGTCATAATGTTCAGTTGCCCACTGAGGTCTCCTCATACCTTTCTAAGGCCTCTTTTTTGAGGATCTTGTCTCTATAAATATTGTCTTTAAATATTTTCTCTCATTTGGTTCTAACCTGATTTCTCTGCCTTGTGTCTTTTTTACTTTCATCTCATACTTCCCATTATTCAGCAGCCTGGAAAGCTTCTGCAGGCTAAAGAAAGAGTGATTACTGCCTCTCCAATGCACCACCCCCGCCCCCACACTCCCACATCCATGCTCACACTCACACAAGCAGCTCCTCACTAAAGGCTTCCTAATCCTGGATCCTGCACCACAGTATCTCAAGGAACAGTCTTCAAGGTGGCTTTGACCCACCCACTCCTTCATTCCTCACAGCAAATGCATTAAGCACCGTGGATGCCTCCATTTGTGATACCTTTCAAAGATAATTTTCATGCCATTGAACAAGTTGTTTAAAAATAATTTCAGTCTTACAGAAAAGTTTAAAACTAGTACAGAAGATTCCTATGCATTCATCACCCAGCTTCCCTTAATATTAACGCCATACACAACCATTGTTCCATTATTACAGCTGAGAAGGTAATCTAAGTATAATGCCATGAACTAAACAATAGACTTTATTCATATTTCACCAGTTTTCCCAGTAATATCTTTTCTTTTCAGCTCCAGGATCCCAAAGTACATTTAGCTGTCATATCTCCTTGCCTCCAGCCTGAAACAATGATAATGTTCATCTTAATTACTTGGATAATATGTCTTCTGGGTTCCTCTGCCCTCAAGTTAATACTTTCTCCTTTGTAATGAATAAATATCTTAAGGAAGGTACTTTGAGATCTTACAGATATGCCGTTGTATCATTTTGTTGCCCACAATTTTAGCATCCATCAGTGGATCTTGCCTGTCTTATTACTGTGATGTTCTAACAGTGATTTTCTATTTCCCTCATTCCCTTTATATTTATTAATTCCTTCAACTTCATTTGAATTTAAAGTTGTTACTGTAAAAATAGTCATGAATAGTTTTTTTTTGAGTGCTTACTCTGTGCCAGGTATTGGACAAAACTCTTAAACACTCACGGTATCATTTGATGCCCATGGTAACCCTTTGAATTAGATACAGTTATGTCCATTTTGCAAATTAGCAAATGGAGGCCCAGAGAGGCCAGATAATATGATCATGGTCAACAGAATGGAGTCAGAATCCCACCCATGTTTGTCTGATGCTAAAACCTGTTCTCTTACTCCCTACATAATGCTGCATTGCTTTGGTTAAAACACTTGTTTTGTTAGAAGTTCTGTGAGAAATCTTGCTGCCACCAGAAACTCACCCTCAAATGCTTCCCAGAGTCTAACTCATTTCCCTAAACCTTAACATTCTGTCATGTTATTTTTCCCAAAACATTGCAATATTTCTCATTGAGGACAGGATGATGGCAGAAGTTCTTAACCCACACTGAAGGCATTTATTATAATATCTGACTCCAAACTGACCTTCCATGCCTTCCCTATATTAGTTCTCCACTCCAGTCAAATTTTCTATTTACAATGGCCTGCTAATTCATTGTGTTTTCTTTCTCTCTGCTTTGCTTTTCTATTTCATTTAGTTTGGATTTTTTTTTCTTTCTCTTCTTGCAAATCCTGCCCATTTCTTAAAGCACATGACCTAGTGGAGGTGGGAGGTAGAGCCATAGGAAGTAGAAATCCTGTGGGCTCTACCTTCAACACTTAATTCAGAATCTGGCCCAACCCTACTTCCAACAGCTATTACCCAGGTCCCAGCTACTATCAGCTCACTCTGGGATTGATGTAGTTGCCTCCTAATGCTTTTACCTGCTTCTGTTGTTCTCCAGCTACAGCCTGTCCTCTACACAGCAGCCAGAGTGATCCTTTAAAAATGTACATCAAAAGAGGTCACTCTTCTGGCAGACCCTGCAATGGCTCGCATTTCATTAAGGTTCTAAGTGTGTAGAAAGGCCGGGAAGACCCAACCAGGTCTGCTCCACTTCCCACTTCCCTACCATCATCTTCCCAACCTGATCTCTTTCTACTCTCATCTTTGTTCACACCAGCCCAGCTACACTGACCTCTGTGCTGTTGCTGGAATATTCTAGGTTCACTGAGGCTGCAGAGCCTTTGCCTTGGCTGGGCCCTCTGCTTGGAATGCCCTTCCTCCAGATATTCACACAGCTCATTCAGCTCCTTCAGTGTTGACTCACATGTCACCTTCTCGGCGAGGCCTGCTCTAATATTGCAGCATCTCCAATCTCCCTTACTTTACTCCATCTTTTCCCGTTTTCACAGTACTTATTGCCTTCTAATAAACTCTACGGTTATTTTTACCTCTGTGGTTTACTGTCTGGAATGTTAGTTCTAGAAGGGCAGGGATCTTTGTTCTGCTCATGGATGTTCTGGCACATAGAAGTTCCTCAGGAAATGATATATGAATGATTGACATGTCACATTCAAAATGACCTCCTCCTCCTCTGTTGTCCTGCGATATGCATCATGGCTGAACCATTCTTTTCACTTCATTTCACTGCCTCACTTCATTTCTGGTACCCATGATCTGTCTTCCCAACTAGATTGTAAGTTTGGAGTGGTAACATCTGTGGTTTCATCTTGCGAAAGATCCAATCTGCCTCCTTTGGCACAGCACTCTAATTTTCCTTAATGGAAGCTATCCTTTCTCCATCTCTTAATCCATGTGATTTTGGTTGGGGTAACATTATTCTGCCCCAGGGATGGATGTGTGGCCCAGACTTACCTAAATAGAACATGGCATTACTCTAACAACAGGGATTGCTTTGGAAATGTCTATTGAATCCATCAAGGTACTGATGGGGAAATACGAGTACTTTTTTCCTATTGAGATTGCTAGAAATTTCTAGTATATCTCTTTGCCATACTTTTTGAGTTCCTGTCTGGAATTAATGCTTTAACAGAAGAAAGCAGAGTCCAGAGATGTACAGTGGCAGATTTGTGACATTACTTAACTACCTAGATCCAGTTATGCCTAAAGTCCAGCCCTAGAGTTTTCCAGTCACCTGAGCTAATGTGTAATTTTTTAAGAAACTAAAGCCAGTTTTACTAAAGTCAATAGTACAGTGCCTTATGCTATTTATTTTCTTATTCATTTATTCTTAAATCTGTTTCATGAAGAACTTAAAGATGCTTACAGAGGTGCATACAACTGTAAGATCAAGAGTTTAAAAAATAGTCGAGAAAAACGAGATAAGGGAGCAAAAGAGAGGGAAAAAATATGTTAGTCTGCAAAGCATCTGCTAGGAAGTTCTGTACATTTTCATGGTGGGCCACACATTTAGCTCTGATATTTCAAGAGCCAAAGTTAAAGGTACAGTGAAATTGGTTATAATCCCAGCACTTTGGGAGGCTGAGGTGGGTGGATCATGAGGTCAGGAGATGGAGACCATCCTGGCTAACACAGCAAAACCCTGTCTCTACTAAAAATACAAAAAATTAGCCATGTGTGGTGGTGGGCACCTGTAGTCCCAGCTACTTGGGAGGCTGAGGCAGGAGAATGGCGTGAACCCAGGAGGTGGAGCTTGCAGTGAGCCAAGATTGCGCCACTGCACTCCAGCCTGGGTGACAGAGTGAGACTCTGTCTCAAAAAAAAAAAAAAAAAAAAAAAAGAGTCACCGCTTACATAAAAGACATGAAACTGTGAAATTCCAGACGAGAGAGATTGATCTTATTTATCACCTATTTCTGGAACTCCACAGGTTTATTAAAAAGAATTAAATAAATGAATGCAAACAAGTTGTATAGAGCTACCCAACTGCTCCTGCTGTTGAGGCCACAGGGAATTACCTGCAATAATCTATCTAACTCTTAGTTTCACAGTATTATTCTGAATCACAAAATTCACTCATCTAGGTTTCTCTTTGGGCTATAAACATTATAGTCACATAATGATTTGGACTTGAATTAAATAACAAAAACCCTCCAAATTTCATTTAGTGTATGGGTAAATTTGGCTTTGTGCAACAAGTGCGTTGTTTGTAAAGTAGATTATATCACAAACATTATTTATCTTGACATTTATGTGCTCCTTAAGGCTACAATATTATCCTTATTTGTTTTTATGTATTGTGCAAAACTTTGAAATTGTAGGTGATTAGGGGTTCTATGTCGAATGGTAACTTCTCATTGCTTTGAGTAATTTGCTCTTTTTCATGTTTTCTTTTTTTTTTTTTTTTTTGAGACAGGGTCTCACTGTGTCACTCAGGCTGGAGTGCAGTGGCACAATCAGGGCTCATTGAAGCTTTGACCTCCTATGGCTCAGGTGATCCTCCCAGCAGAACCTCCTGGGTAGCTAGCACTACAGGTGTGTACTACCACTCCCGGCTAATGTTTTTATTTTTTGGTAGAGACGGGATTTGCTATGTTGCCCAGGCTAGTCTCAAACTCCTGGGCTCAAGCGATCCACCTGCCTTGGCCTCCCAACATTTTGGGATGACAGACATGAACCACCATGGCTCAGTGGTGGCTTTTGGCTTCAATCTGCCAGCTCTATGATCGAAGCAACTCACTAGCTTCTCCATTCATTAACCTCATCACTTCCAATAATCTTTTCTTTCATCTACCTCAGTTGGCCCAGAACTACACTTATCAAGAAATATACTTCCTCCTATCCTTCCAAATCATTTTCCCAGCACAATAATTCCATCCATTCCTTTGTCTAGCCATTGATTCTACCACTTTGTCTTCTTCTGAGAGACCTCTCATATATTTTCCCCATTTGCCCAGGTGAAAGTCTGAAGTCTAACATTCTTACTCTTGTCTTCCTTATACCCTCAAATTTCTTGCCCTGGCACATCCCATCCCTAGTTATATCCTCAACCCAGCCCTCTGCCTGCTCCATGCTTGATCCCCAGCAAGAAAATGTGATGTGAGGAAATGCTGCTGATGGGTTCCACATTACATTTATAGCCACCATATCAAGTAGGAAAGAGTATAGTTCAGCAACTTGATTACATATCGTTAGTTGGTTTATTTGCTTACTCATCCAGGCCACTCATGTTTATTAAAGCTTTGTGTTTCCCTAATCCGGGGTGGAAGAGAACTTGCCCATCTTCCCAATCACCTCTGAACATGTACTGCATCTGCATTCTCCTTCTCTGTGTACTGGGTCTCTTCTTTTCTCATCTACTCATGCACTTCCCTCCTGTAGTTGACACCGCTCTTTCCTACATAATCCATTTCTCCCTGTCTTCTGGATTGTCTCTACCAGCTTACAAATGGGATAAGCAATCGTCCTTCTTGAAAAACCTCCCAAGTCTCCACTTCCATGTCCTATTTCTCTGCTCTTTTTTTAATAAAATATGTTCACTGGGATAGTTATCTCTACTTACCGTCCTTTCTTCTCCATGTACCATTCTTTCCTAACTCATTCCAATCCAGGTTTTCATCTCCACCACTTCACTGAAACTGCTTTTGTCAAGTTCACTGATATGGTTTGGCTCTCTGTCCCCACCCAAATCTCATCTTGAATTGTACTCCCATAATTCCCATAATTCCCATGTGTTGTGGGAGGGACCTGGTGGGAGATCATTTGAATCGTGGGGGCAGATTCCTCTGTACTGTTCTTGTGGTAATGAATAAGTCTCACGAGATCTGATGGGTTTATCAGAGGTTTCTGCTTTTGCACCTCTCTCATTTTCTCTTGCTGCCACCATGTAAGAAGTGCCTTTTTCCTCCTGTCATGATTCTGAGGCCTCCCCAGCCATGTGGAACTGTAAGTCCAGTTAAGCCTCTTTCTCTTCCCAGTCGAGGGTATGTCTTTATCAGCAGCATGAAAAGGAACTAATACAGTCACCAAGGGCCTCCATGTTGCCAAATCAAGTGATCCCATTACCTCCCACTGGGTCCCTCCCACAACACATGGTGATTATGGGAACTACAATTCAAGGTAAGATTTGGGTGGGGATACAGCAACACCATATTACCAACCTACTCCTGTCTCAGGGCCTTTGCACTTGCTGTACCTCCCCTGAAATCTTCCTCCACTAGATCTTCACATGACTTGCTCACTCATTTGATTCAGTGTTCTGCGCACGTCTCCTCTCCTCAGAGAGGCCTTCCCTGACACCCCATCTAACAGTGCCTGCTGCCTCCATTGTTCTCTATCCTCTTGTCCTGCTTTGAATTCCTTCATAGCACTTAGCACTAACTGACATGACTTTATAAATTTCTTTGTTTCCTACTTGGCTGCACTACTAGAATGGAAACTCTCTGAGGACATGGGACATCTTTCTCTTGTTCACTGTGGAATTTCCAGTGTTTAGAACAATTTCTGACAAATTGTACATATTGAATAGATACTAATTAGATAAATAGCTACTGTCATTTATTGGAATATGGATGTGTAACAGACACAGCAGTAGGTGCTATGAATACTGGGACAAGTGAGACTATTCCTGCCCTCGAGGAGTTGCCAGTCTCATGCGGTCATTCTTGACATGTTCTCCTTGGGCTATCAACATTGGCATCATGTGGGAATTTATTAGAAAGACAAATTCTCAGATCCCATCTGGACCTACTGAAATAGCAACACCATGGGTGGGGCATCTGTCTGCATCTTAACAGGCCCTCCTGTCAGCACTGATGTGGGGTGGAGTTTGAGAACCACTGGTCTAGTGGGAAAGTCAGATCTTAAACAAGCAGTTATGGTATAGTGCTGGCCAGTGTCATTAGCAAATGCTAGAAATTTAAAGAATTTCTTTGCTACAGGTAAGACTACTATGCCAGTGCAAATAAATTCCCCAGCATATTTGTCATTTTCCATTTTCTTGTTTCCACTTTTCTAAAGCAAGTGAACTTATACTCAACAGAAGGGAAAGAAAAACAAAACCAAAACCAAAACTGTAAAGACCAAGGGAGTTGTAGCCTAGTTTAACCAGTTTTCTAAATCCAGTTAAACTAGGTTATAACTCTCAGGGCTGGCCCACGCTCTGTGCTGTTTAAATTATAGAATCTCAAAGTGGATTGGAACAACAGGCCCAGTGTTGCCTGGTGTGAGCCCGTAGAGTACCTAGACAATGGAAGTCACTCACAAACAAGGACTTAATACATTGCTACGGATCAAAACCTCAGTGGAAAGTTAGCCTTGGTCCAAGAGAGCAGGCCAGCTCGATTTCAGCCCCACTCTATCTGCACTGTCCACATGTGAGCGTCTCTGCTTGAGGTTTCTGTTAATGAGTTATTAGAGTTTTTAGTGAACACTAGTGGGCTGTTTCCCCACCCCCCTTACAAACACCAGTTAGCCTGCCCAGACCTCTGATTTCAGCATCAGATAAAAAGACGACTTCCTGGACGTTTCCACCTCATGTTTACCCACTGAGCAATACTCTGTGAATCAGTTTAATTGGCTTGAATACCTCAGACATGCTATCAGCTGATAAATCAGCAGGAGGCTCTTAGAAAATTAGGTCAACCTTAACCGTATTTTAGAATTTGGAGTTGGAAAGAAAGAAAGAAAATAAAAGAAAGGAAGAAAAAGGACAGAAGTTTGACTTGGTTTCAGTGCGGTGAATTTATTGGCTATTTCAAATCTTCCAGGATGTCTGCTGAAGCCCATATGAAAACAGTTAAATGCTATTCTAACAGACTCCAATATGCTAGGAATATGATAGGGGATGTTGAATGGAAAATTCTCTAATTACTATGTTCATATTTCATGTTGAAATATATTCAAGATTAACTGTATTCTAATGGGATGGTACGTGTATCCAAAACATTTGGGGGCAGCTTGGTTGGGTGGGAAGGAAAAACAGCTTAATTAGGCCAGAGATAGAGTGTTTGTAGAATTTCTTGTTGTATACAGCTAGTTTTAAATTTCTTCTTTCACAAGTTTGAGCTACTGTTTATGAAATCAGCCTTGTTAGGAAATAAAGTAGGTCAGCATGCCCGTCTTTCCATTTCTGCACATGTGGGGCCATATTTGATGCAATGTGAGCCATAAGAGTCAGGACAGCCGCCTAAGGTAAGGTATGAGGTACATAGGCCCTCTGTGGGTTTCACAGTCATCTACTGAATTTGGAAACCAGTCAGTTTTTCTGAAAATATACTGAAAATGACGTTAAACTACAGGCCGAGTTTTCAATATGTTGTAAACATCCTCACAGCGAGAGCAAAAATAGCTTTTGATTCATTGCCTGCCAGTGCTTGCTCTTAAGAGTAGCCAAGAGGAGCAAAGAAGCTGGAAAGGAAAAAATAAAACCAGAAAGAGACAGAGACAGAGAGACAAGAGAGAAAAAGAGGGTCGCGGGTTGAGAGAGACAGAGAGAGAGAGTGAGAGAGGAAATTTTAAAGTAAACAGGCAGCTCTAAGTACCCTGGACTTAATTTGCTAAACACCTTCAGCGGAAAGGTCAAGCCTCACTTGGAGGATCCTTGGGTAATAAAAGACGTCTTGGTTTTATGAAGGTAACTGGCACTGGTAGAGCTGCTGGCTGCCTGCCTGCATAGTCCCACGACCTATAACTTAATTTGGATTTTGGATTCATGCAAATATGAGCATCAGAGAGGAAATAAAATCTCAGCTGACAACCAGAATGAATTTCCCAGCAGAGCTCATGAGTACGTCCTTACTGTGAAGAAATAAGGGGTTTTCCAGGGTTTCCCAATTCTCAATGCTTCTAGCACTTGGATATAAAATGATAAGCAGGGTCCATTTATAGATGACAGAGGGAGGGAAAAAATACAAGAAGAAATGATGTTCATAATATTTAGAGTATGCACATGGGAAAGATATTCAGAAGAAACAATGCTGATTATGTAAATATTTCACTCTAAAGTTTGATGAAGTTAGTAGTATTTGTTTTCTTTTTTTTTTTTTTTTTTTTGAGACGGAGTCTCGCTCTGTCGCCCAGGCTGGAGTGCAGTGGCGCGATCTCGGCTCACTGCAAGCTCCGCCTCCCGGGTTCACGCCATTCTCCTGCCTCAGCCTCCTGAGTAGCTGGGACTACAGGCGCCCGCCACCGCGCCCGGCTAATTTTTTGTATTTTTAGTAGAGACGGGGTTTCACCGTGGTCTCGATCTCCTGACCTTGTGATCCGCCCGCCTCGGCCTCCCAAAGTGCTGGGATTACAGGCGTGAGCCACCGCGCCCGGCAGTATTTGTTTTCTTATTCTCTACTATTCTTATTGCAAATTTATAGAATTTAACATTGTTTTCTTTTACAATGGCATTGTTTTTTTTTTTTTTTTATTATATTTTAAGTTCTAGGGTACATGTGCATAACGTGCAGGTTTGTTACATATGTATACTTGTGCCATGTTAGTGTGCTGCAACCATCAACTCGTCAGCACCCATCAACTTGTCATTTACATCAGGTATAACTCCCAATGCAATCCCTCCCCCCTCCCTCCTCCCCGTGATAGGCCCTGGTGTGTGATGTTCCCCTTCCCGAGTCCAAGTGATCTCATTACAATGGCATTTTTAATGGAGTTTTGCAAACCTTCAAGCATGTTTAATTCCATTGCATTCTTCTTTATTCCATATTCCTTTGAGTAGCTCACATCTTTTAAAAATCTTTGCTCCGGGATCTCATAGACTCAATTTTAGAAGTGATGTTCCCTGTTTCAGGCCACTGTATGTGCTCTATTTAATAACATGTTATTGTAGGGATTTCATAGGTCACCAAAGAAGCTCTAGTTATCTGCTTCAGCCCAGATTCCTGGGTCCACATCCCAGTTGCACAGTTTGATAATTGTTCACCTTTCACAAGTTACATATTTTCTCTGTAATTCAGGTTCCCCATTTTGGAAATGGAGACAAAAATAATACCTATCGCATAGGGTTGTTGTGGAGGTTAAACGAGTTGATATAAATTAAGCGCTAGAGTAATTCCTGGCACATGGTAAGTACCATAGAAATGTTAGTTGTTGTTCTGAGTCACTCAATCGTTAATTTATACATCCAAGTTTTATTGGGTTATCTATGCTCTACTCCTTTGGCTATAGGGCCTTGGCAACTATAGTTCTCTTCACCTCAATGTTTTTCCCCTCTTTACCTGAATAAACTATACTTTTCCTAACTTAACCTGAATGCCATTTTCTATTAGAGGTTCCCCTGTACCCCCCAGAATAGATCAGATTTTCAGTGTCCTGAGTTCTCTTCCTACATCACATTTATAACAGAGTTTGTAATTATGCACGTGGCTTTTATTATTTGGCAACTATATGCTCCTCCCTAGACCATGCACCCCATAAGAGCATGTACCGTGCAAGTTTTTGTCCACCATTGTATCCTCAGTGACTACCGGAGAGTAGATGTTCAAGAAGTAATTTCTGCTGAACCAGTGGGCAAATGTGCCATCACTGTACTGGGCACTAATGAGTAAAGATCAGTAATTCCTGCCCTTAAGGTGCTTGCAGACAACTAGAGGCTGGAGTCCAGTCTGGACTCAATTTCAATTGTCCAGGTGAATAATGAGGAAAAGCTCAACCTAGGGCAGTGGCAGTGTTTCAGATCAACTGGTTCTGTGGCCTCATCACCTGCCCTGGTGGCCTCTTGATGGCAGAGCACTTGATGGCAGGGTCCCAAGGACAGGCAATAAGAATCTGGCTAGCAAAGCGGGATAAAGTGCCTATGCCCTTTCAGAAAATTGCCCTTGGGAACCCTCAATTCATACTGACTCTCTAGCTTAATGATAGCAGGAAACTCCAAGAAATTTCTCTCCAATTTTTTTCTTGGATAATTTATTCAGGCTGCTACTGACAGTGCCTCTGCAAAGCTTCCTCTTCCTGTAAAATAACTTTATACTTAATTGTGAGTTTAGTGGTAGTTGTGATTCTTAGATGTCTATTATTTTAAGGAGTTGGCATAGATCTACTGTTCTATGCATAACATTTGACTGCATCTTCAAACTTTGCCTGGTGTTTCACTACCACATACTCAGTTCATCTATGTAGTGTGGAGAAAAACACAGATTGGAGGACTTCATCTCAAAACTTCAATCCAGCTGAGGTTGTATCTTCTATTTCCTTTCTACACTCACAGGAATAATAGTTTTACAGCAATGAACATCATCAAGAAACACTTATTAAGTATTATATCTTAGTAAGTAGGTCATGGCATATAGGACTTTAGGTTATAGGTCTTTTATATCTCTACTATATATCTCTACCATATCATATAACCAGCTATATGACTTCGGGTTAATTACTTAATATACTGTGCCCTCGTTTTCTTTCTGTATTATGCAGGTTATTATGATACTTGCATCACAGTTTCTGTGCAGTTCAAGTGTGAGGATGCAGTGAAGTGATTAGATCAGGGGTCCCCAACCTTCAGGCTGCAGACATATATGCGGGCCTATTAGGAACCAGGCTGCATAGCAGGAGGTGAGCAGCAGGCAAGTGAGCATTACTGTCTGAGCTCCACCTCCTGTTAGATCAGTGATGGCATTAGATTCTCACAGGAGTGTGAACCCTATTGTGAACTGTGCATGTGAGGGTTGTAGGTTAAGTGCCCCTTATGATAATCTAATGCCTGATGATCGGAGGTGGAAGAGTTTCATCCCTAAACCATCTCCCCCAACCCTTCCCTGGTCCATGGAAGAATTATCTTCCATGAAACCATTCCCTGGTGTCAAAAAGGTTGGGGATCAATGGCTTAGATAATACATGCACAGAATGCTCAATAATGATAGGAATAAGGCTGATGCTGATACTTACAATGTGCTCCTCATTTGTGAAGTTCATCATGATCTCAACTCAGGAATTTACATTAAAGTTGTCCAGGACTGCCTATGTATCTAGGTATGTACTAGAGGCAAACTCAAATTATCTCCAGAGGAAGTCATCTTCAACTTAAGTCACATAGAATCCCCTCAGATACTTAAGAGCAATGACCAACATACAGTTAAAAATAATCAAGCACATAAGGAAACAAGGAAATAAAGCGAAAAGAGTGAGAGTTGAGAGTGAGAACCAGCAGAGACAACAGAGAGCAAAAAATAAATAAAAACAAAGACTTCAGATATTGGACTAATCAATACAAAATTATAAAACAATGAATTCAGAGTATTTACATAAATAAAAAGCAAGCTTGAGAATAGCTACAAGCAATAGGAAACTCTAAAAATGGCAGAGACGAACTCTGGGTAACATTGTAGCTGAATCTTTTCATTAGCTGTTCCCTTTACCATAGCCCTTTACACAGCCTGGTCTGCCAATTTCCCATTTTAGGTCTGGGCCTTGACTTGAACCCTAATTTTAAAGTTGGGGTCCCAAAACATGCTTTTGATATGTTGCTTACTCTAGAATGGGATTGATTCCACTTCCTGTGCTTCCTTGGCAGAGTTGGAAATCTTGCTAGGAATGGACAGATATCCTGAGACCTCAACTTGTTGTAGGCTAGTAGCAAATCTCACTCCCTATTCTCTGTCCACTTTGGTTTATATTTCACAGAAAACAGATCTCAAAGTGGTTAAAACAGAAAAGAACTTTATTATTTCACAAAACAGGAAATCAAAAGGTAGCCTGGGCTGTAGGGTTGGTTAATTCAGTAGTTCAGCAATGAACTCAGATTCTTTCTTTCTGCCTTACTGTCCACACCATTGACTTGATTCTACAGCTGGTTTTACTCTTCATCTCAAAGTGGCTGTCAGGAGCAATCAGAAGCACGTGTATGTTTATTCAAACTCTATCAGGGAGAGAGAAAGCGAGGCTCCCCAAAACCGCTGGCTAAAAGTCTTTTATTTGTTCTGATTGGGCCAACACAAGTCATGTGACCACTCTGGTCTAAACATATTTACTGATTGGCTTAAATCCGAATTTCTCAACCAATCACTGGCACGAAAGAACTGATTTATAGAAATGGCTTAAACCAGTGAGTGGTTCCTGATTCTCCAAAGGGCTGAAACTAGCACTGTGAGGAAATGTAAGGGACTATTGTCACAATGATTTGAGAGAACAGGTGGAATAGAAGTTAAATGTCTTGCAAAGCATAAAGATGATGACAATATAGTCTCACACAGTAATACACTGTCCTCTGACCTGCAGGACATTTAAAAAAAGACCTTTATTGAGATATAATTTACATACCATAGAACTCAAACTCACCTATTTGAAGTACACAGCTTAATGCTTTCTAGGTTATTCAAAGAGTTTTACAACTATCACTACGATCAATTTTAGAACATTTTCATCTTTCTCTCTCCCCCAAAAAACCCCATACTTGCATACTCACTCAACCGCCCACTCTCAGTCCTAGGAAACCTCTAATCTACTTCCTGCCTCTATAGATTGTCCTAGTCTGGATTTTTGAAATGCAGTCTGGTGTCACTTAACAATGGCAATACTTTCTGAGAAATGTGTCTTTAGGCAGTTTTCTTGTTGTGTGAACGCCATAGAGTGTACTTATACTAACCTAGATGCTATAGCCTACTACGTACCTGTGATATATAGTATAGCTTATTGCTCTTAGGCTGCAAATCTGTACAACATGTGACTGTACTGAGTACTGTAAGCAATTGTTACACAAAAGTATTTATGTATCTAAACATATGTAAACATAGAAGAGGTACCTGTGTTAGGCTTTTCTTGCATTGCTCTAAAGAAATACTTGAGGCTGAGTAATTTATAAATAAAAGAGGTTTGGTTGGCTCATGGTTCTGTAGCCAGCACAGGAAACATAGCTCTGGCATCCGCCTGACTTCTGGGGAGGTCTCAAGGAGATTTTACTCATGGCAGAAGGCAAAGCAGGAGTGGGTGTGCCACATGGCCAGGTCAGGAGCAAGAGAGAAAAGTGGTGAGGTGCCACACACTTAAACAACCAGATCTTGTGAGAACTCACTCACCATCACAAGGAGAGCACCAAGCCACAAGGGATCCACTCCAATGACCCAAACATCTCCCACAAGGCCCCATCTCCAACACTGGGTTGAGATTTGGTGAGGAGATATATATACATACAACAACGTGAGATTTGGTGGGGAGATATATATATACACATACACAAATTATATTGGTACTGTAAAAATATGGTATGGTAATCTTATGGGACTACTGTTGTATATACAGTCCGTCATTGACCAAAACATCAGCAGCACATGACTGTAAATCGAATGAAACAATATGTGGTCTTTGGTAGCTGGCTTCTTTTAGTTAGCATGTTTTCAAGGTTCATCCATGTCGTAGTATGCATCAGTACTTCATTATTTTTCAGTGTGAATGAGATGTTCAGTGTGAATAAACAATGTTCCATTGTTTGGAGATACCACATTTTATTTATCCATGCATCGTAATGAATATTGAATCATCACTGATGGGCGTTTGAGTTGTTTCCTCTTTGTTGCTGTTTTGGACATTCATATACAAAGTTTTGCGTGAACATATGCTTACATTTCTTTTGGGTAGATACCTAGTAATGGAATTGCTGGGTCATAGGGTAACTCTATTTTTAAACTTTGCAGGAACCGCTAGACTGTTTTCCAAAGCAGCTGCACCATTTTTACATTCTTCCCTGATCTGCAGGTGGGAATATCTCCATAATCATTTGAGTGCATTATATGACTGATTTACATATAAACATAAAGCATTGATTTGCAAGATACAATTGGCAACCACACTATTCGTTGTATTTCAGCTACCAACAGAACATATCTTCTATCAGTCTATACCAGTGGCTGTCAGCCAGAGGAGAGAAATCTTTCCCCCAGAGGTGGTTTGCAATGTCTGGAAACATTTTTGATTGTGAGGTGTGTGTGTGTGTGTGTGTGTGTGTGTATGTGTGTTACTGGTGTCTAGTAGATGGGGTCCAGGGACGATGTTAAATATCTTACAATGCATAAGACAGCCTCCAACAACAACAAAAAGACTTACCTAGCCCAAAATGTCAGTAGTGCTGAGGCTGAGAAAATGTGATGTCAACTCATAGTTCTCAAATTCACAATGCTTCTTTTTACAAGTATACCACTTTCCTGTTATTTATTATGTACTTTCAAGGAGTCATGCCTGGGCATTTTCTGATTGGAATGCATATAATTTTATTATAGGAAATGTTTAAAATCTCTTATAGTTAGGAAATTATGTAGATTGTATAAAGTATATAGATTATACTAGCTTTGAATTTCATTTCTGGATAATACAACTGCTAGAACAGGAATCAATGGTTTGGATCCCTCAGAATTAACACTGGGAGCGGGGTGGGTGCAGCTTCCTCAGAGACCCTTGAGCCTCCAGGGGAGGGATGGATGCTGGAGGGAGACTGGGGCTCTGTGAGGGAGGAGGAAGAGGAGAATGCTGGACAGACAGTGAACAGGGTCTACTATAATTCCTAGTGTTTGCAAAGATCCAGATTTTAGCTCCTGGGGAAGCCTAATTGTATTTCCTACCTTGTGACTTTATAATCTCCTTTCTTTTGTAGCTTCAACTCATTTCAGTAGATTATGTTATTTACAACCAGAAAGATCCAGAAGTAAAACAAAGGCAGGTGCGAAGATAATGTAAGGGAAGGAAAACATAGTATGATAGTCTCATAAGTTTAAAGAAGGACTGTTACAGAGATGAATTAAAACTGTCTTGCCTGTTGGCTCTTATCAGCAGATGTGGCTATGGGGCTTATCCGTTTAAGAATTTGAAAAAGATGGAGAAAACTTAACCTTCATATTGAAGATGGTGCAGAGTTTGCATGTGGGCAACAAAGGCTTCACAACAAAAGAGGTGTCATGGGAAAAATTAGAGCTGAAAACGTTTCCTGCCTCTGGGAAGTAGGTGCTGTGAAACTTTCCTCTGCTCAGCAGTCAAGTAGCACATTTCTCTACCGGTCTGTGAAGAAGAAGGCAGGACTATGGCTGACGAGTTAAACTTTTCTTTGCAGCTTTGAACCTCACTGTGCATGAGAATCTCAGCATGTGTGTCCATGCCTATCTGTGCATGTTTGGGTTTAAATCAGATTCCTAGATACTGTCCTAAGGGATGACAATCTTAGTAGGTCCTGTGGGTGCCTTGGAATCTGCATTTTAAACAAATGCTTCCTCCCCATCCTTTATTCCCCTCTCCTCTCCGTGATTTTGATCCAAGCTTTGAGAATTTGGCTTTAGATGTAATGATTCTGGTCTTTTTCATGACTGAGGCAAGAGTTGGGAAAGACAGCGCTGCTAGTTTGTCGTGTTGCAGTGAGCTTACTCAGATCCGTTTGTCAGCTCAGCTTTCTGACTGCTTAGAGGGCCAGAGAAGCTGGCTCTTCTGGGAATGGCTGACATTCCCTCTACAGTGGAATTTCCTTTGCTGCAGAACCTGTGGCCTGCATCACGCTGTGCACAGATTTTGTTGCTACTCAGCAACATTTCCTTGAAGTGGCCTCAATTGAGCGATGGCTAGGAATGGGGCTTGCAGGTCCTGAGAGCACACTGATTGCAATGTGGACATCATGCAGGGTTTTGCAATGCAGAGGAAAATGGTGTTGGGCCAGTGATCATGTCGGCTGCCTTATGAAATGTACTACTTGTGCCCTCACAGAGGAGTTACTCTTGACACTGACCAGGGTTAGCGGAAGTGATGAATGTATTTATATGTGTATATAACCCCTGATGGGTTGAGGTTTCTGTGTTTCCAGTGGACTTTGATGTGGAGGAGAAAATACATTTCAAGAAGAAATCCCAGTAGGAGAGAAGGCTGGGTGCCTTCCCCTACCCCCAGAGGCATTCTTATCCAGATAGAAAGCAGGCCCTGAGGATATAAAAATTTGAAGTGCTGTGGAAAACAGTAATTTCAGCTGGGGCTGCTGGTGGGTGTGGAGAGATGACTCAGATTCATGAAAGAGAATCAAAGACATCCTGGAAAGAAGAAATGTGTTTGGTAGCATATGGTGGTTTTGCCTTTCTCTTCCCGGGAATGGGGGAGCTTTGAGAAGGAATAAAGGACATATACTAGTGCTAGGGAGGACTAGGGAGCTAGATGTCACTTGCCAAGGCCAGAGGTGTCCTCAGAAAGAACAATAGGCCATCTTGGTGACAGAAATGGTACCAGTGCTTCCTGGGTAGCAAATACCAGGAACTCTACAGCACTGCTCACCTCAGCCTTCCCCGTGACAGACATTGCCAATGGATCACAGTGCCCTTTTTCACTTGAGGCAGTCATTAGCAATAGGTCAGAGTTAGTACTCCAGATGAGGTTGAAGATACGTACGCATTACACCAAAGAAGATCAGAGAGAATGTCTCAGACCAGATGAAATGTAGAAACAAGACAAATATCACAGAATGGTTCCAAAGCTTCAAAATATCTTGGGGGATTCTCCGATTCCTTTCTAAGGACTGTGAGAAACCTAAGATAATTTATATTAGTGATAATAAAAGCAGCTATTATTTATCAAACACTTTCAATATGCAGGCACTGAGCTATTTTTGTGTCATTTAATCCTCATAGCAGTGTTGTGAGGGGCTGACATTCCCATTTTATAGGTGAAGAAACTGAGCTCAGAGAGGTTGATTGACTTTCTCAGGGTCACACAGCTGATAGGTTGTAGCTTATTGTCATTATTATATTTTACTCACCCTGTAGTTACCCTCTTATCTCATTCCTCATACTCTCCCTCCAGTGTTTATCTTATATTTAGAGTTTACCTGTCACCTATAGTCAGGCACGGTTTCCTACACTCAAAAGGGTGCAAAACTGCATGGGTGTGTTTATACAAACACACACATCCTCTAAGGGCAGCTTAGGTGTCCCTCCCCTGTACTCCCACAGTACCTTATGATTACTCCCATCAACGCACGTATCACCCTGTTTTTAATTCCCTTATTATTTATTTCCCCCATAAGACTGAAATCATTTAACACAGGGACTTTCTTGTTTATTTTTTGGAGGCTTTCAATAACTAAATTATTAAGATTCCAAGTTGTTCCATAACTTGGCAGAATACTATCTTGGTATCTTGAATATTGTATCTCATATTCAATGAGGAACCATATACGTGTTGCTCATTGAATATTCTGACACCTTTTTTTCACTAAACTTCTGTATAGAAACACTGTGTGAACAATACTGGCCAGCTGGTATTTTGAGCCCTCAAATTGGTGAGATTTTTGTAGGATAGAATAAGAGCTCTAAGTGAAATGCTATCATTCTTTCTTTCCCCACAGAGTATGAGGCTCTTTGAGCAAAACACATGTATATATGCATACTTCTGTCTATATACATTTTAATAATAACAATAGCTGTCATTGACAACTATTAATTGACAACCTAATATGTCGTAGGCCTGTGCTAAGACCTCAAGTAACATTCTCTCATTTATATTTTGCCTTAGGATCTGTTTTAAGCCTAATTTTCCAGAAGAGAAAATTGAGGCTCAGAGAAATTAGGAAATCTGCCTGAGGCCACACAGCCAGGAAATGATTGAGCTAATATTCCGACCTAAAAGGTTTACCTACAGAGTGTTGGTCTTAAGCGGGCGTTTAGAATCCAGAGGGCTTGGGCTCAAGATTATCTCCCTCAGTCTGGTGAATGCAGGGTAATGCAAAGGCTTAGCCCCAGTCAGACTTCTGACCAGCTCCCTGAGATTTGTTTATCCCCTAAATTACCTGTGCGAAGATTTCTGCCACCGCCATCTCCCATCTCTCTGCTTGTGGAGAGTGGGCTCGGGAGTGAGGGGAAGCATGCAGAAATTGTTAGCTGACACCTCACCCTGGTCATTCCCATGACTTATGAGTGCACATCAGACACACAGTTGCCAAACACTCTCGCGTGATACTTATTTTCCTTGGGTCCCAGCTGCCTGTGAGTCCAGAAAGAAAGCTGGGGCCAGCGCCAGGGTCAGCCGAACAAACAGATGGAGATGAGCAGAGGTGACACACGATCACTCCTCGGCATCTGCTGGGCCTGTCGCGGCTGCTCTGGCTGGCTGATGCCTTGACCCAGCTAATCCTGTTGGTCATCCTGGTGCCGGCTGTGTTGTGTCACTCATCCTACCCTTGGGGTGACTTCTGCTTTCCTTTGGAAAGACAGACCGATAATGCTGGACTGCTTGCCTCCGTCCTGGTCTTGAGTCAGCCAAGCCCTCGCGTGAACTAAAGGGCTAGCCAAGGTGCCAGTCTCTAGGGAGTTTACGGATAATATTAGTCTATCTCCAGGTACTTCTCTTCTTGGTGTTTTGTTATCTGACACCAACAGTGCTTATATGCCTGCTACGGTTAGCTAAGGTTTTAAGAATACCATGCTAAAAGAGTAAAAGACCCAGGCTTATGTAGGGGTGGTTCTTTGGGTCCATGGCTGCAAACTTCATCCCTCTACCTCTCTGATAGTTCCTGAGCACCTATGATGTGCCAATCACCGTATTAGGGATACTGCCAAATTGATAGTGAAAAAATCCAATTTCATTAGTGCCGCCACAGAACGTAGAATCTGCTAGAGGAGCTGAAAATTAAACTAGCTAGAAACAGATCGATATGATTACGATACGAGCAAAGCCATAAAGGAGAAGAGTGTTGCAGGAAGTGGTAGGTGAAGACCCAGAAGCAGACAACAGCTTGACTCCTTCTAGGAACTGAAAAGGGGCCCTGGGACTGGGGTGTGGTAGATGACGGGGAGTGGGGAGGAGATTGGGAAGGCCAGGCGGGCACAGGTCAGATCATACAAGGGAGCTTGAGCGTGTTTTTTTTTTTTTTTAAATTTAAGTTCCGGGATACATGTGTTGCCAGACATGCAGTTTTGTTACATAGGTAAATGTGTGCCATGGTGGTTTGCTGCACCTGTCAACCCATCACCTTAGGTATTAAGCCCCACATGCATTAGCTATTTATTCTGATGCTCTCTCTCCCCCGCCCACCCCCTACCCCCAATAGGTTCCAGTGTGTGCTGTTCCCCTCCCTGTGTCCATATGTTCTCATTGTTCAGGTCCCACTTATAAGCGAGAACGTGTGGTGTTTGGTTTTCTGTTCCTCCATTAGTTTGCTGAGAATAATGGCTTTCAGATCCATCCATGGATCTGATGGACATGTTCTTATTCTTTTTTTTTTTTTTTTTTTTTTTTTGAGGCTGAGTCTTGCTCTGTCACTCAGGCTGGAATGCAGTGGTGCAATCTCGGCTCACTGCAACCTCCGCTTCCCAGGTTCAAGCAATTCTCCTGCCTCAACCTCCTGAGTAGCTGGAACTACAGGCATATGCCACCACACTTGGCTAATTTTTTGTATTTTCAGTAGAGATGGGGTTTCACCGTGTTAGCTAGGATGGTCTCTATCTCCTTACCTCATGATCCACCTGCCTTGGCCTCCCAAAGTGCTGGGATTACAGGCATGAGCCACTGTGACTGGCTGATCTTGTTCTTTTTTTTATCGCTGCATAGTATTCCATTGTGTATATGTACCACATTTTCTTTATCCAGTCTATCATTGATGGGTATTTGGGTTGATTCCATGTCTTTGTTATTGTGAACAGCTTGGGTTTGAGTTTCACTGGAACATACTGAAGGGTTTCAAGCACGTGAACGACATAATCTGGGTGATATTTTAAAATAACTTGTCTTTCAGTGTGAAAAATATTTGGGACAGAGCTAGAGTGGAAGTAGTAAGATAAGAGGCTATCACAGTGCCTTGGGAAAACTAAGATAGCTGTAATAGCAGTGGAGAAAAGTCAAGGATCTTAAGATTATTCTTTGTGGTGATGTGGAAACAAAATGACAATAGGTCAATGGCCTGGGTGACTCAACTTCTCTTTTGCAAGTTAAAAATTCTAAAAATTAGTCTATTTAGAAATTACCATTCTCATCATGTATTAAGTGAAAGTAATGGGACAACTGAACACCGATTTTGTGTAAGAATATACATTGCAAAGCTGTTCGTAATAGCAAAAAATTCTCCATGAGTTTCCCAAATATCAAATCTAGGAACTTGTTTAACATATTACAGTTCACTATATAATGCTATTACATGAAACAGTTACCATACATCTATTTATTGCTATGGACAGATATTCATAGTGTAGTGAGTGAATAGAGCATATTTAAAATCATATGGACAATATGATGATGCCATTGTTTGGTTACATCTGCAAAGAAAACTCTTAAATAACATGCAGTGAATATATTAACAATGATGAATACTGTGTTTGAGAAATTATGGGTAATTACAAATCTTTTTATCATCTGTATTTTCTGTTTATTTCACCATATATTAGATTGTGTAATTTTAATAATTTAAAACTCATTTCGTATACATAGGTAGTGGATTAACTGTGATAAGCTTCCAATACACTATATATATTTATATTTATCTGTGTTATGGCTAAACACATTGGTTTACTCACTGAATCTTTGTACATGCCTTACTTTTCCCTTTCTCTTGTTTGTAATCTTTATTTATGTCATTTTGGAGTATCTTTCTCACTTTCCTTCCTTGTATCTAAATTCACTCTTCCATAAATATGGTGAGCACATAATTTCTTATACAAACTGCAACACTTTAGAGAATGAAAGGAGGCTGGGCACAGTGGCTCATGCCTGTAATCCCAGCAGTTTGGGAGGTTGAGGCAGGTAGATCACCTGAGGTCAGGAGTTCAAGACCAGCCTAGCCAACACGGTGAAACCCCGTCTCTACTAAAAATATAAAAATTAGCCAGCTGTGGTGGCGGGTGCCTGTAGTCCCAGCTACTAAGGAGGCTGAGGCAGGAGAATTGCTTGAACTTGGGAGGCAGAGGCTGCAGTGAGCCGAGATCGTGCCATTGCACTCTAACCTGGGCGACAGAGAGAAACAACATCTCGAAAAAAAAAAAAAAAAGAATGAAAGGAATGAATATGATACCAGGACAACAAGTATAAACTGATTTTTTACAGCCAAATCAGTATACTTGGTCAATCATCATAGCCCCTTACTTAGTTTGCATCTCCACTATAATACTCTCTCTGCCATTTTGAACTCTCATTATTCTTATTATTTTTTTTTAAGACGGAGTCTCGCTCTGTAGCCCAGGCTGGAGTGCAGTGGCTGGATCTCGGCTCACTGCAAGCTCCGCCTCCCGGGTTCACGCCATTCTCCCGCCTCAGCCTCCCGAGTAACTGGGACTACAGGTGCCCGCCACCTCGCCTGGCTAGTTTTTTTTGTATTTTTTAGTAGAGACGGGGTTTCACCGTGTTAGCCAGGATGGTCTTGATCTCCTGACCTTGTGATCCGCCCGTCTCGGCCTCCCAAAGTGCTGGGATTACAGTCATTATTCTTATATATCATCCTAGGCAACTGTTACAAACATACCTTTTGCTATTGGTTCTTTTTCAGATTATTATTTACATCTTTGATCGTCATTGATCATTTCATCTGCTTGTATATTCTCTGTTAACTAGATGCCAAACTCAGTAATAGCAGATACTCCGTTTCTACCAGGCCCCTCTCACTTCAATGCTAGTACAATGCCTCATAACTCATAAATGCTTAATAAATGTTGTGATTAGTTAGTAGTAAAATTGTTCCATTATTCCAGGCAAATGAAAAAAATATATAGTTAACTCAGGTCAGAAAGAGAGTGAAGGCAAGACCCCCTGGGAGGGTGCAGCTAGCAGAAACATTGCCACATCAAATCAGGTTTCCAGTTTACCAAGAGTCAGTGAGCCCTATGGACATACTCTAACCCAAACTGGGGAAATTGGGAACAAACGCTTTTGGAACCCCACATGTTTGGGGGTGGGGTGAGGAGACCTTCACAGGCTTGTAGGCCACATGGCAGTTTCAAGTTTTTCATACACAAGACTGGGAAGTGAAAGTCAGATGTGATTAAAAATACACGTCTTACAGATGTCTGGATACTGTTCAAATCCCCAAAAGTGCGTTAGAAAATGCAGTTGCTTTCCAGATTTTTAGGGCAGAAAAAAAGGCCACCATGGTCCCTTTGTCTCATTAAATGGGTATGTTCAAGTGACGTTTTAAATTTGTAGTGTTATGTCAGCTGCCTGTTTACCTTTTGAGCGGCCCTAGTCACTGCCCTGAAACTGAAAACAGGGTAATTGGAGGAACACGTGATGTGTCCCAGGAGATGAAAAGTCCGTATTATTTTTAGCATATGCCAAGTAGACCTAGGTAAGTGTAACATGCATATAAACATCATTTATGGAAATGAAAAATATAAAATCCTTGATACCGTCTCCCTGATACCAAAATGGAACAAAATTATCTTACCATTTTTCTACATTCTCATTTTTAAAAAGAAAATTTTGATTTTACTTATTTTACTTTTAAAAAAAGCCTCTGTAACCATGTGCAGCTGTTTGGCTTTGTTTATAATAACCTGTTTACTTATCAATTTAAACACATGATCTGAACATCTGTCTCCTTCTACCCCTACTTATTTGCTTTCAGTCTTTACTTAAGCTTGATATTGAAGTCAACATCTTTTTTTCTGGGGCTCAGAGGAGTTGCAGAGACCTTAGAGGTGTTTCCTTGCAGAGGACTTGAGAGGTATGTTTAATTTAAGAAGTCACATCCCCCTCCCTTCCCAAAAAAGAAAAAAAAAAAAATTGTCTCTGTTACACAGGCAGAGAACAAAATGGGAAAGAAAGACACTTTGTTTTGCCAGACAAAGATAGGCTATCAATTTTCATAAATCTGCATTCCCAAGACAACTGCTCATGTCTGGTAAGGGGTCTATTTCTTTGAACTTACATACCAGAAAGTATTTTTTCCCTGGTCTCAGAAAGCTGAAGAATACAGTTTAATAATAGTAGTATTTGTATAATTTAATCAATGTAAGACAGATAATTGTATTAATCTCAAAAATTCTTTCTCATAAGAATAGGGGTAGTGAATGTGGGAAGGGGGTGCAGAGCTGAGTAGGGAAGTCCTAAACGCAATGTATGCAAATACACTTTCTGATTGTCCAGAGAAGAACGCTCTTTGCAAATGTAAAAAGTTATATGTGTATGTGCTTGTTTGTATGTATTTATGTATATATATCAGTTGCTAATTATAATATGTACATTTACATACGGTAATTAAACAAGAACCCGGCACATCTGAAAGAGGACTGACAATCTGTGATTAAAAAATACTTTGCAAAGAGCCAAACATTCCCCAAATTTACTGGTTTTCAAGTCTTATAACCTTTCTTCTTGTTCTTTACCTTCTTCCCCTCCAGTTTTAACCACTGAGCAACTGACATGCTTGGACAAATAAAACCCTAGCCATACATAGATATCAACACCAAGCATGCATATGTATAGTATCTGTTCACCTTAATTCATTTCTCAGCAAAGTTTTATATCTGGGTCTTTGAGACAGAGGGGATCATGTTGTTAAGACTGCCTAGTATACATACAGTTAGTGGTATAACGAAATCCCATAAATCATTAAGCATAGATCCGTTACGACACATTGAAAGAGGGCACAACTTGGATTTTTAAAGTTGGTAGTTGTTCCTGTATATCCGTAGTATCAGAGAGTGTCAGGCTTTGATTTTTAGGGTAATTTAGACCAGGGATTAACTACCTGGTTGATGACCTGAGTCATTTCATGTGCCTGACAGATTTGTGGCTTTCCTGGCCTCTCTTCTAGAGATTTTGATTCAGCAGGATGAGGGGTTTCCTGAAAATGGTCATTTCTCACAGGTGTCTCAGATAATTCTTGTGACAGGTCAATATGGGAAAACAGCACTTTAGATCTGTGCTGCTAGAGTGAGGTCCATGGATCAGAAGCTTCAGCATCACCTGTGCTTAGCAACCAAACAGCTCAAAGAGGACAGCCTGGTTGATTCGTCTGTAGGAGACAGGAATTGATTTCGTGCAAGACATCCCAGAAGTGGGGCTTAAGGTAAGCTGGAGGGCTTGGCAAAGGAAGGTATGAGGCAATGTTTCCATTAGGGATGACTGGAAAAGAAAGAGGCTAGAAAGGAAATATCCAGGGGCAGGTTGTTGGACTGCCAAGAAGAACATGACCTACCAATAAGAGCTTTGTTATCTGAGCCTCTAAGTCCCTTCTTGAAAAGTGATCCTTTTCCTGAGGTGGATTGGACTCAGGAAGAAAGAGATGTGGGAACCTGGATGGGTTCCATTCTGAGGGCTAGTGATACCAGACTGTACTCTACCGCCAGTACCCTCAGAGGCAAGGTACTGCATTTTCCCCTGGACTAAATTACAGATGTACAGACCTGATTGGCAGTTGGAGGTGCAACAGACCAACCACCACAAAACAACAAATTTCTTCCACGGAGCCTTTACTCATGCCTGGGATTTGTCCTTGCTTCCCTCTCTTCTTCCTCCACCTTTTTCCCCACATGATGAAATTCTGCGTTACTTTAAAGGTCAAGCCACAAATACTGCCTTCTCTGAGGATCTTCCTTAATCCTCTTAAGTTGGGACTAATTGCCCCTCCTCACTGCTTTCATAGCAGTGTGTTTACTCTTGTCAAATCATGCCTTGCCTTGGCATAGCATGCCTTTTACTGTAGCGAGCTGGATAGACATTGGCCTTCTCTGCTATTGTGTAAGCTCTTTGAGGGCAGGGACTAAATCTTGTTGTCCCTAGATCATGACTCAATGTCTTGCCCAAATATAAAGTCAATAAATATTTGTGGAGTGGAATTGTAAGAGGTTCATCTGCATGCTACAGATGCATTTATATAGTGAAGACTATGGGATGAGGTAGGAGGCATACTTGGGAGAGGGAGGGAAGGAGGCGGATATGATGCAGTACATAACAGATCCAAGATCACCAGAAAGAAGAGTCAGCTACATCCTTTACCCTCTTTCCTCTAAAGTTAATTTATGAACTGATCTGAAGTCAGTAATGATATTAAGGACACGGAAGATTGAAGGGGGAGAGCACAGTGGTGCTGGAAGAATGTCAGATTAGGGTCCTGAATGTCTGCTCATCTGGCTTTAAGAAGGCCATTTAACTTCCATGCACCTTAGGCTCTTCACCTATAAAATAGAGATAAAATACTGGTCCTCCCTCCTCCTTGGTTTGCTGTAAAGATGCATGAGGTCACTGTGAAAATGATCTGTAAACTGTAAGGATGCTCTTTATGACCTTTGGGCCAGCATCATTGGCACACCTAGGAGCTGGTTAGAAATGCAGACTCTCAGGCCCCACCCTAGACCTACTGAATCAGGACCTACATTTTAACAATGTCTTCAGGCAATTTGCATGCACATCATTGGTTTCAGAAGCACTACTCTAAAGGACTATATAATAAAAGTTACAATTATTGTTAATAAGGTCCATGTGTGTTGGCAAAACTGAGCATAAGCTCTCACTCCAAAGGACTCCGTGATGGGGGGTGGCGGGCAGCAGGCAGGTGAGTGAAGGATTCTGGCACTCAGGGGTCCCATCGGTAAGGTAGGAAACAAGATTCCTTTTCTGTTGCATAAAAAAATGGTGGGCAAGCAGACCCCTCAGATATACGTTCTCTTGATGTCACCTGTTGCTTAGTACTTTTTCCCCGTCCCTTTCCCTCATCAAAACTGCCCTGTCTGTGTTCCTTGTTCTCAAGAACTGTTGCCACATGAGAGCTAGGTGATACAAAATCTTGACTCAGTGTTAAAAGGTGCTAAGATGGTATCCCAGACATTTGCATTATGTTATAGATATTCCTAAGATAGTGTTTTCATCCCGAAGAGTTAAGTAGATGATGGGAAATTTGGAGTGTCAGGGAGGACCCCAAAGGACTCATTAAACAACACCATATAAATAGTCATGGCTGTTAATGACCATAACTTTGTTTACCTCAGAGTGGTGGAGTCAGAGCTGGACTGGAGGAGTCACATTCGTCTTTGGACAGTAAGAGACCTGAGTAAAAGAGGCTAGAAGAATATTAAAAATTGTCACGAGAACTGCTACATATTAAGTGCTTGCTGTGTACTGAGCGCCCTGTAGGGCTTTTTACCCTCACAGATATGATCCCATATAATCCATACTTTACAGTTATCCTATTTCATAAGCACAGAAGCTGAGATTATGAAATTGACCCAAGGTCACATAGCTTGTGGAGCTGAGATTGGAACTCAGGTTGATGATGGCAGAGAATCCTACTGACAAGAGAGTGCGAGAAGCAGGGCTTTCTAAAAACGTACTGTGGACATCTAATTTTTGATACCATCAAAACAGATACAACAAAATTCAGAGGGACTGGTTAGGATACAAAAAAGACTTTCCCTCCTTATAATTTACTTCTGCATGTGATAATATTTCGTAGTACAAGTCAATAATTTGGATTGTAACTAAAATACTCTTTAAGCCTTATCCTCAGTTTTTGTACTTGAAAAATAAAACCAAAAAAGCTGACCACTTTCATTAGACCTTCATTTTGTTTTCTGCTGAATTACAAACAGCTCTTCTATGAAGACACATGAAGATTAATTAAATTTGACCTGAAAGAAAATCTCCACAAGTTTATATGGAGAGAGAATTTTTGTGTTCATAAAAGTATATCTTGAATTGTATGTTCTTCCTTTATATTTTTGAAAAATAGATTCTAAAGGACAAATAATTAAAATATTTTTGAGCTTACAGTTAGGAAAAGATAAAATACTAGTATATACTTTCTGAAATTTTAAGGAAAATTGCAATATTGTGCACTCATGTATGTATATGCCAGATGTATAGGTATATGCCAGATGTATAGGTATATGCCAATTTTTTCCAGATTTGTAATATGATAGTTTTAATTTCAGAAGACCAGGACTGTGGAACAATATAATATTAATATATTTCATAATAATAGTCCTTGAATTTTCTTTTACTCTATGTCCTAGCAGTTACATTGTTAGAGGCTGGAACACATGTGACAGCGTTCCTCCCAATCATTTGGGAACACAGATGTCTGTTAACTAATAGGGGTCATTTTAAGAAATGGCTGGGCCAGAACAACAAAACCTTTTGTGCAAACATATATTATGAGTGCATCTGTTTTGAAGATGTCATAGAATTCTCTCCAGTTATCTGTTAAACTGAAGACAGAGAAGATATAAATTTATGAGGGAAGCAGGAGTATCTCAGAAGTTTTAGCCATGGTTTCAAGTGTAGCTTCCATGACTTTTGTGGGAATTTGGACAGGTTATTTAACTCCTTGTTCACAGTTTTCCAATAAAATGGGGGACGTGAATAGTATCTATATGCTCTAGATAGGGTTATTGGGAGAATTGAATGAGATGATCCGTGGTATGCTTTTAGGACAGGACCTGGTATGTCAGTTCAATAAGAGAGAGTTATCATTACTGACACCAACAAATGTTTGCTCTTACTATTGTTTACAAAAAGAAAAGCAGTTCTGACTTGAGTTATCCATGGGCACTCTGGATGAAAATTGGGGTTAATTAGAACTGGAATTGTGGAAGTTTGCTTTAGAACTTGTGCACCTCCCTTCTGGTTTCTGCTTCCTTGCCAAGAACTGTGGTTTCTTATTGGGTCTTGTGAAGTCCTTAAGTCTCAGAAGGCAACAGTTGGGACTTAAGCAAATAGGGTCCTAGTAGATATATATTCATTTGTATTTGTGCCAAGCCTTTTAAGATGCCCTAAAATCCTGCCAAGAATTGGGTTTTTCAGAGTTCTATCAGCTCTGAGAATTTGAAAACCAATGTCTAGGGCATGATGGGATATTTGATAACTAGACCAATGTGCAGCGGATAATGTTCCCCAAAGATCAGCAAAATCTTAGATCACGCTGTGGTTGACACTTCTATTCTTAATTGAAATGCTGGTGCTTTAAAGGCTAGCAATGGCCTTCACTAGGAACTGATAGCGTATCATGTGGGAAAATGATAAATTGCACAGGAACTTTTTCATCTTTAGATAATTGTGGTTTAATTTCTATTGTTTATGTGCAACAATATGGATGAAATTGTATCTTCCCAGCAGCTGGTTTGAGAATTTTTTCTAACTGAGGAAATATGCTCTTTGCTGAGAAGCTGCATTCAGCCAGCTGTGGACTAGGAGACAGTATGGGGCTGGGACAAGATTTCATACAGAAGAAAGAAGTGACTCTACATCTATATGAATTAGGAGCTGGAGTCGGGACGAGGGGCCACGGGAGACTGAGAGGCAACATGGGGAAAAAGATGAGAGACAGCAGGAAACCCACTGGTTACTTGGAAAAGAGCCCTGATGTAAGAGAATGTCTTGTGGGTTTTTTTGAGATAAACACTGTGGGCTCTGAGATGAAAGCATCCTCTCTCTCTTTCACATAAAAACTTCCATAGAATTTACATTGCTCACCAGAGCTCATGGGTGGAGTAGATTCTTTCTGGAGAATGCAGAGAGGTGCTGTGTCTGCCTAAAACTGGGTGTCAGGAAAAAACAGAGGCTGAGTGGGAGGAAACCGACATATGGTACACACAAGAGGCGCATGCTAATTGTGGAAAAATGAGAAAATATGGGGGAGTCCAAGGAAGGAAAAAATATCCAGATTTGTACCAGCCCAAGATAGCTATTGTTAATGTGCTGATGTCGTCTGGTTCTTGTTCTAGATGGTGCACATTTGTGTCATTCTATTACATTCTTCTCAAAAGAAAATGAGATCCATACAGTATACACTGCTTTATAATTCTTTTCATTTGCTTGACAATATGCTGGGGTCATCTCTCTGACTGTAGAGTGTCATTGGTAGAGGCTAGAATGTTGATACACAAAATATTGGTTTCCAAGCTTTTGTGGTTATAATTATTGGTCTGATAAATATCCTGAATAGTTAAATCTTGTACACTTATCTGATTCTTTCCTGCATATAAATTTCCCCCCCTCCCTTTCTTTCTGCCATGCATTCATCCAATAGATGGGAGGAAGACATCAACAAACGGTTGCTGTCTTAGCTTGGGCTACTATAACAGAATACCATACACTGGGTAATTTTAACCACAGACATGTATTTCTCTCGTTTCTGAAGGCTGAAAAATCCAAGATCAAGGTGTTGGCACATTTGGGGCCTCTTCTTGGCTTGCAGATGGCCATCTTCTCACTAAGTCCTCATGTGACAGAGACAGAGACAGAGACAGAGAGAGAGGGAGGGAGGGAGGGAAGGAGAGAGGAAGAGAGCTCTAACCTCTCTTCCTCTTCTTATAAAAACATTAATCCTGGGAGTTTCAACCTCATGCCCTCATCTAAACCTAATTACCACCCAAAGGCTCTGCCTCCAAATTCCACCACATTGGGAGTTGGGGATTCAACCTATAAATTTTTAGGGGAAATAAACATTTAGTTCATAATTTAGTTTTGAATTTTGAATTATGAACATTCAACATTTAGTTGCTGAATGTTTCCTTGGTGTTGGGCTGTGGGTGAGATTCTGGGGTTACAGATCTGTTTCCCTTCATGTGGAAGACATAGGCAATAATCATATAGCCACACAGAAAGAATGTTAAAGTAGCAGTTGTAACAAGCACTGTGCCAAAGAGATACATGACTCCATGGGGACCTAGAGCAGGAGATTTGGTTAATTTAGGCAAGTTACAAAGACTTCCCTGAGGAAGTGACACTTGAGCTGGGATGTGAAGGATGAACAGGAAACAATTAGAGAAAGGAAGAGGACCAGAGGGAGAAGGAACAGTAGGTAGTTTTAAGGGCAGCAGGGAATTTTCTACAGTAAAGGACTAAATAAAGGTCAGTATTAGGGGAGCAGGCACAGCCAGAAGGTTGCAAAGACTTGCTGGTTGAAAGGATATAGTAATTCCAGGTCTCAGTTTAAGTAAAAAGTTAAAGTAAAAAGAAACATATCATATTTAATTATGTGACATTTAAAATGCCCCATTGAGTTTTAAACCATTCTAAGGAGCAAATTTAAATATGGGATAATGGATATGGTATTGAGAAAGTTGAGTAAACCTGGATGAATTTGCAAAAACGTGTAAGAGATACCACTCTATAGTGTTTGTGACTCCTTCTGATGGTCCATATCTAACATCTTATCTGGTTGGGCTTAAAGGAGACATCCATATCACCAGCTCAACAGATCAGCAGAATAACCAGACAGCCCCTCACATGGGGTAGGTTTCATTAAAGAACCATTTTGCCGCCACTAATCCTGGCCCGAGTCTCTTCTCAGTCATATAAAAATATGGTACGCAGAGCAGAACAATGTGGACTAAAGGCAAGAATGCTATTGCTGAGCTGACAAAATTCCATGATATTCTTGGACAGGGTGCTGAATTAGAACACATTTTCATGAAAACTTCCATTATTTTTTGACATGGTTATTTGTTGACACTCCTGGTGAGGCTTCTAAAGAAAATATCACTTCCTAGTCAGATGCAATACTTGGCAGTCACATTGCTTTGCTTCAGGGCTGGTCCTAGCTCATACAGACCCTTTGTGTGAATTAGAGAATGGCATCCCCATGGCAGGTACTTGGCATAGTGATCTTATATGTTGTCAGTGTGAATAAGGAAAAGATAAGCCTTCCCCTTCTCCATCAGTGTGGCATCACACTGAGATGTATGGCTTGACAAGGGGGACTGTAGGCTGCACTTCAGCCTCGCTTGTCCCCATATCTGGGGACCTCTGTGCCAGCCACAATAAAGAGAAAGAAAAAGCCAGAGAAGTATCTACAAGCAAGAGTTGTATTTCTAGCAGAGCAGAGAGAAACATTGTAAGAAAATAGCAGAAACTGTAAATGAACGGTGTCCTTAATCATAACTAAATCTGCTGAACTTCCTTGCGGAAATAAGATGTCAGTTGTATAATATGACCTAATACATCAGCATGAAAGACCAGGTTACATATTGGATCAAATATTGGAAAGTGGCCTTGCTCTATCCTGTGCTCATTGTGATGCAAGGCATGACTGTGAGGTTGCTCGCCTCATCTTTTATTTTGATGATTTTTCACAGGAAACTTGAAAAATAAAAAAGCAATATTTGCAAACCACCTCCTCTTTTATATGCTTTCCAATATTTGATCCAATATGTAACCCAGTCTAATCTTCCATACTGATGACAATTAGGTCGTATTGTACAACTGACATCTTATTTCCACAAGGAAGTTCAGCAGATTTAGTTATGATTAAGGACACTGCTCATTTATAGTTTCTGTTATTTTCTTACAGTGTTTCTCTCTGCTCTGCTAGACATACAACTCTTGTTTGCAGATACCTCTCTGGCATTTTCTGTCTCTTTATTCATGGTCTAGAAAGTCCCCAACTTACAGCTCTTTATGCCTTCAGAAAGTCTAATCTGATGCCAATTGGGTATAAAGGGAACATGCTCAGTTTTTGAAAATTTTTTTAAATGTAGTTTTAAAAAATGGTTTACTAGAAAGGCTCTTCCCACAAACCACTGAGCCCAGGGAAAATTATCAATGGTAATGGAGAAAAATACTGTGCTCAATTCAATCAATTGTCTTTTGTTTCTGAATTGTGCTTCTCAAATATATAGTCAGTATGCCAAATATTGGCCCAATTTAGGCCAACCATTAAATGAAGCCTGGCACCAAATTTATAACAATCGTTCAAGAAAACAAAGCTAGCTGGTTCTTCCCAGTGAGAATTTGTGGATATGATCTCAAAAAATTCCAGACATACACAATTCCATTGAAACTTATTCTACCCATGGGTTTCTTTAGAGCTGCTATGCTACTTGAATCATTCTTTAGCTCTTTATTTATATTGCTTTTTTCATTATAACACTGTCTTTTTCACTTGGAGGGAACATGATCGTTTGCTCTCAAATCCGTTTTCAAGATAAACAAAACGAGATTCCTCACTCACAATGTGCCAAGTTTTCTTGGGAATTAAAGCAAAAAGAGAAAGAAAGAAAAATACATACAGTAACAATTATTCAAAGCAGGACAACGTAGGAAGCAAACTCAAAACGTGGCAGAAAGTGGGTGAGGGTTGGTACCCTACGGGAGCTCAGAAGCTTCACCTAAGAATTAGGGTTCATTAATGATTTCACCCCATAAACACCAATTCTTCTATCTTGTTCAGGAAATGGTGATTATGGTGCAAAACAAACCACCTGAAATCTCAATGGCATGCAGCAATAAGCATTGATTTCTTCCTCACTGGACTGTGGGTTGGCAGACACAGGTTTGCTTCTGGTGGTGGGTCTGAGGTTCAGCTGGGGTGACCCCGCATCAGGTGAGGGCAGGCTAGGCTGAAGGGGCAGCAGCTACCTAGGGCATATTCTTCTTCATGAAGGAGGCCAGAAACTGCTGGAGGTCCAAATGGAAACACTTGATTCCTCTTAAGCCCTGTGCTAAGAACTGGCACATGGTCACTCTACCCTGGTTAGCCTCTCTGCCTTAACTGGCCAAACTGAGCCAGCTGACCAAACCTAGGATCAAAGGGCAAGATTGGAAGTGGGGCTGAGGGGAGAATATTCCTCCCTTAGAGGGGGATGAGGAGCAAACAAACTAGAATTTGCTACAACTCGATTTTAAGTTACAACTGTATTTCTATTTTTTAAATTTGTAAAATAAGGCTTTGGACCATATAGGCAGAGAAAAATCTATCCTGCCAAAGAGTAAATCAGGAAACAATGTTTATGAAACTACCCATTCATTATTTTTTATGGACAAATAAAAATTGTATATATTATTGTGTACAACATGTTTTAGTGTATGTATACATCGTGGAATGACTAAAGCTAGCAAACATAACTGTTGCCCCACATACTTACCAACATTTTTTGTGGTCAGAACATTTAAAATCTATTCTTGGCAGTTTTCAAGTATATGATACCTCGTTATTAACTGTGGTCCCATATTGTAGAATAGATTTCCTGAGTTTATTACTCCTGTCTAACTGAAATTTGGTATCCTTTGACCAACATCTCTCCGATAGCACCTCCACCATCCCCAGCCCCGGGTAACCATCATCCTGCTTTCTGTTTCTATGAATTTGACGTTGTTAGAGTCCACAGATAAGTGAGATCACACAATTTTTATCTTTCTATGCCTGAGTGATTTTGCTTAACACAATGTCCTCTAGGTGCATCCATGGTGTTGCAAATTATAGGATTTCCTTCTTTTTTAAGGTTAAATAATATTCCACTGTGTATATGTGCCACATTTTCTTTATCCATTAATCTGTTGATGGGCATTTAGGTTGATCCCATATCTTGGTTATTGTGAATAGTGTTGCAGTGAGCCTTGTGTGGAGGATGTCTCTTTGAAATACTGATTTCATTTCCTTTGGGTATATTCCCAGAAGTGAGATTGCTGGGTCATATGGTAGTTCTATCAACTACCCTCTTTAAAAGTCAAAATTAAATAAATTTGATGATCTCCACAAAAATTATAGATTAAGTATATGATTAAATATCAGAATGTCAATGAGAAAATTGTCATTGCTTTTTAGCTTCTCAAATGTTTCTATTGCAGCCTATTTGAGAAGTAGCCACCAGGCTGAGGCAAATGTGCAAAGCTATCCAGGTTGCATGTAACAATTCCTCAGTCTCACCCTGGGGTTTTTGTTATTGAGCTAAATCAGGGCTTAACAAAAGTTGGCTGGTAGCCAAATCTGGTAAACCACCAAATCTGGCCCACTGCCCGTTTTTGTACCACCTGTGTGCTAGAGATGCTTTTAACATATCTGAATGGTTGTAAAAAACACAAGAATATAATCTGTGACATGTGAAAAGTGTATGAAATTCAAATTTCAGCGACATAAAAAAGCTTTATTGGAGCACAGCCATGCTCATTTGTTTACGCATTGTCTCTGGCTGCTTTTGTGCTACAGCTGCAGAGTTGAGTAGCTGGGACAGAGACCGTATGGCCCACAAAGCTGAAAATATTTTCTATATCTTTACTGGCCCATTATCGGAAATCTTTGCCAATCTCTGGACTAAATGATTCCCCCAGATATAAAATGTCATAATTCTAGATGGTTCTTAAAAGGTTTGAGACTGAACATTTTTGTCCCGTGAGACAGAGGTGAACAGAATACTTGATGCATCCATCTGTCTCCTTGAGTCCACATTCTGAGAAAGCAGGAAATGCAGATGAAATGGTCGCTGACACTCCCTGAACACACTCTGCAGAATGCAACTTGGATCTGCCATTTTCTGTTAATGAAGATGGAAATGGCTCCTTTCTGTCTCCTCAGCAAAATTTCACACTCTGCTTTCTAGGTATGTTTTAACACTTGGTATAATTAAAGACTCTGGCTGGGCTCATGACTGTAATCCCAGCACTTTGGGAGGCCAAGACAGGAGGATCATTTGAGCCCAGAAATTTGAGACCAGCCTGGGCAAGATAGTGAGAGCCCAGGAAGTTGATGCTGCTGTGAGCTGTGATCACTGCACTCCAGTCTGGGCAACAAAGTGAGACCCTGTCTCAAAAGTAAATAAATAAAAATAAAAATTCAACTATTCAGTGGTTTATGGAGCATTTTTCCATGTCATCTCCATTTATGTCTCTCATTGAATTTTGAGTAATGCCTAAAATATCTCTGACTTACGTTCCATGGTGGTTTATGCTGACTATTTATTTTCTGCCTATTGTTTTTCACACACTTTTAAAAAACCTTTGTAAGCTTAGATTTTGATTTAATTTTGGTTTTATAAAAACAAATGTCATCCCACAAGGGGAGATAACTCTGGTTATAAACACACGTGTGGAGGATTGTAAAACTTAATGAAATTCACAACCCAACGTTATAATAAAATGGCCTCAGGACAGAAACAATCTAATCATTCTCCAGTGAGTCACAGATGATCAGCTAGAATCGTACACAGGTGGCTGAGGGCACAAGGCCGTTGGCGTCTTGCCTCACAACGCACAGGGGACATGCGTTTTATGACCTAACTCTGCTTGCCCTGTCCCGCTTTATTGTTCGCATATTTTTGTCCAGACCTGCCCTGGCAATGTAGCTGCATCGAAATTACAGTTTGCAAATCACACTCATTAGGAAAAGTTTGCAAACATTTTACTGCCTGAAAAAGGACCAATTCTTTTGCAAAGCAGCATCCAGATGAGGTAAGACTCAAGTTTTGGGGTCCCTGGCTGAGTTTGCAGCTTTGAAAAGGAGCACAAAGAAACAATTACCCTTCTCCTCTCTTTATTTGCCTTCAGGTCTTCTTTAGATAATTCTGTGAAAGAATAGAAAGTATTTTCTACAAAGCCGAACATGGTGGCTCACGCCTGTAATCCCAGCACTTTGGGATGCCGAGGTGGGAAGATCATTTGAGACCATGAGTTTGAAAACCACCTGGGCAACCTAGCAAGACCCCGTCTCTACAAAAAAAAAAAAAAAAAAAAAAAAAAGAAAAGAAAAAATTAACTGGGCTTGGTGGTGCACACGGGAGGATCACTTGAGCCCAGGAAGTTAGGCTGCAGTGAACTGTGATCATTCCACTGCACTCCACCCTGGACAACAGACAGAACATGTCTTAAAAATAATAATAATAATAATAATAATAATAATTTTTTTTTACAATTTGTACTGTATGCTTTGAGTTGAATAGAGTCATTGAGAAAGTTGGCATGACTTTTAGTTAATAAAATATAAACATCTGAGCAGTTTTGAAAAGTAGCAATATGGAGAAAGATTTTCAGTCTTTCATCCTCAAATTGTGAGCTCTATCACAAAACATGATAGATGCTATAAGGTCATTAAAACTAACCAGGGGGGCCATTTACTGTACTTGATTATGCACTATTATGCACTAATACTAAGCAAGACAAGTGAGAAGTAGGAGCATATTTTAAGATAGTGCAGACTTTATTATGGCATTGAAAAGAAGAAAATGTATGCATTCATCAGCCACATGAAACTGTAGGTGACAGAAAAATGTGCTTTGCAAATAAGCGTGTAAATAGTATTTCATTATTTTGAGAATAAATGAAGTACTTCGGTTTTTTGTATCACACCAACTATGGCACCACCACTACCAGCAACTTCTTCCAAGGACATGTGCAGTCCTTGTTATGATGGCTTGTAGACAGCAAGTGGTAAAGAGTAAACTCTGGAACCAGGGCACCAGGGATTGACTCCTGGTCCACCATGTGTGAACTCTGTGACGTTGGGGCAATGCAGTTAACATCTCTGTGCCTCCGTCTCCTTTGTAGAAAGAAGAGATAATAATAGTACCTGCTTATAGGGTTATGGTGTTGATGTAATGAGTTCATCCATAAAAAGAGCTTAGCACAGTTCCTAGCACATAGTAAGTGTATGATTGATGTTAGTTATTATCAATATAATTATTTGGTCTGTATGTTTATTCATCCACCTAGAACTCTATAATCATAACGTTATCTAAGAAGAAGAAAGAGGTGTGAGAACTAACATTTGTTGAGTACTATGGGATAGATCTTGGCTGATTGCTATTTATAATCTTATTAATTCTTTTTATAATCTTAGGTAGTAGATACTATCTCCACAGATGATAAAACAAATTCTAAAAAGGCAAGAAACTCAGAAAGTGACCATCAGCTAAGTTAGGAGAGCTAGTGTCAGCCAACTACAAATCCTGGAGCACCACTTAATCTGACCCCCAAGGTATACCTGGGATCAGTACCCCTTGGTATATCCCATTTGTAACCATTCGACAATTCTAAATATTCAACAAATATTTATTGAGTACCTACCATTAAAGGAGTTGATTCTTTTTAAAGAGGTTAGAATAACGTCAGGCACAGAGTAAGTGCTGTGTGCCTTTGATAAATAAATACGTTCTTGACTTGATTGGAATATATCAGTGAACAAAGCATATCACCATCCTTGCCTTTGTGAATCCATGCTTGGGTTTAAGGGTTGGGGATGTAGATTTAATTCCACCTACATCTCTTATAAACTCTCTGATCTTGGGCAATTTAACTTCTTTAAACTAAGTGGATACTGATAGACACTACCTCATAGATATGGCAGAAATATTAAATGAAATGTTAATACGTAAATGTTTACCATAGTACTCAGTACTTGAAAGATGGTAAGGTCAATAGCCTTAGTCATTATAATGTAATTTCTGTGTGTCCTTGTGGCTCTGTGTTCCACCATCCTGGCATTTGTCACATTGTGAATCCACCCATCACCACTGTGGGAGTGTGAGCTGTGTATTAGTGGTTACCCCAACCATATTGATCACTGCGTGTGCTCTGCTCCTGACACACAGGTTCAATACACATCAGGTATTTGAGAAACACAACAAATGTTTGTTGCATGGCTGAATAAATCCAATTTTATACTTAAGTCATCCATCCTTGTGTTTACATTGAAAGTTTAAAAAGAATGCACAAGAACTAAAATAAAAAAAAAATTCTCCCCTTAATCTTAAGGGAACTTAGCTACAGAAAATTATTCCTTCCTTAATATGTCTCAACTGATATCTTATGGACAACTCTAAGAGGCCTCTTATCTATCTTTTGCCCTGTAAATAGTGAGTGAGTGAACCATGGAAACAGAAAGTTATCATGGCCAACCTGGTAGTTTAAAGACTCTGCCTAGTGTCACACAGCCCCATCACCATCGCTTTATTACCACCATTAGCTCTTTCTCTGTGGAGCAAACTATAACAAGACCTTATAAACAATATCTTCTTTAATCCTACCTGAAATTTATACATGAGAATTCTCATTCCTATTTTCTCAGGGGAGTAAAAGGAAGTTCAGAAAGGTTAAGTGACTTGCCCAAGGTCACACGGCATGTCAGAGTGAGGGCTGGAGGACCACTTAATCTGACCCCCAAGGTGTACCTGGGGTCAGTGCCCTTTGGTATATCCCATTTTTAACCATTCTACAATTCTAAATACTCAACAAATATTTATAGAGTACCTACCATTAAAGGAGTTGATTCTTTTTAAAGAGGTTAGAATAACATCAGGCACAGAATAAGTGCTGTGTGCCTCTGATAAATAAATAAGTTCTTGGCTTGATTGGAATATATCAGTGAACAAAGCATATCACTATACTTGCCTTTGTGAAGCTTACATGTATGGAAGGAACAGAGTATGGTAGAAGGTCATACATGTGATGGAGAAAGTAGAGCAGGACAGGGTTGGATCCATCAGGCATGTCCTTGGGGTTCTAGGCTGCAGTATGTAATTGGTGTTCAGGGTAGGACTTACTGAGAGGACGAAACTGGAGTAAAAAGTTGTGGCTGTCTCAGGGAAGGGTGCTCCTGGCAGGAGAACAGCTGGAGCAAAGCCCTGAGGGGGACTGAAAAACAGCACCTAAACCAGTGTGTCTGGACCGGAGTGAGCAGGGCTAGCAAGGCAGGAAATGAAGTCAGAGTGGGGACACCTGTGTTAGGGTATCCTGGTCCTAGCTGCTTTACATAGATCCCATCTCCTGACCCCTATAGTCTAGCCCGTTCTTTACAATTCCTTCTTGGGGACAGTTAGAAGGTCTCAGTAACCCCTTCCAATGCTTGACACCTTTAGGGGTGAGAGCATTAAGACAGAATGCTCAAGCATCCGCCGGTTGGCAGGGTCTGCTGGACCCATGGATATTAGATACCATAAAGGGGAAGGGTTATTTGGGGGACTGCACACCTATAATATCTGTCAGCCATGCACAGATATTGTAGGAACCAAAACTGATTTGAAGAAAATGAACATGTAACTGAGGCAAGGGCTTTCTGGGAAAATAAAAGGCTGAGCATCAGCAACAACCCCAAAGTAATTCATATTAAATAGATACATTTAATTCAATTCCATTTAATTTAATACAATTAAACTGCTAGGTAGTAACTGCCTTCTATGTGCAAGTCACAGTGGGGAATACAAGAGAATTTTATGACAGGAAGTGACATTTCAGGCATTTTGAAGTTTTGGAAGGAGCAGTAATATTTGGATTTAAGAGTGCAGGTTGGCAAACTTTCCCTGTGAAGAGCCAGATAGTAAATATTTTAGGCTTTGCAGGTGATACAGTCTGTGTTGCAACTCTTCACCTCTGCTGTTGTAGTGTGGAAGCAGCCATGACAATATGGAAACAAATGGGTGTAGCTATGTTCCAATAAAACTTTATTTACAAACACAGGCAGGAGTGAGGATTTGGCTCACGGGAAGCAATTTGGTGACTGCTGAGCTCGAGTATATTCCGTTGATACTGCAGATGTTGGTATCCACTGAGTGTCCCTACTCATGGCCAGGACCATGGTTGGTGCTCCTCCTATCTAATCCTAACATAATATTTTAATATTGTCCCTATTTTACAGATGAAGAAATAGAGGCTCTGCCCAGAGAGGGTAAGAAAATTGTTTAGGTCACACAGTGATTAAGTTACAGACCTAAGAAGCAGCGAATCATGGCACATGATTCCACACAGCATATTCTCTCTATCACAAGATACTGTATCTCACAGAAGAACCAACACAATGTTTAGGCCTCTGCCTAACGCATGAAAGACTACATGGAATTGAACTGAGATATTAGTCACTGCGTATCTTACAATTGCAACGTTCAGTTCAGCTTTGGAGAAGGAAAATAAAGATGTTTCCCCTTTGCCTTCACTCGCACGTATGTGAACTTCCCTCCAGAAATTTCTAAGCTGCTTGATTTGCAGGTTCTGCATACCTCTTGGAAACAGTCTGTGCCTTTGTGAATAACACAGAGGGGCTTTTAGGTTATGGGAGAATAAATTAACATTCTCCCTGTTCAGTGCAATGGACTGGCAAATTTGAGAATGAAGTTAGCGGAGCAAAATGCAAACATACTCCTCGAGTCAGGTGAAAACTTGGGACTTGAACGTAAGTCATAATGCTGCCACCACACTATCCTCTCTTCATTCTTCTATGCCTGCTTCTCACAGTGCTCAAGTCCCATCAGCATTCTTTCTGTCCACAAACAGAAGTGCCAAGCTCAGTCCTGACTCTCAGCTTTTACACTTGTCCCTCTGCCTGAACATTTTTACTCCAAGATCTTCACATGCTTGGCATCTCTTTTCATTCCAGCCTTAGTTCAGTCTTCACAATTTTGGAGGGGTTTCCCAGACTCCTAGTGGAAATTTCCCAATTCCAGGTCTCTCTCTCTCTCACATTAACCTGTTTGTTTCTACATTGCGTGTGTCACAGCCTTGTTTATTCATTTGTTTTTCTTCCATTTCCACGGATGAAGTCATAAACTGTGTAAGAGCAAAAACTTTGTCTATCTTGTTCACCACTGCCCATGGTGCCCAGGACAGTGCCTGGCACAAAAAGGGCATTCAGAGAATGTTTGTTGAACGAATACATGATCAACTGCAGCAGCAACACACATATATTGAGTGCTTATTATCTGGCAGGCACTGTTCTGAACCTTTATAAGCATTCCCTCACTTAATCCTTTGAACAATTCCAATTCCCCAAGGATTATTATCCTCACTTTACCGATGATACAATGGAGGTTTGGAAGGTTCAGTCTTACAGGTGCACAGCCACAGAACGGATATGCAGCAGAGCCACCATTCTCATACAAGTCCATCTGACTTGGAAGATGCTGTTTGCAAAATACTGTTTGGTGAAACTGGAAGATTGAGCTACACGTTTTTTTACCTTGAAGATAGTGAAAAATGTTCTAAGGGGCAAAGAGCCAGGTCAGGAAAGACAACAGAACTATTCCAGCTCCACTTTATTTCTTAAAGGACCTGTAGAATGGTCAAGGAATTGCCATCTGTGTCCAATTCAAAGCAAAGTTCAAGAAGGGCAGTGGGGCATGCTGTCTGCACATTTTCATGAAAGCTCACAGAAGAGTGCCTGGGCACGGCTTGTTCTGGTGTCGTGGGGAAAACAGCACCTTGGTCATTTGTGTTTGCAGCATTTGCAAGGTAGGTTATTAAAGAAGCAAATTCGAGGTTAGACTAGAGATTTTGGTGGGAAGCCTTAGCCTCCGTTCAGGCTGGCATGCCTAAATTTTGCTTGGGGTGTGAGTGTCATCACCTCTGCTGGTATTGTGGGCCGTATGAAGAAGTGACACTTCTTAAGGCTTCTCCAATTTGGCCTCTTCCATTTGGGCTTTTGGCACATTTGCTTTGAGGCCCTGGCTTTGATGTTGGGCCTTGTTCAGTGAGCTCTGGGAGTTGGGGTGTGTGAGCTTCAGCAAGCTGGAGGAAGGCTGTGTGTTTGAACTGGCATGGTGATTGATTAACCCTTTCTGCAATGAATCTGGTGAAAAATGGATGGCTCAGCAAAGCAGTCTCCAGATGGCCACAGGATGCAGGCCTTGCTTCCTGAGATGCTGATTTCAGGGGCTGTAATACCCTTTAGCAGATTGAGTTTGACACGAGACCATACTAACATGCGAACTCCTGGAAGGCTGGTTGCGTGGAGTGCAGTTTGCATGTTTGGGAGTAGAGATTTTATTCTCTGAGCAAGTTTTAATCTCAGGATGGCCCTGGTCCCCACATGACAAACAAAGCCATCCAAACAGAAAAGACAAAAATAAACTCTAAAATAAGGAATATTTACAACTTATTTTGGTCTTGATTTTTTTCATTTTATATTTTGTAGACTCCACTGTTAATTCCCAAGCCTTGAATCCAATTGGGTAGAAAGAAAGAAAAAAGAAGAGAAGAAATGGAGGGAGGAAGAAAGAGAGGGAGAGAGAGGGAAAATGACAAAACTAGTTTAAAATAACTGACCATCTAAAAAGTTTAGGAAACATGACTCTGTTGCCCCAACATGCATGAGCAAAGAAATATTTTAATTTCTAAAACATCACTTAATATTTTAAGGCAGCAGAGATTGGCTCTTCTTTTTCACTTACTGTGTTACCCCAAACTTATTCGGAGAGTAAGATAAAAATAATTCAGCTTTATTTTCTTGCTTAAGTGAAAAGGAAGGGAGTGTTTACAAACATGTTTTTAATCAGACTTCTTTTCTTTGTGTCTTTGCATGGACGAAACATGCTGCTAGTTCTTTCGAGGAAGAGAAAGGCATATGTGACACTCGAGTTAATTTCCTCTACTACTCTACCTATAGGTCCAGCATTTACAGTTACCGACTCTGAGAGTGGGAAGACTTGGTGATCCACCATCGGGACATCAATATGTAACTTAGGGACTGATTGCAGCAGCTGGTCTAAGCTCCTCACACAACCTCAGAACCCAAACCAGAAAAATAGAACAATATATCTTGCTCTGTTTCTTACGCATGTTTTTAGTGGAGAACTGGATGCAGAAGCACAGCATCGATATTGACTTGGGCATATGTTTAAAGCAAACAAGACAAGGCACCCAGTTGTTCACAGTAACTCAAGCTGTGCCATTCGGCCAGAGGACATTGAGACACAGCTATCAGATATGTGAATTTTAACCAGCTCACCATTTCCTCTGATAAATGCCATGGAGAAATGCTTATGTATATCCAGCCTGGACAAACGGGCTCTGATGTTGTTAGAATGGGGCATGCACATGTATGGGTTTACACTGTTCTTCTTCCATCTCTCATTTGTGGCAGACATCACTAATCAATGATGGCACTCATTTCTAGCAAGTCCATGATGCCTCGAAATCTTGTCAAAATCAGGCCCCGGGTAGTCAGTCTATCAGTGTTTGTCTCCAGGTGACCCAAAAGTGTCCTGCATTTTTGGTAGCTTTCTACCACGCCGAGTATTCCTTCTGAGATCTGGGTCCTTGTCTTGCCCTTCCATCCTCAGTGTGGGCTAGACCTAATTATTTGTAACTTGATCCCAGAAGTGACATCCCATCATCACTTTTGCTGTGTGGTGAAGGGATAGCAAAAGTGATGATGGGATGTCACTTCTGGGATCAATTTACAAAAGACTGTGTCTTTCATCTTGCCAGCATTTTTTCTTGTCCTCTCTAAGGAAACCAGCTGCCATGTTTTGGACTGCCCAGTGGAGGGGCCCACAGGGCCAGGAAATGAAGGAGGCTGTAGTAAAGAGCTTGAGAGGAACTGAGGTCCTTAGTCCAAAAGACAGTGAGCAACTTAATTCTGCCAATGATGTGAGTGAGCTTAGAATTGGATCCTTCCCTAGCTGAGCCTTGAGATAACTGCAGCCGAGGCCAACACCTTCCTTGCGGCCTTGTGAGAGACCTTGAGCCAGAGGACTCAGATTCCAGACTCATGGCAACTATGAGATAACAACAGCTGTTGTTTTAAGCCACCAACTATTAGGATAATTTGTTCCACAGCAATAGATAGCTAACACAGCAAGAATTTAGCAGATTTCATTAAAGGAAGTCTTTGAAAGGAAATTCGGTCTCTGAAGGAAAATCTAAATTTCTCTGGGATGGCAAAAAAACGAAACCAAAATACCTAATATAAAGTCATAGCACAGGGCTGGGCTGCTTGGATTTGAGATTTTATCATTATTATCAAACATTTATCTCATGTTTAGCCTAAGGCCCCGTGTGAGATGTTGGCATTTTAAAGAGGTAAGCCGCAGTCTCTATTCTTAGATAACACAGAGTTAAGAAATAGAAGCTTAAAGATAAGAATACAAAGTAAAATAAATGCAGTGGGCATTGATTTTTTTTTCTTTATCTGCTCAGCAACCATCCTCATTCTTGCTTAGTTTCAACAGGCTGACTTTTCTTAGGGAAACCACCCTGAACTCTACTAAACCCACTTGATCTGAGTGAAGTTGATGCCATCATAGGTCAAATCTGACACTGAAGTTGCTAAGCTGGTAGAATATGAGCTTAGGGATATTGATGATCATCTGTATCCCTAGCTGAGGAGAATCAACTTAAATGAAATCAGATAGAGGAAAGCAAAGCTGAGAGAAGGAAAGAATCACATTCCTGATGTGGTCCCTTGAGCACCTTCTCCCACCTGCTTTTGAACTGGGGTTTTCTGTTTTATTTGCCAGTGACTCCCAATCCCTCTCACCTCTACCTCTGCTTTTTATTTTTTTTAACCTTATACCTGTTTGAGTTGGGTTTCTGCAACTTACAATGAAAATAAGCTAGAATACGACAGTATGAAAGATGCAAAAATGTAGAGAATGTAAAGAGCTAGCACCCTGTAAAGCTGGGCTTGAGATAGATTAGTCAAGATGAGACAGACCCATGCAATTTTCTAGGCTGCTAAACCCTTTGAAGACAACTCAGATGTAAACAGGGGCATCATTACTGATACGAACTATGTGAGTAACCCTTGATCCATCTGGGGTCAGGTAGAAAAGGAGCCAGGATATTAACAATATTCATTCATTTGGCATAGATTTATTAAGTAACTACTACATGCTAGGCACCATTTGAGGTGCTGAGAATACAATGATAAATAAAACACAGTATCTGTGCTCTAAGAGTGTCTGAGAGTCTAGTTGATGGGGGAAGTGGATGACAACTAAGGCTGGTGGAGATGAGGGCCATTAGAGACAAAGCAGGGAAAGGCTAGAGAGTGATGATGGTGGGTGCTGAGGAGTATGTGTACTATTTTGGAAATATTGGCTAGAAATATCTGGCCATTGATCAGTGGCATAAATAAAAGGGGAATGAACTATGCAGATATGTGAGGGACGTGTTCTCAGCAGAGAGAAGAGTAAGTGCAAAGGCCTTCAGCTGGAATGAAGTACCTGGCATGTTTGGGGAGTGCACAAGGGCAAGTGTGTCAGGGAGAAGTGTGAGTGGAGGACAGTGAAGGGGGAGGTCAGATTGCATCGGGCCTTGGAGGCCATTTTAAGGATGTTAACCTTGACCCTGGGAGCAATGGGCATTTGGATTAGTGCCATGATCTTATTTGTTGGGATTACTCTGACTGCTCTATTGAGAATAGACTATCAAGGACGGGGTGAAAATGGAAGACCAAGTCAGAGGCTACCACAACAGTCCTGGAAAGAGCTGATGTAACAGTTGGGGTTGGATTCTGGACATATTTTCAGGTAGAACTAACAGGATTTGCTGAAACATTGGATGTAGCATGTGAGAGAAACTATAGAGCAAATAAAAAGGTGGTGCTACCTTCAAGCAAGATGGGGAAGATGGGTGGAGAAAAGATTGGATTAAACCTGCTAAATGTGTGCCTGTTAGACTCAAGCCACTGAAGTGACCCTCTGGGTGGGTGGTTGGACATATAAGTCCAGAGTTCAAGGGAAAGGTCTGGGTTAGAGACACACATTTAGGAGACATAGTAGACAGAGGTATTTAAAGCTGAGACCAGATGAGATCACCTAGGAAGTGAGTCTAGACAGAGGACAGGACAGGTTCAATGAACCCTAAGACACTCTGTCATTTAGAGGCGAGGAGGAAGAGGAATTTGCTAGAAAATAAAGAGATAGAAAGTTAGAGCCATGGTGCTTTATAACCAGGTACAAAAGTACTAATCTTTGTGCTTCTATTTTTCTCTATTTTACTTAATGCCACTTCCAACTTATTTAGTACCTTACTTTTTCATTAATTAGGAGAAATGCCAGACTATAAGCACACAGAATTGCTCTAGCAGAGTTTTTTTTAATTTTAATTTTTATTTATTTATTTTTTTTGGTTCAAAGATAAAGTTAAAGCATAAGACACCAGCTTTAAAGAAGGTATAGACTCTCAGGCACATTGAATTGTGAATGCAGGCTGAATGGCAGGCACTGGAGAAACCAAGGCAAGCTTCAGGGAACCAGGGAGATATTCATGATTAGAGCCACACGAGGAGTCAAAACTATAAAGGCAAACAAACCTGAAATGAACAAGCACTGAGCATGAAGTTTGGGGAACATGCAGGCAATAAGTAAGTTAGATAAGGGTCTGACAGGTCCAACATCCTGAAACTAAAGGTGGGAGGTCCAAGTCCAGGTATTCAATAAATATGCAGAGCAGGAAATGGAGTGGCAGTTCAATAGATGTGATGACTTAGTAACATCAGTTAATCATTGAAATGACTTTTGACATATGAGACATACCAATTATAAAAGCAGAACATGTCTCAGGGGTTGTAGGTGGAGGTAAGTAGAAGTACTCAGCTGGAGGGGAGAACCACAGGACAGAGAAAAAAGTGTCCATCGACACTAACATCCCAGAAGTCAAGCAGGACATTGCTGTTCATGGCATTCATGGCTTTCTGCTACATATAGAATTAATACACAAGACCTTGAAAGCACTTCAGGGCAGCATCTTCATCTTAACCTCCTCATATCTTCTTCAGTGCTTAGCAGCAGTGTGCTGCAGTGCAGAGAACATGGGCTTTGGACCCAGCAAATATTTTAAATGTCTTGAACACCTTTTATTTTGTGTTTTGGAGCCTCCTTGTCCCCATGGAATCAGCAAATTGTCAAGCTTGGCTATATCACTTCTCACTTAGAATGTAAATTTCCTCACCTATAAATGAGAGCAAAGCCCTTTGTGAACAACAAAAACTATATCAGAGTACTTCCCATGTGTCAGGCGCTGGGCTAAAGCTTGGTTTTGATCTTACAGCAGCTTATAAAGCAGGGTCATTATCACCCCATTTTACAGATGGAGAAATTAAGACTTAACAGAGTTAAGCAGTGTGCCCAAGTTCCCACAGCTTGTGACTAGGGGAGCTGCATTTCATACCTAGAGCTTTCTGACTCCATTTCAACAGCCTCAGAGGTGTGCAGGGTGGGGGTTAACTAAGTACTGGGTGAAGTGAGGCTGGATGAACCTGGGTTTGAATGAGGGGCTGTCTGGCCATGGGGGTTATAGTAGATGTTGAGCAAAAGTGACAGCACAGATGATTTGTAACACACTCTATGAATGTGTGTCATCGTCTGCCACCACGTGTTCCATATCTGCCTAACAAAGACATGTCCTGATGATTTAGATGAATCTAGGGAATTAGGATATGGTGCTCTCTCGGGGTTTGTGGTCAGTAGCCTCAGTTCCTGATATGGTTTGGCTCTGTGTCCCCTTCCAAATGTCATGTTGAATTGTAATCTCCACATGTTGGAGGAGGGGCCAGTTGGGAGGTGATTGAATCATGGGGGTGGACTTCCCCTTGCTGTTCTTATGATAGAGTTCTCATGAGATCTGGTTGTTTGAAAGGGTGTAGCATATCCGCCTTCACACACTCTCTCTCCTGCTCTGCCACGGTAAGATGTACTTACTTCCCCTTCGCCTTCTGCCATGATCGTATGTTTCCTGAGGTCTTCCAGCCATGCTTCCTGTATAGCCTGCAGAATTGTGAGGCAATTAAACCTCTTTTCCTCACAAATTACCCAGCCTCAGGCGTTCTTTATAGCAGTATGAGACTAGACTAATACAGTCCCCTAGAGAAGAAAGGTGGGAAACACACGTTTATTAAGCATCTATGAGGCTAGGTGACCACTGAGCTAGGCACTTCCCCATGTGGGATTTTAGTGCCTTCATATAGCAATTCAACAGGGTAGGTATTACTCTCTGTTACAGATGAAGGAACTAAGACTCAGGTAATCGTAGTTCCTTAGTTTAGTGCCACCTAAGTCTACACAGGTTTGTCCAATAGTGACAGAGATGAGGTCCGTTGATAGCAGGCTATGCTTGATTCCAAAGCCTATGCTCTTTCTCATATTCCTCGGCAAAGAGTATTCTTTTTCTTATCTTCAAAATCAGTACAAAACCAGATACATCTTTTCTTGCCAGATTTCCCTCACTCTGTAGTTCTGGGGAACATTCAAATAGTGAAAAACAATATTTCTTTCCTTCCCTCCTGTTTCCTTTCCTCTTTTAGTCGCTTAAGTACATTTGAAACTTTGCCCTCATTCCCTTCCCCCAGAGTGAAAGTTGCTGTCTTTTTGTTAACTGAGAATTTCAGGGATAAATTCTTGGGAAAGTCATGTGCTTTTTATTATTATGCTGTTTATTCATGTACTTGAAACACATTTATATTGTTAGGCTATTCATGGAATAAAACATTCAAGTGAAAAAACAATCCAGTAAGTTTGGTAGTTGTCTTGAGGAAACAAAGAGAAGCCTCCTAGAGAGAAGCACATTTAACTCTTCTTGTCTCATTTCCTAATTCAGGACCCCTGTTGACCACCACCATGGGTTGAAATAGATCCCAGCTTCCCCATGTGAAAGTCATCATGGCTGAGGCTTGGCGTTTGTTGTCACCATTATAAAGGAAACTAGTTGCCCAGAGCTTACTGGAATCACGTGCAAAATGAACAAAATCAGTGCCTACAGCTACCTGCCTCCAACTTTCCATTTCAGACTTCTTGTTGGGAGTATAAGCTGTTACAGGAGATAGGGGTGGGGAACTAATATATATTAGGTGCTGTGATCAAGCACTCTACAGTGCTGCAACTCAAAGCATGGTCCAGAAACCAGCATTATTGGCACACTTGCAAGCCTGTTAGAAATGCACTTTCAGATCCCACCCAAATCCTACTGAATTAGAATCTGTAGGTTCACAAGATTCCCAGGAAAATTCTGATATGAATGTTTGAGAAGCACTGCTGATATGGTTTGGTTCTGTCCCTGTACCTCCATAGGTTCAGCAACCTGAAATCTCACCTTGAATTGCAATCCCCATAATCTCCACATGTCAAGGGAGGGACCTGGTGGGAGGTGACTGGATCATGGGGGTGGTTTCCCCCATGCTGTTCTTGTGATAGTGAGTTCCTGTGAGATCTGATGATTTTATAAGTGTTTGGAAGTGCCTGCATCCCCTTTCACCATGATTGTAAGCTTTCTGAGGCCTCCCTAGCCATGCAGAACTGTGAGTCAGTTACACCTCTTTTATATGTAAATTACCTAGTCTTGGGCAGTTCTTTATAGCAGTGTGAGAATGGACTAATACAACTGCTCTGCAAGGCATTATTATTATTATTTGAGACAGGGTCTCACTCTGTTGCCCAGGCTAGGATGCAGTGGCATGATCTTGGCTCACTGCAGCCTTGAACTCCTGGGCTCAGTTAATCTTTCCACCTCAGTCTCCTGAGTAGCTGAGAGTACAGGTGTGTACAACCATGCCTGGCTATTTTTTTTGTAGAGACAGGGTTTTGCCATGTTGCCCAGGCTGGTCTTGAACTCTTGGGCTCAAGTAATCCTCCTGCCTTGGCCTCCCAAAGCGCTGGGATTACAGGCATGAGCCACCGTGCCTAGCCTGCTAGGAAATTAATACCTTAGTGAACAGTATTCTTGTCTTAAATGAGAAAACAAAAGCTCAGGGTGGTTAGTAACCTGACCAACTTCTCAGCTAGTTAGTGCAGGGTTGGTATTGGAACCATGTGGTATCTGATTTTAAATCTTGTCTATTTTCTTCTCTATCACACTACCTTCATTTTTCCCTGATGCTTCATTGTAGTGTGCAGCTTTAAGCTCAATGAGAGGAAACATGAGACCTGAATTTCCAAAAGGGGAGAACCAGTGAAACAAGAATTGGGGTCATCAATAATGGTGAACTAAGGGAAGCACAGGGCAAGCCAATGAAGGCAGAGTGTCATAGGTGGGGAGTGAGGAGGGCGTGGCCTGAGAACTGGGCTGCTGTCTGTGTGTGCTCAGGCCATGGTAGTGTGTCCTGAAAATACATCTGCACATGCTGGAACAGTAGCTATGTTTGGCTCTTTCCTTCCTCTCCTGTCTTTGACATAAATGGTAGAAAAATCAGCATTTTCTTGCCCTTCTAAATCCTCTAAATTAAAGCTTATAAAGAATAACCTTGAATGTGCCTGGGCATGGTGGCTCACACCTGGAATCCCAGCACTTTGGAAGGCCGAAGAGGGCAGATCATGAGGTCAGGAGATCGAGACTATCCTGGCTAACATGGTGAAATCCCGTCTCTACTAAAAATACAAAAAAATTAGCCGGGCGTGGTGGTGGGTGCCTATAGTCCCAGCTACAGAGGAGGCTGAGGCGGGAGAATGACGTGATCCCAGGATGCAGAGCTTGCAGTGAGCCGAGATCACACCACTGCACTCCAGCCTGGGCAATAGAACGAGACTCCGTCTCAAAATAAAATAAAATAAAATAAAATAAATAACCTTGAATGCTTAATTCAGCCCCTAGTTGGGCATTATTTGGTCTACATGATGTTGGCTCAGAAAATGTTTTAAAATTTCCCTACAATTTTAATTACTTGCCAACGCATTTTAAAGCTTTTCATGAAAGTGTAATATACATACAGAAATGTGCATACATAAGTGCCCAGTTCAATGAGCTTTCACAAAGTTAACACATCTGTGTAATTAGCACAAAGATCAAAACCCATTATGAGCACCCCAAAGTTCTATTTGTACTTTTTATATAAGAGTAATCAATATTTTTACTTCTAATTGCATTGACTAAATTACTTGCCAACATTAAAAATCCAGAAGGTTTAATTTTTAAAAAATCTGAAATTTCTGGTTTTTCCTGAAAAATGGAAGCATCTAGGCACATTGGGCTCTTATTCTCACAGGGTACCAATCAGCTGGAGATAAAGAGGGATTGCCCTTTTTAACTAGGCATACCCTTTCTAGTTTGCCACAGTCCCCACCACTCCGTTACCCCCAACACTCAGGCTTAGTGACAACTATCTTTAATCAATGCACTTGCAGTTAATAGAATAATTTAAAAGAATTAAGACTTAAGTAAAACATTTCTTACACTTGTGTGCTTCCCTTGTTTACATTACGTGCCTGGTCTTCATGTACATTTGAGTTTGAGATCCCCTCTCCAGGCCTGAGGATTCCCCATATAATTATCAACCTCAGAAAGTATCTCTGATAAAACACACGACACAATACTGTCACACAACACTTTTGACACCAGATGTATGTTTTTCCCACACTAAGCAATTCTCCAGTTCTTTGCAGACACCAACTGGGGACTATCCTATAATTCAATTCAATTCTGACACTATCTACTTGGAGATAGCATCAGATTTCATGGGTTGAGGACTCAGTCTCACAAGACTGCCCCAACTTCAGACACTAGTCAAAAGCCACAGGTTGTCACCTATGTTGCTGATCGAACACCTATAAAATTGGAGGCTCCTACAACTCCTTCCTTGGGTTCGATCATTTGCTAGAATGGCTCATACAACTCAGGAAAACATTTATGTTTACTGTTTTATTATAAAGGATACAACTCAGGAATGATCAGATGGAAGAGATGTGTAGGGCAAAGTATGGGGCAAGGGGCATGGACTTTCCACGCCCTCTCTGTGTGCATCCTTTCTCCTAGCACCTCCATGTGTTCAGCATCCTGAAAGCTCACGAAATTTCATTGTTCAAGAATGTTTATGCAGCTGTATCTCCAGCCCTGTCCTTCTCAGAGGTGAGTGGGTGGGGCTGAATGTTCGAACCTTCTAATCACTTAGGCTTTCTGATGGGCAGCCCTATCCTGAGTCTCTTTAGGGGTCCTCCCCTAAGACACCACATTAGCATAAACTCAGGTGTGGAAGGAAAGGGACTGGTTATGAATAACAAAAGACATTCTGATCACTGATCACTGGGGAAATTACAAGGGTTTTAGGTACTCTGTACCAGGACAAAGAGTAGGGGACAAAGACATAATGTATTTCTTATTATGCCATAGTATAGTATCTCAAATATTTCTTAAGAATAGAAGTTACAATGATCCTTACCCTCATAATTTGGCTTTTGGGATGCTAAGTAAGTGGTTATACATACTTGCTAACGTTAATTCAAAGAGAAGTAGATTCAACTTAATAGGCGTTTTTCTTTTCTTCAGTGATTTCGTCTATTTTGTGCTATTATAACAGAATTCCTGAGACTGGGTAATTTATGATGAACAGAAATGTGCTTCTTAAGGTTCTGGAGGCTGGGAAGTCTAAGACTAAGGGGTGGACATCTGGCAACAGCCTTCTTTCTATGTCATTCCATAGTGGAAGGGCAAAGAGAGGGAGAGAGAAAGGAAGAGAGAAGAGAGGAAAAGAGAGAGAGAGAAAGAGAAGGGAGCCAAAGTCCCATAGCAAACCTACTCCAGCCATAACAACATTAATCCATTCATGAAGGCAGAGCCCTCATGACCTTATCACCTCTCATTAGACTCCATCCCCCAACACTGTTGCATTGGGGATTACATTTCCAACACATGCTTTTTAGGGGACACAGTCAAACCGTGAATAGCTAGCACTCGGTTTGGCATAGCGAGGTGTTTTTTGTAGGGAGTTTGGGAGTGGTAACAGCAAACACAGGAAGAAAGCTTAAGGATACAGCCTAGGCAGGTACACCAAAATGACCACATCCAGGCCTAAGTTCTGACAGCTACACTTTGCTCTGCTAAAATAGGTATCTCTGCTTGTTTAATTTAACTGCAAATTGTAAATTGGAGAGAAAATATTTTCATGGAATAGGTGTTGCTCTGGAGAATTCCAAGAGTAAGGAAAATAAACCAGGAATTTGGCAGGAGCATTCCATAGGAGGAAAGGATAAAAACATTGACAACAGAAATTGGATTATTTCCCAGCTGGAAGGGTGGGGAGTCTAAGGATGATGACAAAGGCAAAGCTAGAAGGAACGTGCAACCTCTTTCTTAAGGCCCTACCTCCTCTGTCAAGGGAAACCCCATCAGACTTAAGAAAACCACTTTGATTTCAAGGAAAGGAAGTATTCCATTCCCTGATAGATAACACAGGTATGAAATGATCCCTTGAGGTGATACAGGTTGACTAAGTTTAAGGTTTTGATTAACGATTCTAGGCTAACATGAGGAAGGTACAGGTCAGATTTTGTTAATGAGGACAGATTTGTCCATTTAAAAGGTTTCCAGGTACTGAGCAATTAAATTTGGGCTGCATAACTGCAACAAATGGTATTGGGGGAACTCTATATCCACATGCAAAAGAATGAAATTGAAGCCTTATCTTACACTATACATAAAAATCAACTCAAAATAGATTAAAGCTTAAATGTAAGACCTGAAACTGTACAACCTAGGGGAAAACTCTAAAACCTAGGGGAAAACATAAGGGAGAAACTTCTTGACATTAGTTTTGGCAGTGCTTTCTTGGCGATGACACCAAAAACACAGGCAATGAAAGCAAAATTGACAAGTGAGATAAAATCAAGCTGAAAAGCTGCTGCACAGCAAAGGAAACACCAGAGTGATAAAGCAAACTATAGAATGGGAGAAGATATTTGTAAATTATATATGTGATAAGGGGCTTCTATCCAAAATATATGAGCAACTCCCTTAACTCAATAGCAGAAAAGAATAATGCAATTTAATAAATGGGCAAAGGACTTGAGTAGACATTCCTCCAAAAAAAGACATACAAATGGCTAACGGGTGTATGAAAAGATGCTCAACACCACTAATCATCAGGAAAATACAAATCAAACCAACAGAGATATCACTTTATACCTATTAGGATGACTATTTGAAAAAACAAGATAATACGTTTTGGCAAGTACGTGGAAAAATTTGTTGGTGAGAATGTAAAATGGAGCAACAGCTACGGAAAATGATATGGAGGTTCTTCAAAAAATTAAAAATAGAAATACCATGTGGCCCAAGTATCCCACTTCCATATATTTATCCAAAAATGTTCAATTAGTATCTCAAAGAGATATTAGCACTCTAATGTTCATTGCAACACTATTCACAGTTACCAAGATGAAGAAACAATTTCAATGTTCATCTATGGATGAATACATAACGCAAATGTGGTATACACGCACAATGGAATATAATTCATCCTTAGAAAAGAAGGCAATTCTGCCATATGTGACAATATGAATGAGGCTTGAGGACATTATGCTAAGTTTAAAAAGTCAGTCACAGGAGGACAAATACTACATGATACCACTTATGTACATGAGTTATTTAAAATAATCAAACACAGAAGCCAAATGTAGAATGGTGCTTGCCAGTGGCTGGAGAAATTGGGAAATGGGGGGTGTTTGCTATTCAGTGGGCATAAAATTTCAGTTATGCATGATGAATAAGTTCTAGAGATCTGCCATACAACATCGTGCCCGTAGTTAACTATATTCTACACTAAAAAATGTGTTAAAAGCGTAGATCTCATGTTAAATGTTCTGACCACAATGGAAACAAAAGTTTGCTTAGCATGATAGCCTCTAGCTCCATCCTTGTTGCTGCAAAAGACATGTTCTTGTTTATGGTTGCATAGCTTTCCATGGTGTATATGTACCAGGTTTTCTTTATCCAATCTGCCATTAATGGGCATTCAGGTGGATTCCATGTCTTTGCTATTGTGAATAGTGCTGCAGTGAACAATCCTATTGAGCAAGGGACTGGAAGTCTCAGCCAGAGCAATCAGGCAAGAGAAAGCCTAGATACCATTTGTTCTTAAGGAAACTGAAAATGTGAGAGTAGAATAATCATCCCTTCTGGCTCGGCAATATAGTCATCAGCTTGTGTGACACTGTAATGACAAAATCCTTACCTAGCACCACAATGGAACACTTCCTGTGTGCGCCAAGCTCTGTACTAGGCACCCAGCTGACGTAGCTTACATAATTTCAAAATTACCCTGTGGGGTAGACCTGAGATTTCCTGTTTTTGCAGACGAGGAAATGGAGGCTAAAAGGAGTCAAGCAATGTATCCAAGTTGCCAAGCTAGCATTTCTAAAGAGGGTTGTTTAATGCCGAAACTTGATTTTTAAAAACCACGCCCTATTGCATCACCATTAAAACGAGGATTTGGACTTGACCCTTGGTGCCAGCTTCCCTTTCTAAGTGTGCTGATAAAGAGATAGAGATTGAGTATCAAGTGGGTGTGCATTGTGCCTAATGAGGGTTCTCCTATGTCAAATGGCATCACATGGAAAGTATGAAGTGTTGTCACACAAATAATTGGCCACCCAGGAGGGAGGGAGTAGGAGAACTCTTTTGCCTGTCAGTGTCCTGGATGTACTCTTCTAGATTCTCTTGGTAACTCTTTACCAGGAAGTGTCTTGAGTACGTTTTCTATTTCAGAAAGATTGCTTGCTAAAATTATCTGGGTTAAGAATGTGACAGAATTCTGGCCCCAGAGCATTTGGTATGGAAATAAACAGCAGAGCTGATTATCTCTATTCAAGCTTAAATAAAACCATATGAAGAGCTCAGCCGGATTCCTCCCCCACCATCCCCACCTCACCTCTTATGAAAGACCAGCAATTCTTGGAACATCTATTACAACAGGGCTTTTTTTTTTTTTTCTCCTTTCTCTTTTTTCTCCTCTGAAAAAGGCCCTTGTAATCCCAGCTGTGGCTGCAAGTCAGCGTATGCCTCCAACTCGTTCCCAAATGTTTTCAGGCTAGAGAAATCCCAAACACATTTCCACCAAGGCTCCTCCTTCTGAAATTTTGAAAGTGTGGACATTTTTAGAAATGTAATCAGGATGATTAGGATTCATTTGTGCTTTGCTCATCAAAGTTCTATTTTGCAAGAGCCATTTGATGTCAAGTAAGTTTTTTTAGTCCCCTCCACCCTCCTTCGCAAGTCTTTTATCTTAGAACCAGGAAGTCACATTTTGCCAGCCGACTATGAACTAACTAACCACAAAAAGTTGGAGATTGGTTCAAAGCACAGGATTCATGAGGCTTGAATATGTTCTAACCTTGGCAGAAGGCGTTCCTCACTCATTTGGGGGTAACGTGTCCATGGGGGGCTGGTGGGGGAAGCTGTGTTACTGGGGACATGGCTGGTGGGTTGTTCTCACAGTCTGAGGAAAGTAACCTTGATCTGGAAGGTACTTAGTTTCATTTTCCACTCAGAAGCAGTTATGGAAAGTTGTGAAAAGAATCATTCTCTCTGCTCCCTCTCCCTGTGTTTAGGCATAAGAAGGTCACTCTTCTCTTACACTAGGAAAAGAAGAGCAGGCCCATATTGACTGTCTACTGTACACACACACAGTCTAGTTTGTGATTCTCTCTTCTTAGTTTCATCTCCTTCCATGTAAACTTCCTCAATCCTCAATCTTTATCCTTCCACAACATAAAACAGCTCAAATTTCCTAAAATACCTTGTTGTTTTTTGTCTTTCTCAATATGTTTATACATGATTAAAAGTGGACCTTTTCTTCCTCTCCTTAAGTCTTCCTGAAAACACCTTGACACTCCTCAGACTACTTTTTGCCATCTTTTTTGTAAAGGCTTCCGTTAAAATCTTATATATATCTATATCTAATCTAGACTTGCTTTGACACCACTGGAACGAGTTTATCCTCCCCAGTTTGTTTGACCTCTCTGTTTATATATTCGTCTCTGATGGCACTTTTCAAATGGGTCATAAACTCCTGAGTCCCATTTTGCTTTTAGATCAGTGCTATCCAATAGGACTTTCTGCAATAATAGAAATGTTCTGTATCTACATATCCAAATGTTCCAAATCTGCATAGTTACAGCCACTACTCAGCTGTGGCTATCAAGCACTTGAAATGTGACAATGCACCTGAGGAACTGAATTTTTAATTTAAATTTTAATTAATTTAAATTCAAATGGCTGCATGTGGCTAGTAAATACTCTATTGGAAAGCACAGCTCTAGACTGTGCCCTTCTTCAGGCACTGATTCTCTGTGCTTGACACAATGCTTGGCACATAGTAGGGGCTCAGGAAATATTTACTGAATCCAACTAGTGTATATACTTATGGCAATAATCCTGCTGGGCTGATATTACTAACTCCAGTAATTTCATCTTTGTATACCAAAACAAGCCAAACTAAAATGAAATGAAATAACAACAGAACGTGGCTCAGTGAAGTTCAGTAATACAATTGGGATGTGAATGACAATCTGTTTAAAATAAATCCTCTGACTTTTCTGTTCCCACGGGCAGTGCTTTGGTACCTGTGAGTAAATTTGTATGTAAGTGGTTGCACATGCAACATAGGAGGAGACAGCATTTTATAGAACAGCTAATTGTCTCCATACAATTAGACATGCAAAGATTTGCTCGTATAAAAGCCAGTAGAAAGAAACAAAAAGAGGAAAGCTGGCACACTGCTAATACAGCTTTAGTATTGTGCAGACTTAAAGGATATATTGGCTAAATTGATCTCTTCTAAAAGAGAAGAACTGCATCATAAAAGAAAGGATACAACAGCCAACAAATTGGGCAGCTGGTATGCAATTTGCGATTGTTAACTTTCAAATGTTGATAGCCTCTGAGTTGGCAGATGAAGATTAAAATGGTGGAGGTAATGCTGCCATCTTCTGGTGATCAGTCACAGTTAACTGATATTTCAGAATTAAAACTTCCGGAAGCTGGGCAATCATAGTTAACCGATCCTTTTAATTTACCATTACTTAAACTTACACATTAAAAATAGTTCCAAAATTATTTTAAATTTGAAAAAGAAAACATCATGCTTCAAAATTTGCTTTTTTGAAATTTTTGAAATCTAACCATCTGGAGTTTTTCAACTCCTTCTCCTCATTTAGCCTAGCTTGTCTGCTGAAACAATCTGATAACATTTTTAGTTGGCTTTCCTCTGATTCATGTTGTATCTCCTGACAAATGATTGCATTATGCTGTATTCTGATGGGACTACACATTATCATGGACCCTGATACAATCTGTAGAGTTCCTTCCTCTCTGGATCAAATCTATTTTTAGATTTGTGTTGAAGGGTGCACCTGAAGACATGCAGTTGGGTCAAACTTTGGGATTTTGTGATTGCACTGAGTCAGACAATCCTAATTTAAAGAAGCCTTTTATTTTTTATTTTTTAATTTTACTTTGAGTTCTGGGATACATGTGCAGAACGTGCAGGTTTGTTACATAGGTAAATGTGTGCCATGGTAGTTTGTTGCACCTATCAACCCGTCACCTAGGTATTCCACATGCATTAGCTGTTTGTCCTGATGCTCTCGCTTCCCTTGCCCTGCTGCCTCCAGGTCCCAGTATGTGATTTTCCCCTCACTATGTTCATGTGTTCTCATTGTTCAGCTCCCATGTATAAGTGAGAACATGTGGTGTTTGGTTTTCTGTTCCTGTGTTAGTTTGCTGAGAATGATGGCTTCCAAAGAAATCTTTAAGAGAGCTACAGTTACAACAAACTGTGATACATTAATAGTGTCTGTCAGAAATTAGAAGTCATGCTCCCATCTTGCTCAGCCATGAGTGCTCAAAAAGCAAAATGGGACATGGGGTTTTGACATACTATTAGTTGGACTTTGTTCAGAAAGAACTACACTTCATCTAGTGATTTTATAGTGAGAATCACATTGAATATTCCTTTGTTTCTACCTGGGTAGGCTACTGGGAGTAAAAGAAGCAATATGAATGTTCAGAAGTAGATGAACAAGAGAAAAGAAGCGTTTATATTATCTCTGGTTCATATATAGATTGTATATGCAGATATGGGCTTCAGTGGACTTGAAATGACAGTTGGTAGGAAGCCCATCCCATCATCAAACTTCTCCACTCTCCATGTTCCCCTTCCTGCAGGATCCAGCTGCCTCAGTGGGTCATTGGTCAACCTCAAGCATTCATCAGTCTTTGATCTAAGCAGTTCTTTGGATATACCCTACTAGAGATTAATTGCATTGATGCGTACTCACTCATTCTTTGATTCAACTATTCATTCAGTGAACAATGTTGAACACATACTGTCTGATACGGTTCTAGGGACACAAAACAGAAGGAGAAATGTTCCCTGACTACAGAGAATGCATTGCTTCATCTTATGTATACGGTATATCTTTAAAGAATCTTTTTTGTGTGCCGGGTACTATGCTGAATATTTTATAACTGTTATATTAGTGATTTATTTGTTTAACAATATTTACTCAGGGCCTGATCTGTGTCAGTCATTGAGCTGAGTGCAAAGACGAAATGGTACCAAATTAGATATGGTTCCTGGTCTCATGGATAATTGCTGTCTACTGAGGAAAGCAGACAAATAAACTAGAGATTACAACATGATTTAACTTTTGCAATTCATCTTGGCCCCTCAGCATTTGACTACCTTTCTATACAGGGAAATCCTTTTCTTATCAGTCTGAGGTGGGGGCAAAGACCTCCTCCAACTATAAAAGCTAAAAATGCTGGGTATTTTCTCCTAGCATCCCTTGCAGCTATGTCACAGGCATGTGACACAAGTTTTGCCAATCAGACAGCATCTTGCTAGACTTTGAGTAGGGGCCTGGTACCTCAAGGAATGGAGCAGGCATTTAGTTTTTCTTATGGTGACTGTGATGGGTGAGGCAATTGCCTCATCAGAATCTCTCAGAAGCATGGTTTTAGATATTTTTTTTCTGGTGATTTTCTGCAGCCTTTCCAGAGATGCTAGGGCCCTCATTACTCTTTTAATAACTCCTTTTCTTTTGGATCTGAGTCACTTTCTGTTGTTAACAGTTGTTACAGTGATGCCCACTGTAATATGGAAAAGACTGGGTGTGATCTCATCAGTGTGCAGGAAACACTGCCTTCCTACACCAAGTGACATCTACACTTGCATCATAAAGATTAGTAGGAATTATCCAGGTTAAAGGTATTGGAAGAAGAGGGCTAACAAAAGGAAAGCCCAAGGTAATCCTCTGAGGTGGGAATTCTTAGGTCTAGTTTACATTTGAGGAAACTGAGGCCAAGGAGTAACAAATCCTGGACTGACTGTAGAGTCCCTGAGTTTACCCACTATGGCTCTCTTCCATTTGAGGCCTAGAAATATATTTATGCCAATGGATTCCAGTACAATTTTTGAAAAACTCTTTATTTTGAAGTGGACATGTACAAAAAAGTGTCTAATACATAAATGTAAAGCACAATAATTTTATTATAAAAAGAATACCTTGTAACTACCACTGAGATAAAAGATGTAGAATGCTCTGGGCACTGCAGAAGATTCTCGATGGCTCCCTTCCAATCAATACCCTTCCTTCCCCCTCAGGGGTTACCACCATCCTGACTTTTTTTTTTTGAGAAGGAGTCTTGCTCTGTAGCCCAGGCTGGAGTTCAGTGGCACTATCTCGATCACTGCTACCTCCGCCTCCTGGGTCCTGGTTCAAGTAATTCTCCTGCCTCGGCCTCCCAAGTAGCTGGGATTACAGGCATGTGCCACCATATCCAGCTGATTTTTGTATTTTTAGTAGAGACGGGGTTTCACCATGTTGGCCAGGCTGGTCTTGAGTTGACCTCGTGATCCACTTGCCTTGGTCTCTCAAAGTGCTGGGGTTACAGGCGTGAGCCACCGTGCCCGGCCACCACCATCTTGACTTCTAACAGCATAGTTTTGTTGTACCTGGGTTTGAGCTTTGTGTAAAAGGAATAATCTCCTTTATAGTTAATGGATGTTTGCTTACTTTCAGTTTATGGAAATTATAAATTATATTTCCAAGGACATTCTCATACATGTTTCTTGGTGTGATAAAATTTGTTGAACATATATTTAGGAGTGGAATTGCTAGGTCATAGAGCATACACTGTTCAACTTTAGTAGATAATGCCCAATAGTTTTCCAAAATTATTATACCAATTTAAGTTTCCACCTGCAGCTTTTGAAAGTTTCAGTTTCTCCACATCCTCTGCAACATTTGGTAAGGTGAATCTTTTTAACTTTAGCCATTCTGGAGGATATAGGGCTATCCTGTTTTGATTTTAATTTGCATTTCCCTGATGACTAGTGATGTTAAGCAACTTTCCATATGTTTACTGGCCATTTCCGTGGTACTGTTTATCAGATGGCCACTTCTTGGCATATATTTCAGGGTTAAGTGCCTTAAGAATGAATCGATATGGTTTCCAAAGATAGTGCAGTCATTTTTTTCAACTGTCTGAGTTCATGGTTTTTATTATTTCTTTAACATAGACAACCTCTAGATTTGTGGGGTTCTGTTCTTTCTCACAAAGTTGCTCTCTTCATGCAAACTTTCTATATGTGGAGTTGGTTTAATAAATGTAAAAAGTCAAGGAGAGACTACATTGAAAGCCAGTTGAAGACTCTTGGCTGGGTCACTAATGGTCTCTTGGATGTTGTGTGGTGAACATTGGCCTAGACAGTATTTGTTTTTTCCCACACATTTACTGGGTAAAAGTCTCAATGGACATGTTACTGTGAATTTACGATACTCTTTGAGGGGTTTGGGTTAGTTCTGTAATAAAAATTCTGGCATATGGAGACGTATGTCTGGTTCCCACACATTTGAGGCTAGAAAGCATATAACTAAATTTTCTTAAGGTCAGCTTACTGATGTCTCTAAAGATAAAAGGCACCTTCTGATTGAAAGCCTGCTCTGGAAATATTCTTGGCAAAGGATTTCCAAGTTCCGTTCTCTTGAGATGATCAAATTGAATTCTGTTTTGCCTGTTGTTTTGACAAACTCACTTTGGCAGGGACAAGGGTGTATTGCAGGCCTTTCTGCTTTAATTTCAAGATTTTATGGTCAGAAGCAAGAAGACAATTGCAATCAATGAAAACTATTCACTCAGAATACAGACTAAGGTACAAATATATAATAGCAACCAATAACAGAAATTGTTGTCTTGCTTTTAGGTTTTACTAAAGGTTTTCAGTCAAGTTATATCTATAGCCCCAATTATTTTTTAGCTTTAAGTCACAACAGACTGATAAGACTCTAGATTATTCTACCAATATTATAATGTCCATGGTCCCCCAAATATATGGGTATTAATTATCCCCCAACCTTTTGAACAAAGCTCTTTTATATTAGCCAAGATTTTGGTTGCAAGCAACAGGCAGTGACAATCGTTATCCTAGAGAAGAGATTTGCCTAGGGAATATCAATGGCTTACAGATTCAGAGGGAAGCTGGAACACCAGACTTGGAAAATTGGGCCAGAATCCAGAGAGCTGCATCCAGCTCTCCAGATACCCAGAGGGCTGGACATTAAGGACCTTGACCATGGTCACATGGCAGGAAGTCCAGCCTATCATGATGCTGGCCCCATTGAAATATCTCTCGTGGGAAAGTATATCTTGTACAGAAGTACGTGGAGATGGGTCTTTGTTGGATTCATTTCATTTCATGGCAGCGCCTGTGTGAATAAACTCTCCTTGACTCCTACTGTCCAAAGGCTGAAGCTGTCCTGCTTCCTATCCTTCCCTGTACATTGCTGTTCATCTCTTCCATGAATTCAGTGAGTCACCCAGTATTCTTCCAATAAATGATTTTGATGGCTGTTGGCCAGAGTTTTCCCTTCCTTACAATCCAAGAACTCTAACAGAGACACTAATGATGGTAGATGTGGTTTAGGCTTGTGTTCTGCCATAGAAAAGATGGGAGAGAAAACACCTTTACCCTTAGTATAGCCAGAAGACTCATGCAGTCCAAAAAGAGGTCCCGCAATTGGCTAGTTTTATATCTCCATCTATCATTCACTCCTTGCAGTCACACATGAAGACAATGGAGAGCAGAGTACTCTGGGCATGGTGGGTCCTCAAAAGATATTTGTTGAGTTAGGTAATAAATTAAGTTCTTGGTTTTGAAGCTGGAGTCTTACAGTCCTAAGCATTCCTAGGAGATATGTAAGGGATTATTGGGAAACGGTGAAGAAAGGGTTTCTCTCCTCTGCCACCACCTTTATTCTGAGCCATTCTGCTAGTCTTTGTTTTATATTCTGAGTTTCCATTTAAAATTTGTTCTTCAAATAGTGATTTCAGAATCACTATGCTAAGCCATAATTGTCCATTAATATTTCATTTTGATTCATTTACTATTTTGTTTAGAGAAGAGAAACTGATACTTACTGGGTTCCTACCGAGTTGCAGGCACTGGACCATACTTTTCACCTGTGTAATTCCGTTTTATCTCTATAATCACAGAGGTCAAGTTACCTGTGGGGCAATTATTAATTCATTTCGCTTACCAAGTCTTTCTCCTCTGCTTCCTCATAAATTATTCCACAAGTTTGTGTATTTCATTAACTTCTCAAAGGGCTGGAGTTAGGTTAGGCTGATCCTCATTACTGTTTGTTTCTTTAAAATTTTCTTAAATTTTGCCCTTATCTTTATTATTTCCTTTCTGTTGCTTGCTTGCGTTTACTCTGTTGTTCTTTTTTTCAGCTTCTTGAGCTGCATACTTAGCTCGTTGGCTTTCAGTTTTCCTTTTACTTAGATATATGTTTTTAAGGTGATACATTGTTCTCCAAGTAGAGCTTTTATGCTATTATACATGAAGGAGTTTTTGGTCACTTATTTCTGAATATTTTAATTTGCTTTCTTCTTTTAATAACGACTAATAACAGAGTGTATTTGGAGGGATGACTGTTTCTGAGTTCTAATTTTATTGTATTCTTGGCAGAGAACATAGTCTGCGTGATCTAAATTCTTTGATATTTGTTGACACTGCTCTGTTACTTCGTGTATGCTGAATTTGAAAAAAAAAAATCTATGTTGCATATCCTTTTGAAGAGGATTAAAAGTATTGTATTGTTGGGTGAAGGGTTCTAAACAGGTACTAGTTCAAACTTTTTAACTGTGTTCATAGCATTTTAGTTCTTATTAATATTTAGCTTCTGATAAGCACTTTCTGAGGCAGATGTGTTAAATCCCCCTCAACAAATGTAGGTTGAATAATTCTTTGTTTTAGTTCTATCAGTTTTTGACTTACACATTTGGAAATTCTGTTAGGTTCATATAGGTTCAGAATAGTTACATCTTACTTTTTTCATTGCATAACATCCATGTGTATTCTTAATGATTCTTTTAGCCTTGTCTGTATTGTGTGATATTCACATTTTTTTTTTTTTTACAAGAGCTTTCTTTAGATTTGTGTTGGTCTTGTATATATTTTTATACTGCTTTAGTTTAGACTTTTCTATGTCATTATGTTCTACATATGTCTCCTGTAAACTGTGAATTTTATTTTTCTAAATCTAAACCTGAGAACCTCTGCCTTTTAACTGGCAAATTTTATTTGTATATACTATTGTGATTACCGATATATTTGGATTTATTTCTGTGACCTTTATTTGAAGTTTTATTTGATTTTTTATTCATTTTTCCCCCCTTCTACTGCCTAGGTTAAGAGTATATAGGCTTAGAACAGAAGTAGGACTTGTGCTCAGTTCTTCATGTTGCTGGGACAGGAGGTCCCGTAACTGAAGCACATGTCAATCTATATAGCAGGGGCAGGGTAAGTGGCTCCTCCCCAGTGACTCTCATATTTCTCTGCACAACCTTTTCAATCTGCCACAGCAGAGTTATTTTTTTAAGCTATTTCTTTATTTATTTATTCATTTATTAACTTTCCTAATATTGACTAAAAGCCAACTATGTACCATGCTCTGTACCAGGGGCTAGATGATCAGTATGGAATAAAATAGATGTGACTTCTGTCCTTACATAACTTACAGTTTAGGAGAGGAGACAGTGCATATATATGTACAATATTACACATTTTATTATGAGCGATAAAATAAATAATTTGAGTGGAGTGAAAGAAAACAATGGAATGGGGTTTACTCTGACCTGGTGGCTTGGCTTTTTCAGAAAGATAAATTTAAGTTAAAGCATATGTCTGGGTGTTGTGGAGCCACTGGAGGGGCTGAGGCAGGAGGACTGCTTAAGTTTAGGAGTTCATTGAGGTCAGCATGGGCAATATAGCAAGACTCCATTTCTAAAGTACATATAAATAAATAAGCACATGTAGGGTGGGGGATGTCCTCTTCTGTATATTATTTCCTTCTTCCTTAGCAACTGTATTAGTCCACTTTCATACTGCTATAAAGATACTACCTGAGACTGGGTAATTTATAAACAAAGGAGGTTTAATTGAATCACAGTTCTACATGGCTGGGGTGGCCTCAGGAAACTTACAATCATGGCAGAAGGGGAAGCAGGCACCTTTTCCACAAGGAGGCAGGATAGAGTGAGTTTGTGAAGGAGAAACTGTCAAAATACTTAAAACATCATCAGATCTCATGAGAACTCACTCACTATCATGAGAACAGCATGGGGGAAACCGCCTCCATGATCCAATCACCTACCTCCCTTGACACATGGAGATTACAATGCAAGATGAGATTTGGGTGCAGACACAGAGCCAAACCATATTAGCAACATAATCACAAATTTTATCTGGGAATAGAGACAACTCAGAATAAACATTTATATCTGATCATCTTTCTTGCACCTGGGTATGACCATGTGACTAGACTCTGGTCAATGGGATATAAATGGAAGTGGTGTATGCAACATCTGGGAGGTGTCTTTAGCGGGAAGGCCATAACCTTTCTTCCTTCCAGTTGCCTAGAATGAAGCCATGACAGCTAGAGCTGGAATAGAGATCTTAGATCATAATGTGAACTGGAGTAGATATCTTGGATCATGATGTGAATCTGAGAACAGCAGCAATGAATGGTGAAGCAACAAGATAGTAGGATTCCATAGAAAGTAAAATCCCCAGATTACCTGTACAGACTTTTTCAAGGAAAAGAAATATATTTCTTCATTTTTCATCTCCTATTATTTTGCTTTTTGGGTAAACTGCTGAAATCCTAGAGCCTTCCAGGTCCAGGGAACAAAATTTTGCAGGGTAGTGACTCTCAAAGGTTACCACGCAAATAAATAAATAAATAAATAAATAAATAAATAAATCACCTGGTGAGCTGGTTAAAACACAGACTTCTGGATCCCCACCCCAAAAATTCTGATGTTGTAGGTCAGGATAGAACCTCACAATCTGCATTTGCTATCACCTTTCAGATTTTGCAGAAGGTGGTTGGATCACATTTTGAGAAGCACTGGTTTAGGGGTTTGAGGAAGAAGAGTTGGGCACATTTGAAGAATGGAACCAAGGCTGTTTTTAAAGAACAGTGAGTAGCATGGGATAAGAATGGCAAGGTGGTTGGGAGCCAGATTATAAAGGGCCCTGTAGGCCCGATAAAGGAATGGTTTTCTCCTCTAAGTGTGGGGAAACCATTGAGTAGGGAAGTGACAAGATCTGATTTACATTTTAAAAGATCACTCTCTACTACACGGAAAATGGACTGCAAAGGAGTAGGATGCTCTATCAGGAGTCACAGCCAGAAACACTGGTAACTTGGTCCAGTGTAGTAGCAGTAGAAATGGATTCAAGATTAATTTTAAAAGTAAGAATAGCAAGTACTTTGCTGGTGGTTTCAGAATGTGGAATAAAGAATGAGGGGGAACCAGGGTTGATTCCCAGGTTTTTGTCTTAAGCAAATGGGTGGAACCTTCCCAAGATACACTGAGCAGATTCCTGTGCGACAGACCGCAAACCAGAATTAGGGATGGTAGTCCACCACTCCCATTTGTGGCAAGTGGCACTTTCTGAAGATGCCAATGGTTCGGATTATCCCTCCACCCCAAGCAATTTATTGCGATTTCCCAACAGGCCCCTGGGGTGGGTCAACTCCACCCACTTCACATCTCTTCATAAGTCCTTGTACTTCAGATGTGGTTCAGAATTATTTTGTCTGTTTTCCAGTGATGACCTCCAGGGTGTGTGTGTGTGTGTGTGTGTGTGTGGTTATCTTCCTTTTGGCAGGGTGCATTATGATTCTTCAGTCGCAGGACACAATGAGCTCTCAGAATCCTACAGTTCTGGAAGTGTCTGGGTCTCTTGGCCAATGTGTACAAATGACCTGTCTTCCAGCACTTTTTAATGATAACTAACCTCACTATGGAATGATTTTAACAAGAAGAATCATTATGCTTTCTTTGGCCTTAATTCCTATAATTTCTTGTTGCACCTAAAATAATGTCCTAAATCCTTAACAAGTCCCTACCGTTTCTAGCCCCTACCTTCTCCTCTGGTCTCATCTTGGCTACTTGTCCTGATTCTCTTTCCATGTTAGTGCTACTAAAGTTCTCTCAGCTTTACCCACTCAATTTGCTTTCTCCTGCCACGGGGCTTTCTTTTTTCTTTTCTTTTCTTTTTCTTTGTCTTTTTTTTTAACAAGCTATTCACTATTTGTAGAAAGCCTTTCCCCTTGATAACCAGTGGTTTATGACTAAACTTGAATAAATGGTATTTCCTCAAGGATACTCTTCTGTGTCTCCCCCACCCAGTTTTACATACACCTAAACTTGGATAGACCTCCTGATTACATGCTACTGAGAATTCTTGAATGGTTATTTTGCTAATTTTCCTTAATTTAATTATCTATAGTTATTTATTTGTCTTCTCTAGTCGACTATAAATGCTATGAAGGCAGGGATTATGTGTGCCCAATTCTTCTTTGTACATCTCCAGTGCTTACCCTACTGCCTGGTATACAACAGCAAGTGTTCAATAAATACTTGTTGCTTTCACGGATTGATTTCAACAGTTGGGATACATTGATTTTTTCACTCTAGGAAGAATCATCATACGCTTGTAACAGTTCAGATTATTTGCAACTTCAAAATCATGTACTGAGTTTATTTGTATTCCAGTGCATTTGGTGGCCAATGTAATACAGCTTCTCAAATTTCTATAATGCTGTTTTTGTCTCTTATCTCCAACAAATTGAAACATAGATTTGCCTTTTAAGCAGATCTGTCTGCTGACAAATTATTTCTCTCTTTTGTTCCTTAATCAGTTTCAGTACAGGATTCTGTTATGTTCAGAATTTCTTGCCCTTCTACCTATTTCTCTTTCCCTTCACTTTGAGTATTCTTGGGTCTTATTTTGGATTTTCCTCTGCAGTCAAGGGACACTGTCCATTCCCAAATACTGTTCCCTACTTCAAAAGAGTGAGTAGGGGCATTCTCTACAAGGTACCCATTCTGGTTAGTTTTTCAGCTTCCTAGATTAAAGCTAACTGCCTCTATCTTCAGACTGTAAAATTCCTCTAGCTGGGAGGTTTTCTTCTCTGTGTACTTTTATGACATTTTGTAAGCATTAATGATATGCTACAGCATTTTGCAGAGTACTATAACAGAGAATTATATATTAGAGAAAAATTAAGGCCGTCAAGCCTGTAATCAGGCCTCAGGAGAACTGCTGAATATCTCAAGTGCGTTTTGGATTTCTATAAAATTTGGCTTGACATTTATATGGGTTTCCAAATAGTTTTTAGCTCTCTCATCTTAATAATCACCCCAACTTGTGTACTCTGGTTTTCCATTTTGCAGGAGAAATCAGCAAAAACATTTACAGATCAAGTCAGAACTGGTAGAGCCAAGAACACACGTTGCTCTCTCTAGGTCTATTTATAAAATAAAGAGAGATATGTTTAGTTACCAAATCTCCCCAAATTATGGACACAATTAAAATGTAAATATTAACTAATTTCCCACACTCATAACAAAGAAAGACCTTAAAGAAGTTAATTTGTTAAAAGGCTAGTAAGTGACAAGTCCTCCAATTGGCCCTTTATAGATGTCTTTGTTCATACTCTCAACATTCCTGAGGAACAGAGACCATCTTCATGTAGAAAGTAAGAAAATAGGCTCAGAAATTAGGCGACTTGCTCCAAGTCTTTATAAATAGAGAACGGTGAGACTGAGACTAAACCTAGATCTTACTGTTTCATCATTTGTGCTCTTACTAAGACATGAATGATTCTGACCAGGTGTCTTCCGTCAAGAAGTTTAAATCATGGTGGGAGATGGAGTGGTAAACACATTGACAAGATGATTCCGTGGAGATAGGTACTGGGAGAAATATAAAATGGGACAAAGAGGGGAAGACTGTAGAGTGAAGGGGAATCATTTTATATTAATTATAAAAAGTATTCAAAATTTTCTTTGTTACGGGAAAATTCAAATATACAAAGTAGAGAGAACAGCAAAATGAACCCCCAAGTAACCACAGCCTCCTTCAACAATGTCATCTCATAGCCACTCTTATTCTATCTTCCCACCAACTCTGATTATTTCAGTTGTAAATCTTCCATTAAGTATTTGCAAAAGATAACTAAAAAAAAAAAAAGTTTTTTTCCTTTTATACAAAACCACACCACCGTGATCACATCTAAAGACAAGTTAATAATTCGTGGTATTATTTTAGATTTCAGGTTTGAGGAAAGGCCTGTTGGAAGAGGTTATGTTTTGATGATAGCTGAGTTTAAAAAACAGCCAGCCACGATAACACAAGGGGACAGCACCAGATTTTAATTTGGACAGCACCAAAATGTCAACGTTTATTAGCTATAAGGAAAAACAGCTGGGTTTGTCCAAAACAATTCTGTTGTTCCCTGTAAAATAGTAAGCTTACAGAAAATTTGTTTCTAAGGAACAGATAATCTATGCTTTTGGTCCAAGGTATGTTGAATTTTTTCCTTCTATTTCAGATGACAGATGGATGTAGCTGAATCTATGAAGGTGTGTACTTGTCCCAAATGTGCAGGATAAATAAACACAGAAGTCACCAACAGAAGACTCAGTCAATGCTAGTGTCAGAGGCATGTGAACCAGAGCAACTCCATAGGAGCTGGGTAAAACGAGGCTGAGACCTACTGGTCTGCATTCCCAGACGATTAAGGCATTCTAAGTCACAGGATGAGATAGGAGGTCGGCACAAGATACAGGTCATAAAGGCCTTGTTGATAAAACAGGTTGCAGTAAAGAAGCCGGCTAAATCCCACCAACACCAAGATGGTGATGAGAGTGACCTCTGGTCGTCCTCACTGCTACAACTCCCACCAGCGCCGTGAGAGTTTACAAATGCCATGGCAATGTCAGGAAGTTACCCTATATGGTCTAAAAAGGGGAGGTATGAATAATCCACCCCTTGTTTAGCATATCATCAAGAAATCACCATAAAAATGGGTAACCAGCAGCCTTGGGGGCTGCTCTGCATTAGAAGTAGCCATTCTTTTATCCCTCCACTTTCCTAATAAACTTGTTTTCACTTTACAGACTCGCCCTGAATTCTTTATTGTGCGAGGCCCAAGAACCCTCTCTTAGGGTCTGGATCGGGACCCCTTTCCTGTAGCATTAGGACAGGGCCAGCCTCGAGCCGCAGAGTCTTCTCTGTAGAATTGCTCCACCCCCAGTGCCTGTAGAGTGAAGTTCCACAGCTGGCAGGACTATAGATCCTGCCACCTGGCTATTTCATTATTTGTTTTTTGAAAATCCACTTAAACGAACCATTCTGGAACCAAGAGATGAAAATACTCCTAAAAACCGTTGGATTACCTCATCCCACTGTGAGAAGTATCTCTGTGCTTGCTTGTTCCTTTTCTGGATGAAGATCAGCTGAACACAGCGGCAGCATTAATGTTCCTTGCTGGCATTTCAGCTCAACGTCTCCAGGCAGGCGCTTCGCCAAGCCCTCCTCTGCCCATTTGAAATTCAAATCCCTTGAATAAGCCTCAGTGCCACCTTTGTCCAAAAACCTCAAAAGCCCCAGTCCGTGTCGATCTGCCTTTAAATTATAAAGAGACATATGACTGCGTAGGGAGATAAACTGTGTTGAAATAACATCCAGGGTGGTTGTTAAATAAATTCAGGAAAACCAAGACATTCACTGTTAAGCCGAGACACTGTCCTCAACTCACCTCCCAGACAAGAAGTGGGCAAAGAAGCCACATACTGGGAGCCCACACTCTTGAACTCCGGCTCAGCTTTTAGGATCTTCAACGGCTATTTGTACTTAAAAATAATGTAAGTTACCAACTGTTTGCAGCCTCTGAGCTCCTGGAGAGACGTTCTTAAAGTCTTAGCTTAAAAAATCTTTAGTTATGATGGGAGAATCTTGGGTCCATTTTCTTTTTAGGCAATTCATGTGTTGTATGTCCTTGGAAAAAGCACTTGACCACCCTGCACTTTATTTTCCACATCTGCAAAATGGGGATATTCAGATTTGGATCATAGGGTTGTTGCGAGGGTTAAATAAGAGGCATGGGAAGATGCCTTGAGAGCTAAAAGATCCAATGTAATGTAAGCTTTTTTTTAAAAAAAACGAAGACTCTAAGAGCGATGCAGCTGCACTTTGGGACTGATGAGGGATTTGTTTGAAGCCTGTGGCTCAGTTCGATTTAAAAGGAATTTACCAGACACCTCCTCTTCATTCAGCATGCTTTCCCTGGTGCCAAAGAGCTTGTGGGGGTGTGGTTGGAGTAGGGGTGGTGGGGAGACGAGAAACAGAAATAAAAATGACTACACAGCAGTTCACAGAACCAAGTGTCTTCGAGCAAGGTTAACTTCTCTAAGCTGAGTTTCCCTAGTAATAAGGTGGGTGACATTAACAAGGCCTACCTCATAGAATTCTTGTAGGCATTAGAAGAGAGAGGAGGGACAGAGCATTGAGCAGAGTGTCTGGCACACAGGAAACTCCATAAATTTATCTGCTTTTTAAAAGACAATTTAAATTTGTTTTCCTCAATAAAGGCAGTCAAATTCTGATATTCTTTTCTATCAGCTTTAAGAAAAGGGAATTGTTTTTTTAATGTCTGTAATAGAATCCAGGAAGGTTTCTGAACCAGAGTAACTGTGCAAAATTAACCTAGCAGCAGTTTGGGGAGGGAATGAAAGAAGGTCAGGCAGTAGTTAGGAGACCTATTAAGATGATATTTTAATCATCTCCAAGAGGCAGGCCTGGAAAATGTGATTGAGGAAGATGATAAATGAATGAGTAAAGGCTCAGACGAGGCAAGAGGGACCAGGATTAAGAATATGGGACTTGGTGGCATGTATCCATCGCTCATTCTGTCCATCTCCTTTCCATGGGCTAGGCCCATGGCACCATTTGGTCATGGCAGTCTTTCCCCCAGACCAAGCTCTGTAGGCGTTATCGCCATTGGCTTCAGCTTGGCACAACCCATGGGCTCTCTTTAGCGATGGAGGAGCTCATCTTCAAAGGGAGGAGCATGACTTTTCCAGGAGTAGGAGCTAAGGAAGAGAGGGAGGGTGAATCTAGCAATGGAATCTCAAGATGGAAATTACCAGATAACTCAACTGCCTCTTCAGGATAGGAATCTGGTTTATGATTTAAGTGCACAACATAGCAACGAAGCAGCAGGGGATGAAGAGCAGAGGGAAGATTTAGACTGCTCTCCATAAAATAATGACGTATTTATTGTGCCATTATTATGTGTTAGGTCCTCTGTTAGAGGCTTTGCATGCTTTTCTTGTTTAATTCTTACTGTAACATTATGAAGTTAGTCATATTATCTCCATTTTGTAGATGAGGAAACTGAGGGCAAGGGGCCCCAAATGACTTAGGAGTAGATTTAAAGGCAGGCAGTATGACTCTAGAGCCCAAGCTCTATGCTAAACTGAGCGTTTTGAATATATTAAGGAAACAAGAAATGGAAAAGACCTAATAAATGTCTTTTGGGTTTTGCTTTCATACCCAGGGCTTACTTAATTAATTTTTGAAAATATGTTCTAATGTCAATTAAAGTTGAGGAAACCTGAAACCACTTCTCTGTCATAAATTAGGGACAAAAAGCTGTAAAGATGCCTTTGTTTGATCAGAAAAAAGAATTCTGTTTGTGTCTAACAGAGAACTGATTGTAAATGTTACAGTGAAGTCTTTTCAGTAATAACGTCCTCTTTAAACTACCTGCTGATTGTTGGCACATGGTAAGAATAATAGAGTCAATGTCTGTGTGTATGTGTGTGTGTGTGTACCTGTTTGTATTATGTTGTTATGCTAAACTCAACTAAAAATCACACAAAGAATCATCTAAGCAGAAAGCAGCTAAGCAATTGCTTGCAGTGGTTTGGCTGTCATATTATACTCCTTTGATTCATTTTTATTTTTGCTTTCAAGTTTCATTCTAACCATTTAGTGGAGCTGCAGAGTAGAGCTTATTTATTCTGCATAAGATAGGAGGACCCTGTAATCACATATGATTTTTTAATATATAGATGTGTCAGATGTCCAGAAGAAACACACTCCCAGGGTAAAATTGCTCTACGCCCACTTCTGTGTTAAATAAGACTGTTTACTGATAGATGGTCGGTTTCAAAAACATTCCCTTTCTCATTTAACAGTGCATGACATTCAGGAAGTCAAATATTTATTATATAATAATAAATGCCTGTTAGGATTCATTTTTTTTTTGTTTCATGTTTCTTATCAGCGTCAATTGTAATCACTTACCTGTAGAAAAAGATGGAAGTTCTCATTTACTATATGATGACACACAGTAGACACAGCCTTTCTATTTAGAATTGAACAAAACCTCTGTATTAGTATTTTGTGAGTGCCAAGGGAAGGCTCTGGGGATAGACCTTAAATGAATAAAGCGTTTTTTTTTTTTTCTTAGCCTCCTTTCTTAAATACTTTAACTTTTAGAAATAACACTGGCTAGCCAATGAAAACACTTCTTTGATAAAAGCTAAGAATTTAAGATAAAAAACAGCTGGGCAGGTTTCTTCTCTACAAAAGGAAACAACTTTGAACTACATAGACAATGTCATTTAAACCCAAACAGATGTGGTTTAATCTTGTTTTTGATCCTCTTGTAGATTTTTCTCAAAATGCCTGCATATGCATAGAAATGATGACTTTCAGATGTTTGAACCTAATTTGTCTCTGTTAGAATATCACCTTGGTACATAGATCATGTACACCAAATACTCCAAGACTTTGAACAGGGACAGCAGGGTACAGAGGGAATTTATGCTGGTCTTTTGGTTTAGCCCAAAAAGTCTGTAAGAAACTAAGGGGGAAGAAAAAAGCAATGGTGTCCACATAATGTCATTTTCAAAACAAGAAAGTCACATGTGTTCTTCACGACTTCAGTAAATCACGGTGATAGTTTCAGATCCTCGCATTTAGAAATGCTTTTAAGATGAATCATATCACATGAATGCTCTAAAAATAACACACATGGTGGATTTATGCACCCTTCTGTGTCTCCACTGATTATTATCCACTCATCCTACAATATCCTCATGCATTGGAGCTTTCCCATCCTAACACCAGGAGAAGAAACCACTGGAGCGAAATGATTTTAAAACAAGGAATGTCATAAGTCAGACTGTGAAGCCACCTACTAAAATATACTCAAATCCACTTTCAACTTCAAAGCCTATTAGAGTTGTTACCTCAGGCAGCAGCCAAAAGGTTGAAGGAAGAGTTGTGCAGGTAGAAATTTTATACCGATTTTTCCTTTTCTTCTCTCTCCTCTCCCTACCTGAATTAATATTATGGTGAATGGCGGGGAAAGGATCTAATGGAACAGCATATGGAGAGGCTTATGATCACTAATAGGAATCAAAAGGAAAGAGAACTCTAGGACAGAGGACACTGGTAATTAAAGCCCAGACTATCAAATGACCTTGGGGAAGTCCATGGACAGCATTGTTCCAATTTTGCTTTTCCTTCAAGGCGCCTCGTCTTTAGTTTCTATAATTTTCTCCATGGTTGTAACCCTTGAGAATATGTAAAAGGCCACATCTGGAGTGGGAGGAAATGAGATGCATATATTTGTTGGCAAAATTTTGAAAAAGAAATGTGTGTGTGCTGGGGATCTGCGGGGGGAATGAATAAGAGGAGAGATGGGGGTGAGGTAGACTGAGGGTGGTGGTGGTGGATTTGTGCTGGAATCATTGGGAAACCAGCCTAATGGCTCCAGTCAAAACACTAAGGAAGGATCCAATTCATAAGTGGTCAAACATTTTCTAGAACTCTGTTGGCTCTCTAGCAACAAACTATTGTTCTATGTAATGTCTCACCTCATCAAAACCCCCCTCAGGCCATACATGTAATGTGAGTTTATCCCTCGCCACAATCTAATCTACAACAATAATCTGGCATTGTATGTGAATGCTTATTATTTCAGAAATGCAGATTTGTTTATACGGTTGGAGTCTCTAAGTCCTCTGCACTATCCGTTTGTGCTGTCTGTCTGGATGTGTTTCCTGATCTTTGTGTGAGGAAGTTGCCCCTGCTCAATATGACTCAAAAAGAAAATAGTAGACTCATTGGAGTTTTGTCATGATGTGCCAGGGGCATCATGAATGATGTCTCCCACCAAGAATGACAGCAGCTGCCAAAGGATGCAGGAGGCAGGCACTGGCCTGATTACAGAGCAGTGAGTCAGTTTCAGGAGGCTGTGTAGAAATCCAACTGATTCCTGAGGCAGTGAGGAAGGGGGAAGAGCCTGAAGAAGTTACAGGGAGAAGCAGAGGATACTGCCATCATTGGAGGATGCCTGGGTCCTGAGCAAAGTAGGAGAGGAACTAAAGGCTATAGCACTCCCTTTGGTGAATGGTTTGGAAAGGGGAAAGAGTGAAAGGGGAATGACAGTGTTACATGGGACACACTAGAAGGCAACTGAGAAAGATGGAGAAAATTCCTCAGATTAGGGAACCACAGAACTGACTTCTAGCACTGGAACTCTCACTGTGTGACTTAGACAAATTATTTCTACTTTTCTTGTGGATCTTGTGTAAAATAAAATGGTCTGATGTTTTCTAAAGGTCCTTCCAACTAGAAAATGACGTGAGCATAATAGTCTTATATGACACTGCTTCTGAGTCTATAAACGCATACATTTAACTCAGACTGTTTCAACTGCATGACTGGCAGAAAGAGAAGGAGTAGGTGGAGTGGAAAGGGGAAGAGAGAGAGCCCAAGACCAAGACAGAATAAACACATAAATGAAGCAGTGATGATAATTCTGGCCCATCTTCACATCTATGAAGCGACTTAGCCAGAGTGACTTAGAAGACACATGATTCTTCACCCCTCACGTTTGGTCTCGGCACCTACAGTATGAGCATCTCACCCTCTTGAAAAACACTGGTGTTTAAATATGCTACTATTAAACATTATAGTGCTATAAATATTTGTTGCTATTTTTGGTACAGCATAGTCTTGAACACAAGTCAAATATTCCATTGAGTATTCAACCAAAGAATCACTCATCTATTGTGATGCAGGAAGAAAACCTGTTTGGGTTGGGTTTAGAGAAAAATGGCACATTGATCTTTGAAGTAATGTCTTCCTAAATAATCTTCAATGACAATTCATAATATATGTGATTTTTTTCTTACCTCATGTGCTGACTCCAGAATTGTAGAATGCTACACCTACTTCGTTTTGCTGTTGTGGGAATCTCTGTTGTAACTTAGGGAGTATATTAAAGAGATCCACTAAGCCATGAAGAACTGGATGAGATCATAGTCATCATTCTTAGAGTCTCTGTGGAAAAGTGATGACAATAACAAAAATAATTTGTGTCAGGGGCCTTTGTGCCATGTACCATGTGGAACATTTTACAGATATTCTCGTCTTTTCCACAACAATCTCATGGTTCACTCAACAACTAACTTACTTGATTGCCCACCTACTACAAGACAAACTCTCCTGGGCTCCAGGGAGATAGCAGTAAACAAAACAAAATAAAGTTTCTGTTCTTATGATGTGGAATTCTGATGAGAGAGAGATGATAAGCAAATAAATATATACAATGTCAAGTGACGATAAGCCCTACGGAGAAAAATGAAGCAGGGTAAAGATAGAGAAGGCCAGAGGGAGGCTCACATCTGTAATCCCAGCACTTTGGGAGGTTGAAGCAGGAGGATCACTTGAACCAAGGAGTTTGAAACCTGCCTGGGCAGCATTGTAGAAACCTGTCTCTACAAAAAATTCAAAAAAAGTAGCTGGACGTGGTAGCATACACCTATTGTCCCACCTACTTAAAAGGCTACCTTGGGAAGATTGCTTGAGCCAGGGAGGTTGTCCCTGTAGTGAACTGTGATCGCACCACTGGACTCCAGCCTGGGTGACAGAGCAAGACCTGTCTCAAAAATGTTTATATATATAAACATAAAAATATTATATATACAACTATATAAAAAAGGAGAAAATGCCAGAAGGAAAGGTGGGTGCAATTTAAATAGGGTGGACAGATAGGTCTCTTTGGTAAGGTCCAGGAAGCAAGGGAATGAGTCCTATGCCCAGGCCAAGAAAGCACTGGGATTGCCCTGTCTGCAGATGGGAAAACCAAGCTCCCAAAGCCTCTTATTTAATAAAAGATGACGATCTTACTACATCTCAACACAGCCTCTGCTTCACATATATCCAGATATAGGTCAGAAGAGGGCTGTGACTATACGAGATTAGGAAGTCTGGTTGAAACATGAAACTCCACAAGTCTCCTAACACCATTGCTTTGTCTGTGTAAGGCTTGATCTTGTTAGTTTCTTCCTATTATGTTGAATTCACAGAATGGCAAGTTGCATTGTTGTTACATAGAAAAGATGTAAGTTTTCCTGATTGTTTTCTCTCATTTTCTGACTCAATCCAGGAACAAAGAGTCACTGCAGCATGGTTTCAGACATTCTCACAGAGGGTCAGGAGACTCCTCAAAGAGGCTGCAGGGACTTCTTTGACAGATGACAGTGATGTTCAGTGGTCAGAGCTCCAGGATGACAACCCCTGCTTTAACCAGAGCATCAGTGACTCTCTATTATACACTGTGGCTCTGAAAATGAGATTTCTGGGACCCGCACCAAGGTTGAAAATGGTGTGCATGCTATGGCTCCTTGTGAAGAGTAAATAAAGATGTTCTTGGAGTCATCTTTTAAAAAGTGGCTTTAAATGCAAAATTTCCTTAAAAGTTTCCAGTGGAATAAAAATCATAGGTGGTAGCTTGTATATTTTGAAAAATAAATGTTGTGTGTGGGTATGGTATTGGGTGAGAAAGGATTTTAGGCAATTCTAACCAAAGATTTGAAGAAACAATGAAAGATCACTGTCTGACTATGCTTTTCTCTCTCATCTTTTCTGATGAATGTAATGGCTATGACACACTCTATTTAAATATACAAACACGGGTACTTATCTATAGCTTAGAGGTTTATGGTTTTTTTTAAGGTCAGTTTTTTTTTTTTTTTTTTTTTTTTTTAAATATAAACATTGAATGAGGAGAGACTTCTTCCACTCCAAACATTTCAGGAAATGTCTAATTTTCATGCTGATTAAATCAGATGTCTTACCCATTAGATGAATAAATAATTAAAGGAAGAACTGTAAAGAGGCATCGAAAGCCAGAGTTTATTGTCCAATGATGTTAACAAGAAAATCATTTCCTCATAATTTCACTGTTTGTTGCAGTTTGGTTTTAAAAAATGGTGAATATTCAGGGCATATAGATAGATGCTGGCTGTGGTAGTTGGTTGTGTGTGTGTGTGTTTGGGGGGTTGCTGAGAAAAAAGGCCTTTCTGTCTCCCTTTTTCCCCCCGCCAAAGGACCATTAAAGCAGGGAACAGCAATTGTTCTCCAGTTTACATTTGCTCTTTTCTCCTTTGAGTGACAGCCCCTCACTGCTTTTTGGCAGGTCACATGGCCGCCAATTAGAAATATTAGAAATGCTTCCCAGCAGCTAAGTGATGCTTTGTGACTAAGCTATCACTAATGGAGCAAGAGTGGAAGTGACAGGCAGACCTGCTGAGCTACCTCCTTAAATGCAATTTGTTTCCTCTCTACTTTCTCTCTTTCCTCCTCCCCATGAACAGGAACTTGGATACATAGTGTGAACCATTCTTACCCAGGTAGGTGAGAAACACACTAGAGGGTGACAGAGCACCATGGAAGAAGGAAGAAGCATCCACCTGTGGACGCTTGGGTAATTTAGTGGAGAGGAGCTGCCTACAGCCTGCATCACATGCCTACTTCTGAAATATTTCAGGAAAGAGAAATGAATCTCTGGTTTGTTTGGGCTACTGTATTTTTGTTGTTGCTATTGTGTTTTTTCTTTGTCTTAGCAGCTTATACTCAAATCAATAACATTGGATATGAGGAAAAATTAAAAGTTGACCTGGACCCAGAATACTGAATGTTTGAATCCCATTCTTAACTAGTCATCTACTATCCTTTTAGGTGCACAAGGAAATTGCATATGTAAATGAGGATTTAGTGTCAAACTCTAGTTCTCTGCTCTACTGGATCATGCAAAGCAAATGTTGCAAACTTGGTCACCAACAGGGGCTGAGCAGGTAAATGCAAAGAAGCAAAACTTACTGAGCAGAGCTTGGCGTACTGGAGAATGTGTGATTCACCTAAAGGACTGTTGTTCTGGAACATGGGCCTCAGTATTTCTTGATATTTTTACTTGTTTAAAAGAAAATGGAAATCCAGATTTTTAAAAAGTAAAATCCATAGATTTTCAATTGACAAGCTAATTTTCACAACATTTTAAAGTAAAAATACTATGCGCATTGTGATACTTAATTTTATATGCCAAGTTCTCTGGGCTCCAGGGGGCCAAATACCTGGTTAAAATATCTGGGTGTGTCTGTGATGGTGTTTCTGGAAGAGATAAACATTTGAATTGGTAGACTAATAAAGCAGATGGCCCTCTTCAATGTTGGGTGTGCATCATCTAACCCTTTGAGGGCCTGAATAGAGCAAGAAGGTGGAAGAAGTTTGAATTAACTCTGCCTAACTTCTTGAGTTGCGACATTTATCTTCTCCTGCCTTCGATGCTCCTAGTTCTCAGTCCTTCAGCTCTATACTGGAATTTATATCCGTGGCTCGTGTTTGGATCATAATCCTGAAAAACACAATTCCAAATGCCATAATCCTGAATGTTGAAATTCCAAAAGATCAAAATTCCAAAAGTTTAAATCCTGAAAGATCAAAATTCCCAATGTATAAAATCATGAAATTCACAATCCCAAAACATTAAAATCCCAAATGTTGAAATCCTGAAAGCCAAAGTCTGGGAAAGGGATCAGTGCATTTTCAGTTGTATGCAGGATAGTTACATCATGTTAGGCAAAACTATTATCTTGTTGTCTTTATTTGTACTTGGTGGAAAAGTCGAATGAGTGGATTAGCCACTGCTTACAGCCACAAAGAAAACTTCAGTTTAAAAATGCATCATTTACCTTCCTACTGGTGATATTTCAGGAGGTTTTAATGAATTAAAGCTGAATTTGCCTGAAGAAGCCCGTAAAGCTTAACTGACTGGTTCAAAAATTATTATGTGCACAGTAGGATAAGAAGACGTAATGTTCACAATGGCATTGCTGTTCGATCACCAGCATTATTTCTGCCAAACTTTTGTTCTGTATATGAGGGCATGTGAAATGGATTTCTGTAAAACCTAAACAACATAGTAGTGTGGCATAGAAGGTAGAAAGCTTTAATAGGAAATGCTCATATCAGTATACATAGTATCATAGAAGAATTTTGAAAAGAGCAGTGCCACATAGGAAGTGAATGTAAACATATTATCTGAAGAGAGCCATACCATAAAAGAAAAAAGCAACTATTCTTTGTGATGAAAGACTTCAAAATATAGTTAATGACCATGAAAGTCTGCCAGTTCTTAGGGATTATCTCTGTGCAATTGCCCACAATCTATCCTTATAATAATATACTTTTTCATATGTCAAATTTTATTTTTAGTTTTCTTTCTTAGTACTTTTTTTTTTTTTTACTATTTTAAATTGTATTTTTTTTTACAACTTACTATGCGTTTCATCTTTGTATCATTTTCAATACTGGCAGTGTAAATGGTGTAGGAACTTTTAGAGAGTTCTAATACTTTTTATGCATTTTCAAATTTGATTCCATAAAGTACATTATCACAATGTGGATGGTGTTTAAACATTATGTGTATACATAAAAATGCTGAAACTTCCTCAATAAATAAAGAGATATCCTTTCTGTACATCTACATTGTGAAAGACAGAATTTCTCAAGATCTTAGCTCTTTGGGGGATGGTGTAAATGGTGGTTTTGATTGGTGCCATCAAAAGACTTAGGTGATTTGTCACGGTATTTCAGATGACCTCAGTTATAAAGCTAGGTGCACACAATTACCAACCACAGTGATATGTGTTTATACATTTTCCTTTTTGACCTCTTTATGAATATAGTACATCTGCTTATAACTGTTATACCCATGTGACTGGTGTTAGCATATCTTGCAAACATACGTATATTATTGCTTATTTTATCGTATAAAGTGGCCTAGGAAGTATCCATTCATGTTTTTATGTTTCTTAGATAAATCCTCCTTTAAAAATGTAAATAAATATTTTAGATAATTTTAAAATTATTTTTTCTAGAATTATATTTTGGGGATTTTGATCTCTTGGGATTTCAACATTCAGGATTCTAGTGATGGGGCTTGTGCCTTTCGGGATTATGATTGGCTCTCCATTGACTCTCTTTCTGTCAGGCCTTGGAACTACATCAGGAGCTTGCCTGGGTCTCCAGCTTTCAAGTGGCAGAATGTGGGACTTCTCTGCCTCCATAATTGCATGAGCCAATAATTTATAATAATCTCTTTTATCTACCAATCAATTATCTATGTATCTATCTATCAATCATCTATCTGTCTATCTATCTATCTATCTATCTATCTATCTATCGCCTATTGATTCTCTTTCTCTGGACAATCCTGACTAATATATGCACCAACAAAAATATTTCTGCAGGGTAAGGCCCTAAGGCCTAAGAGAAATTTCCTGTTGCTTGGACTAAAAATTAATCTAGGATCTATTACCAAAGCTATGTGGTTGGTGGACTTTTTTGAGTCACTCTGTGCAGTCCCACACCAAAATCCTGGACATCTAATCTGTAAAATCTATGTTAGGTCAAATGTATATAGGCGGCAAAAAGATGCAAGTCCAAATGAGAGAGAGAAAATTAGCCTAATGTCTTGAGCAGATATAGTATGGGCCATTTGATCAAACCTTTCTTGGCCAAGCCAGTAGTTCTGGAGTCTATTTTCCTTGCCATTGGAATCAGTTAGGTTTTCCGGGTTCCAAGCAAGCAAAATGAACAATTTATTGGAATGTCACAGACATCTGGGAATTTGGGTAGAGCAGGAACTAATGAAACGTTTAGAATCCTGTTTCTTTTTTTTTTCTTTTGGCAATGAGAAGACTCAACATCAAGTACTTTTGACCCTGTCTTTACATCTTAGCTGGAGTTCCATACCCACAACTAATAGCTGCTAAAAGGCTTGAATCATGTCTGAAAAAGGGACCAGGTAACTATACCATAGTACACAGTCAATGGGCTAGGATGAAGCCATCAGAAAGAATGTGGTAGATCTGTTTGCTACTTGGGGAAGGGGGGCACCATGGTTATCAGCCACACAGAGTGGGACAGGGAAGTTCCACAAACGAAAACCACAGTGCTCCTTCTAAAAGAAGGGGAAATTATTCTTGGTTCGGCCAAAACAACAGATATTCATATCATAACACTTTCTACATGGGGGTTCCCTTCTGGCATTTCTTCGGAAAATTATATATATATTTTTGAATCCCACATCCTGAGAAAAATGGGTTTTAGAAATCAGAAAAATGGGGAGGGGGAAGTATTGCAATTCTCCTGTGAGAATAAAAGATTAATGTTAAACTTAGAGACGTTGCTTCTCAAAGCAATGCAGTAATGTCAAGAAGAAAGCAAGAACAGGAAAAGCTGGCATGCAGAGTTGAAAGTCAAAGTCAACATTTCCATAACTGGGACGGGGCAAGAAGGTGAGAAACAATCACTGTCTCACCACTTTTGCTTGTAGCTGTGGCCATGTAATAAATACACATCATGATGCTGTCTGTCGCTAATGGTAAATTCTTACAATTAAAGTGAATGTTAAGGTTCTTCACATGTTATCCTCTCTACTAAACCTATGGATGGTGTTCCAAGAAATAAAAAGTTTTGAAAGCAAAATAAGTTCTTCAGTTGATCTCTACACATGGTTCTGTGTAGAGCTGTTAATCTTACAAGACTAGAATTACATCATTTAAAAGCCACCCAATAATGTTCACATTTTCTAGTACTTATATATTCAGTCTAGGCTACAGTTCTTTGTAAATAGTCTTACTAAACCTATGTATCTTACTTGTTGAACAATTTTTTGATCTTCCTAATGAACTAGTACGTGGGGAACATTGGAAGTATTTTAATCACAATTTATGATTTGGGGTATTCTGGAGAATTCTGATCTTATTTCCAAATCCCTAACATTAGTGTCTGTCTGGAGTTTGGAAACTACACAAGCCACAGGGATGAGAGAGTGTTCAAAGAAAAAGCAAGGGAGCATAGTATTCCATGGTGTAAATGAAAAAGGATGATTTCATGTACTTTGTAGGGACATGGATGAAGCTGGAAACCGCCATTCTGAGCAAACTATCGCAAAGACAGAAAACCAAACACTGCATGTTCTCACTCATAAGTGGGAATTGAACAATGAGGACACTTGGACACAGGGTGGGGAACATCACACACCGGGGCCTGCTGTGGGGTGGGGGGAGGGGGGAGGGATAACATTAGGAGATACACCTAATGTAAATGACAAGTTAATGGGTGCAGCACACCAACGTGGCACATGTATACACATGTAACAAACATGCACATTGTGCACATGTACCCTAGAACTTAAAGTATAATTAAAAAAAAAAGAAAAAGCATGGGAGGGAAACAAGGAGAAGGAGAGCTGCCTGAGTCTTCTTAAGAGGGAGAGCTGAGGCAGGTCTTACACTGTCATCCCTGAGAAACAGAGAAAGACCCTTATGAAGGAAAACCAAAGGAGAGGCAGAGCAGGCCCCTCTTTTAGAGAGATATGAGGGAGGAGTAGGGACTGCGTGTGTGTGTGTGTCTGTGTGAGAGAGAAGGGGTGGGGAGACAGAGACAGACAGAGACAGAGAGAGGCATGTGAGGGTAGGAGGAAAGGAAGAAAGCAGAAATAAGTTCTTTCCAAGGGGTCAAGGAAACCCATTAGAAATTCAACTTTTTCTTAGTATTTAAAATTAGATAATTGTCAAATGTGGCTGTGAGAACTCAGTCTGGGCTGATCAGGCAAGACAGGTGGACCCGAGGAGGACCCCTCGACCCTCACTGGGAGGGGATGCACCTGTGCATGGTTTCTAATGGGGTTGGGGTATCCCTTCTGTCAAGGAGTAGCTGTAAGTTCCATTTGGCCTCAAGGTCTCCAGAACCTTGAGGTGGACCAGCTGGTGTTCCCTGACAATTGCTGCAAACAGTGGGAATATATTATGGAATTTGTCCCCCAAACTCCACTGGAGATCCAAAAGGACTCACCTACTAGGACAAGGACCAGCTGAAAGTGTTTAGAAAGAGATCTGTTTTATCAATGACTTGAATGACAATACAGAAGACATGCTTAATACTAACTGTACAAGTATAAGAAGTGAAGAGACTTCAAGGTTTAGACTGAGAGGAGACTCAGTGTGAATAAATAATAGGGCTGCAAAACATCTAATATGACCTGTGATGAACAAACAATAGTATTTCTTGTGAGTATCAAATTAGATACTGTATGTGGTGTCAGGAATGCACTAAGTGCTCAAAAAGTGTTACCATTAATGCTGTGGATGCTGTTTGCTCTTGTTAACACGAGGGTGAAAAGAAGGGAGAATTGTCACTGCTCCAGGGCCTGTGGCCTTGCTCTGCCCTCCTGTTTCCTCTCGTTTCTTTTCTCTACACTCTCCCTTAACTCTACTTCAGTGTTGCTGGGGCTGGTCAAAATGGAGTTAGGCACTGAGGGGAGATAGGGACTGGGATCAGCAGTCAACCTTAAATTCCTCATACCTATTAGGCTCAGGTCAGGAGCTTTCTGTGAGGCATGTGACTGAATCCTCACAACACCTCCAAAAGTTAGAAATCATGGCTTCCTCATTTTCCAGACAACAAACCAAGGCTCAGAAAGTGACTCTTCCAATGTTATAGAGCTAAGAGGAGGCAGAACTGGGATTTAAAGCTACACCCTTTCATTTTTCTTCATGACTTTCTCTATGTGACTAGAGACCCCATGGTAGCCGTTGCAATTTTCTGGGTCTGCAGCGGGGATGGTGGAGTTTGGAGGTGAAAATGAGGTGCGTGGAAGGGTTCTGGGGGATTCTAGATTGTGGGAGGAGAAGAAAGAGGATTCAACAGACGTAAGTATATGTCTATGTTGTATTTCCCACCAATTCAAAATGTCTGTTCCTCTAAGCGGGGCTCAATAGTAGTATCTTTGCTTTTTAGTTCCAGAAAAATGGTTGGGTTTTAGACTTCTAAATTTGCCTGCAGCCCCTGATGGGTCAGATGAAACACCTCCAATTAGAAGTGGCTGTACAAGGAAAATTGAGATGTGAGAGTCATTGGTAAGTTTTTATTTTCCTTTCACCTCAAAGCTCTCATACTCAATTTAAGATAAAAAGAAAATTACAGGATGAAAGAAAGCTCTCCCTTTGGAGATAAAAATAGCACACGCTACATCATTTCTAAGAGCAAAAGCCAGCAGCTGGAACACATTATTTATATCTTATCTCTGGCCCTTTCTAAGTTTGTTGGTCACCTTTCTGTTTAATTACTTTTGCCATTATGATTTAAAGCTCTCACATTTATGGCATTCATTATTTCAGTAGCACCTGCTTGTATGGATTTTTTTTTTTCTCAGCTTTAAAGTTTAGCCAAGTCATACCAAATAGCAGTTTTAGAAGCTCATCACCCGCTTCTGAACCCGTTACCCTGAAAACAATAGCTATAATTTTAGAAGAAAAAGATCCTGACTAGTCAATTACTTTACTTATATTGCAAAATTTTCACAAATTATCTTGTTCTGTATTCAGCTACCAGTTCCCAAAACCATGTAGAAAAATAATCAAGTCTGAGGGTCTTTGTTTTCTCTTCTCTTGTCTCTTATTTGAAAGTAAATAATATTTTAGGGGGCATGGGGAAGAACATATGTTTAGAATGTGACTTTTTTTTCATACAAAAAAATTTTCTGGTATCCAGTGGACTTGGGATAAGCAGAAACCTTACTATTAACTAAAATTTGAGAGCTCTTTTGTTTGGTAACTTTGAAGTGGTTCTTTGTTGTGGTTTGAATTCTAGGATGGGAGCAAAAGCTGTCAACAACCTTGGAGAATTACTGATCTTTTCCTGCATTTGTTCCTCACCCCAATATAAGAAATTGCTCTCTTCAGCATAGGGGCTAGTGGAGCTTACTTTTGAAAAATAAGGACAGGGTGATATTTCTCTTCCTTTGAACTATCTTATCCTTGGGAAGAAGGAATAACTTCTAAACAGAACTTTGTCCCCCTACCCATGGTGATTGAAAATGAATGATGCTGAGGAGAAAATAGGCAAGGAGGGATGACAAAATATCGAAGGGGGATTTGGGAAAGGCCTGTTTCCCACCATCCACACATTCAGATTAGAAGGCTAACAGTTATTTATGAGGTGGTCAAGTCATGAATTATTAACTATAGAGTGATGCCTTTGCTAGTGATAGTATTTTCTTAGCACTTTGTTTATTTTAGCGAACATTTGCTTCCCACACTACATTAAGAGTGAACATTTAAAAGAACTGTACCAAAATATTTTTGTCGGTGTGTTTGTCATTGAGAATTTGAGAGGAAACAGAAAGCTTTGTCCTCATGCAGTGAAAGCTCTCACTTGTAGCCTAGACAAAGCCAGAGAGGTAGGGCCAGATTCATATCTGCACTTGTGTGGGGCAGAATGGGGGACTCTGATTGGCAGGGGCCCTAGCTCTGTGAGAACCTGGTTGTTATGAACAAATCAGGACAGAGAAGCTCCTCACTTTCGTGGGCTGTTCAAGTTCAAATTACCTTTGGGGAGCGGAAAGCCAGCCTCACTGATTGGAGAGTGGAATCTTTCAGGCAGAGTGAGTCTCATGAGGTCAACCTTGTCAGCATCCTGCTTCTGGGATAAAGGACACTGGATAAGTGACCGTCCTATGGCAGATATCCCTCAAAAAGGCATATTTAACTTTAATGAAATAACAGTTGAGGGTTGAACTTACATTGAAATTGACAAATATAATTTTGAATCTGTTATTAAGGCTGTCCAATTTTTGAGTTAGACATAAAGTAAAAGAATGCTGCAATTGCAAACTTCCTGTTCATAATGTAAAAACTAAAAATTATACATTTCTGATTTATATTTTACCTTTTTGATACAAAATTCAATGACCTAGCTCCATAACACACATTTTAAAATTTTGTTCCTTTCCTTCTTAATTGACCACCTAAAAGTAAAATTAATCCTTCTGGGGTTAAAAGTAGTTCACATTTGGCATGCCTAATAACTTCTTTCAAACTTATGGTCAACACACTTGATCATTAGAATCAGTACGCTTGCTTTCCAATTTGTACTCATTTAAAAATAAAAACATAAAAGCTAAATTCAATATGTTGGTTGTACAGTTTGAGGATCACCTGCAGACAATAACGCCCTTTATTTACAGAGTAGTTTACTTTTTCAGAGCATTTTAGATAGTCTTGCAAAAGCACTAGTTTCTCTGAGAATACACATTTGAAAGAATATCCATCTATCAAAGGACAAAATGAGGTTATTAAAATGGCTTTGTTAACTGCAATGATTGTGGCATCAGAAACTAGGGTTTGAATTTCTTTTTTGAAAGTGGAAAAAATTAATTTTCTTTGAATGCAATGTTTGCCTGATTCAGGAACAGCTGCTCCATTTCCAACTTTCTAATCTTTTCTTTATAAAACTAAATAACCTAATGACAAGTTTTACACTTAAAAGTTCTTAGGAGATAATTCCTTGTCTTGTAAATTTTGATACAACAGCAAAATAGGCTAACACAATAGAAAAGGCATGTGAAGAAATGTTACTTCGTGGCCATGAATGTGGGCTCTGACATTGAGCAGGCCTGAATTGTACCCTGGCACTGACACTTACTAACTATGAGACTTCGGGGCAAGCCACAACAACTTTGTACCTCAGTTTCTTTACCTGTAAAATGGGGGATAGCAGTATTTGTTCATAATTGCTGGGTGAATAAAATAATAGGATGCATGAAAATATTTTAGAATAGGGCCTGGCCTAAAAATATATTAACATTTTATTGTATTCACATATTAATAATTACTATTATTTTCCCTTTAGCAATCATTATTGTTTTACTCATCTACCACAAATTTCTATTTATTATTTTACAGGTACCCTAACTACTTTCCAAATAATTTTAGTCAGTTTAAAAGAAAATCGGAGGTATAGTAAGACCCAAACCAATTAACATAAAAGACAAAAATCTGAAAGAGAAATGGACCAACTCTGATGAGAATTCCTGGTTGAAGAAAGACACAGCAATGAACACACAACTTAGCTCTGAGATTCTTACCAACCAGGGCAAAGAGGGAAACACAAAGGATTCAACAATTGAGTAGATTGTCATCTAGATGAAAATATTCCAGTTTGTTTTAATTATCAATTAAAACTTGTGGTTTAAACTATAATGATTTATATTTTTTCAGGGTTCTGTGAGTTGGCTGAGTGATTGTTCTGCTGATCTTGCTTGGGGTCACACATGTGACTAAGGATCATATATGTAGTTGATGGATCACTGGAGCCTGGGATCAGCTGGGGATGTTTATCACAATATTTTATTTAGTCTCCATGTGGTGAACTTGAACTTCCTAACAGCATGACAGACTCAAGTTAGCATTGCAAGAGGGAGAATTCCAACGGGACAATCCTTTATATACAAGTGCTTATCAAGTCTCTCCTCATGTGATGTGTCTCATGATGAAATCAAATCATATGACCAATTTCAGAGTAACCCAAAGTTGGAACGCCAGAAGTCATGGGTTATGGGGTCCACAGTCCACCATAGTTTCTTAGGACAGGCAGAGTTAGAAATCTGAAACTCATTAGCCCCTATAACTACTTTCTTTTTCTTTTTTTGAGCTGGAGTCTCACTCTGTTGCCCAGGCTGGAGTGCAGTGGTGCCATCTCAGCTTACTGCAACCTCTGCCTCCCAGGTTCAAGCAATTCTCCTGCCTCAGCCTCTTGAGTAGCTAGGATTACAGGCATGTGCCACCATGCCCAGCTACTTTTTGTATTTTTAGTAGAGACAGGATTTCGCCATGTTGACCAGGCTGGTCTCGAACCCCTGACCTCAGGTCATCCTCCCGCCTCAGCCTCCCAAAGTGCTGAGATTACAGGCATGAGCCACTGCACTCAGCCCCCATAAGCATTTTTAATATTTGCTTTGCAGCTGTCTTCATGCTTTATATGCTTTTAATTATTAAATCTTGCTTCTCTGTGTTACATTCTTCTTCCCTTTACTCCCTCTATAGTGACATCACCAGTCTATGGCTTATCAGTCCTATCAGCCAGAAACTACAAAGATTTTGTTAGCCTTCTGCCTCCAGCAGCCCTGGAACAATTTTCTCTGCCTTTTTGCTGATGACTCCCCACACCTTCTCTACTAAAACCGAAGTTCAGCAATAATCCTGTGCATGCTGCTGGTGGATGCAAACACTTCAGCAAATCTCCTTGAGCTGTGATGAAACACCGTTCTTGTAGTTGTAGGAGGTGTGAATTAGGCCAACTGAATGAATAGTCAAAGTACAAATTCCTGGGCCTATTATAGCCTTATAGAGAGGTCATATGGGACATTCTGTAAGCACAAATAAGGATTGCCCTCTGAATTATACTCTCTTGCCCTTCTTCTGCCTTCTAATGCTCATTTTTTCTTTTAGCATTTTATGTATCCTTGGCCTACTTTACCTCTGCGTACATAAGTATGGGTAAGAGAGTGGGAGCAACAACCAAACGGCCTTGGATACAATTCTTTCCATCTCTCTTGATCACGGTGTGACTTTGGGTAAATCATGTTGCCTCTCTGAGCTTGCTTCATCATTGGTTAAATGGAAATAATACTTCCTACCTCATATTATCTTCATAAAAAAACTAAATGTGACAATACAGCCTAAAACATAGTAAAAATTCTATTATTGCTATGATTGTACTTTCTGTGGTGCATAAGAATAAAGCCAGTGCAGAAGAAAGCAGAGTTGACAAGAACCTACTCAATCTCGATGTCATTATTTGAGCCTTTGGATCCAGCTGTGCGTAAAGCCTGTTCTCCCCGCTGAACTTCTCAGTTACTAGGGTTGATGGATTCCTTTTTTGGTTTAAGCCAGCTGGGGTTAGATGTCTGTCACTTATAACGGAGAAGTTCTGGCATGTGTAGGACCAAACCTACTCTGTGTCAGTTTCATCTGATGAATATGTTTTAAATGCAGATTCTTGATCCTACCATTAGAGATTCTGATTTTGTTGGCTTGGAATGGGGCCCAGGAATATGTATTTTTAGGGTACTCAAGATGACTCAGATGTCACCAGCTTACACATCCACTTTAGGAAACTATTGCCTTAAATTAGGAGTCTTTTTATTTGGCAGTCTCTTCAGGACTTTCTAAGGTACCTTGCAAATAAATGGACCATTAGCCCATTACATATTTGTTGAATTGAACACACATTTCAAGAATATGAGCAATGAGACAGTCCAAATTCCTTTTCCTTTTAAAGTATTATTTTTAATAGACAAATAACAGTTGTAAACCTTTATGGGTTACAATGTGATGTTTCGATACATGTATACATTGTGGAATGATCAAAGTGCCTAATTAGCATATTAATCACCTCAAATATTTATTTTTTCTTTGTTGAGAACATTCAAAACAATTTTTTTTAGCTATTTGGAACTATACAATAATTATTCTTGTCAGGAGGATTATATGAAGTTGGCAGGACAGCCAAAAAGAATCAGATTATCTCCAGAAATTTCTATGTACCTTTGGGTACAATTGCATCTTGCAGTAGCTACCTTGAATTAATGTAGTACAAGTTTTAAATGCCATTTAGTTTTCTCCCTCTAGCTTTAAAGTTTTAGTTATGACTCATTCATCCTATGACCTTGGACCTGTTGCCTGAAATAAGTGAATTCTGCACTTTATTGTTTGTTTCAAATTAAGATCTCTTTGCTACATATAAAGATTTCATGTTAGGGTTGCCCTTTATGATAAATTTTATTCACACTGAATGATTGTTTAATAAAAATTTCAGTCTCATTCCAACCACATCAAGGAGTTCCCAGGGACCAGTTTCATATACTCAGGATCCTGATAAATGGAGTGGGAATCCTCTTTATTAAAGACAGGCTGTAAAAGGTGCTATTGATGAAAGTATTAACAGCATATGCTATCAAAGTGGGAGAAAAATCAGAGTCCACCTGGAATAGAACTTTGTTTCATTTATTTGATGCTCACTTGGGTGATTTCATGCTCTTGGCCCCGCAAATATTACAACTGCTCCCTCTGAAGGCCTATCTGGATGTATTTTTAAGGGTTATAGGCTGAAGCTGAGAACGTGACCACAGAAGATTTATTCTAAAGACTTTCTGTGGAAACCACTCATCATCTGCACTGAGAGGGAGGCAGTTTGGATGTGAGTTTGGAAAGATAATTTTTAAAAGCAGCAATACATTTGGTGGTTTGAATTACAAAGCTGAAGGAGGCCAGAGATAACTAAATTAGAACCACTGGAATTAAATTCGAACCTAGAAATTCACAAGCCAGAGAAATATAACCAAACATATCTACTCACACATTAGGTCTCCCTCTGATTAGATGCACAATAGTGTACAAGGGTGAGAGGTACCATCCCATTTTAAACATCATGATAAAACCTGTAGCCCCATCTTTTTATGGGGAACACAGGCAATTATAACATCAGAGCCATGGGTTCTTCTAGTAGAAGACATGCTAAGGATCTCCAGCAGGGAGAAATATATTCCATTCCTCTTGATACACTGACATTGATAAAATGACGTTTTCAGATGGACGAAAACTTTGGCATTATATAGCCCAGATTTCTTATCCTTGATTTCATGGATCTATTGTGGGGAGGGGTAGGCAGGGGTTGAGGTTTATAGCATCATTGGAAACCATGAAATATGTAAATAAGATTGCATGTTTGTGTGTATATGAGATTTTATTGTGCAGAAGTACCTGAGAAAGACAAAGAACCATTGTTTTCTCCCACGGACTCATTTTACAGATGGAAGTACTAAGGACCAGGCTGACATCCCCAATGTCTCACAGCAAGTAACTGACAGGACTGGCTCTAAATCTTTCAATTATGACAGACAAATGGGAGCCTGCTTGTGAACTTGAGGTAGAGGGTCAGGGGCTATAAATTGAAAACCCTGGAGTGAAATTAACCTGCAGTTCAATTTTGTTTGATCTGCATAATTTTTTATCCATTGGGAAAAGTCACATAAATACCCAAATTCTTCTGAAAAATGGCAGGATTTAGCAACAAGGAGCCCACATTTCCTTAGCATGTGCTCACCAGTTTGACCCAGTCCCTTCCCCTTTCTACTATCATGTGTTCAGCTGCTTTTCTTAGTCACCTGCTCTACTTGATCTGCGTAGCACTTGAGTTTATGATTCTGGGTGTAGAGAATTCTAACACCTGCTGGGTCTCTTGGGAGGTTTCAAAAGCTCCTTTGGGTCTGGTTCTGTGTCAGTCAGAGTAGACTAGTTTTGTTTGTAGTTTATATTAAAAATACCCTTGATATTGTCTGGCTTTGTGTCCCCACCCAAATCTCATCTTGAATTGTAATCCCCACGTGTTGAGGGAGAGAACTGTAATCCCCATGTCGTGGGAGGGAGGTGATTGGATCATGGGGGCAGTTTCCCCCATGCTGTTCTCATGATAATGAGTTCTCATGAGATCTGATAGTTGTATAAGGCAATTTTTCCCTGCTCTTGCTGGCTCTTCTCTCTCCTGCCACCATGTGAAGAAGGTCCTTGCTTCCCCTTCACCTTCTGCCATGACTGTTAGTTTCCTGAGGCCTCCCCAGCCATGTGGAACTCTGAGTCAATTAAACCTCTTTCCTTTATAAATTACCCAGTCTCAGGTGTTTCTTTATAGCAGTGTAAGAACAGACAGATGCAACCCGCAAATCACAGTGGTTTAAAATAACAGACATTTAATTCTTGCTCATGAAACATGCCCATCAGGATTGCCATGATAGTCATTTAGGGATCCAGACTGATGGAGCAGGTGCCATCTCAAATGATGCTGGCAAGAGCTCTGGATGGTGTCTAATTGACAGTTAAATGCTTGTGGCCAAAAGTGACACGTTTCATGTGCTCCTAGCTCATTGGTCACTACCAATCACATGGCCTCATACAACCTTAAGGGCTTGGAGGTGTGATCCTATTGTGTGTGCAGAAGGCAGAGGCTGAGGAATACTTAGTGAGAACTACTGATTCCTTTTGCCAGCCTTGTGGAAACTGAGTGGTGGGATGTAATTCCTGCACGTGTGAGATTTCCTTGGGTCACCTGTAAACACCTTATCTACGATAACAAAGCACTCTGTGTGTGAGGAACATGGAAGCAGCAAAGTCCATGTGAAGTTCAGGATGTTCTGTGGCGATAGAAGCCTGCCATCTGGCCTGGATTCAAGTCCCAGATTTCTCACTGTGTGGTACTGGGAAAATGCTCTGTATATTTGAGTCTCAGTTTTCTCATCTATAACTTAGAGTACTAATATCATCTGTCTTTGTTAGCATAGCAGCCTAAACTGACTAAGTACTAAAGATGACAGAAATTTCTCACAGCCGTGGAGGCTGGAAGTCTGCGATCAGGGTGACAGCATAATTGAGTTCTAGTGAGGGCCCTCTTCTGAGGTACAGACTGCCAACTTCTCATTGTATTCCTCTGTTTTGGAAAGAGGGTCAAAAACCTCCCTGGAGTCTCTTTTATAAGGGAACTAATACTAGTCATGAAGGCCCCACCCTCATGACCTCATCACCTCCCAAAGGCTCCATCTTCTAATACCATCTTGTGGAGATTAGAGTCTCAACATATGAATTTGGAGGAGACACAGACATTCAGTCAACTGCACCATCTTCTGAGTTTTTAGAGATAATTACATTAAATGAATTCAGAGAGTAGGCATAAAGCCCAATATTGTATCTCTATCAGTGGTAGTTACTATTTTTGAGGATGCTACATTGTAGTGGCTATAAAGGGGGTTCACACGTAGCTATAAGACTTTGGGAAAGTCATCAAACTTCTCCATGCCTTAATTTACTGATCTTAAAAATGAACAGTCACTGTGCCTGTGCCTTAAAATCATTATGATGATTCAATGTGGTTTTGTATGAAAAGCACCTCACAAAAATTAAGTACTTGAAAAATATGGCATACTAGTATTTTAAAAATATGACATGGATTAGTATGCAGATATACAAATTCTTTTATTTCTTTAAAAAATAAAAAATAAAAAGTACCACTAACAATTCTAGCCCAAAGAGGTCTAAAAAGCTCTCTGGGGTCCCTGTTATAAAGATACTAATCCCATTGATCTCAGTCTTATCAACTCTGCTAACCAATATTACTATCATTTTATTGGAGCCTGTTTCTATCTTAAAATGTTTTTACTTTATAACCGTCTTAGATATAAGACTCTCTGTTGTTGGGACTACAGACTTTCCTGGTGTTTTCTGATGAGGATGAACTCTATTCTGAGAATTTGGCAGCTCTACTGGTCTTTGACCCACGTGGTACATTTGTGCAGCAGTCAGACATTTATAACACAGTTCAGGGAGTTGCTGCCAGTACTCATCAGTGCCAAGTTGCTTAGGCAAAAATGTGGGGAACATTTTGTCTTATCTACTCAACTCCTTCCCTAAGAACCCAATGAACGAATTGACCCTAGGGAATCAAGCAATCAAACAGATTACTATTGCCACAGATCCTCTTGTGAGTATCCCAGACAAGCATAAGAGAAATAGAAGATATTATAAGCCAAACGAAAAAAAAAAATCAAGAAATACAGAAAAGGGTGGTTGTCTGTACTGAAAACTTGAATCTCAGTTCTCCAAATATCAAAGTCTTTAAGGGTTTTGTTTCCCTTCCCCGCTACCTTTTTGTTTGTTTCTGAGACGAAGTCTCACTTGTCGCCTAAGCTGGAGTGCAGTGGCGCGATCTCGTATCACTGCAACCTCCACCTCCAGGGTTCAAGCAATTCTCCTGCCTCAGCCTCCTGAGTAACTGGGACTACAGGTGCCTGCCTCCACGCCCAGATAATTTTTTGTATTTTTAGTAGAGAAAGGGTTTCACCATGTTGGCCAGGCTGGTCTTGAACTCCTGACCTCAAATGATCCGCCTCCCTCGGCCTCCCAAAGTGCTGGGATTACAGGTGTGAGCCACCGCACCTGGCCACTTGTTCCCCTTTTATAGATGGAGAAAGTGAGGCCCAGAGAGGTTAAGCAATTGTCTAAGGTCACACGGGACACATGGTGAATCTTAAATTTAAACCAGACCTAACTAGCTCTTTCCACTATACGATGTTGACAGGGTTTGGCTGTGTTCCCATTCAAATTTCAACTTGAAATGTATCTCCCAGAATTTTCATGTGTTGTGGGAGGGACCTAGGAGGAGGTAATTGAATCATGGGGGCTGATCTTTCCCATGCTAGTCTTGTAATAGCGAATAAGTCTCACGAGATCCGATGGGTCTATCAAGAGTTTCTGCTTTTGCTTCTTCCTCATTCTCTCTTGCTGCCACCATATAAGAAGTGTCTTTCACCTCTTGCCATGATTCTGAGGCCTCCCCAGCCATGTGGAACTGTAAGCCCAATTAAACCTCTTTTTCTTCCCAGTCTTGGCATGTTTTTATTAGCAGTGTGAAAATGAACTAATACAGTAAATTGGTACCAGTATCGTGGGACATTGCTGAAAAGATACCCGAAAATGTGGAAGTGACTTTGGAACTGGGTAACAGCAGAGGCTGGAACAGTTTTGGGGGCTCAGGAGAAGACAGGAAAATGTGGGAAAGTTTGGAACTTCCTAGAGACTTGTTGAATGGCTTTGCCCAAAATGCTGATAGCGATACGGACAATAAGGGAAGTAGAGCATAGAAGTTTGAAAAATTCACAGCCTGACTATGTGATAGAAAAGAAAAACCGTTTTTCTGGGGAGAAATTCAAGCCAATTGCAGAAATGTGCATAAGTAGCATGGAGCCTAATGTTAATCCCCAAGACCATGGGGAAAATGTCTCCAGGCCACATCAGAGACCTTCATGGCAGCTGCTCCCATCACAGGGCCAGAGGCCCAGGAGGAAAAACTGGCTTGGTGGGCCGGGCCCAGGGTCCCTGTGCTGTGTGCAGCCTAGGGAGTTGGTGCCCTATGTCTCAGCTGTTCCAGCCATGGCTGAAAGGGGCCAGTGTACAGCTCGGCTGTGGCTTCAGAGGGGGAAGCCCCAAGCCTTGGCAGCTTCCATATGGTGTTGAGCCTGTGGGTACACAGAAGTCAATAATTGAGGTTTGGGAACCTCCGCCTAGATTTCAGAAGTGCCTGGATGCCCAGGCCAAAGTTTTCTGTAGGGGTGGGGCCCTCATGGAGAACCTCTGCTAGGGCAGTGTGGAAGGGAAATGTGGGGTTGGAGCCCCCACACAGAGTCCCTACTGGGGCACTGCCTAGTGGAGCTGTGAGAAGAGGGCCACCGTCCTCCAGACACCAGAATGGTAGATCCACTAACAGTTGCAACGTGCACCTATAAAAGCTGCAGACGCTCAAGGCCAGACTGTGAAAGCAGCCAGTAGGACGGCTGTATCCTGCAAAGCCACAGTGGTGGAGCTGCTCAAGAACATGGGAACCCACCTCCTGCATCAGCATGACCTGGATGTGAGACCTGGAGTCAAAGAAGATCATTTTGGAGTTTTAAAATTTGACCATCTCACTGGATTTGGGACTTGCATGGGCCCTGTAACCCCTTTGTTTTGACAATTTTCTCCCATTTGGAATGGCTGTATTTACCCAATACTTGTACCCCCATTGTATCTAGGAAGTAACTAGCTCGTTTTTGATTTTACGGGCTCATAGGCAGAAGAGACTTGCATTATCTCAGATGATACTTTGGACTGTGGAGTTTTGGGTTAATGCTGAAATGAGTTAAGACTTTGGGGACTGTTGGGAAGGCATGATTGATTTTGAAATGTGAGGACATGAGATTTGGAGGGGCCAGGGGCAGAGTGATGTGGTTTGGCTGTGTCCCCATTCAAACCTCAACTTGAATTGTGTCTCCCAGAATTCTCACATGTTGTGGGAGGGACCTAGGGGGAGGTAATTGAATCATGAAGGCCAGTCTTTCCCGTGCTATTCTCACATGTTAGTGAATAAGTCTCATGACATCTGATGGGTTTATCAGGAGTTTCCACTTTTGCTTCTTCCTTATTCTCTCTTGGTGCCGCCATGTAAGAAGTGCCTTTCACTTCCTGCCATGATTCTGAGGCCCCTCCAACCATGTGGAACTGTAAGTCCAATTAAACCTCTTTTTCTTCCCAGACTCAGGTCTCTCTTTATCAGCAATGTGAAAATGGACTAATACACATGTAATTTCTCCTGTCAGGGGAAATGTTAGCTCCAAAATGTCAGCTTTAGAGTCCCCTCAAGATATGGCCTAGAGAGGTTAATATGTTTCTCAGAGAGATAAAATAATTAGCTGAAGATTTCAGGGCTGGTAAGCTGGGGGTACTGGCTCAAAAGCCTACATTCTCTTCCTGGTTCCTGGTTCCATCCAGCTCTTCAAATCAGGTTGGGCTGGATGCAAATAGTGGCTCCTTAGACTCCTTCAGGTTTCCCCAATCGGGAATTTTAGGGACTCATTCAGGAATTTCCCTAATGTGCTTTAGGGCAAAAAGATAAATGCCAAGACTAGCCAGTTTCTGCTGGCTTTGGAATAAAGAGCTGTGGTGAAAGGCTGCATTCTAATCTCCCACATGGGGGCTGTGCCATACTGTTCCTACACTGCTTAGTGGATTTGCATTTTGAACGAATCTGCTGGTCAAAGATCACTTTTTCATCTGCTGTTTGCGGGCAACTTTCCACTCTCTTGTGCTGACTGAAACGAAGTATGATACCAGTCCTGCCCAGGCAAGCTGCTTCTAGTGAATAGGAAGTGAGCAACCCTGGATTCCAGGCCAGGGGGAGAGAGGTGAGAGGTGAGGTCAGCACATCTGGTTTCTGCCCTCAGACTTCTTTACAGCTGAGGGAAAGGTATGCTCTTTAAAAGGACAGTTAAGTGGGCCCTAAGAAAGCCCAAGAGATCTTGGCTGTCCTCTACCTGGGGGATGTCAGGCTTCTTCAGCATCAAGCTGGCAGAGGCTCCCAGGACTGGTGTGGAAGGACAGAGCAGTTTTCCCATGTGATAGTGAACTTGTTTCAAGAGGTGTCAAGAGATCCACACTAAGCCTGGTGCTGTTAACTCCAGCTGGTTCTCAACTGAAGTTTTTGGGGGATGGGGAAGAGCGTGATTTCTCGGATAGAGGAAATATGCTGTTGGTTGAATATAGGATTGTACTTCTCTCGATATGTCTTGGAAAATTTCCTTAGGTTTTGGAAGCCTCGGAACCCTCTAGCATTTCTATTTCAGAGGCTAAGTCTATGAGGGTCCCAACAAGAAATATAAACAGTACAGTCTGCTGGTGATAAAAACAATGGCGGTAGTGAGGAGAGGAGGAATTGAGGAAAATGTTTCTTCTTGGCTCATGATAGTTCCTTTCTGTGAAAGGGTGCAATTGACAGAAACAGTGGGGGATTCACCTGTGGCACCACTGTCCCTACCCTAGCAAGGAGGGACCTATCTGGTTGGAAAATTTCAGAAGAAAAACTAGCTCTTCCTTTTTGTCCTCTCAGATATGAACCCATTGGCAGAAATGTGAGTTCTTCCCAGCTTCTCCATGCTCTAAGTATTACATGGCATCACCGCTTGGGTTGGTTGTGTTAACTTACCTGCCAGAGGGTTGAGGGTGAGAGTACCTGAAACCATTGAAATCTGCAAATACAAACCACAGCTTCCATCCTAGTCTTTATCTGTCATACAGGTTAGAGTTGCACTTTCCAATCCGCAACTCTTATGTCTTCTTTCTCTGTGAAGAATGCAGGTGTTGATGGGCATATTTATTGTATCCCTGTGATAATTTTATGTGTCAACTTGGTCAGGCACCTAGTTCTTTCATCAAACGCCAATCTATATGTTGCTATGAAAATATTTTAGATGTGATTAACATTTAAATCAGTTGACTTTAAGTAGAGCATATTTGTGTCCATAATGTGGGTGGGCCTCATTCAATCAGTTGAAAGCTTTCAGAGCAAAGACTGCGATTTCCCAAGAAAGCAGCAATTCTGACTCAAGACTGCAACATACAAACCCTGCCCGAGTTGCCAGCCTACAGACTCAGAACTGCAACACCAACACAACTGAATTTCCAGCCTGCCAGCTTGCCCTACGGATGTGGACTGATTAGCCCCCACAGTTGCATAAGCTAATTCCTTGAACTAAGTCTCTCTCTCATATGTATCTCCTAATGGTTCTATTTCTCAGAAGAACTCTGGCTTATACAGCCTCTCAGGATCCCAGCACATAATGACTAATAACTGTGGCTGATATCATTGAGTCCTCACCTAATCCTCACAATTACTCACAAGGTAGGCAATAACATTCCTCTGATTTTAAAGATGGGGGAACTTAGATGTGAAACAGTTAAGTAACTTGCTCAACTAGTAAGTGGAGATGCAGAATTTGAATTCAAATTTTCCTGAAACCATAACTGATGTGTTTAACTATTATACCATGCAGCCTCCAGACCAGAAAAGGAAGTCCTACTCAAAGTTATGATATAGTGCATAGTTAAGTTGAATACACCCAGTTGATCACAGTCAAGAGAGGAAAGTCTTTGTCTATTAGTCTTATGCTGAGTGTTTATACTTTGAGTGTCTCTCTGTTTCAGTGCTGGATGAAAGAATTACATGTTAAAGCTGATAGTAATAACCCAATGGTTACTTCTCTGGCCAGCCTCATTGGTGCTTCCAGCACTTAGCTTGGGATATGATCAATGGTTCTGAGTGTCCTTTTTGTATTTGTTAGTCTAATATTTAACATAACCAACAACTCCCAATGATGGCTATAGGGAGCACACGTACCAGCAAGGATAGTGGCATGAAGAAATGAAAGAATCATCATTGATAAAATTCACCTTTGAGGATTTGTTCATACATTCCTCTCTCTCTTCATGCATTTATCTGATAGTCAACCAGAAAGGTTTATTGAGAAGTTATTCTGTGCGTGTATTTTTATTTCATTCATTCATTTATTCAGAAATGAAATTCTTATTACATACTGTGCCTTGCTAGTGGATTCTCCCAAATTCACCCTCATTTTCGCATCCTGCCTTCAACGTCTCTCCTGCCTACCTCTTGGAAATGAATTGTTTCTACTCCCTCAGAGCCTTGCTCTGTATTTTCCATGATGATATTTAATTTGATACACTAATACAGAGAAATGGATTAATGGAATTGAATGGCATAACGGTTAACATATACTCACTTTAAGTGAGATTTTTTAAAAGCACATCATCTTGATGCAGAAGCAACAACTTCTATGATAGATGCATTAGGCAATATATTGTGGGTGGTTTTGGTCTGATGAGCCTTCCCGGTGCCATGTTGAGGGTAACACTACCGTTTTGTGAGAAGCCAGCAATATGTCATCTTGCCTGACATTTTACTTGTTCACAGGATGATTTTGTCATTAAATAAAAAGAACCAAATAAGTATTTGCATTAAGAAACTAATTTATCTAAGATAAACACAATGATTGAAAGAGGCCAACAGACTTCAAAGTGTCTCCTCTCTGGTTTCAAAAAATATTACTTTACTCATGTCACAGAGACTGAAGCTGCCTAATCAATAGCCATATTCCTGAACCAACATTTTGGTTAGGATGTAATTCCCACCAATATTTTGGTTAGGATGTCTAGCTAAAAGACTGCGTTTTCCACGCTCCATGTAGATAGCTAGTAGGGTGTTTCTTCTAGGAAGGTTCTACAAGTAATGCTGACTCAGCTAAGAGGTGTTTGCCTTTTGTTTTTCCCTCTTTTTCCTTCCTGGAAAGCAGACATAAAGGCTGTAGCTTCAGCAGCCATTTTGGAACATGAAGCAACGTTAAGAATTGAAGACACATAATAGTATCGTAGAGTATAAAGATAGGGAGAGTTTGTGTCCTTGGTGAGTAGGGAATTATTCCCTCCATATTGGACTATGTATGTCCAGAATTCTTTGATGTAAAGAAGATATACATTTCTGCCTCATTTCAACTAAATTTTTGTTTCCATGTATGTGTTCTAGGCACCTGAATCTAATGGCAACTAACACATCCCCCAAGTTTATCATTAAAATTTATGAACTATATTATCCTAATAATAATGTTTCATTAATGGAAGCAGTCTGGTATCTTGAGTTTATTCACAGCTAACTGTTCTAGCTGGTTAGTGTAAATGGAAAACAAGTTTCTGTACATTTTGAGTCATGGCTCCATGTCTCTTCTTTTGAACATGTATCCTTGATTTTCTTTGTTGTCTTATTATTGCTACTCATGGATTGTTCAATGTACTTTTAAAGAAGTCACTGTTCAGAGAATATAACTCACTTTAAGTGAAAAGCTGCTTACTCATTCTCTTCCTTCCCCTTCCTCCCCATCCCCCCAGCTCCCAAATTTGAGTACAGTTATGCCCAATGTAATTTATTGTGATTTTCCCCCTTCTTCTAAACAATATCTATGTTGAAGAATTGAACACCTGTAAAACGTTTGTTATTCTCACTTGTCCTAATCAGGAATTCAATAAAAAGGCATTCTGAAATCTTGGAAATACTGAGGTTTTTCTGAACTTAAACTGATCTGTTAAACCAGTTAGTTGAGCAAGGCCAGATGAGCCCTCAGGAAAAATCATGAAAACGAAATTAAATCGAACACAAAAAGCAATTTGCCAGCGGTGAACTTAATTCACAATTTGCCTCCTCTGGAGAAGAGTATTCAGCCTTGGCCACACGCCAATGAGAGCTCCATGCGATAATCTATAGGATTGCACAATTCCTCTTAGGACAGTAATGAACGGAAAAATAACATTTGTTCTGCCAAAGTATGTGGACTTGCTGACATTTGCTGAAATACAGATATCATCTGAGTGAATAGGATGTTTTCCTGAAGGTGCTTTGGAGAGCCAGTAGGTTACACATCTTTTCCACGCATACATAAGACAGCTTGAATTTCTGGTAATTGTGAGGGCTTGAACCTTGCAACTATTTCCAATAAACCCCTGGTGGCTTTTGAACTTTGTCAAGATCATCTGTTGATATACACAACCTGGTGAGAAACTTGCCTTTGTGATTTTCAGTAATGTTTGTCTATTTCTCTCCACTCCTCATTGGAATGATGATTTAAGGGAGATAGAATCTGGAATAACTGGTGGGGAGGGGAGTCAGCAGACTTTAAATCAAGTGGACCTGTCATTTAAATTGCCTGATTCTAGATTGAACAAAGGAAACATGCTGGGAAAGTCTGGGGGAAAATATGCTACATTTTATATTCTCTGACGGAGCAAATGGGGGGAGATTTTAAAATGATGGAGATTAACACCTATTCACATTGGATACTTTCATGTCAGAAGGCTTCAGGGATGGATTTGTAGAAGGCAAAATACATGAAACTTGACAGCTAATGGCAAGTCTGAATAGTCTTGCCTAGATGATATGCTGTATTTCAGGTATTTCTGGGCATTTCATTGTTGGGAGATTCAGATCTAAAGTAGGCTTTGAGGGATGAAAAGGAGATGGTTTCCAGCTAAGAATACAGTAGACATTGAGTATAATTAAGGTGAAACAGAGATGAGCGGTACTAAACATGTGGTAAAAGCATTTCAGGATGAAATGTGGTGAATTACTCAGAAGCAGAAAAAAATGAGCAGAAATGGACAAATTATTCAGTAACACAGTCAATAAGGACTTGGCCAACAGGCATCAAAATATTAGAGAATCAAAAAATAATCTTAAGGAATTAGAATATGTGTTTTGGTAATATCTATTCCATATATTTTAGGATTAGATACATGGGTGTGTATGTATTCCATTATGTATGTGGGAAATTATGACTGACAATACAACTGCAGGAGTTTTCATGTAAAGATAGATTAGATTTGATAGCTTCAAATTCATTTTTAATAATTGTTTTATTCATTAATAAATAGAAGGACACAATTTAGACTCCTTATTTGTGGTATTACAACGAAAACAGTAACCCTCTCTAATATGGCAACAAGTGTTTAAAGATATGTATAGCTGAGGGTGGGGTCAGTCATAGGGAAAGAAATTATAAGTAATTGAAAATATTGTGCTAAAAAGGGCCTTTGATATTACAATGATGTAAAGTCTTAAGAGTTAAACTGGAATGTAGAAGTCACACAGTCAGGTTTGGGTGGGTAGTTTGGTTAGTGTAGTTGTCATTGAATCCAATCTAATAGTCATCAAATGAAGTCCAATTCAGATTGATGAATACACATATGATGCTCACTGTGTACCATGTACTTGTGCTAGTTGTTGTGAAGTCAAAAATGAATGTTACAGCACCTATTTCTAAGAAACTTATAGTCCACTGAAGGCACAGGGAAGACATGGAAGATATTATAAGTAGTAAACTCTGGAAAGTGACAGGACAGAATGTATGTAAGGAGACATATGCATTTGTAGAACATGTATTAGGTACAGAAATAACATCATAAGAGAATAGTAACATTGTCTTGCGAGTGTGACTTTTCTTAGGTTGAGGGAGTAGGGAAAATGGGAAACTTTAGGAAAGAATTTCCACATGAGATTTTTAAAGATGAAAAGGAGCAAGTCAGAGACATTCAAGGATGGTGATATGGTTTGGCTCTGACCCCACCCAAATCTCATCTTGAATTGTAGCTCCAATAATTCCCACATGTCATGGGAGGGATCCAGTGTCAGATAATTGAATAACAGAGGTGGGTCTTTCTGTGCTGTTCTTATGATTGTGAATAAGTCGCTTGAGATCTGATGGTTTTATAAAGGATAGTTCCCCTGCACAAGCTCTCTTGCTTGTCGCCATGTAAGATGTGACTTGCTCCTCCTTTGCCTTCCACCATGATAGTGAGGCCTCCCCAGCCATGTGGAACTGTGAGTCCATTAAATCTCTTTTCTTTATAAATTACCCAGTCTCCGGTATGTCTTTATTAGTAGTGTGAGAATGGACTAATACAGATGGACAGCAGGAAAATAACTGGAGAATATTGATTTAAACATTTGCTTTCTTCAGGGAATGAAAATAGAGACAGATCATCCATTCATCTCTCTTCCAGATCCAGTATTAAGAATCTAGAATTTCATGGTTCTGATGCCAATTTTGGTTTTGCATATTGATCTTGTTCATTTTCATCATTTTTGATAGAATTGAACTGAAAAATGCATCTGATGCTAAAAGCTTGAAAGAACTTTTGAGATGATCTTTGACTTCTTTCTATCACTCATTCACTTATTTTGAAAAATATTATTGAGAATCTACTCTGTACCAGGCTGTTGGGCACTATTGTGGACACTTAGAATACATCAAGAGATTGATGTGTTTGCTCTCATGGAGCTTATGCTGTAAGAGGGAGAGACAGACAATAACTAAAACACATCAGAAATATGTGAATATTATAGTTGGTCAAAAAGCAATAAATGCCAAGGGAAAAAAACCAGAGCATGTTATATGTGGGTGGATATATGTCCAAATTTGCCCAAGGCAGCCTTAGTTTATTCCTGTTGTGCCAGCATAACTATTAACAGCATCCCCTTTAACTCTAAAACATATCCTGGTTTACTTTAGATGCTATATAAATTCATAACTGCAGTTAATGGGAATCAGGTGTGTACATGTGCACATTCCAGGCCACATACAATAATTGAACATGCTGATCCAGCGAAGTCTCTTAGAGGAAGGACTTGAGCAAAGACCTGAAGAAAGTGAGAGAGTGAGCCACACAGGTATCTCAGTGAAGATTGCTCCAGGCGGAGAAACAGAGAAACAATTACGGCAAGGAATGCAGGGGTATTCCTTGTGTGTGGTGGGTGTGTGGTGGGGGGATTCATGCAGCTGGAGTGAATTAATGAGGGGCAGGCTGTAGGAGATGAGGTCAGGGAAGGTAGGAATAGGGAGCAGAAAGTGTAGAACCCTAGATCATCAGAAGGGAGTTGAGTTTTTCTGAGTCTAATGGGAAGGCATTGGGGATTTCTATACGGGAAGTACATAATCTGACTTCGTTTTAAAAGTATCAGTTTGTGGAGTCTATTCTTTGTGAAATATATACTTTAAGGTGTAAAAGTAAAGGCAGATTGTATAAGTAGGAGGCCCCACAGTACACTAAGCAAGAGATGCTCATGGCTTGGAACAGGGTGGTGGCACTGGAAGAGATGAGAAGCAGTCAGATTCTGGATATGTTACCACCAACAGAATTTCCTGCTGGACAGGATATGAGGGGATGAGCTCCTCATATCTTGCAGCAGTAACAAAAGATTCCTTCCAGGACTCGTTCAACAAACAATTTGGTGTTTTGTTTTAACTGAGCACTTCAAATAGAAGCACTTCTCTTACCTTGCTTCAAAGCCATGCCTCCTGTATTAGTACATTTTTCATGCCGCTGATAAAGACATACCCAAGATTGGGCAATTTACAAAAGAAAGAAGTTTATTGGGTTTACAGTTCCACGTGGCTGGGGAGGCCTCACAATCATGGCGAAGGTGAAAGGCATGTCTCACGTGGCGGTAGACAAGAGAAGAGAGCTTGTGCAGGGAAGCTCCCATTTTTAAAACCATCAGATCTTGTGAGACTCATTCACTATCATGAGATCAGCACAGGAAAGACCTGTCTCCATAATTTAACTACTTCCCACCAGGTTCCTCCCATGACATGTGGGAATTCAAGATGAGATTTGATTGGGGACACAGCCAAACCATATCACCTCACCTTTCAAAGCATCTGCAAAATGATGAACCCCATTAAAATTTAGTTTCTTGCATAGCTGCTTCTGTCTGGTAAACAGTAAAAATATTTCCAATGTGGATAGTTTTGGTGAATTGCAATGTGGTGTATGTAAGAAAGAGAGCATTTTGCTAAACATGGGACTTTCCAAACAGTAGCAAATAGGTAACGAACATGTTTATTGATATGTTTACATTTTGAAATGTTGGAAAGTGTTGATAGTGGGACATCCACATAGTAAGTAGAGGCCAGAGTTTACAGCTCTGCCTGTGTGGCTAACTGTGCGACTGTCATCACATCCCTCGACCCTCTGAGATGAATACCATTCGTTATAAATGGAGCATTTTATTGTGATTACAGTTCTATGTTTTTGTGTTTACTGTGCTTTCAGCTCTGACATTCTGTGACTCTGAACAGCTTAGGGGAACAAGGCTACAGATAGACATTTAGGATCTTGAGCTCTCATAGCACTTTGTGAGATTGTTATGGTTATCTCAGTCCTCTGATTTGCATATTCTTGCAAATTGCTGTCTAGGACTGATATCTTTTCTAACAACGGGTTATTCCCATGGGCCATAATTTAGAGAGGCCCTTATCATGCTGATTAAGAAGACAGGCATGTTTTTAAATTGGATAAAATAGTGCCTACATCCTAGGAATATTGTGTCATTGTATAAAAAATAAGAGTGATAATTAGTAACAATTATTATAACCAATGTTTGAAAATTTACTATGAGTAAGGTATCTTACGTGGAATCTTTTATTTAATTCTAAGCACAAAACAAACAAGACTGTATGGGTAGGTACTCTTCATATTCATTTTAGAGAGGAGAAAGCAGAGCCAGAGAACTGAATAACTTGCCCAAAGTAAGAAAATTTGCAAGTGGCAGTGTCACGATTAGAACCCAGGCAGTTGGCCTCCAGACCATGCACCACCCCAACCACCATACTTTACCCTTCTCAGTGCACAGAGAGGGTTAGCCCAGCATCTGACAATAGTGAGAACTCAACAAATGGAAACTATTGTGGTACCATATATGAACTATGTGGTACCATGAAGTGGGAATTCAATACCTGCTGGGTAACCAATGAATCTGTGAGTCATCTACACTGAGGCATTGGGGTGATAATTGGAATCAGAAAGAAATGAGCTCATGCAGGGGAGAAGGCAGGGAAGGGTTGAGAACTGAAATTTGGAGGATGAATAACCATATGCCCTAATGCATGCTTGGATGGTGTTCAACCTTGAAGTGACTGTTCTTATAACCTGCAGCAGAAACAAATGTTTTCTTCCAGGTCTGGTTGAGTGACTCTTGGATTTTGGTTCTAACTCTTTAAAACTGTTTCTCCCTCTCTGCTTCAAAGCCATGTCTTCCCTTTCAAAACATTTGCAAAACAATAAATCCTACATCCAAAGAGTCTATTGAAGTTTAGTTGCAAACATAACCACTTCTGTCTGGTAAAGATTAACAATGTTTCCGATATGGATTGTTCTGATTAATTGCTGTTGAAACTCCTGAACTGAATGTCAAAGCTGGAAAATGAACTTTTAACTGCACTCAAAAGACAAGAGCCCCGTGTATCCTTGAACATGATCCAATCAAAGAAATTGCAAAGGAAAACACAAGAGACAGTATTAAATTCATGGTGACACGAAAGTTTCTTGTTCATTTTTGAAAAACCACCAGGTCATTGTTCACTAAGAGACTTTTCTTTGATATTGACCTGCCTGATAAGTAAAAAACATCTTTCTAAAACATTATTCTTGACTTCTCTCGTTAAATATATATTAGTCCTACAAAATTCTGGTTTGCAAATCCTGATGCTCAGTCATCTTAAAAGAACTAAGGGGAAAGGAAAACTCAGTCAAGAAAATAGAAGTGCTTAATTGTCTATAATGTAGATTTTTAGATAAGGGGAGTATTAGCTGGTAATGTCCATTGGTGAATTGGCATCCTATCAAGGCCTGGCGTTTGACCTTTTTAGAGCTGTCTCCAAGGAATGACAGGGCACAGGGCATTTCTGCCATATGAGTTTTATTAGATGGTAATATCATATCTAAAAAACTGGGTGGCCTTGGACAAGTCATTTAATATTTCAGTTTTGTTTCATTCTTGAATAATATGAAGATAACACCACGAGTCTTGCTCACAATGAAGTTGTGTTCAAGTTGAAATGAGGTAATAAATAGACATGTAACTGCTGTATGAACTACAAAGCATGGGGTATGTGTAAGATACCATTATTATTGATTTTATACAGCTTCTCCCCTCTTCCTCATCTGGTTTGGCTAGCTCCTGATGCCATGGGTAGCAGTTTTATGGGAAACATGGGGCAGAGAATTACAGAGGTGTTTGATGTCTTGACTCTGGAAGTCTGTTTTAAGCTCATGATTGTTGATTACTAAAAGGGATGCATCTGTGTCCAACACTTTCAATAAATGTCAGCTATAAAATTTTTTCTTTATGATACAGTCCATGTTTTATGTCTATGCTACTCATCAACTATGTGCAAAATAAGTTATATGATTTCAGATGAGAACTCGTCTTCTTTCACACAGTCATGATAAATAAGAGTCATGATAAATAGCTCTTGTTAAAATGAGAAAATATGTCTGCTTCATGTTTACATGGGTAGAATTGATACATAAAATGGATATTTTGGCCGGGTGTGGTGGCTCACGCCTGTAATCCCAGCACTTTGGTAGGCTGAGGAGGGTGGATCACGAGGTCAGGAGATTGAGACCATCCTGGTTAACACGGTGAAACCCCATCTCTACTAAAAATACAAAAAATTAGCCCGGCGTGGTGCAGGCACCTGTGTTCCCAGCTACTCGAGAGGCTGAGGCAGGAGAGTGGTGTGAACCCGGGTGGCAGAGCTTGCAGTGAGCTGAGATCACACCACTGCACTCCAGCCTGGGCAACAGAGTGAGACTCTGTCTCAAAAAAAAAAAAAAAAAAAAAAAAGAAAGAATATTTTATTTAAGTTATTATTTTTTTAGAGACAAGGTTTCACTATGTTGCCCAGACTGGTCTCAAACTGCTGAGTTCAAGTGATCCTGCCACCTCTGCCTCTCAAAGTGTTGGGTTTATAGGTGTGAGCCACCATGCCTGGCCAAAAACGGATACTTTAAAATACTATTGCTTGATAAACACATTTAGTTCGAATATATCTCTTAGGAAAATATATATACATGAAAAACACACACATACATACATGTTATATAGAAACATCAAGTTTAGAAATGAGCAGAAGAATCCATAAGGAAAGAAGGCAATGGGAAATAATGTCATGTTAGCCTCAGCCTTAGAGAAGAAGCATTTTAATCACAATCTCACATGAACTGAAATAATTTCTAAATAATAGTTGAATGATGACATAACAAAAATATAATGGCTAGGAAATATTGCATACGTGGTAGATCATAGTATTTGTTCAAAATAGTCACTGTTTCTCTCTTCCAGACCCATTCCTCTGAGGCCACCAACAATGGTACCAAGAGAAGTGGGGCACTTCTATAAGATAGTTGAACATATGAAAGCAACTTTGGATAACAGGAAGAGGTTAGAATGCTTTGGAGGGCTCAGAAGAAGAAAGGAGGATGTGGAAAAGTTTGGAATTTCCTAGAGACCTGTTGAATGCTTTTGACCAAAATCCTGATCGTGACATGGACAATGAAATCCAGGGGGAGGTGGTCTCGGATGGAAATGAGGAGCTTACTGGGAGCTGGAGTAAAGGTCACTCTTGCTATACTTTAGCAAAGAGACTGATGGCATTTTGCTTCTTCCCCACAGATCCCTAGAGATCTGTGGAACTTTGAACTTGAGAGAGATGATTTAGGGTATCTGGTGGAAGAAATTTCTAAGCAGCAAAGCATCTGAGATGTGACCTGTTTCCAAAAGTGTATAGTCATATGTGTTCACAAAGAGATGGTCTGAAATTAGAACTTCTGTTTAAAAGGGAAATGGAACATAAACATCTGGAAAATTTGCAGCCTGACCACGTGGTAGAAAAGAAGAACCCATTTCTCTCATTTTCTGAGGGGAAATTCAAGCCAGCTGCAGAAATTTGCATAAGTAAAGAGAAGACAAATGTTAATGGTCAAGACAATAGGGAAAATGTCTCCAGGACATGTCAGAGATTTTCAAGGCAGCTCTCCCTATCACAGACTTGGAAGCCTAGGAGGGAAAAGGGTTTTGTGGGCCCTGCTGCTCTGTGCAGCCTCAGGATATGGCCCCCTGTGCCCCAGCTGCTCTAGTTCCAGCCATGGCTAAAAGGGGCCAAGGTACAGGTTGAACCATTACTTTGGAAGGTGTAAGCCCCAAGCCTTCAAGGCTTTCACGTGGTGTTGGGCCTGTGGGTATGCAAAAGGCAAGAGTTGAGCTTTGGGAGCTTCCGCCTAGGTTTCAGAGAATGTATGGAAATTCCTGGATGTCCAGGCAGAAGTCTGCTGCAGGGGCAGAGCCCTCATGGAGAACCTCTACTAGGGCAATGCAGAAGGGAAATGTGGGGTTGGAGACCCCAAACAGAATCCCCACTAGGGCACTGCCTAGTGGAGCTATGAGAAGAGGGCCACCATCCTCCAGACCCCAGAATGGTAGATTCACTGGCAGCTTGTGTCGTGTGCTTGGAAAAGCCACAGGCAATCAATGCCAACCAATGAAAGCAGCCATGGGGGTTGTACCATGCAGAGCCACAGAGGCAGAACTGCCCAAGGCCTTGGAAGCCCACCTCTTGCATCAGCATGACCTGGATGTGAGACATGGTGTCAAAGGAGATCATTTTCAAGCTTTAAGATTTAATGACTGCCCTGCTGGGTTTTGGACTTGCATGGGGCCTGTAGCCCCTTTGTTTTAGCCAATTTCTTCCATTTGGAATGGGAACATTTACCCAATGCCTGTACCCTCATTGTATCTTGGAAGTACCTAACTTGTTCTTTATTTTCCAGGATCATAGGAAGAAGGGACTTGCCTTGTCACAGATGAGATTTTGGACTTGGATTTTGGGTTAATGATGGAATGAGTTAAGACTTTGTGGAACTATTGGGAAGGCATGACTGTGTTTTGAAATGTGAGAAGGACATGAGATTTTGGAGGGGCCAATGATGGAATGATATGGTTTAGCGCTGTGTCCCCACCCAAATCTCATCTCAGATTGTAATCTCCACATGTTGAGGGAGGGACCTGGTGGGAAGTGATTGGATCATGAGGGCAGTTTCCCCCAAGCTGTTCTCATGATAGTGAGTTCTCACAAGATCTGATAGTTAAAAAGTATGGCACTTTTCATCTCTCTCTCTCTCTCTCTCTCTCTCTCTCTCTCTCTCTCTCTCTCCTGCCACCATGTAAGATGTGCCTTGCCTCCCCCTCACATTCTGCCATGACTGTAAGTTTCCTGAGGCCTCTCTAGCCATGAGGAACTATGTGAATCACTTAAACCTCTTTCCTTTATAAATTACCCAGTCTCGTGTAGTTCTTTATAGCAGTGTGAAAACAAACTAATACACCACCCCATATGGCTTGACCCTGCTGGAGAACAATATTTAACAACATTTTGGATATCAGTCTTGGCCATGGGAGTTGCTTCTGCAATGAAAGGTGAGTAGAAGTGACCTGTGCTATTTTGGAGCAGAAACTTTAAGTTATGGCCTTGTTTGGTAATCTGTCTTTCTTTCCCTTTTGCTGCTCCTTCAGCTAGGATCAGAAATGAAGACAACCTGAAGGAGAGCTAATGTTGACTTCCATTGTCATGTTACATGAGTGGGAAATAACCCTTTATTTTTTTGAACCATTAAGATTTCAGGGTTGTTATTGCAGCATAAACTAAAGAGACCTAACTAATACAGTGTGTTTATTTGATTCTGTTCTCCTCTTTCCTGTTTTATCTATGATCAACACTTAAAAATGGATACTGAGAGGAAAGTTTGGCCAGAAGATTATCCTAGTATTGATGCCTCTGACCATGAAGTTTGTAGCTGAGTGGCTGGAAAAGAGGAATCCTCTTTTTCATGTTCAGTGTAAAAACACTCATCTACCAGGCTGGGATGAATGCAGGCCATGAGGTGGGTAATGGATTAGGAACTGTGATTACATACTTTGGCAGAAAGAAATACAATATTATATTAGCTGTGGTGACCTCTGTGGTCTATTTACAGTTTGATTCTGCAATTTCTGTTGGGTTTCTTTTTTGAGGGGACTATTCTGATATATTTTTATTTTTTTCTCTCCTATTGGCTTTGACTTGTACATTTGTTTGTAATCCTTTCTGTGGTTACCCTGAGATTTCAACATGCATCCTTGATTTGTGACAATTTATCTTAAATTAGTACATTTATCACTTCCCAAACAAAGCAAAAAATTTAAGAGAACTTTATCTTCCTTCTGCCCACTGAGTTATGAATGCCACTTATTTTATCAGACTTTGTAATCTACACAAGACTCTACTAGGATTAATATTGTAACAGTAAATATTCTTTGACTCTCATTCTAATTTTTTACCTGTATGTTGCTCCTTCTTCCTCACTACTAATTCATGCTTCCATCTGGAATTATCTTCTCTAGCCAAAGAACTTCCATTTATAATTTCTGGAAATAGAAGCCTGCTGGTAATGAATTCTCAGTGCTTTTGTCTTGATTTTACACTAATATCTGAAGGATACTTTTCTTGGAGATAGAATTCTAGAATGATTTTTTCCCTTCAGTACTTAGAAGCTACCCTTCTGTTTTCTTCTAGATGTCATAGTTTCTGTTAAAAATTCAGCTCTTAGACTTATTGCTTCTCCTTTGAAAATGGTGAGTCTTTTGTCTCTGGATGCTTTGAAGATTTTCTATTTTCTTTTGCTTTTCAAGAGTTTGAAAATAGTGTATCCAGCCATGGTTTTCCTTATTTATCCTGCATGGATATCACTGAGCTCACAGAATCTGTGAGTTGATATCTTTAGTATAAGGACAATATAAACATTTTGCAACCTTTTCTGAGATTAAAGTCCCCATGTAAAAAATACATCAGTCTCAAAATTTGAGAATTATAAAACAAAATGGTAAATGGAACTTTAATCAAACATTTAAATTGTGCTCTTTAAAGGACACCTTGACAAAATGAAAAGAGAAGCCCCAAACTCAGAGTACACACATTCATCTATCTATATCTATTATATATATGTTACTATATATATGTGTGTGTGTAATATATATATTTTTATAGTTTCTGCTAAAAATTCAGCTATTAGACTTATTGCTTCTCCTTTGAAAATAGAGAGCCTTTTTTCTCTGGATGCCCTTAAGAATTTCTAATTTCTTTTGCTTTCTATTTTTCATGTGTGTGTGTGTGTTGTGCATACACACATACTACATATATAAAATACATCTGACAAAAGATTTTTGTCCAGTGTGTATAAAGAATTACAACTCAATGGTGAGAAGACAAATAACGCAACTTACAGAAACAAGGAAAGGGAAGAACACGGAAAGTTATCAGTACCTTATTCATTATTAAAAATGCAAGTTAAAACTGCAATTAGATATCTCTACATGTCCACCTGAATGATAAAAATTAAAGTTTAATGCTACAAAATTATTTTGACTTACTTGAATTCTCATACCTAATTAGTGAGAGTATAAAGTAGTACTACCACTTTAGAAAAAGTTTAGTTTCTTCTAGATATCAACTTAAAATACTCGAGGATGGATGTGAATAATCATAAAAGTATATTAAAAATCCAACATATAATCCTTGTATAGGTCATGTATCTCATTTATTCATTCACCTGTGCATGGATGTTTGGGTTGTTTCTGGTTTGGGGCCTTTACGTTTCAAGCTGTGGTGGACATTCATGTTTGTTTTGTATGGACATACAATGAGCATATGGAGAAAAACTCATACATTGTAGGTGGGAGGATAACTTGCACAATCACATTGATGGTCAATTTGGTAATATTTCTAAAAGTGGAACAAGTGAAAGCATTGTACAGATACCACAGAAACTTACTGGTATTCTGTTTTTTATGGTCTGAGGCAGCTTTGGAGTAAAACCTAGATATTAGCCTCTGTCTTCCCTTGGTGGGTGCCCCTTGGAGTAATAATAAAGATAGATACCTGGCCTGGAGCCCCTCTTCTATGCTAGGTGTTAACTCTGTGATTGCTGTGAGTCCACCTGTGTGTCAGGAAGGGGCTCAAGCACTCCAAGAAATCCTGAGAAAAAGGTCAACATCAGTGATTCTACTAGCCAGTATGAAAATGATTTTGTACTTTAACAAGTGGTACCTCTGTACCAGAACTTGCCTTAGCATCGACCCTGGTCATCTCTCTCTAGTATATTTGGAGATGTGAGGAAAGAGCATTTGTCCCAAGTTCATTCCTAAGGTTTCCTCTCAGTTCTGTTTGGGCCTCTGTGCTCTTTTTTTCTTACTGGGTACTACTCACTCAAGACTGTGTTGATAGTGAATGTTATTGGTCCTTCTGTGATACGATTGGCTTCCCATCATTCATAACTAGCGAATAACCTACAAATTGAACATTAGCTATTTATTTCATATAAGTGGCTTCAGCTAACACCATGGCTACCATTGCACCCCCATGCCAACTCTCATGTTGCCCATCCACCATTAAATCCATTATCTGGGCATCAGGGTCTCCTTGCTGTTTGGCTTGTATTAACTCCCCAGTTCTTGCTTTTTGAAGTAGAAAAGTTTAGTTTTCTTTGTCTCAGTCTTCTACCACTCCAGCCACACCCCACAGGCACTAATATATTTATTCACTCAAAAAATATTTGAGTCCCTTCTAAGAACCTGGCACTGTGGAAAAGTGAGCAAAACTGTGCTAGTTCTTTACCATGATGGAGCTTACAGTTTCATTAGGGAAACAAATGTTACAGAGGCAGTCATACTAAACAAATGCCAAAGTGAAACAATGTAAAGTGTGGGGGAAAAGGGGAAAGAGAGGTAGAATATTGTGGGGTTAGGAGATGGAGGATGGGGGGAGGCGGATTGGCTTCTGGGAGGAAATGATGGTCATGCAGAGTTTGAGACCTAAAGAGTAAGAGGGAGGTGCTGTTAGCTGCCACCTACACTCACTGACACTCCCTGTGTAGGCACAAGAGGCTGCAGATGGAACAAATTTAAATCTCGTTCTCTCTTTATATACATATATAAAATAACTTAATATATGAAACTGTTGTCTAAGACAAGCAGGCCTTATTTTGAACTCCCCACTGTAATGGGGATTAATAATGACCACTATTTCTGGCTTTATTGTTCCCCTGTGGGAGTTAAAGACACTGAGGAGACACAGATCCTCATAAATGAACAAAGCAATTTAGCTCTATAGCCTGGGGATATTATTGTCAAAATATACTTTGAAAAAAAGTTTAAGAGTAATTCTCTTCCAAGTTCCATCGTAGGATTGGTCTCCCATCTCCCTGCCTCTCCCATACCAATTAACCCTCTGAAACAACTTAGATCTTTTGGCCTTAAAAGAAAAGAAATAGAGGTAATCATTTGAATAAAGTTGAACATTTCTTAATAGGCCCAAATACTCTATTTGTTAAACAATAGATTGGCCTAACTTTACATTATTTTAAAAATGATGTTTTATAGGGATTAGGGAAAAATAGCCAATAAAAATTGTTGCAGAAAGTTTGAGAATTCCCAATACATTTGGGGTTTATGGGTAACATAAAAATAGAGAAAATGAGTTGACTACTTATGATGATGTTAGTGGGACTCAATGGTTCATCAGACTGTGTAACTAATTTTAATGTGACACTTGCTAATTACCTTACAGATCAGCCAGGTCATCTTCTCCTAGAGTTAACCTAGTAAGAATAGGGCAGAGAAAGTCCTCATTCACTTTTAGAGGTTGTTAAATATTTGATTCCTTCCCAGCAGGTACTCTGGGGTCTTGACATTTCTTATTCATCTGTGTTTCACTTTTGGATGACTTTGAGATGCCAAAGGTTAAGCTTAAGCCTCTGTGGTACCCCACAGTGAGACCAGTCATTATGCATGATACCACAGAGCCAAAGCTTAATATGTGGCCAAATTTCATTAAGATAAAATTGAAATAAGATTTTGTACTTAAATATTGTGGAAATAAACAGAGACCAAATCAGAACAAGCAGACTATTTATTCAAAGCTTGCGGTAGCGTAGGAGTCAGCCACTGTCACTTGCATTTGGCAGAGGCTGAAAGGTTGGCAGAAGAGTGGGAAAACTTTATAGTAGGCAACAAGGGCAGGCTTCAAGTGTGCACTGATTGGAATCTGTTGGCACAGGGAAGCTGTAGGTGAGCTAAGATGCAGTGCGTCCTATCTGTTTGGTTAGGGGTGCACATTTGGATTTCTTTGGTTCGTTATAAGCAGGGATGACAATTAGGGAAGCTGTCAGGTACTAAACAAGCCCTGGTTGTTTGGGACCAAATGCTACAGGGGCTGTTTGGCTTCCTGGATTGTAATGAGATAGCAGTTTGGCTTCCTACAAGTCTGACTTAGAACAGCCTGGCTTCCTGGACTGCTGCTGCAGATTGCAGGTCAAAGTTCTATTATTATACATGGCCTAGCCATTTTCCATTGGTATATTCAGCCTCTTAGTATTTTTACTGTGCTCTGTCTTATGAGGTTTGCAGCACTGCTACACTCAGGATGTGTTTTCTTTACACAGTATGGGCACTGGGATTTGCTAAATGTCTGGCTGTTGCAAGTTTCCACAGTACGTTCTTATCACACAATTCAGAGTATTCTAGAAAGTAGGATAAGAATGTTTGCACTACCAAACTTGGTTCTTTAATGATATGTGGACACAGGCAGACACAGCTACTTAAACTACAGTAGGATATACAGCAGTTGGCTAAGAAAGACCGAGACCTTGAAACTAAGCTGGGCACTGGTTGGACGAGGCATGCCAGGGGTGAGGAGAGAGGGAAAGAAGGTTCAGGAATCCAACTCCAATAAAGATCTGGGATAAAGTCTGTTTTAGAAGCAGAGAACACAATTATTATATTTAGTACAATTAAATATGCTTTCATTTCATGCTAAGTGCTGTGTGAAGCATCATTTTTTTTCTACTATTTTGTGTAAGCTTCATTAAAATCCTATAAAGTCAATATTTAGACTATCCCTTTTTACAGATGGTAAAATTAAGACTCAGAAAAATTAAGTGTTTTGCCCAAGTTCACATAGCTAGTGAGGTACAGGACTGGTACTTTGGAGCAGCAGCTGAGCCCAGAGTCAGATTTGGGTTCAGCCCCCTCCTCTACCCCCTCAGCTTCTATTCTTGGTGGTCCACCCCACAACCTCCAGCTGTGTCTCTCTTGGCTAGGAGGCAGCTGTCTTGGGTGATTTAATAGCAAAGTGACTTAAACTGTGAGAATTAAGTGATTGTGCCTTCTTTCTCTGGATTTCTTTTCCCTTGAGTAGAAAGAAACATGTCCATTGCCTAAGCAGACATCAAACCAGGGCAAGAATTGCCAGTCTCTCCCTCATTTCATACATGCCTTCTCTCTGTGCATGGATGTCTCAAAATCTCCTTTCTTACTTGGATGGTGGAGTGTGATGAAGTCCTTGGGGAGAGGGCATGGAAAGGGATTGTACGGTTGAGTGAAGTATCTAGCATCTGACTTTGACTCCCTTCTCCTCTCAAGTAGTCAGTTTTTGTGAATTAGAAATACTAGGTGGAGGTTTTTTTTATTGTGATAGGGACTTTGTGGGCAACTACTTATAAGCCTTTAGAGCATGTTGTTGGACCCAGCTTCAGATTGTGAAGTACTTTAGTGCCTATTTTCAGCTGTGGGATTTTCATCAATTGATATAAAGAAGTTAGGCACACAGAAGCATGTAGAGGTGGGCAGAGGGGAGTGGTACCCTCCTTAATTTGAAAACCTTCATAAAGAGATGACACCTGCATGTATGAAGTACAGTTAAGCAGCAAAGGAAGCCTGGGGAAAAAAAAACACATGTGCAGTGTAAAGAAGAGAAGGAATTGAAGTGAGCTGAAGTGAGCAGTCAAATAAGCAGAGAAATTGCCCAGATTATAAGCAATCTAGTGCTATTAAAGTCACAAATACAAGGTGGGTGGTAATACCAGGCTAAAGGTCCTATAACACCCCACACCTAAAATCGGGATTATTTTTAAAGAAGGAGGGATGAGAATGCAAAAAGATCAAATGACCCTAAGTTTTGTTAAAGGAAGCTGCAGAGATTAGCATCAAAGCTCCAAGTTTCTCAGTGGCCATCACCTCTCTACCCAAACTATAAAACATTCACCTACGCAAACTTAAGTGGAGTGCAAATTCTTAAATAGAAACTAATTTGCAGATGCTACATCAAGATCAATAATCACTATCCCCCTTGCTGTTTATCAAACACACAAATATAAACAGTCCATAAACACTTTCATCTTTGTAAACTCAGAAGTTTTGTCATTTGATTGTAAGTGAAGGCAGTGGCCATACTCAATCTGTTCATCGTTGTATATCTAAACTATTACCAAGTACAACATCTGGAATAATGGATATTTACAACAACAAAAAGAGTTCAATGCATGAATAATGATTCTTCCTTACTCCTCCAAAGGAAAAAATCTTGATGATGTCATTTGATTAATGATGTTTCAAAAATATAACATATAATGGTAATAATTATTATTATTTTGAGACAGGGTCTTATTCTGTTGCCCAGGCTGGAGTGCAATGGTGCAATCTCAGTTCACTGCAACCTCTGTCTCCTGGGTTCAAGCAGTTCTCCTGCCTCAGCCTCCTGAGTAGCTGGGATTACAGGCACACACCATCACACCTGACTAATTTTTGTATTTTAGTAGAGATGGGGTTTCACCATGTGGGCCAGGCTGGTCTTGAACTCCTGACCTCGTGATCTGCCCCCTTGGCCTCCCAAAGTGCTGGGATTATAGGCATGAGCTCCTGCGCCCGGCCCATGTAATTCTTTTAAAGGGGATTATATCTCACTTACGTATTCACCTACTGACAACGTTTGTGTTGTTTCTAATTTGGGGCTATTAAGATAAAGCTTTATGAACATTCATGTACAAGTTTTGTGTAGACATAGGCTTGCATTTCTCTTGGGTAAATGCCTTAAGAGTAGAATTACTTGGTTCCAGGTCAGTCTTGTGTTTACTTTTAAAAGAAACACCTCACTCTTTTTCCAAAGTATTTGCATGATTTTACACTCCCATGAGCTATAATAAGATTTCAAGTGGCTGCACATCATGGCCAACATTTGGTGGTGTTAGTTTTTAAATTTTAGCCATTCTGGTGAGCTTGTAGTGTTACTCACTGTGGTTTTACTTGATGAATAATAACATTGAGCACTTATTCAAATGCGTATTGGTCATTTGTATATCTGTTCAAAACCTTTCCCCATTTAAAAAAATGGAGTTCATCCTCTTAGTTGTCTTTATAGATTAAATATAAATCTTAGATATGGACCTTTTGTTAGACGTAGTTATTGGAAATATTTTATCCTAGTCTGTGGCTTACCTTTTCCATGTTTTTTAAGGAGTCTTCTAAAAAATGAATTTTAAAATTTTGATTAAAGCCCAGTTTATTAATTTTTTTCATAGGATTCAATTTTTGAGATTAGCTTATGGTTTTGATGGCAGGAGCTAGCTCAAAGGCAGTTGTAAAGTGTTTATGCCAACTTTCGGATCTCTCAAATTTTAGGCAATGCAGTGAATGCTTTTGCTTCCAGGTAGGATGATATAACTCATAGCAGATCAACACTCCTAGTGCAAAAACTAGAAAAAGCTAGATAAGTTACCAAAGTCATATAGTTAAAGCTAATGGGGAGCTATAGAAGTAACAAAGACTAGATAACTTGGAATTCTGGGGTGGGGAAAACTTTCAGACCTGAGCTGACCAGTCAGTCATTTATTCTCCTAGGATATCTGCTGATTTGGGTTGCAGACAGGATAAAGCTTAATCCAAACACAGTGACTCTACTAGAGGAAAGAACAAATTTGAGGATTTTTATAATGCTTGATCCTGGCGGATGGATTGGAAATTTGTGGAGCTCTGGCTGGTTTTCCCCATGAGACAGTTTGTTCTGGAGTATACACGGGATGCTGGTTGACTAGACAAAAGACTAAAGAGATAATGACAAAGAATGCTTCAAAACTGGTGAAAGACATCAACTCAAAGATTCCATAAGCTCAGTGAATCCTATATTGGATAAATAAAAAACACCACTCTGGGACCTAGTATCATCAAATTGTTGAAAATAAAAGGACAAGAGAAAATCTTAAAAGTATCCAGAGAAAAAAAGACATGGTACTTCCAAAGGATAAGTAAGAAGACTAATAATAGCTGACGTTTAAATAGAAAGCATGAATAGAAACTATTCAATAGAAACAGTAGAAACTAAGAAATAAGGAGGAGAAATTGGTATAACCCCATTGTTCAGCCATATTTGTAACTTGGCAACATATCTGAAGTTTAGATGCTCATACCTATCATCTGAGCAATTCCATTTCCTCTCTTATACATACCTGTGAGAGCAAAATATTGGAAACCTAAATGTCCATTAATAGAAGAATGAATAAATGGTATAGATTATTACATAATCACTCAACATTGAGAAATCTAACCAAGTTACAAAAATAGAAGTACAATATACCCTATATATAATGTTCTAAAATGTCAGAACAATAGTTAATGTTTATGAATATAAAATAGTTAAATTGTAAAAACGTACATGAATCAGAGAGGAATTCACAAGAGGAGCTCAATTATATTTTGTCTAATTCTTTAATGAAGAAATGAAATAACAGTGTTGACTGGAGAATGCATGGGTATTCCTTATAATTTTATTTGTTCTTACCAGTATGTTTGAAATATCTCACAGTAACACCTTTTAAAAAGTAATCAAGAACCCTCAGGACTTGTAGGGAATTGAACATGCAGTGTTTTCAGGAGTCTTTTAAAAAAATTCTTATGGTGGAAGGAAATGATGTAATTTAGGGCCTTTCTAGTTCTTTTCTATGCCATCCCCAGCCCAGAGAAGTGCCTGTTCAGTGAAGCTATCCATATAAGTAGATTTGGCTATGAAAATGGAAAATAGAATTTATGAAATATTCAGCTGACAAGAAAAAAAATCCACCATCAAAAGAGGTGCCCTAAAAACTTAGGGTTTTATTTATTTTTATTTATATCATTCCCCATTTGAGTTGTTTTATCATTTTGGTCTTTGTTCTGAAAGGAAATCATTTCTCCTAATATTGGGTGACATTTCTACAAAGCTTATCAGCCAATGCCCTCTTTACTCAGAAACTTTTAGGTATTACAAGAAAAGAAGGCTGCTTGCCAGGTGTCATAAAACCTATTCTCAGTTGTGCTGTTTCCAGATGCCTTTACTTAATCTGACTGCCTGGGTTTGTTCATCCTGATAGACGGCACCCTCTAACATCTGTTGACTGCAATGATTACCTAAAGTTATGGTCAAAGCCAAACCCTACATCAAAAAATGAGTAACTTGTATTCATGAAAGCATTTTTACTTCTTGCACAAATGGCCAACAAGCTGTTCTGTTAAAGAGTGGTATGTATAAACTCAAAGAGGAAAAGGGCATTTAAAAGAAAAAAAAAAAGCCACCAACTGGAAATAAAAGTTTTGGTAAGTATGAGGGAGAAACATGAATTGACATGCTTTATAAGTTAGGTAGCTTTTGTATTAATGTTCCATGTGAATGACTCCCACAATGTCCTTTTTATTAATAGGGCTTCGAAAATTTAAATTAATTTTTTCTCAAAGTTTTAAGTGAAAGGGTGGTTAGGGTATATGTTTTAAATGGTGCAGAGAGCAGTTCTGTCACTCATTTCTTATGATTACACAGTGACTGAGATTAGATAAAGATTTTAATGATTTAAACAGAGAAGCAGATCAGATTATACTCTATTTATCACACCTCTCAGCAAAAACAGGCTAGATTCCCTTATTTCTCCTTTTCTCCTATTTTTATCTGCCTGAGAAGAAAAAATGTGTAGTGAAAATTTATGGGTAAAGACATAAAGCTGCAACATAAGCAGATGGTATGGTAGTTTGACTTTAACTTTCATTTTAAATCAAGCTCAGATCACTTGAATTCTGAAAAATAGTAAATTGTATTTTTTAAAGTTTTGCTATTTACACTGTCACATATATACCTCTGAATACTGTTATTTCCTTGTAACACAATGACAAGCATATACTCACTATTTCCTTCTTAATGGGATTGAAATGGGTGATACTCCTTGTTATTATGAAAAGATCAGCACAAAATGTCACCGGAAATCCTTTAGAGAGGCACACTGTATAACTGGGCAAGCTAAGTTCTTCTTCCCATTAACAAATTAGTAGTTGGACAATAAGCGCAGGGAAAAGTAATCAGTGGACTTAACAAGCCCAAGGTAGCCTATACTCAAAGCCACAATGGACCCTGTAAATGATGCCTTCAGTTGATGATGCCACATGGGGCAAAGATGCAGGAAAATGACCACTCCTAATCACTGCTAAAGGACACAAAAGTATAAATAAGAAATTTGGCACAGGAACGTGAAAAGAGCCTGAGTAAATGAAGGACCCTGAAGGTTAAGCTTCATTAGCTTCACAGTATAGCTGCTTCTGATTAAGTCTGAAAATGTGGATATCCTAATTCTTGGTTGTATTAAAAATAAGTGTTTTAATAAATATGCAAAACTATGTATTCACAGATCACTTTGATAGCACTGATTATTTTTCTGAATGATTTGGACCAATTTAAATATCTATTGACAGAAGATGGATTAAATAAATTATTGTACAGCCATCCAATAGATTATATGGTTATAAAAAGTAGTAATACAGATCTATATTGTAATGAGGTTTATGACAAACTGATATAAAATCTAGGTTATAAAATATAAAGTATAAAAATAAGTAAAATGTGATTCAATTTTTGAAAATATCCTTTGTGAAAAATGATAGGAAAAATGAGTTATAATTTATATAGTTCAGTGGAGAAATTTTCTAAGTAACTAGAACAAAATCTGTGGAATTAGACATCTATATAGCATATAGTGAATCTTGACCAGCACTTCACTCCAAGCACACACAAACATACAAAGAGCCTCAATTCCAGATTGACTACGGGTCCAAATGTGAAAGATAAAACTTTTAAAAAGAAAAAGATAAAAATTTTAGAAAAATAAAACAGAATATTCCTTGACCTAGAGTAGGTCTAGAACACAGAAAGTGCTCTTATGAAAACAAAAATAGTAATTTGAATCATATTTAAATAATGTCTATCCAAAAACACCACTTAAGGGTGAAAAAGTAGAAGATATTTATAGAACATAATTAAGAAAAAAGATTTGGAACCAGATATATAATAACTTCAACAAATTAATAAGAGAAAATTGACATGACCTAACAGGAAAATGGGCAAAAGACTTAAACAGGCTGCTGACCAAAAAGAGTTACCCAAAAGGTTAATATATGTAAGGCATTCTTCCCAGAGGCCCAATAGCCCCCATGTCTCCACATCTCTGGAGTACTGACATTATCCTACCATACCCACAAAAGGCTGCAGGGGCACAACCACTGTTGGACTCAGCAATGCAGCCATAAACCTGGCACCTGAACCCACATAGCACCTGGCACCTTGGGGTTGTCCAGCACAGCAGGGAGGCCACCTCAAAGACAGAGGGAGCCAATATATGCACTCTCTAGGGCCTGAGAGCTGACAGCCTGGGGCCTGTCTTCACTGACAACCTCACACACTGTGCCACTAAGCATCCACATACCACCCCCAGGGGCCTAAGGGCCAGCTTGCCTAGGGCCCACAACCAACAATCTTGCCCACTCCAGTGGTGGAGCTGGTGAGTGCCCATGTCCCCCCACCCAGGATCCTAAGAACTGACCCACCTGGGCCTGCTGCTGCCAGCAACCCCACCTAGCATCAGCGCTTCTGTGCATCTTGCCCATATGAAAAGGGTCAGAGGTCCACTTGTCTGGAGTCTGATACTGTTGGAAACTACACTCCTGTGCCCAGCCATAACCAAAATCAAAGCATACTACCCAACAAATGATATAGGGCACATATACAGGTATTTCCCTATGAATGCTACCTCATAAAATTAAAAGAAGTGACTGTTACACCACACAAGAAAAATGACAAAACAAGAAAACATGACATCTCCAAAGGAACACAATAATTCTCTAGCAAGAAACCCCAAAGAAAATAAAGTTTATGAAATTCCAGAAAAAGAATTGAAAATGATGTTAAGGAAACTCAGTGAAATATAGATGGACAATTCAATGAAATCAGAAAAACCATCAGGATCTGAATGAGAAATTCAACAAAGAGACACCTATTATAAAAAAAGAATTAAACAGAAATCTTGGAACTGAAGATTTCAGTTAATAATATTTTGAAATGGAATAGAGCTTTGGTAATAGACTAGGCAGAAGCAAGAGTTTCTAAACTTGAAGACAGATCTTTTGAAATAACACAGACAAAGAAGAGGAATGGGTAGAAAAAGAGAAAGAGGAAGAAGCAGAGGAAAAAGAAGAAGAGGAAGAAGAAGAGGAAGAAGAAGAGAAAATTGAAGAAAGCCAACATGACTTATGGGACAGCATTAAGAGAACAAATACTCACATTTGCATTTGAATTACAGAAGAGATGGGAAAATGGATAGAAAACTTATTTAATGAAATAGTAGCTGATAACTTCTCATGTCTTGGGAGAGGTATGAACATCTAGATCTATGAAGCTCAAAAATCCCTTTGAATCCTGTCTGAGGCACATCAGAGTCAAACTGTCAAAAGTCGAAGACAAAGAGAATTTTAAAAACAGCAAGAGAAAAGCATTAAATCATATATAAGGGAATCCCCATCTGACTAATAGCAGATGTCTCAGCAGAAACTTTAGAGGCCAAGAGAGAAAACCCTGGCAGCCAAGAATACTATACCCAACAAAGCTATTCTTTAAAACTGAAAGAGAAATAAAGTCTTTCCAGATAGGCAAAAACTGAGGGAATTCATCACCATTAGACCAGCCCTACAAGAAATGCTTAGGGTAGTCCTACATCTGAAAGCAAAAGGATGATAACTACCGTCATGAAAACATGCAAAAGAATAAAACTTGCTGGTAAAGCAGATATACAACTGAGAAAGAGAAAGGAATCAAACCTTATCACTACAAAAAAACCATCAAACCCTAAAGGTAAACAGAAAGAAAGGGAGAAAGGAAAATAGGATATTTTAAACAACGAGAAACAAGCAGAAAACAGTTAACAAAATGACTGGCGTAAGTCTACACCTATCAATACCAACCATGAATTTAAGTAGTTTAAATTCCCTATTAAATTATATGGACTGGCTGAAAGGATTAAAAACAATAGCAACAATACTCCACTATATACTGCCCGTAAGAAACTCATTTCACCTGTAAAGACACTCATAGACTAAAAGTAAAGAGCTAGAAAAAGATATTCCATGCAAATAAAAACTAAAAATGAGGAAAAGCTGTCCTTATATCAGATACAATAGACTTTAAGTCAAAAAATATAAAAAGAGACAACAAGTGCCATTTATATGATGAAATGTCATTATATAATGAAAAAGCAATCGGTTCAGGAAGAAAACACAATAACTGTAAATATACATGCACCCACCACTGGAGCACCCATATATACATATAAAGCACATATTATTAGCGCTAAAGGCAGAGATATACACCAATATAATAATAGTTGAAGACTTCAACACCTTATTCTCAGCATTGGACAAGTGATCTAGACAGAAAATAAAGAAACATCAGACTTAGACTGCACTATAGATCAAATAAATGTAACTGATATTTACAGAATATTTTTTCCAACAGTTGCTGAATACACATTCTTCTCATCAGCACATGGAACATTCTGTAGGACAGACAATATGTTAGACCAATAAACAAGTCTCAATATTTTTTTTAAATCAAAATTGTATCAAACACCCTTTCAGATTACAATAAAACTAGAAATCAATAAGAGGAACTTCAAAAACTGTACAAATACATGGAAATTACGCAACATGCCTCTGAATGACCAATATGTCAGTATAAAAATTAAGAAGGAAATTTTAAAAACACAAAACACCAAAACCTATAGGATACAACAAAAGCAGTACTAAGAAGGAATTTTATAGCAATAAATACATAAATCAAAAAAGTAGAAAGATTTCAAATAAAGAGCCTAGCAATGCATCTGAAAGACCTGGAAAAGCAAGAACAAACCAAACCCCAAATTACTAGAAGAAATAATTAAGATCAGAACAGAAGTAAATGAAATAGATACTTTAAAAAAATGCAAAAGATCAATGAAACAAAAAGTTGTTTTTTTCAAAGATAAAATCAACAAACCATTAGACTAATAAAAGACAGAAGAGCCAAATAAACAAAATCAGAAATGAAAAAGGAGACATTATAATTGATACCACAAAACTATGAAGGATCATTGGAGACTATTATAAACAACTATATACCAACGAATTGGAAAACCTAGCAGAAACAGATAAATTTCTGTAAACATACAACCTACCAAGAATGAACCAAGAAGAAATAGAAAACATAAACAGACCAATAACAAGTAATGAGATTGAATCAGTAACAAAAAGTCTTCCAACAAAGAAAAGCTCAGGAATGGATGGCTTTACTGCTGAATTCTACCAAACTTTTAAAGAAGAACTAAAAACCAATTCTATTCAAAGTATTCTAAAATAATGAAGAAAGGAAATTCTTCCAAGTTCATTTTATAAGGCCAGCATTATCCTAAGATCAAAACCAGAAAAGGGCACAACACAAAAATAAAACTACAGGACATTATTCCTGATCAGCATAGGTGCAAAAATCCTCAATAAAATGCTGGCAAACCAAATCCAATAGTACAATAAAAAGATTATACATCATGTACATCATGATCAAATGAGATTTATCCTATGGCCACAAAAATGGTTCAACATACATAAATCAATAAATGTGATAAGTCACATCAACAGAATAAAGGACAAAAATCATATAATCATCTCAATGGATACAGAAAAAACATTTCATCAAATTTGACATCCCTTTATGATAAAAACTTTCAAAAAATTACATGTGGTAGGAATGTACTTCAATAAAATAAAGACCATATATCACAAAACCACAGCTAACACCCTACTGAATGGGGAAAGTTGAAAGCTTTACCTCTAAGGACTGGAATAAGACAAGGATGCCCACTTCCACCTTATTTAACATATTACTGTAAGTCATAGCCAGGGCAATTAGGCAAGAGAAGAGATAAAGGATATCCAAATTGGGAAAGAAAGTCAAGCTGTCCCTGTTAGCAGAAGAGGTGATTTTATACAGAGAAAAACTAGAAGACTTTACCAGAAAACCCTTAGAACTGATATATAAATTGATCAAAATTGCAGGATATGAAAACCAATACACAAAAATCAGAATCAGTAGTATTTCTATATGGTAATAATAAACTAGCTGCAAAAATTGTGAAAGCAATTTTATTTAAAATGACTACAAAAAAGAATAACTAGAAATAAATTTCACCAAGGAGGTAAAATATCTCTACCAATAAAAGTACAATACACTGATGAAATAAATCAAAGAAGACACATGAAAAAGATAAAAGACATTTCATGTTCATAGATTGGAAGAACAATATTGTCAAAATAACAATATTACCCAAAGTGATCTACAGATTCAATGGAATCTCTATCAAACTTCCAGGGATATATTTCACAGAAAAAGAAAAACAATCCTAGAATTTGTAAGCAACCATGAAAGATGCTGAATAATTGAAGCAATTCTAAGCAAACAAAACAAAAACCCAAAACAATAAATAAACAAAAACAATTCTGGAGACATCACACTGCTTGAATTCAAAATATACTCTAAAGCCATAGTTATCAAAAAAGCATGGTACTGGTACAAAAACACACATATAGACTAATGGAACAGAATAGAGAACCCAGAAATAAATTCATGTATTTACTGTCAACTAATTTTTGACAAAGGTACAAAGAACATAAACTGGGGAAAGGATACCCTCTTTAACATATGATGCTGGGGAAACTGAATATCCACATGCAGAATAATGAAACTAGACCTCTTTTATTATATATAAAAATTCATTATATATAAAATCTTTCATTATATATAAAAATCAACTTAAAATGGATTAAATACTTTAATTTCAAACACTATAAAACTACAAGAAGAAAACAGAGAATATGTTTTATGACACTGACCTGGGCAAAGATTTCATGGTTAATACTTCAAAAGCATAGGCAACAAAAGCAAACATGGACAAATGGAATTATATCGAATTAAAGACTTTTGCACAACAAACATTCAGCAGAGCTAAGAGACTACCTGCAGGATGGGAGGAAATATTTGTAAACTCTTCCTTTGACAAGGGATTAATATTTAGAATATACAAGGAACTCAAACAACTTAATAGCAAAAAGCCAAACAATCCTAGTTTTAAAAAGTGGGCAAAGGATCTGAATAGACATTTCTCAAAAGAAGATATACAAATGGCCAACAAATAAATGAAAAAATGCTGAACATCACTAATTACCAAAGGAATGCAAATCAAATCCACAGTGAGCTATCATCTCACCCCAGTTAAAATGCTATATCAAAAAGACAAAAAATAACAAATGCCGGCAAGGATGTGGAGAGAAGAGAAATCTTTTACGTGGTTGGTGGAAATGTAAAGTAGTAAAACCATTATGGAAAATAGTATGGAGGTTTCTCAAAAAACTAAAAATAAAACTACCATATGATCCAGCAATCATACAACTGGGTGTCTATCCAATGGAAAGGAAATCAGTATTATCAGAGATCTCTCTGTACCTATGTTTATTGCAGCACTATTCACAATAGCCAGGGTATGAAATCAATCTAAATCTACCAATAGGTGAACAACTAAAGAAAATGTGGCATATATACACAGTGGAATACTATTCAGCCGTAGAAAAAAATGACATTATGTCATTTGTGGAAACATGGATGAGCCTAGAAAACATAATATGAAATGGAAGAAGTCAGGCACAGAAAGAAAGACCACATGTTCTTATCCATATATGAAAACTAAAAAAGTTGAGCTTGGAGAAGTAGAGTAGTAATTACTAAAGGCTGAGAAGGGTGATGAGAGTGATGAGGAGAGATTGGTTAATAGACACGAAATTACAGCTAGATAGGAGGAATACGTTCTATTGTTCATTAGCACTGTAGGGTGACTATCATTAATAATTTATTGTACATTTCAAAATAGCTAGAACAGAGCACTCTGAATGTTCTGAAAACAAATAAATAATAAATGTTTGAGGTGATGGATAATGTCAATTACTCTGGTTTGATCATTACACGTTATGTATATGTATTTAAATATCACTTTGTACCCCATAAATAGGTACAATTATTTATGTCAATTAAAATTCAAAAACACAAGGAAAAGTTTTCAGTTTCAACAGTCATCAAGAAAATGCCATTAAATCCTAAGAGATTATTTCAGACTTCCAGAAATGCTATGCTAAAAAGGTAGATAATATGAAGTATTGGTAAGGATATGGAACAACCGTAAGTTTCATGTACTGCTGGTAAAAGTGCAAATAAATACAACCACTTTGAAAACTCGACAATATTTAGTAAAGCTAAACAATATGTAAGCAAATTCACTCCTATCTATATAACCAAAATAAGTGGCCAGGCTGTGCATAAAAGACTTGTACTAGAGTGCCCATAACAATGCTATCCACAGTAGCCCCAAGCTGGAAGCAATCCAAATGTCCATCCATAATAAAATGGGTAAAAAGTACTATAGCTTGCACAATGGAACCCTACAAAGCAATGAGAACAAGCAAATGTAATGGCATGGGAAAATCAAAGAAATATAATGTCAAGCAAAGATGTCATGCACAAAAGAACACAAATTGATGAATCTAAGAAGAGTTCAGAAACAGGTGAAGTAAATCTCTGGTGTTAGAGGTCACTGGTTACCTGTCGGGGGACAGTAGCTCCTTGGCTTGAGTAGGCCTTCTGGGGTGCTAGTAATGTCTTGTTTCTTGATCTAATTGCTACTTAAATGGGTATATCTACTTTGTTAAAGAAAATTAAGCCCTACATTGTTCCATTTTGCACTTATCTGGTACGTATGGTATGTCCTTAGAGTTTAAGTGTGTAAGGCCTTGAAATGCTGTGATGAAATACTGCCTCCAAAAACTAAAGAATTGTTAGTCCCGAAATAGATGATACAGCTTACATGTTAAAATAAATTAAGTCAAGGAAAGCAAATGAAGCTCTTTAAAAAGCAGCAATGTGTCTTAACCATTCTAAATTCTTCCCTTTGAGTAGTTTGTCTACAGTGAGGTCTAAATATCTGTTCTCACTGTTGCCTTTTGTCAATTGGAAGCTCATTTGAATGTTTTTCAGCTTTCCTTCTTATTTTCTTTTCCATAGCTTTTTTTCAAGGAAATATTTAAGATGATGTCATAAAGTGGGGAATATTAGAAGATTAAAAAATACCAAAGAATCTGAAATAGACTGATGGATCTCACCTCATCCTGGATTTCTTACAATTTCTAGGTTTCTTTACAGTTTTTAAGGATGATGTGCTATATCCCAAATGCAGTGCCTAAAACCAGATATCATATTGAGTGATTTGCTGCATTTCTTATTGGCTTGTGTAAAGATACCACTGGGCACCAGAGGAGTCATTATGGTCAATCACATCAGGGATCCAGGCGTGGAGGAGTCTGAGAATGCAATTATGTAGCAGATAATTCCATCCAGTGGAGAGGGCTAATGATACAAGAACAGAACTGCAGACAGGGATCTGTGGTTTTCTAAATGAATAAATAATATTATGTTTCCAAAAATGACCAGTCAAATTTAGCTCTGTGGAGAAACTGATCATGTTAATGTACAGACATGTCAAGATATGTCTTCTTTCCTCAATATCTTTAGGAATGAGAAATTAGGAAAGAGGCTGGTCATTCGAACTAGTTTTTTCTTCTCCAGCCAATTAGAAATATTTAGCCAGGGGAGGCTAAGGAGGAAGGATCGTTATAATTGTGCCACTGCACTCTAGCCTGGGCAACCCTCTCTCTAAGAAAAAAAAAAAAAAAAGAAAAGAAAAAATATCTAGCTGGATTAGTGACTTGTAAGGAGTGGATCAGTATTTCAGGAGACTGCTGGTCTGGCAAACATTTTAAAGCAAAGACTTCTGTTTTTTGTTGTTGTTGTTGTTGTTGTTTTTTAAATTATACTTTAAGTTCTAGGGTACCTGTGCACAACGTGCAGGTTTGTTACATAGGTATACATGTGCCATGTTGGTTTGCTGCACCCATTAACTCATCATTTAGATTAGGTATTTCTCCTAATGCTATCCTTCTTCCTGCCCCCAACCCCATGACAGGCCCCAGTGTATGATGTTCCCCACTCTGTGTCCAAGTGTTCTCATTGTTCAGTTCCCACCTATGAGTGAGAACACACAGTGTTTGGTTTTCTGTCCTTGTGAGAGTTTGCTCAGAATGATGGTTTCCAGCTTCATCTGTGACCCTGCAAAGGACAGGGACTCATCCTTTTTTATGACTGTGTAGTATTCCATGGTGTATATGTGCCACATTTTCTTAATCCAGTCTATCATTGATGGACATTTGGGTTGGTTCCAAGTCTTTGCTATTGTGAATAGTGCCACAATAAACATACGTGTGCCTGTGTCTTTATAGTAGCATGATTTATAATCCTTTGAGTATACACCCAGTAATGGGATGGCTGGGTCAAATGGTATTTCTAGTTCTAGATCCCTGAGGAATTGCCACATTGTCTTCCACAATGGTTGAACTAGTTTACACTCCCACCAACAGTGTAAAAGCGTTCCTATTTCTCCACATCCTCTCCAGCATCTTGTTGTTTCCTGACTTTTTAATGATCGCCATTGTAACTGGTGTGAGATGGTATCTCATTGTGGTTTTGATTTGCATTTCTCTGATGACCAGTGATGATGAGCATTTTTTCATGTGTCTGTTGGCTGCATAAATGTCTTCTTTTGAAAAGTGTCTGTTCATATCCTTTGCCCACTTTTTGATGGGGTTGTTTTTTTCTTGTAAATTTGTTTAAGTTCTTTGTAGATTCTGGATATTAGCCCTTTGTCAGATGGGTAGATTGCAAAAATTTTCGCCTATTCTCTAGGTTGCCTGTTCACTCTGATGGTAGTTTCTTTTGTTGTGCAGAAGCTCTTTAGTTTAATTAGATCCCATTAGTCTATTTTGGCTTTTGTTGCCATTGCTTTTGGTGTTTTAGTCATGAAGTCCTTGCCCATGCCTATGTCCTGAATGGTATTGCCTAGGTCTTCTTCTAGCGTTTTTATGGTATTAGGTCTAATATTTAAGTCTCTAATCCATCTTGAATTAATTTTTGTATAAGGTGTAAGGAAGGGATCCAGTTTCAGCTTTCTACATATGGCTAGCCAGTTTTCCCAGCAGCATTCATTAAATAGGGAATCCTTTCCCCATTGCTTATTTTTGTCAGGTTTGTCAAAGATCAGATGGCTGTAGATGTGTGGTATTATTTCTGAGGCCTCTGTTCTGTTCCATTGGTCTATATCTCTGTTTTGGTACCAGTACCATGCTGTTTTGGTTACTGTAGCCTTGTAGTATAGTTTGAAGTCAGGTAGCATGATGCCTCCAGCTTTGTTCTTTTTGCTTAGGATTGTGTTGGCAATGTGGGCTCTTTTTTCTTTCCATATGAACTTTAAAGTAGTTTTTTCCAATTCTGCAAAGAAAGTCATTGGTAGCTTGATGGGGATGGCATTGAATCTATAAATTACCTTGGACAGTATGGCCATTTTCATGATATTGATTCTTCCTATGCATGAGCATGGAATGTTCTTCCATTTGTGTCCTCTTTTATTTCGTGGAGAAGTGGTTTGTAGTTCTCCTTGAAGAGGTCCTTCACATCCCTTGTAAGTTGGATTCCTAGGTGTTTTATTCTCAAAGACTTCTTTTTTGATAGAAATTATGAGATAAAAAAAATTTTCATGTAAACACAAACTCATAATTCCTTCATATAGCCGGTATGACATGCTCCTCTCATATACAGGATGGCAATCTGCAGGGATGTCTTCAGCATCTTCAAGGCCTAGGTATTTGGTCATGCCATGAAAATAATTATACTAGCTATTTTTGAAAGCATCTACTATGGTCTAGGTTTCTTAGATATATATTTTGTTTAATTCTCAAATATCCCTGACACTAATGACAGTAGCAGGAACAGCTTTGAAAAAGATTACTCCCCATTACTGAATGTTTATGACATGCCAGACACTGTACTAAGGATGTAATTTAAAACACTCTCAAGGTGTGATATCCATTTTTCAGAGGAGAATGTATTGGAATCCCATCATTAATGTATTTCACTGATGGGAATTTGGTGACAGTCTTTTGGCAAAATGAGAAAGGGAGAAAGAAGCTGAAGGAAGAAGGGAGGAAAAAAAATGATGTTCCAAATTTGCTCTATGTTCTACATAAAGATCTTGTGTCTAGGAGTTGGTGTGAAGAAGAGGTAGGCCTGTTATTTATTCTGCCCCTAATCCCCACCACTTTGTTCCTCTCACTGGGTGAAAAACAAATCACACTGGGGTGAGAACAAGTCAAGTGTTCAAAGATGCATTCACCTTCCTTCTCAACACACACACACACACACACTCCTTAAAAACAAAAAGTCTTCATTTACAATGGAAGAAGCAGAAAGTCCTCAATGCTGGGCAACTGAAATTATTTTCATTTTTCAAGAGTAATTTTAAATATCACTGATATTTGCTTTATGTTTTTACATTAAAATTTACCATCCACTACCCTTACTCTCCTAGCATAAAGATGATACACCACTCACTGTACTGAGTTTCAAGGTTTTGATGCCCAAGATTAGAAAGTGACTAGTGGCATTGAGACCCTATCTTAAAACCACTGACTGATTTAAAACCAATTCCATTCTAAGAGGACTCAACTAATAGGCTAGTTATGTGTGTTGAATGAACTTATGTGTAGGGTTGGTGCACATGTACTGAGAACTCCATAAATCTTAGCTTTTGTTATTATTACAGTGTGGATTGATTCCCTAGGGCTGCTGTAATATGAAATCTTCCTTTGGTGGCACCATAGTTGTGGACAATGTGAAAGCAGGAGTTCTCCAGCTTATGCTCAACCTCGGAGCTTATTAAAAGGCACATACCCGGATTCACATGCAGAGATTCTGATTCAGTAGGTCTGGGCATGAGTTTCCTTTTTTAACAACAATAACAAGAACAACAAATCAAGCACTTAGGTGAAGAAGCCACTTGGAGTAAAATGGCTTCACTAGCTTGGCGTGGTGGCTCTCGCCTGCAATCCTAGCACTTTGGGAGGCTGAGGCTAGAGGATTGCTTGAGGCCAGGAGTTCGAGACCAGTCTTGACAACATAGCAAGACCTTATCTCGTAAAAAACAAACAAGCAATGGCTATACTTTGAGGAACATGAACTTAAAGGAAGACTCCAGAAGAAAATTCCTTAAATTAAAAAAATTGGCTGGGCAAGGTGGCACACACCTGTAATCCTAGAACTTTGGGAGGCTGAGATGAAAGTTTTGCTTAAGGTCAGGAGTTTGAGACCAGCCTGGTCAACATAGCAAGACCCCATCTAATAAACAAATATTAAAAAGAAAAGTAACTCTTGTCACCTAAGAAATATAAAATTATAACTTTGAATATGCTCCTTCAAACTATAATTGCATCACCTCCCCATGGAGATTCTGATTTTTCTTCCCACATCCTGGGGACTGTGTCTGGTTTGCCAATTTCTGTGCTCCAGTGTTATTTTGCTAATAGACCTAAAACAGAATTTCTTTCTAATAATCTTAATGACTGTGCCATTAAGACAATGTTACTAAGAAAACATTCCTTCTGAATTTGTTAAATCCTCCTTCATTAAAAAGTTATGAACCTACTCATTAAACAAAGGAGGAATGTCTCTCTTTTCACCTTTTATTTCCTATAGTACACAAAAAGGTTTTAAAGGTAGTGGCTGGATGGGTGTTTAGAGTCAGGGCAATTGGAGTTAGAGTCTCTTAACTGCCCTTTAGTAGTTGTGTGACCTGGGGCAAGTTACCTAACCATTCTAGACCTCAGTTTCTTGGTTTGTAGAATATGGATTCTAAGAAGACTCAACTAATAGGCTGGTTATGTGGATTGAATGAACTTATGTCTAGGGTTGGCGCACATGTACTGAGAACTCCATAAATCTTAGCTTTTATTATTGTTACAGTGTGGATTGATTCCCTAGGGCTGCTGTAACAAATTGCCATGAACTGTGTGACTTGCAAGAACAGAAATTAATTATCTCAAAGTTCTGTGGCCAGAAGTCCAAAAGTCAAGTTGTCAGCAGGGCCAGACTCTCTCTCAAGGTTCTAGAGGAGAATCATTCCTTGCTTCTTCCAGTTTTTCTTTTTCTTTCTTTCTTTTTTTTTTTTTTTTTTTTTTTTTTTTTTGAGATGGGACCTTGCTCTGTCACCCAGACTGGAGTACAGTGGCACGATCTTGGCTTACTGCAGCCTCTGCCTCCTGGTTTCAGGCTATTGTCCTGCCTCAGCCTCCCGAGTAGCTGGGAGTACATGTGAGTACCACCACACCCAGCTAATTTTTGTATTTTTAGTAGAGATGGGGTTTTGCCATGTTGACAGGCTGGTCTTGAACTCCTGATCTCAAGTGATCCTCCCACATTGGCCTCCCCAAGTGCTGGGATTACAGACACCATGCCTGGCGACTTCCAGTTTTTGATAGCTCCAGACTTTCCTTAGTGTTTGGCTGCCTAACTCCAGTCTCTGCCTCTGTTTTAAAATTGCCATCTCTTCTCTCTATGTGTCTTCTCTGATGTCTTCTCTAAGGACATTTGTCATTGGATTTAGCACCTGCTGGGATAATCCAGGATTATCTAATCTTGAGATCCTTAATTTAATTGCATCTGCAAAGATTCATTTTCCAAATAAGGTTACATTAACAGGTTCTAGAGATTAGGATGTGAACATATCATTTTAGGGGTTTAAATCCAAAAGTGTCTGAGTCAGATCTCAATCATTTAGAAATTTTTGCCAAGGTTAAGGACATGCCCGGAGAAAAAAAGAAATACACAATCACAGAAGCAGTCTGTGGTCTGTTCCTTTTTCCAAAGATGATTTTGAAGGCTTCAATATTTAAAGGGGAAAAGCAGGCTGGAGGGGGAAGGGAAGAGTATGGTCATATTACTGAATCCACATGTTGCAAGAGAAAAGGAGCAGAATAGTCAATTGTGTATTTGCCTCATGCTCTGTAAATCATCACTTTACATAAAGATAAAGTGAACCTAGAGCAGCTCCCTGTGGAGGTATCTTATTTTTCATCTGTAGCTATCTGCTTAGGAACAAAAGGAAAGGCGGTTTCTTACAGGACTCAGCTTTCAGCTTAGTTTTTTTTTTTTTTTTTTTCCTTTTGGGGTTCTGAGCTTTTCTTTTACAAGGGCCACCATTCAACTCACTAAACAGAATATGTTTATAATAGTTTGTATGTGTGTGTGTTTACAAATTACTTGCATATACATTGCCTCTTTTAAAATTTCAATTCTTACAACATTCTTGTAAAGAAGGAATATGATGACTACATGAACACCAGTAATCTAACAAAGAATATGAAAACTACTATGAGAGATGGAGAGGAGGAAGAAGGCAAGAGATTGCTTCCTATAAGGTGATGCTAATAAAAGCTTTAGGAAACAACTAAGTCTACATGTAAGAGGACTTGAAGAATGAGTAGAATTTTGAACCTTAGATTTCTTTTTTATTTAACCGGAATACTAACATTATAGGCTTGCCACGAGCATTAAGCCACAGAACCCATGTAAAACACTTAATACATTGCCTTGCATATAGTATTTAATACTTACTTTTCATAACACTATTAAATATTGCTTTTTCAATACCTGCCAAATAAATGATGCAAATTATGAATAACATTCCTGTTCTTGTACAGAATATTGTATTCATTATACTTTAAAATGTTTCCTTCTCTTTTTAAAAATAACACAGTGATTTTGGTAAATCTTTCTGAAAGTTATCAATAATTTTACGAGAAAAATGTAAAAAGTCATTTATGCTAGAATATTCTGCCACCTACAGGTAACCAGGGCTGCTACAATTCTCACAAAACCTAGTTGCTTTTGTCAATGTTAAGTAGATGCAGGGGCATCTACTTAGACTCTAGCAGGGCTCAATAAATACTTGTTGCTTTCTTGTTAATGTATTATTGTCAGTAGCTGTTAGTCAAAGCGCTTCTTTAGACATGAAAAGATATTCATGCTTTACCCTCATGCTGCTGATCATTGAAATTTCAGAAAAGGCACAAATGTTTCAGCTTTTAATAGATCAGTTGATCATATAACTTAATGGTTTTCAAAGTGTTATTCCTGGATCAGTAGCAATGCCTGAGACCTTTTTAGAAATGCAAATGGTTGGACTTCCCAGAATTGCAAATCAGAAGCTCTGGGGGTGGGGTCCAGAAGGCTGTGGTTTAACAGGCTGGCCAGGTGGTTCTGATGTGTCCTAAAGCTTGAGAACCACTGATCTGGATGTTGGAAGTGGGGGCTTCTATAGAGCAGGTGAATGGGGGATAAGGTGAAACCTGCATACTTGCAGTAGTGTAGGGAGAAGGAGGAACCAGTGAGGAAAGCCTGGCCCAACTGCACGGCTTCATAAATTAGCAAACCAAAAACATTTCATTTTGATAAGCATAGATTTTATGCATTGGCAACATTATGACTTGACTACTTCTTTCTTTCCAGCTACAGAATTATGGTCTTTTTCTATTAACACTTTAAAATAAGGGAAATGTTGGCTTAGATTGTTCTCTACTTTCTCTTACATTAAAATCATTTATGAGATTAAGCTAAATCTCTTAGGTAACTAAAATTTTACTCACATGCATAGCTACGACCCAAACTGCAAACCTTTTAGAGTTCAAGGGACATTATTCCACCTTACCTCATTTAAAATCCATAAAGTACTATAATAAAAGTAGGTCATTATTATTACCAAATATCCTAATGCACAGGAAGGGAGAATATTCTTATTTGCAAATATGGATCTGAAATCAAGGCATGTCCTCCTTTATGCCAAGATCTCAGGATTTATTTTATGGTACAGAATAACATATCGGGGCTTTTAAATCTCTTTGGCTAAGAAGCATCATGGAGAGGGTAGAAATGCGGTACCAATATGAACAGCTAGTGAAAAACATGACCCGGGTCATGACAGGGAAAAGAAAATGGAGCATCACAAGAACATTTCTCCCACTTAGCAACAACTGCTGTGAGGCTAAGGGCAAGAAAACTCAACCTAGCAACACTTACTTGTTTCCTCCTAAGAAAGCCTGGAGAGACCTGTGAATGAAGTCAGAATTTTATCTTCACCCTTGACTTGCTGCCTGAAGGACTCCAGCACATTGCTTAAGCTCCCTAAACCTCAGTTTCCACTACAAGACGTGGATAACAACACACTCTACTGCAAGAGGCGGTAGTGGGAGTTTAATAAGGAACTGGTTCTCAAACTCGGCTGTATATTGGAATTACCTGGGATCTTTAGCAACTACTGCCATGAGGTAATCCAGGCAAAAAAGCGCTTAGCATAAGGCTTATCCTGTAAGAAGAGTGTGACCTGCAGTAGCAGTTATTATGGCTGCATGTGAGGTAATAGATTAAATGGTTGTTGCAAACCAGGGTACACAGTAAAGTTACCTGGAAAACATTGATACACAGGCCCTACTTGAGGCATTCTGATGTGCTGGATGTAGAATGGGGACCTGAGCATTTGCTCAAAGTCTCTAGGTGACTGATGTGGAGCCAAGGCAGAGAACAGAATTTTGTGCTATTTATTGAAAGATGAATAAAATAAGGGTCTTCCCCTTAACGTGTCCATAATCTCACAAGACAAACGAAACAAGATGAACTGTAATCATAATACCCTATGATTTGAACACTTAACTATGTGCTGGATCTATGCTAAACACTATAAATATGGATTACATCTCTGTATGATAATACCATAAGATGGGTACTACTATTGTTAGTAGAAAAAATTTGTTAATATCTCCATTACTTTTTTTTTTTAACTTTTAAGTTCAGGGGTTCACATGCAGGTTTTTGACAGGTAAACTTGTGTCATGGGGGTTTGTGGTACAGATTACTTCATCACCCAGGTATTAAGTCTAGTTATTTTTCCTGATCCTCTCCCTCCTCCCACCCTTCACCCTCCAAAAGGCTCCGGTGTGTGTTGTTACCCTCAATGTGTTCGTGAGCTCTCATCATTTAGCTCCCACTTATAAGTGAGAACATGTGGTATTTGGCTTTCTTTTCCTGTGTTAGTTTTCTGAGGATATTGACCTCCAGCTCCATCTATGTCCCTGCAAAGGACATGACCTTGTTCTTTTTTATGGCTGCATGATAGTCCATGGTGTATAGGTACCACATTTTCTTTATTCTGTCCATCATTGATGGACATTTAGATTGATTGCATGCCTCTGCTATTGTAAATAGCACTGCAACCCCAGCACTTTCTAAGAAGCCAAGAATTTCCTTGTTTTATGAAGATGGAAGATGACTTCAGGATTGTAAGCATGAATGTAGGATCACAGACAGAGTGACATTTTCTGCATAATTAAAATGGAGACATCTACAATGTCTCAAGAGGCCAAGAGAGAAAAAAATCAGAAGTGGGGGAGTGGTTGAAGTGCTGAGGAGGTGGGGTGGGAGAAGAAAGCCTAGGTAGAGGGAAGAATTTGAAGATGATATAAATACTTGTTTAAGTAAAAGAGGTGTTTACTAAAAAGCATGAGCTTCTACAATGCATGGTATAACTAGATTTCTTATAGAAACCAGCTTGTGAAGGAAGCACAGCTGAAGGAGAGATTAAGCAGTCACCTGCTGTGAACAAGGGTTACAACTCACACCTGGGTGACATGCTCATTAACGAGGTGAGGGAGCTGAGGTTTAATAGGTTAAATAAATTGCCCTGAGTTAAGAGCTAGTGAATGGTAAAGCTGATGCCCAGGACTAAATTCTTATTTACTTCACCCTGTCAGGTAGATTGTGGCCAGAGGTGTATTCAAGTGTTAAGAATAATAGTCATCTTCTCTCTGGGGGAATTAGGAAGGACTTGAAAAGGAAGATATTTGAGAATGGAGCATGATGGGTTTTGGACAAGACAGGGTAGGAGAGGGCAGTCTGCTTTGAGATAGTGATTGGGCAAAGAAAGACTCCAGGAAGGGAAGTATGATAGGAAGGTGACGTTTTTGTTGAGGCAACGTGAAATCTGGGGCTGAAAGCTAGAATGAATGTCAGGAGATGCTGTGAAATTAGGGGGTAAAGGGAGGCTTGGACCAGATTGTAGAGCTCTGCATTTTTAGAAGCTTGGATTTAATTTGAGGGGCAGCAAGGAACAACTGTAGACTTTTGAGCAGGGAAATGGCACAATAAGGGAAATAACCATATTTTAAAAATATGCCTAGCAGCGGTGAATTTTCTTGCTAAAAATCACTTTAGAGCTTATTTGTCTATCAGTTTCAAGCTAGTGGCCTGTGGGCTAGACCCAGCCCAAAGGTTTGTTTTCTTTGGTTTGGTCCCATGATGTGTCTTACCTGTCTTATCTCTTTTAACAGTTATCTGGAACATGCACTCTCTAGTTTGTAGTTTGTACTCCTGATGTATTCATTGAGCTTCGTAAAATGGCGAGGTAGAACTAGAGACAAGAAGAACCCTTTACCAAATAAATTTAGCAGTTCTGACCAAAGGAAACCTGTTATTGAGTGTTTTGGGGTCATGCGTGGTGGCTCACACCTGCAAGCACTCTTGGAGGCCAAGGTGGGAGGATTGCTTTAGCCCAGGAGTTCAAGGCCAGCCTGGGCAACAAAGTGAGACCCCCCCCATCTCTACAAAAAGATACAAAAATTATTCAGGAATGGTGGTGAATGCCTGAAGTCCCAGCTATTCTGGAGGCTGAGATAGGAGAATCGCTTGAGCCCAGGAGGTTTAGGCTGCAGTGAGCACCAAGGTCGTGCCACTGGACTCCAGCCTGGGTGACAGAGTGAGACCATGTCTCTACAAAAAAAAAAAAAAAAAAAAGAAAAAGAAAAGTCTGTTATAGGGTGTTTTTCATCTTATCCTAGTCACATTTCAAAAGTCATCTTAAAAACAAATTCATGAATCTTGTGTAATTGTGGTCCGTGAGAACTCCTAATTCAAGAATATGCATTTCAACACAGCATCATCTTAAAAGCCAGAGGATTCAAGTCTTAGACATTGACCATATGTCTTTTGAGCAGACCTCTGGTCACTCTTTGTGGATAGTGCATTTTTTAAAACAGTATAATGCACAGATCCCCCATGCCAGTGTGTAATTATGCCAGTTGATTAATACCAGCAAGTTCTCATTTCCCATGAAAGAGCTATCATTCTCCACACGAATTTCCCATGTTTATGAAGATGTAAAGCATGAAGAATTAGCATAAATATAATGAAATACTTTTTTTTGGTTGTCTCCTTTCCTGGGTCCTTGCTACACCTTGTCCTCTTCCTGTTCTTAAATAAGCCACAGACTAATTGGCCAGAATGTGCACATATCCCTTCATTTCAGAGCACAAAGTTCTTTGAAGGGGGGTGGAATAATAGTTCACGTTTTTAAACTGAAGACATATTCTTAATGATTTTTCCATGGTCAGGGATTGAAAACCCACAACTTAGTTACTCATGTGGAGCAAAGTGAAAAAAAAAAAAAGGTTTATATCAGGTTTCTCAGCTTAGGCACCGTTATTATTTTGGGCCAGCCTACCCTTTGTTGTGGGGTCCTGTGCATTGCAGGATGTTTAACCCCATTTCTATTTTCTATCCATTAGTTGCCAGCAGCATCAACACCCAATCATGACAACCAAAAATATCTCTAGTCATTGCTTAATGCCCCCTGGGGGGCAACATCTCCCTGGATTGAAAATCACTGCTTTACATCAACCTTAATTTTGCTTTTGAACTTTTTGCTCCAAACTCTGTAGACAGCACAGTGCATAGAAATGAAAAATTCAACTCTAAGTGAATTAAAGTAATAAAATCAGACATGTTCCTTTTCTTAATTAAAAGTTTAAGAGCATTAAAATAAACTTTCTAAAAGTTGTAATTAGATGAGAAAATGTATTAGAGGGATCTCTAAATATTCAGAGGAACCAAAAGGAAAAAGGAAGGTAAAGAAAATATTTTGGAACTTGGAGATGGTGTCCCTCTCTAAAGAAATTAATGGCTACTTTTAATGTTACTTTGCAATATGGGGCATGTGAGTAATAGCATGTCTTTTCTTCCTTGCCTAGAGGAATTACAGGAGAACATCGAAGCATTAAATCTAGAAAAAGTTTCAAAGCTTCATATAGGAACTGGTAACTAATAAGATGCAAAAAAGAAAACATAACAGTGACAAAGATTGTGTATTTTTTAAAAAATAAAATGATTTTGGGGATAAGCAAAAAATTCACCTCCAAGTTCTTGTGGCTATTAAAGGGAAGACACAGAAGGAATTAACTTAGGTTCTCACCTGCTGTGTTTCATCATGTTTTAATGAATAGTAGTTATATTTTGAACATATATTACAATTTTCATATAATAGTTGTCTATACATGTAGGCTAGAGTGGTATAAAAATGAATGATTTTGAAATCAAGATACTGCCTCATTGACACAATCATAGAGAACACCTTGTCTAGCAGTTCTTAATTCTGGTTGTGAATTTCAAATGCCTGAAGGGCTGTTTAACAATACAGGTTTTGAAAAATACAGATGTCCAGACTCTACTGACAATTCTGATTTAATTAGTCTAGGGGAGGCTGCAGCACTATTATTTTTTAAATAGTGGTCAGGTGATGCTAACATGCACCCAAGTTAAGAACCACTGGTCTCATCCATGGGTTGCAAACCTAAACGGTTACAGGGAGCAGGAAATTAATGCAAATTAATTAGGTGATCTTCGTATAAGACCTTTTGGAGACTGTGGTGAACTGGAGAGTAGATGCCCTGTTTAAAAACTTTCTGCTGCTCAATTATAGCCATATGGAAATGCTCTCCTGAGTTTTGTTAGAAACCAGGCATATAGGTATTTTAGAGAAATTTCTCAATTTTAGGGGGAATCTCTCCAATTTCCAAATAAACCACATCGGTAGTCGGCCAGTTTGCAATCCTAAATTCAGGCCAACTTATTTATTTCACCAATGAAGGACCTGAGAACCAGAAATTACACAACTGTCCATGATGATGTAGTTAGTGGCAAAAGAGAGATTGGACCCAGAGCCTCTCTCTCATTATGGTGTTTTGGCTTTTTTCTTCAACTATTGCACATTGCTGTGCCACAACTGCTCATGTTAATAAAAATGTCTTTTAGGCACTCCCAGTTTGCTAAGTGAAACACACATGTCATCTGTTTTAAACCTCTTAGGGAATTTGTGGAATAGCCACCAATATCCACATTTTACAGATGAGGAAAGTGAGGTTAAGAGACATTGACCCACAGTGGTCCAGTGGAGCGTAGCACGAATTAAAGTTTACGAGATGGCAAAGCTTATGCTGTTAACTCTTTGTTCCCTTCTCTCCTGGAAGTTTCTTTCCATATTGTGTGAAGAGTCTCTCTTGATTCCATTTGGAAGATATATACATAGCCCTAATTCTTGAGGCAGAAATCAAGATCCAGCCCCATGATAATTTGCCTGTACTGTATCCATCTTTGGTATTTATGATTGAAGTTGACCCTGCTTGAGGTCTGAGGTCAGCTCTTCACCAGGTCTGCTGGAAGCCCAGGAAAAATGACAGTCCTAATGAAATGCATTCTGAGTAAGACTCTGCCAGTCTTGCTGTGGCCATGCACAATTGACATTTTCAGAAGAGATGGAATAATTTAAAATTAAACATTGGCCTCCTTGTCTCTCCCTGGATTCTCAGCCTGTGCACAAAGACACCATGAAGACAGGTCTGCTTTGCAATGGAAAATAATGTGTTTACAAAAAAATGAGGAAGAAAGATGAAAAAGGGTTACCATTAAAAGCTGGTCAGAATTAATGCATATTTTTGCATAAATGACTCGGCATTTACTTTCTCTTCTTTCTGACCTCAAGCCAACATTATTCCAAGGACTGACAATCCCCAAATGTACAAATATCCTTAAGACTTTCACAACATTTTAGAGGAGAATCTGAAAAATTCCTAAGCCTGAGTTTTTGAATTATAAACAGAAACAAAGAGTTCATTTATTTGCTATCTAGACCCTACTCTGCAGAGCCCTTTGCTAAGGGTAAGAAGTTGACACTTCAGGGCATCACATGACCGGATTCCAAGGAACTTACTGTGAATTGGAAAGGCAGTATATATTGAATGTTAAAGCAATAGTCATCACAATTGTTGCTGTGAATTCAGAATTGCTATTGTTTAAGTGTTGTTTTTATTTTATCAGAAATCTAGTATAGTTATAGGAAAGATTAGGAAATAGGGATAAACAGCCAGAAAATTCTCCATCTGTCGTCTACTTTCAGAAATACCCATCATTATCATGTAGACATGCCCTTTCTATCTTTTCTACACACGTGTAAGTTTCTTTCTTTTTTTAACTCAAGCGGGGTCCTACAGTGAATGGTGTTTTATAACTTGCCTTGTTCCCCATTAGCATAGTGTAAAGAGTTGTAAAGGAGCAGCAGAGGAGCTCTAGCTGCTTCCTTGCCTGAGGCTAGATCACAGGGAGAAAGTTGAACAGTAGCCACTTTGAGTTAGAGTTGTATGTACTCATCCCCACACATGTGCATTGGGATGACAGTAGAGCTGTGGTTATGGGGCAGGGAGCCTGGCACTGGAGATGACAGAATGGAGCAGTAACCATCAAATTACCGCCTCCTCGCTGAGACTAAACTTACCATTATACCTTGGAATACAAATTCCAATTCAATCAATAACTGACATCTAAGTTGACAAACAGCCAATTTGACTACTCTTTACCTTTATGTTAATTATCGTAGACATCTCTTGGGTAAACAGTTATGTGGTGCCTTCCCTCAGTGTGTTAATCATTTACAGATGTATCCACCCATTGGCCCATCCATCCCCATGTTCAACAGTCACTTATTGAGCATTCATAATATGGCAGGCACGGCGGAGATTACACAGAACAAGAGGTGGTCCTTGGTCTTAAGAAACCCGTATCCTATTATGAGAGACAGACAAGGCAGCAATGATATGAAATGATTGGAGTCATTTTAGAAGAGGAACTGGCTGCTATGGGAGAACAAAGGCAGGAAGCTAAAGCAGACTTACGAATCTGGGAAGCCTTCAGAGAAGGCTGAAGGAGAGAAGGAGAAGAAAAGATACCAAAGTGTGATTAGAAGGGACTTTATCAATGATTTTTTTTGTTGTTGTTCAGTCATACAAAATATTTTAAAGGGGACGCTAGTGTAGTAGTTAAAAGCAAGGACTTCAGGATCAGATGCGAATTCACATCATGTACTTGAATAGGTGAAACCTCACATCTCTACTGAATCATGCCTTTAAGTTTATTTTGCAAATTTGTAATAGGACATTATCCTTGTCCTCCATCAGACTGAGGTGGTCTGAAGTAAGTTCTGTGTATAATTTCCCTTCAGTTCCTTTTTACTGTCATTGTCCCAACATACTCAATATTGATGCTAGCCTCAGGTTCCTGGGCTGTCTCATTGTGTTTACCTTCTAGACACAACTTCAATGCACTTGTTATAATCTATCTATCTTTCTTTCTTTCTCTCTCTCCCTCCCTCCCTTCCTCCTTTCTCCTTTCTTCCTTCCTTTCTCCCTCCGTCCCTCCCTCCGTCCCTCCCTCCGTCCCTCCATCCTCCCTCCCTCCCTCCCTCCCTCCCTCCCTCCCTCCCTCCCTCCCTTCCTTCCTTCCTTCCTTCCTTCCTTCCTTCCTTCCTTCCTTCCTTCCTTCCTTCCTTCCTTCCTTCCTTCCTTCCTTCCTGATGGAGTTTCTCATTTTCACCCATGTTGAAGTGAAGTGGCATGATCTTGGCTCACTGCAACCTCTACCCCCAGGTTCAAGCGATTCTCCTGCCTCAGCCTCCCAAGTATCTGGGATTACAGACACCCGCCACCATGCCTGGCTAATTTTTGTATTTGTAGTAGAGACGGGGTTTTGCCATGTTGGCCAGGCTGGTCTTGAACTCTTGACCTTAGATGATCTGCCTGCCTTGGCCTCCCAAAGTGCTAGGATTACAGGCATGAATCATTGTGAATGGCCTGTAATTTCTTTTCAATACTACACTACCTGGTGTAGTCACTAAATGAATATGTGTGGACAGATAGGTGTTTGGAAATAATAGAGTTGAAAGTAAGGACATCCTATGTCAGTCTCTTGAACCGAATAGCTTTAGAGCTGCATTTCCCTCTCAAAAATGATTCCTTGATATTCCATCTTTACCATTCATTACTGCTTCATTGCTCATGAAATGGCATCTCCCCAAAGGCAGACTCTTGATATTTTTCTTGCCTGCTACTGGAGAAATTAAATAATGCAAACTTGTTCTAGTGAAAAGCTTTTGAATATCTTAACAGACTGTGGAAATATTTTCTTCCTAACATACTTCCAATTTTATAATTTTCAGTGATGGAAGAGGTATCAGATCACTGGTCCTAAAATTCTCTTTCTTGACTACTTTGTGGATAAGTCTCTTTAAAAAAAAATCTCTCATTAAAACATGCATGCAGAAGGATAGAACAAAAAGGGAAAAGAAGGAGGACAAAGGGAGAGAAACCTAATAAGGTAGCTGTGATTCACAGATAAAAGCCAAAGACTTAGAACCGTAGGAGTTTCTTTGTTCTTTGAAAGTCGGGCTAGAGTTCAAACTGATGTACATCAGAGACCTTGACCAAGGTACGTGAGAGTAAACAGGAATTTTATATATAAGTAGTCTGACTCTAGAGTCTGTGTTTTCAATATAAGTTGATTGAATGGATCAATGTCTAAGTGTTTTAAATACATTGTTTATTATTGAGAGATATCTTAGTCCATTTGGACTGCTCTAACAAATTACTATAAACTAGGTGGCTATAAACAAGAGAAACCTATTTCCAACCATTCTGGTGTCTGGGAAGTCCTAGATCAAGATATCAGCAGATTTGGTGTCCGGTGGGGGCCCACTTCCTGCCTCATAGAGGGCACCCTCTTACTATGTCCTCGTATAGTAGAAAGTGTCAGGCAGCTCTTTGGGGCCTCCTTTAAAGGGTGCTAATCCCATTCCTGATCTAATTGCATCCCACAGGCCTACCTCGTAATACCATCACATCAATGATTAGGTTTCTTTTGCTTAAAAAACAAAAAACAGATGTCCCTCCTCTGAATAGTGATTAGGTTTCAACATGTGAATTTGATGGGGGCAGGGACACAAACTTTCAGACCATAGCAAGGGGATAGTAGTGTTTTCAGATTTGTAGATGAGAAAACAAAGACTTAAAGAAATCAATTACCCAAGGACACAAGGCTAATAAGAGACAGAACCAATATTTAAAATGTAAATCTGAAGTTATAGCATTCAAATTTCATCTGAGAGCTTTCAGGTATGGTTTATAAAAATAAAATAATAGCTACCATTTCTAGAGCTTGTGTTTAAGCTTTATCATGTAATCCTCTCTACTGTGCAATTTTTCCTCCATTTTAAAGTTGAATACATTGATGTTCGGGAACATTGAGATGCCAAAGATCTCATAGGCAGAAAAGGGGAGACACAAATATTTATTATGATATGTCTGACTTAAAGCCCAAGCTCTTAATTTGTGCAATTTTTTTTTTTTTTGCTGCTTTATTTTATTTATTTATTTTGAGACAGGGTCTTACTCTGGCACCAGGCTAGAGTGCCATGGTGCAATCTCAGCTCTCTGCAACCTCAACCTTCTGAGTTGAAGTGATCCTCCCACCTCAGCCTCCAGAGTAGCTGGGACTACAGGCTTGCACCACCATGCCCAGCTAATTTTTGTGTTTTTGTAGAGATGGGGTCTTGCTATGTTGCCCAGGCTGGTCTCAATCTCCTGAGCTCAAGCCATTCACCCACCTCGGCCTCCCAAAAGGCTGGGATGACTTCTCTTATGTTCGTCTGTCTTCTCCACTAAGCTTGGGGCTTATACTCTTGATTCCTAAGCATCAGTAACACAGCTGTGGCACTACAAAAGTTAACAGAAGGTAGAACTCAGCTGCCCCTGCTCACAAGCATCTCTAGAAGTTGAACTAGAAGAGACTTTTAGAGGAACGTCAACAGATCTGGTTTCTTTCTTTCTTTCTTTCTTTCCTTTTTTTTCAGCTTTTTATTTGGATACTTTTTTTTTTTTTTTTTGAGGCAGAGTCTTGCTCTTTCGCCAGGCTGGAGTGCAGTGGCGTGATCTTGCTCACTGCAACCTCTGCCCCCCAAGTTCAAGCAGTTCTCCTGCCTCAGCCTCCCAAGTAGCTGGGATTACAGTCGTATCCCATCACGCCCAGCTACTTTTTGTATTTTTAGCAGACATGGGGTTTCACTATGTTGGCCAGGCTGGTCTTGACCTCCTGACCTCAGATGATCTGCCCGTCTCGGCCTCCCAAAGTGCTGGGATTACAGGAGCAAGCCACCGCGCCTGGCCTTATTTGGATACTTTGATACATAGAAGCTTAGCTGGGGATGTTTGCCAAGAGCCTTAGCTGGGAATAAAAGAAGTTAAAAGTCTTCTTGAAAGGGACACAGTGAAGCTTGAAAACAGAATTTTAAGAATTATATACAGCGGGCACCTCAGGGAGACTGAAGTATGCCAACCTACATCAACTGAAATGATGAGATCTGGACCTTCAAAATCTCAAGGGCCATCAGAATAGGCTACTGATTAAGCCAAACCATGTGTAGTAGGCCTGTTGCCATAAGGGAAACTCTCAACATGGCAGATTCTTTGTAGTGTTTTAAAACAGGAAAGACAGGGAAGAGATGGAGGTTTGAATGCTTTTAAGCTGAGTCTTGCGAGGTAGGGAATGGTTGGGATTGGGCTTTTTATGACATATTAGCTTTCATTGGAGGACTCAGAAAGAAGAAGGTTTTGAATTGAGTCTTTTTTTTTTAAATTTACTTATTTATTTAAGAGATAGGGTCTTGCTATGTTGCCCAGGCTGTCCTCAAACTCTTGGGCTGAATCGATCCTCCTGCCTTAGCCTCCTTAGTAGCTGGGACTACAGGTGTAAGCCATAGCACCTGACTTTGAATAAGTCTTAATGAGCAAGTCATGCATCTTGATAAGTAAACTATTTTAATTTGTAGGCAGTCCTAGCTTTCAGGAATAAGTATTTTCTTCCAGAAACAGGCAGCTATTTATTTTTGCTTGTTCTCAATATTGTTTAATATACACATGAGAAAATATGTCTGGTCCCAGAATTGTTTCACCAGGGGCAGGAAATTAGGTTGGTGTCAGCTCTCAGACAAAACGTATCAGCAATATTCAAAAGTAGGCCAAAGGACTCTTGCTTACAATGTCCTGTAGGGAGAACTGAGACTTATACATACACAAGCAAGAGGCCTTCCTCCAATAATTTACTGATAATTAGGCAAGTCCCAATTTGTCTTTTCTTTCTTCAAGGACGCTGATCAAAAATAGCATCCCTCTAGATAATCAGAAGACGTTTTCCTTTTCTCTGCCCAATGTAAGCAGCTGTAAGCTTAAAGAGATTGGTCTGCATAAGAATTAGTCAAAGAACCTTTGAAACATGCAAAATATGGACCCCACCCAGGTAATGTGGGTGGGACCCAACACTCTTTTTTTTTTTTTGAGATGGAGTTTTGCTCTTGTTGCCCAGGCTGGAGAGCAATGGTGCGATCTCGGCTCACTGCAACCTCTGAATCCCGAGTTCAAGTGATTCTCCTTCTTCATCCTCCAGAGTAGCTGGGATGACAGGCATGCGCCACCACGCCTGGCTAATTTTGTATTTTTAATAGAGATGAGGTTTCTCCATGTTGGTCAGGCTGGTCTCGAACTCCCGATCTCAGGCGATCCGCCCGCCTCGGCCTCCCAAAGTGCTGGGATGACAGGCATGAGTCGCCACACCTGGCTGACTCCACATTTTAAACACACATCTTCTCCTCCCTCTCCCTAACCATCACCATCTTCAAATGATGCTCCTGTAGAGGTCCCATGACTGAACTTTGACAAGCTCTAGAAACTTTGAGTTGTCTTGGTTGGTGTAGTATCTCTAACTGCCAGCTGCAATTGGTGGGGGTTGTCTGCTTTCTCTGGAGTTTCCCATTGGTTCATTGACATCATGGGCCTTTTAACATGGCTGCATGATAAGGAATTAACTGGACTGACGTTAATTCTCTGGTAGATAAGAGAACAGTGTCCAGAATCTACTAGATTTGCTTAAAAAGACAATTCATTGTGTTCATTAAGTTAATTCTCTTACTCCTCATTGTCAGTTCCTGATGGTTCAATGGAATATTATCATACTTAGGATTAACATTAAAGGGAATTTTTATGTGCATATTTGACAAATTCGGTCTTCTTTCTCTTTTATTCGTATTTTTATTTATTTATTTATTTTTTAGACAGTGTAACGACCCAAGGGGTTTACCTTGCCCACTGCCTAGACAGAACTGATCCACCAGGACAGGGGAATTGCAATAGAGAAAGTAATTCACGCAGAGACTGGAGTTTCATTGTTACTCAAATCAGTCTCTGGAGCACTGGGGAGCAGAGTTTTTAAGGACAACTTGGTGCATAGGGGGAAGCCAGTGAGCCAGGAGTGCTGATTGCTCAGGGATGAAGTCAAGGAGTCGAAGCTGTCTTCTTGTGGTGAGTCAGTTCCTGGGTGGGGGCCACGAGATCAGATAAGCCAGTTTACCAATCTGGGTGGTACCAGCTGATCCATCAAGTGCAGGATCTGCAAAATATCTCAAGCACTGATCTTAAGAGCAGCTGAGGGAGGGTCAGAATCTTGCAGCCTCCAGCTGCATGACTCCTAAACCATAATTTTGAATCCTGTGGCTAATGTTAGTCTAGTGCCCAGGCAAGGAGATACGCTTTGGGAAAGGGCTGTTACCATCTTTGTTTAAACTATGAACTAAAAACTAAGTTTCTCCCAAAGTTAGTTCAGCCTGTGCCCAGGAATGAATAGATAGCTTAGAGGTTAGAAGCAAGGTGGTCAGTTAGATCTCTTTCACCGTCTCAGTCATACTTTTGCAAAGGCAGTTTCAACAGGGTCTTGTTCTGTCACCCAGGCTGGAGTACAATGGTGTGGTCAAGGCTTACTGCAGCCTTGACCTCCCGGGCTTAGGTGATCCTCCATGTACATTGTTTATATTAATAATGTAGCTGAATATTTAAGTAGTTTCCTTTTTTTAAAAAGATTATGGTGGAAATGCTCCAGGGAACATTCTGGCATACTAGTTCCCGTAATTGCTTGTGTTAAATAACTAGGTAGAATTACTGGGTCACACTTAAGATTTAGACACATATTATCAGATTGTCCTCAGGGAAGGCTTACAATTGTATTTTCCACAACCTCCAATGTGCTTACTCAGAGAAGCCTTCCATGACCATAGCATTCCGAATTAAATTGTATCACCTCCACCCCAAGGCTCTTTATTCTATTAACTTGTTCTGTGTTTCTTTGCACTTATCACCCCTTGACATACTCAAGTATTCTTCTTGATATACTTGACATTATCAATATTTCACCTATCTCAGACAGGTGTTCTGTCACAGTAGACTATAAGCCCCAGGAGTGCTGGGACTTTATTTTTGTTCACCATTTCCAACTCTAAGAACAGTGCCTAGCAGATGTTAGGTGCTCAATAAATACTTGTTGGCTGAATCAATGACTCCTTTCTCTCTCTCTCTCTCTCTCTCTCTCTCTCTCTCTCTCTTTCTTTTCTTTTCTTCCTTCCTTCCTTCCTTCCTTCCTTCCTTCCATCCTTCTTTCCCTCCCTCCCTCCCTCCCTCCCTCCCTCCCTCCCTCCCTCCTTCCTTCCTTCCTTCCTTCCTTCCTTCCTTCCTTCCTTCCTTCCTTCCTTCCTTCCTTCCTTCCTTCTCTCTCTCCCTCTTTCCCTCCCTCCTTCCTTCCTTTTTTTTTTTTTGTTTTTTGAGACGGAGTCTCTCTGTCACCCAGGCTGGAATGCAGTGGTATGATCTTGACTTACTGCAACCCCTGCCTCCCAAGTTCAAGCGATTCTACAGCCTCAGCCTCCCGAGTAGCTGGGACTACAGGTGCGCCACACCACACCCAGCTAATTTTTGTATTTTTAGTAAAGGTGGGTTTTCGTCATGTTGGCCAGGCTGGTCTCGAACTTCTGACCTCAGATGATCTGCCCACCTCGGCCTTCCAGAGTGCTGGGATTACAGGCGTGAGCCACCATGCTCGGCCTCAATGACCCATTTCTAACAGGAGATACAATCTTTTCTATTCTCCATCATAGAGAGTCATATTCCTGTTGAATAGCAACATAAAATACAATCATATGAGGACAGCATAGCCAATTAGTGTGTTCTGTTACACCTGCCTTCCATCCTTTCAGCCAGCTCTTCTTCGAATGTCCCAAATTTGCTTACTTTAAATATGAAAATATTACTACTGTCAGGATGACAAAGGTTTTATCCCGCTCCTGCAGTGGACATGACCTTGGATCCGGGATTGGCAAATGTTTTCTGTAAAAAGCCAGATCATAAATATTTTAGGGTTTTCTGGCCACATAGTATTTGTCACAACTACTCAGCTCTGCTGTTGTGAGAGCAGCCATTAACAATAGGTAAACAAATGTGTGTGACTGTGTTCCAATAAAACTTTACTTACAAAAACAGCTAGTGGACGAACTTTAGCTTTAGTTTTCTGACCCTTGCTTTAGAATCAGAATCTTAATTAGTTTTTGATAGTTCAATTTTATAAAGCATCGAGAGCATGTCTATCCAATGAAATGTAATGTGATCCGCAGCTATGGACAAATAAGTAATTTTAAATTTTCTGGTGGCCACATTACAAAAAGTGTAAAGAAACAGATGAACTTTATGTTAATACATTTTATTTAACCAAGTAAATTTGAAATATTATTTCAACATGTCGTCAATACAAAACATTAACACAATGTCTTACAGGTTTGTATGAAGGTTTTGAAATCTGGTATGTATTTTGTACTTCTAGTACATCTCAATTTAGTCTAGCCACAATTTCAAGAGCTTTATGTAGCTCCTGGGCTACTGTATTGGGCAGTGCAGATCCGTAGCAGGTGTTTCAACCTTGGCACTTTAGAGACTTTGAACAAAAACGTATTTGGTTGTAGGGGCAGCACAATTCATGATAGGCTATTTAGCAGATGTCCTTGACACCTGTCTGCTTGATGTGAGCAGTGGCTTCCCAGTTGTGAAGACCAAAAATATTTTAGACATTCTAAATGTCCCTCAAGGGAAACACTGTCCAGTCGGGAGCCATGTATCTAGAATAAGCATTCTAAAACTAGGTCAGTGAATCCCCTGGAACTGAATACAACCTTTAGTGCCTATGTGATTTGCGTCAGGGGTGAAGTGGGGAGGCAAGGGTCTATGGCTTTCTATAGCTCATCAAAGGTGTCTGTGATCCAAAACAGGCTAAGAATCAGTGACTGAATAGAAGGAGATATTAAATTATGCCACTATATGCACATCACCAATTAGTTCACACCCCAAATACATGCATTTGCCTGTATTCTTTCAAAATGAAATAAATTTCCATAATGACCTCCCCAAACTTTGGTCTTTCTGAACTGTACCATTTGCTTTTCTGTCTTGATTCCTTAGTGTTGGAGTACTGATTTTGAACATTTCTCTTCAAGCATCCTTAGCAAGAAAATCCATGAAGGGGTAGATTCTAGTTAAAATATTACAGCAATGGAGAGGGATTCTGTATAACATTTTAGCAATGGGAGAGTCATTATTATTGAACTCTCAAGTTGGCAAAATGGAAAGAGAATGAGACTGGGAGTCAAGAAACTCACATCTTCTAGGCAGCTGTGTGACCCAGGCTGAGTGAGAATGACCCCCATGCTTTCTCAGAGGGTGCTGAGAAGGAAGGGAGATAACTGGTACAGAGAATAGTAACGCTACTTTCTAAAACAGTTGTTCTGATTCACACTCAAAAGTCTGCTTAAGTGCCTGTGTCAATCTGCAAACACAGACTGGAGTAGTTTAACTATGATGACAAGGATAATGAAGGTAAGCTATAATTAGCTTTTCCTATTTCCTCTAGATGGTATAAAATATTAGTAAGTGTTGATAAAATCATTAGAATATAAACTATCTCTAGTGGATGTGAGAATCTAAAAACAAAGGTCCTTAACCATCAGCTCCAGTCCCAGGTGATTATTTTCACTGTAATGATACATGCTCTCCCCAAATCTGTGATATAAGGGTGAGGAGACTCGCATTCTTTTTGTGCAGTTAAAATTTGTGTGCTTCGAATTTGAATTAACTGTGGGTTCTGTGTTTGGATATTACTAAGAGACTTCTAACTATCTATCCTAATTGAAATACTTTCCTCAATACTGATGCATTTCTTTGCCCAAACTGGCTTCCTTGTTTAGTCGCATAGATATACCTACTTCTTACTCCCTCTCCCAGAGAAGGTTGAGCCACCCTTTGGGCCACAGTTCACATTCAGGAAGGGCTTAGACTATTGATATATAATTTTATACTTTTTGAAAGTACCTTTGCAAAATTATGACAGGAAGAGAAATCTGACATAGTTGACTGCATCTTGCTTCTAACCTTTAAGCTGTCCTTTAGTCATTCCTGGGCATGTGCCAAGCTAACTTTGGGAGGAATTTAGTTTATAGTTTATCCTTAAAGCAAGAATGATAATAGCTCTTCCCCAAACTAAACTGCCTTTGTAAAACCAATGAAAATCCACAAGGTTAGAATTATGAGAGGGACCTGAGTTCTGTTAAGATGTTAGTGTAGTTACGTGATAACGAGCTACCGTTCGGAGATTTATGACTTCCCTAATTTCTTCTGTAGGTTACATCACTGTTTTAGAACCCATGATTGGCCTTTTGAGATGTCTTTTCAGACTTTTGCATTTCTGACAAGGAGCTGACTCCACCAAGTTTCGCAACTCATGACTCAACTGGTCCTGTGGTCCCCACACAGAGGCTGACTCAGTGCACAAGGACCGTTTTCCACATCCTTGTGCTTTCATCCCAACCAATCAACATGCCCCATTCCCTAGCTGCCTGCCCACTATATTATGCTTGCAAAACCCTAATCTCCAAGCCTTCAGGGAGACTGATTTGAGTGGTAACTATCTCCATGTGGCCAGCCTTGTGTCAATTAAACTCTTTACTGCAATGCTTGCAGTCTCAGTTAATCAATTTGTCCATGCAGTGGGCAGGAAGATGAACCCACTAGATTACTTTTTTTTTTTTCTTTGAGATGGAGTCTTACTCTGTTGCCCAGGCTGGAGTGCAGTGGCATGATCTCAGCTCACTGCAACCTCTACCTTCCCAGCTCAAGTGATCCTCCCACCTTAGCATCCTGAGTATCTGGGACCACAGATATGCACCACCATGCCAGCTAATTTTTTTGGTAGAGATGGGATTTTGCCATGTTGCCCAGGCTGGTCTCAAACTCCTGAGATCAAGTGACCTGCCCATCTCACCTCCCAAAATGCTAGGACTACAGGTATGAGCCACCATGCCCAGCCGCAATCACATTTTGATGCTATCGTATTGTCTCTACAAATTCATACTTACTGTCAGAGAGATGTATTGGCAGGATTGAAGGAGAATGATATCATCATATACTTTCATATCTGTGACCTAGTTCTGGAGCACCCTTCTCTTAGTACACTTAGAGCTAGATTTTTAAAAATACTCTCTGTAATCATCTTACAAATAAGAAAATTATATTGCATTTGTGTCAAAATTATTAACAGGAAAACAGACTCCAATTTCAGAAACAAAATATACCACTAAATCTTACTTGGCATTTCTTTATATTTTAAAATATCAAGGTCCTCAAGAATTTAGAGGGGGTCTGGTCCTCTCTTGATGGCTGACAGGCTTGTCTTCCCCTTCAGACCCAAAGGGAAGTGAGGATATGGATGGATGCTAAAAGGAAGACCCCGGGGGGAGGCGGGGGGAAGCAATGCAAGAGATCAGAAAGGAAACAGAGAGGACCCAGGGACATGGCATCCTGAGGAGGTCAAGATAAGACTTTATTATTATTATTATGATTTGAGGCAGCGTGTCACTCTATTGGCCAGGCTGGAGTGCAGTGGCGCGATCTCAGCTCACTGCAACCTCCACCTCATGGGTACACGCCATTCTCCTGCTTCAGCCTCCCGAATAGCTGGGCACCATGTTACCCAGGCTGGTCTTGAACTCCCAGCCTCAAGTGATCCACCTGCATTGACCTCCCAAAGAAAAGACTTTAAAATAAGAAAGAAAATAAATGACCCACAGTGTGACTAGGACATCCAAAGCTAGACATTTTGTCATGTGAAAAACATCAGTATCCTCAGGGCACATTCATATTAACAGGCAGGATAACTGGCATCTCCTCAATCCCAGCGCATTTGGGAATATGTCATTCCTTCCAGCCAAACAGGAAATACCATAAAAGAATTTGATACAACAGGGAAAGGGTGAGGATACAGCCTGAAGATTCTAAAATGCTTGCCCAATATCTTCCTGCCAAATTGTTTTAATCACCTGTGGCTCTCAGTCTTTTTCCAGTCTTACTTTAAAGGCAAACAACCTTTTTCTCTAGCATTTTATGACCATACAATGTAAAACCAAGTACAATCTAAAGGCTTTGTGGTTTTATTCCCAACTATTGGGCTCTTAAGAAGTTTAGGTTCAAATGTTCAAAAGGCCTGAGAATTGAAATAGAAGACACTTTGAATTTTACTGGATTGAAAACTCCATCAAGTTCTGCCACTGGAGGGCAGCAGTCAACAATATTACATGCCAACCATTATTCCTGTCTTAAGTTTCTTCCTAGAACTTGACCAATCTAAATAGAGTCCTGTTTCACAGATTAAATTGGAGCCACTTTATCCTTTCATAATTCAGGATTTCAAAGACCAATTTCTTAGAATAATTGGAAATCACAACGTTTCATACTCATTTCTGGAATCAATACTTTTAGCCCAGCTCACATTAACCTAGTAGGTTCCCTCTCAAAAGAAATGACAGGGGAATATTTACCCATAATCATTCAGCAATTACCATTTATCATAAGAGGAGATCTGCATGGTCTGACCACAGGAAATGTTGAGTTTAGTAACATTTAAGGAATGGCCAAATTCAATACAAATATTTAATTTCACTTAACAAATGTTATTTTCAGCTTGTTTGGGAAATACTTTAATTTGAGAAACCTTGAACTAATATTTTAAAGGACATCTTCCCCCCCTCAACTTTTTTTGTTTTTGTTTTTGAGACGGAATCTTGCTCTGTTGCCCAGGCTGGAGTGCAGTGGCACAATCTTGGCTCACTGCAACCTCCACCTCCCAGGTTCATATGATTCTCCTGCCTCAGCCTTCCAAGTTGCTGGGATGACAGGCATTTGCCACCACGCCCGGCTAATTTTTTGTATTTTTAGTAGAGACAGGGTTTCACTGCGTTAGCCAGGGTGGTCTCTATCTCCTGGCCTCATGATCCGACCGCCTCGGCCTCCCAAAGGGCTGGGATTACAGGTGTGAGCCATCATGCCCGGCCTCCCACCTCAACTTTAACATCTAGCCATATCATTCTTCTGTATGAATATTCTTACGGGAATAATCAAATCATCTCCTCTGTCTCTACAGGATACCCCATGATTCTCCTACCACCAGATGCTACTGAGGCTAAACTGATTAGACTGAGTAAAAATATCTATGGGGAAAACTGTCTTTCAGAATCCTACTTTGAACTAGAGAAATCCATTCTCTTGAGGCTGTCTGCTGTGGAGAAGTTGGCCTTATCAATCTGCCTTTGGAGTTCAAGTTATACAGGTTTGCATTTTTTCCTTATTTGACTCTACATTCTCCACTCTATTTTTCAGATGACTACCTGCTTGTCTGCATGTATTATAATTATTGTTGTTCTGCTTATTATTTCTGCTTACCAGTTTTCTTGGCTCTTGCTAGTTTTTACTACTCACCTCAGTCTGAACCCATATAAATCTTGGACAGACTAAAATTGCACAGTGGGATCATTTCATTCACATAAGTTTGCCAATATGTGGGTATTAACAGGCAAAGGTGGCCGAGGATGGGGATTTGAGTATTAACTGGTAGTGGTGTCCCTGTGTGCACTATTTGCAAAGTTTTTGCTGATACTGTAGCATTGGCTCTTATATAACTCAATATCCTCCTATGTGAGGAATTTCTTTTGGTCTATGTGTAGGAACTTTGTCTTTAAAAAGTCTATTATCTCTCTGAAAACACAGGGACGCATAGAGGGGAACAGCACACACTGGGTCCTATCAGAGGGTGGAAGGTGGGAGGAGGGAGAGCATCAGGAAAAATAACTAATGGGTACTAGGCTTAATACCTGGGTAGGTGATAATCTGTACAACAAACCCCTGTGACACAAGCTTACCTATATAACAAACCTGCCTATGTACACCCTGGACTTAAAATAGAAGTTAAAAACAACTATCATCTCTCAGCTACCTCATAGAGATGTTTTAACATTATTTGAATTATGTTAAATAATTAGTGCCAGGACAGTGCCAGGCACAGACAGGCTCGATGAATATGAGTTTCTTCTCTACTTCTTACTTTTATTTCCTTTTTTCTTCTTGGTGCCTAGAGACAGATTTTATATCAGAGCAACTGTATTGACCAGATTGATAATTTATTTGCTTTACTCCTCTTTTCTCAAGCTTGCTATTTTACCATATTGTTCTTTTCTTGAAAAAACATTTTTTTAAAGTCATTTAAATGGTTAGGGGAAGAAATAAGTATCTGAAGAAGGAATGTGGTAGCCCCTCCTGGGATGGGGAATCCTGAATAACCCCCAACATAAGACATCCTTCATGGGTCAACATGGTATTATTTCAAGGGAAATCTGTGCCCATATAAATTAATCGTAGCACAGACCCGAGTTCAGATCCTTGCCTTGGCATTTACAACTTGGGTAAACGAGTAGAAAGAGAATGAAGAATTTTGGAACTCCTTTCTCTCAGCTATGGAGACTAATAATGCTTAATCAATGATATTGCCATGAAGACTTAATAAAATAATACAAATTTGCTTGATGTCATTGTTTTTGTTGTTGTTACTCAACTAGATGGTTACCAAAAGATTGTCTGATTCTGGAGATTTTATAAACAGGATTGCCTAAAATGATAGGTCTGCCCATGATAACCCTTATACAGCCCCTTTGCTTCACCAGCTGCTCATCTTCCTGGCCATGCACACATCCTACGCCCCCCTGCACTGGTACTGCAGCTCATAGGATTCCTCTTCATTGGAATCTACAGAGATGATTGACCTCATCTCTCTAAGTCTTTCCCATTGTCTTGAGTCCAACTCACATCATAATTCTACAAAGTATCCTTGTCCCAGAGCAAGGGAACCTGATCTCTATTTCCTATGTTTATCCTTCTATTTCCGTCTTGCTGGGTGCAGCTTTCCTGGTTCACTACAAGCCAGGTTTGTTATTTGACTGGTGGTGGTATATGGCATCAGTGAAACACTTACCACAAGACAGCTCCTTGATGGTAGAGCCTCTGGCTTTTTCATCTCGATATACCACATACCTAATTCAATGTCTAGCAGAGAAGTCACTCAAAAAAACACTGTAAGAATAAGGAAACCACTTATTTGATATTGTTATATTTATATATATATTTATTTTACGTGCCCATAAGATACTCTGGAGTTCTTTAAAGTAAAGTACTTATGCAGAACATTCATGTTAAAAACAAAATTTGGGAAGAATAAAAGCCAGACATTACGTCCTTCTTAGTGGAAGAATACACCACCGATGATGTAGCCTGTCAAAAGAATTGATCCTGAATCTCATCAAACTTTAGATCCAGCCACAATTTATAGAAAGCACAAAGAATAGAGAAACACATTGATATGGTTTGGCTCTGTGTCCCCACCTACCCAAATCTCATCTCGAATTGTAATCCCCAAGCGGAGGATCTGGTGGGAGGTGATTAGATCATGGTGGCAGTTTTCCCCATGCTGTTTTTATGACAGTGAAGGAGTTCTTACAAGATCTGATGGTTTAAAAGTGGCAGTTTGCCCTGCACTCTCTCTCTCCTGCTGCTGTGTAAGATGTGCCTTGCTTCCCCTTCACCTTCTGCCATAATTATAAGTTTCCTGAGGCCTCTCCAGCCATGTGGAACTATGTGTCAATTCAACCTCTTTTTTTTTTTTTTTTTATAAATTACCTAGTTTCAAGTAGTATCTTTATAGCAGTGTGAAAATGGACTAATACACATGTTAATGACACCATGAGGTTGCAATCTGCAAAATCCAGCCTGTGGAATATTCTACTATAGGGGTTAACCTGTCCCTGGACTGTTTTTTTACACCCTCAAGCTAAGAATGGTTTAAAGATGGGTTTAAATTTTATTGATCTATTTTATGTATGTATTTATTTATATTTTTAAAAGTTGGAAAAAATAAAGAATATGTGACACAGATGCTTGCTATATAGGGTTAACATTCCAACTTTTTTTTTCTTTTTGAGACAGAGTCTTGCTCTGTTGTTCAGCCTGGAGTGCAGTGGTGTGATCTTGGCTCACTGCAGCCTCTGTCTTTTGGGTTCAAGCAATTCTCCTGCAGCAGCTTCTGAGCAGCTGGGACTACAGGCACACGCCACCATGCCTGGCTAATTTTTGTATTTTTAGTAGAGATAGGGTTTCACCATGTTGGCCAGGCTGGTCTTGAACTCCTGACACATCAAGTCATCTGCCTGCCTCAGCCTCCAAAAGTGCTGGGATTACAGGCATGAGCCACCACACATGGCCAACAACCCAACTTTTATGACAAATAAATTGCAAATAAAAGGAGAGATTAAAAGACACTGAAGTCATAGATCAACTGGTTGCAATGAATTGATTTTACTTAGATTCTGATGCAAACTAACCAACCATAAAATAGAAAAAGAAACATTCATAACATTTATGATGCAATTGATGATATTTAATAATATTAAGATATTATCAATGATATTTTTAGGTCTGATAATGACTTGAAACTTACGTTTATTAAAAATAGTCCTTATCTTTTAGATTTATGTACTGAAATATTTATGGATGATGCTGTGTGGGATTTGCTTCCCCGTAATAAGGGAAAGAAGGCAGATTTGGTTTTGGGTTAAAGCAGGATTGTCCATGAGTTGCTAATTGCTGTAACTGGTGACTTATTTATGAAGTTTATTATATTCTTCTGCCTATTACTTCTTCTATGTTCGAAATTCTATGTAATAAAAAGTTAAAGAAAAAAGTGAACAAATCGGCTGGGCATGATGGCTCATGCCTGTAATCTCAGCACTTTGGGAGGCCAAGGTGGGCAGGTCACAAGATCAGGAGATCGAGACCTTCCTGGCTAATTCGGTGAAACCCCATCTCTACTAAAAATACAAAAAATTAACTGGGCGCGGTGGCGGGCGCCTGTAGTCCCAGCTACTCCGGAGGCTGAGGCGTGAACCCAGGAGGCAGAGCTTGCAGTGAGCCAAGATTTTGCACCACTGCACACCAGCCTGGGCGACACAGCAAGACTCGGTCGCACAAAAAAAAAAAAAAAAAAAAAGAACAAATTTCAGAGTTCTATCTGGGCTGATTCCAGCCAAAATACCTCTGTCATGGTACTGAGTTTTTCTGATCTCAGTTTCCTTATCTGTAAAATGGATATTACAATGGTGCCTACTTCACATGGTTATTGTGAAAACTATCTGAGCGATTGTATATGCAGATTTTAATGCTTAGCACACAATGAAGCATTTAATTATTCTTAAATAGTGTTGCTACTGTTGCTGTTAGTACTTTAACTCTCAGAAGGTATTGCTATTTATAAATATTAGTTGCTGAGATGGTAAAGGAGGATAAGACAATAGAATTCTTATTGGGAAAAGAGCTAGTATAGTTATTGCAATCTACAGGTAACTGGAGACTCTGTAGTTCCCATCCTCCCCAGCTGCAGTGTCCCTAAGGGGAGTGGGAGAAGATGGGAACCACACAGCCTCCAGTTACTTGTAGATTGCAATGACTGTTCTGGACTAAGTTGTCAGACCTTATAATAGCCTAATGTGGGGTGAGCTGTCTAGCTGGGCACTGAGCTTCTCCAATCAGGAATGTCATCTAGTAGCCTGAAGGTCAGGGAGACAGCAATACAATCAAACACTCAAACCAAAACTAAGAGCCATTTATTAAACTCAGCTTTACAGTAATTTTTGATCATTGATGAGAAGTGTATTGCCAGAATAAAGACTATCTAATACAGGCTTAAGGGGGAAAATAACTTTAAAAGTAATTTATGAAATCCTTATTGAATATTACCATTTCAGGGAGGCAATATACCACAATAATTTATAGCAGTCCTTTCCATAGTGCTGGTCTTTGATGAGATAAAGAGCTTGCCCCAAAATGAAAATCTGCACATTACTTCCTTACTAAAAAAGTCTTGCTATTGAAAAGAAAAATGTCATTTGAAATAAACAGTATGCTTAGTGACATAGTTGATTTGCATGCTGGCACAAGCTCCTTATGTTCACAGTCTCTTAATCAGAGCATAGTCTACGTTTTTGAGTGAAACTAGTTTAGAGCCGGGGTTCTCAACTAGAGGCAGTTTTGCCCCCCAGAGGTCATCTGGCAGTGTCTGGAGACATTTCTTGTTGTCACAACTGAGTGGGAGGTGCTATGGCATCCAGTGGATAGAAGTCAAGGATGCTGCTGAATGCCCTACAGTGTAGTGTCCTTCACAACAACGGAATATTCCGCCCAAATGACAATAGTGATGAGGATGAGAAACCCTCTTTTAAAGCATATATTTAGAGTCAGAGATGGGAATCAAACCCCAGCTGTGCCATCTACAAACAGTGTGACCTTGAGAAAGATGGTTTTATCTCTCTGTAAGCACCAGCTTACAGGATTATTGTGCAGATGAAGTGAGCAAATGCAGACAGACCATTTAACATAGATGAAGATCAAGTTCTCAGTTTTTTGGGCAGCTGTGTGTACTTCTTAGACATAGCCCTTGTCCTGGTTACTCGCGAATTGTCATTCAAGGACTCACTATGTTAATGGCCAAGATAGAGTTTTTGTTTGTTTTCTTTCCTCTCTCTTTAATTCTTTGATAAGGATTGGCAATAGGCTCTCTGAAATCTTTTATTTTGAGGACCTAAAATGCAAATGTATTTCATTTGTTGCTGAAGATGAATGCCAAGCAAAACCAAGCCAAACCTTGACTTTGATTTTTTGAAGGATAAACCTCATTGTCAGAAAGAGCCATGCCATAAACAAAGCTGGGGAATTCACTTGAAACTCCTCTTTTTGTCCCTTAGGATGAAGTATGACGGACGCCTAGGAGCTTAATGGTTTACAAGTTGGGACTCCTACTGTGTCCTTCTTTTTGCGATGATTTTATGATTCTTTTACACACAACATGATAGATCCTTGAGTATCCTGAGCTTTGAATCTCTACACTTATTTTTTTGCAGTTTGAGTGAAACCCTTCAGACAGAGCTGTGAAGATGTGGTTCTTAAATAAAATAGTTTTCTACTGTGCTAATAACTCACACATTCTCTACATTTCTCTTCTATACTCAGGGTCAGTGGGATACGTCCATTTTTCTTAATTCTATCTTGCCTGTTTTTCTCAGGCTTCTGATAGCTTTTTATGAAGGCACAGCATGGCTTGCTCCAGGTGCTGGTATTTGGGAGGGCTGAGGATTGTGGAGGAGGAGGGGATACTTTCTCATTCTTTTTCCATCACTCTATTGACAATAGCCTTTTAATGATTTGAAAACTCTTTGTAAATGCCCTAACATGAAATATTGCATAACAAACCCACATAGGAGACACAATGGAGACAATAAAAGCAATAACACATGTCTGCCCTGCTGCTAAGTTTTAATGAAATGTATTTTATTGAGATCTAATGTAGTTTTTCACCAGAGAAGCCATCTACTTTCTGAATTGCTACATCTCTAGAATTGACATTCTTCCTTAAAAACATGGAATGTTTGCATTTCTGGGTCAGGCAGGATTATTGTAGTGTCAGAAGTGAAAATGTTGCAGATTTCAAGTATGAGCATGTGACCTCATTTGTGTATACATGCCACCATGGTCTTCCTGGGCCCAATGGGGCAGTCAGTAGACAGTGGTGCCTATTCAAAGCTCTTGCTTTTCTTAAGACTTTTGGTCAGTGTAACACATCCCAGTTAATATTGTAGAAACCAAGGAAACATTTCCCCTTTGCCTCCTGAAAATTCACTGAAAATCACTGACAAAAGGTAGACTAATAGGAGAAAAGGCATACAAATTTATTCAATCATACTTTTACATGGCACAGGAGCCTTCAGAATGAAGACCAAAACATGCAGGGGAAACTGTCCATTTTTTTGCTTAGAATCAATAAAGTTGGAGGAGCTATGTAGAAATATGATTGGATTAAAAAAATATGATTTAGTGCTACCAGGTTGAGAGTGGGGATCCCAGCATGGTTTGTCTGTCTAGATTCTTCTTGGCCTGTCTATGCAACATGTCATCCTTCTGGGTATGGGGCAGGAGGTCTTATGACCTATAATCAAACAAGATAGGTCAGATCATTTCTTTATGGCCAGTGTTTGCACAGAGAGGAAAGCACAAAAGTTAGAGTAATATTTTATGTTTTATGGCTGGCTTTGGGAAAAAGGGGTTCTGGAGTCTATGACGACCTTCCTTGGGGAAGAGGGATTCTAGTTTGTGTGGCTAGCCTTGAGGGAGAACTGGACTGAGAGACAGGAAGGCAGGGGAAGGTTGGAGAGAATCTTTTGCTTCTGGGGCCTTCATTTTGGGGTATCATCTTCTGACCTCCAACAATATAACCCTTTAATTAAAGTGCAAAGCTGGTATCTGAATAAACAGTACAAAATTGATATTTTTAAATAATTTACTTGGGAGAATGCAAGCATATATGATTCTCCAAATATAATCTAAAGCCTATTTTTCTTAGCATATGTATTGTGTCTTAAAAATCTGACATCAAACCCACAGGAAATTTGAAAAATTGTGTGTCCTTCCTTCTGTACTCTTAAGTGATTTAGTTTAGTTCTTATGACCTAAGCTTATGAGCATGTCTTTTGTTAATGAACCCTGCTCTTTTTCTTCCTGAGTTTTTTCCTGATCCTCTCAAGTAGGAAATACTTCTGTCTAAACCTTATTCCTTTCTTATTTCATTGGTGAGTCTGGATGAAGGTCATTGCTCATGTCTTGCCTAGATCCTGGTTCCTTCTTAAGCCTGCAGCAAGTGTTGCATGCTTTCCCTGTGACTCTGACCATTATGTCATAATCTCACCAGGACCAGGCCCTCCTGGTCCAGTCTGCCAGGGAGGCCTGCACACCTCCAGCTGCTGTGTCCGGGACTAGTTGGACACAGTCAGTTCCAGAGTCCTTCTGTAGGAAGCCCTATTTTGACCTTCAATCCAAATTACCTTTTCCAAATCAGTTTCACCACTAATAAAGATGATCACTCAAAGCTTCTGGGCCAATTTCAAAACTGAGTCAGAATTTGGAAGAGGTAATGATGAGTGGTTAGGTTTTCTACAAATTGTGACATTAAAAAATTTATTACAGTTTATTTCTTGTATTATATATTGCCAAGTCTTGTCATACAGCTAAATATCAATACTCCATTTATCATCATTCATTACAATTATCTATGAGGACATCCTAAGGCCAAAGAAATCTATTAAATTGCCCAGGATAAGATATGTAAGTCATGGATCAAGCCTTTGAACAGCTTCAATCTATTAAGGGATTTAAAATATATAAGTTGATAAAAAAATACAAAATATAAAAATAGTAAGTCAAAGAAAATATACATATAATGCCACAGGGCGATCACAAAGGAATTATAGCTCCCTGCTGGAAAGGGCAAGAAGTCTTCTAGAGAGAGAGGACTTAGGATGGACCCTGAATGATTGGTAAGATTTAGACATGCAGATAAAGGAATGATTATTTATTTATTTATTTATTTTGAGATGGAGTCTCGTTCTATTGCCCAGGCTGGAGTGAGTGAAGTGACACCATCTCTGCTCACTGCAGGCTCCGCCCCCCAGGTGTTCTTCCAGGTGGAGGCAAAAGTGAGTGTGCATGTGGGAAGGAAGGGAATATGGAGTTATTAGGATAATATTCATCTAGTGTAACTTGAGGAGCTGTGGCAGAATGGGTGGACGTGAAGTGGGGAGCAGGAGACGTAAGCCAAAAGGAAACTCTGGAGTCACAGTGGAATAGTTATAAAAGCTAAAGAGCAGAGATGAACTTCCTGTTGTGTTTGGTTTTTCAGCACGTTCCAGTTCTCATGTCAGTGTTATTTCTCATTAAAGATGAAGCCCCAAGGATCTTATTAACCAATTCAACTTTGAAAACTGTGTAGCCCACTTTATTAGTAAGAATAGGTCAAGGTTAAGAAGAATGTTTAAGTGGCTCTCTGAGGCCATATAATTTCTCCCTGACATTGGTTATCAACCCTAACAGTCAGGATAGGCTGGGTTATGCTGCAATAATAAACACCCCCCCCAAATTGCAGTGGCTTAGAAAAATAAATAATTATTTTTTGCTCACACTAAATGTTCCATTGAAGGTGAAGAGAGAGTTTCTGCCTGGCAGGGGAAGTTTGGAGAACTGAGTGTTAGCATTTAAATGTTTCTATTTGAAATTAATAAAGGTCACCTTAGCTAGCATTTCATGGACAAAAGCTAATATCTTGGACATGACTAAATTCAAGAGGGCAAGAAGACACAAATCTTTTCATGTCTGCTACAGTCTCCTCAGTTGGATACCATAGTATACATCCTCATTTTAGTACTACAATTCATACCCCTCTAAAATGTCTCCAAAAATAATTTCATTTCTTGACTGTTTAATTTAGGCCAGGCACTGGGTTGACCTTTTTAATACAAAATTTCTCTTTGAATTCCTATAAAAATTCTCTGATACTGGTTTTAGCAATTGGTTTTAGCGGGTCGACTCCTGACATTTGTGTTCTTCTTCACAGGATCTGCAAGGCTACCTGTGACTGAATGGTTGGTTGGTCATTACAAAGTTTTTCAGGAGCTCCTGAAAGATTACTGCATAAGCAAGGGAGGATGGAGACCAGACCTCTGGCTACTGTTGCTGCCACCACCACAGCCACCACTTTCATCCTCGTGAACCCCCTATTTACTGCACACTCTCTATATGCCAGGTACCAGGCTCCACACCTGTGAAATAGGGGACTGTTATTTCCCCTATTTTATAAAAGAGGAGCTGAGGCTCAGAGAGATTATGTTACTTGCCCAAGATCACATAGCTAGTAAGTGGCAGAGATGAGTTTCTGTCTGAGTCCAGCTTACACCCTAACTGATATTCTTGAAAATCAGGCTGGAGAGAAAATGATAAGATGTGAGAATTTTGGTGCTATGATTTGAATTTTCCTTTAAAAGCTCATGTTGAAACTTAATCCCAAATGTAACAGTACTAATAGGTGGGGTCTTTAACATGGAGTCCCAGAATTGGATCGTGAGGGCTCTGCCCTAATGAATGAATTACTCCATTCATGATTAATGGATTAATGGATCATCATGGGAGTGGAACAGTGGCTTTATAAGAAGAAGAAGAGAGACCTGAGGTAGAACACTCAGCGCCCTTGCCATGTGATGCTCTGTACTGCCTTGGGACTCTGCAGAGGCGCTCTACTAGCAAGAAGGTCCTCACCAGATGCAGCCCCTTGACCTTGGCCTTCTTAGCTTCTACAACTGTAGTAAATAATTTTTTCTTTATAAATTACCCAGTTTTGGGTGTTCTATTATAAGCAATGAAAACCAGACAAATACATTGAGTTATAATCATGATATTTAAGATGGAGGAAAATAAACATGGAAAACACTAGAGAAATGAATGCTAAACTAGAGCACAAGCATTGGGACTGTGAAAAAAAGAGATATTTGAAATATTTTAAAGATATGGAATTTAAAAGATTATGAAACAGATAAAGTATAAGAGAAAGAGAGAAAATGAAAAATGATCCCAAGATTGCAAACCCTTAGTATTATTGAAACACTCATAGCTGGGGAAAAAAGTCAAAAGGAAGAGCTGGCTTGTGGGTACAGATGGAGAAATCCGGATTTATTGAAACTATTTTTTTTGCCAGTGGGGTATTTGTGTAAAAATAGCTATTCATTTGTTCTCATTCACTTAGCACGTAAAGAACACACCTAGGCATTAGAAACACATAAGAAAATTTATTTCTGTATACATTTAGAAATGTGGATCTGAAAGATCAAGATTTTGAGTTTCATTCATTTATGTGTTGAGGTCTTTCCAAAGTATTTGATAAATTTAGCAGAAAGGACAGAGAAATTCATGAAAATAGGTATGATCATCAAGGAAAACAATAAAAAACAGAAGGTAAAAGGCCAAACTTAAGGGAGTGCCTATATTAAGGGACACGGCAGGGAGGAAAAATAATTTGAAAAGAAGTTGTCAAGGTGGGAAGAGAGCAGCACAAAACAGAGTCTCAGAATTAGATGTATGAGACAGATTTTAGGAAGAAGAGAGGGTTCAGTAGTGCCCAAGACCACAGAGCTGTCAAGGATGGTAAAGAACATTTATGGGGGTGTTTTGGAGGTTTAAAGGATGAGGTAGTTTGCATTTTTTTTTTTTTTTTTTTGAGATGGAGTCTTGCTCTGTCACCCAGGCTGGAGTGCAGTGGCACAATCTCCGCTTGCTGCAAACTCCGCCTCCTGGGTTCAAGCGATTCTCCTGCCTCAGCCTCCGGAGTAGCTGGGACTACAGGCATGCACCACCACTCCCGGCTAATTTTTGTATTTTTAGTAGAGACGGGGTTTCACCATATTGGTCCAGCTAGTCTCGAACTCCTGACCTCATGATCTGCCTGCCTCGGCCTTCCAAAGTGCTGGGATTAAGGCGTAAGCCACTGCGCCTGGTATACATTTATTCTTTTAAGAAGCCTGGCAAAAGGGAGAGAGAAGAAAGGCAGTCCTATAGAGGTCAGAGGGACATAGGGAGGTCTTTTTTCAGGGTAAGCAAGCTTACAAATGGACCAGTGAGAGAGAGGCATTCTGGATGAAGCAGGATTGTGGGAGGTAGGTATTTTGCTGGAAGAAGATGCTGGAGTAGGTGGAGGGAATGGGGGCAGGGATGTGGGAGGGAGGGATTTTGTATGTATACAAATACAAAATGTGCCTATGTGTGGCTTTACCAACAGGCTCCTCAGCTAAAGAGAAGCAGCAGTAGAAACAGGAAGGACTCAGGGCTGGGGATGGGAATCATGACAGTGGCTGGAGGGCAGAGTGGTGAAGACTCCAGGGCTATCATATTAGTTTCCTAGGGGCTGCCTTAACAAAGTGCTGCAAATGGGGTGGCTTCAACAGAAATTCATTTTTTCACATTTTGGAGGCCAGAAGTCTGAAATCAGTTTGTCAAAAGGCCCACGCTCCCTTTGAAGATTCTAGGGGAGGATCATTTCTTGCCTTTTTCAAGCTTCCGGTAGTTGCTGGAGATCTTTAGCATTCCTCAGTTTATGGCAGTCTAACTCCAATCTCTCTCTCTTTTCATGTGGTGTTCTTCCCTGTATGTCTGTTTGTGGCTCCGCATCTCTTTCTCCTTATAAGAACATGGGTCATTGGATTTAGGGCCCACCCTAATCCAATATAACCTCATTTTAACTTGATTGTAACTGCAAAGCTCTATTTTAAAATAAGGTCACATTCTGAGGTTCTGGGTTAACATGAGGTTTTCAGACCACTACTCAACCTAGTGCTGCTGGTAAAAGCATCTTTGACATGATGACTGTAGAGTACTGCCAGGGTAGTCAAGAAGGGACAAGGTGATGATGAATAGTAACAACCTAGAGGCCTTGAAGAGCCAAAGGAGGGTTGGAGGTTGGGAGAGAGAAGTGGGAGCAGGGGGCCTTTGTTCAGAGAAGGAAATTTCAGAACTGGAGACTTTGGGGTTTAGGTACTAGCTCAGAGGTGGCCAGTACAGGACTTACATTCTTCATGGGTTTTTATAACCTCTATCCTACTTAATGGAAAGATAACATGTAAAGACCAACGCTTCATGAAGAAGAAACAAATCCGGTCAGAATGTTCACCTGTGTGCTAACCACTCCACTCCTATAACAGATACCCATCTGTTTATTCATTCATCATTCATTTACTGAGTGCCAACCCCGTATCATAAATTGTTCTAGCTTCTGGGGATACAGCAGTAAGACAAACAAACAAAAACAAATGCCTTTGTCCCTGCCCTTATAAAGACTGTATTCTGTAAGGGACAAGGCAATAAACAAATACATAAATATACAAATACAAAATATGTCTTGTGCCCTTCATGGAGGAAACATACCAGCATGCCAAGGCTTTGCCTCCTCCTTAATTTTGTACATATGAATAAGCACTTGTCTTTGTAAATTAGTGGATTTTGATAAATCTTCATGCAATTCTTCTCTATGTACAGAGAGAGCTAAAGTATGGCTTGGTACCACAATGAATAAATTAAGAAATCTTTCAGAAATATTCATGCATGAAGAGTTGAGAAAGTAAGACAAAGTGAAATAGGACTTTGGAACTTTTCTTGAGTCTTAGGTCAGCTTTTTTTGGACTGGATTGGAGCATGAAAATAGCAAGAGGTATATTTGAGTGTAATGAATAATTATCTTTTTTTTTTTTGGCCAATTAACCCTTTCTGAGTTTATTGGGGGTAAAGAAGATACAAAATTACACCACAAATGCTTAGCACTCCTAGGGGCCTGGCATGTGACATAGCCTCAAACAATCAGAAGCCGCCATGCATGGTTTGGTGGTGGTTCTGAGAGCAGAAAGAGCAGCAATACAAATGTCATCATAATCAATGGTGATGCCAGTTCTCTCCTCTGACCAAGGTTCTAGTGTGGATCTGGGTGCTACATTGGTCACTTGGCCAATTTCAATAATTCTGTGACTTCCCATGTGTTAACCTTTTCAAATAAATTCTCTATCTGCCTTAATCTTTACACTGTCTACTTCAGCTGCTTATCTCTAAGAATGATAACTGATATATTGAGTTTCTAGGGATATTTTTCTGTTTTTTTTTCTGTTTTGTTATTCTTTCAGATATTTTTTGAGCACTTATTATATGCTAGGTCCTTTGATGAGCATTGGGAATATGTAGTAAATAAGGCACACCCAGTCCTAGTCCTCAGCTAATTCATTGTTTTGGGCAGAAGACAGTCGAGTGAGCAAGCAGTTACAATAAGATGAACTATGTGACATGATAGCACCATAGAGCACAGGAACTAGTCTGCTGGTCTCCATCCTAATCTATATTTGGTGGCCAAATAGGCAGGGGAGGCCAATTAGATGCTTGGGGTTAGAGGAAGCTGGATCCATATCATGAAGAAAAAAAAACTAGCAGGAACTAGGTGGAGTGGGAAGTGTCGTAGCCTAGCAAAGAATAGAAGAGGGACTCTGAGCCATATTGGAAGCTTAGCAGTTAAGTTACCTCACATGTGTTCCAGATCAGTGAGCACTGAGATGTAGACTCATTCCAGATCCCTTTTTGGATGGGGCAGAAATCCCTAAGAGCCTGTCAGATGTGAGTTGTATTAGTGCTAGTACTAAGTGAAACTAAGTCCTGTATAGTCTATTTTTACTCTAACACTTGAGTTTGTCAAATACTACCACTACTAGTAATGTGTGTTTACATTTATTGACCACTGACTGTATGTCAAGTTCAAATATATGTTATTTCATTTAATCTTCTGGGATTTTAAGATAGAGTCTATTCCTATGGTGATAGAGATGCAATAACTGTGTCTTAACTGTGTCTGTCTGTCTTAACCTGTCTTCCATATTCCTGGACAAAACTATATTTCCCAGCCTCCCTTGCAGTTGTGTAGTCATGTGACTATGTTCATCCTAGTGGAAAATGAATGGAAGTGATATGTTTGGTGCCAAGGCTGATGCCATAAGACTATGGGCAGGTCTCTTTGATGCTCTGTCCCCCTTTCAGCAAATAGAACCCATGGAAATCCAGCCTGTTTGAACCTTGAAGATAAAAATGAATTTCAAGGAGATAGCAGAGTAACATCGTGGAATGCAAGATCTCTGAGTGATTGCATTGTATAGAGCCACCCACTAATCTGCAATGTTCCCTTCAGACACTTAGGTGTGGAAAATACAAATTTCTCTGTTAGTTAAGCCACTGGGTTAACGTCATGAGGTCTTTGTGTTACAAAGCCTATCTTTAGTCCAAATTAATCTCCTGCCTGTATTTCATATATGACAAGTGTCATTGTTGTTCTGTTGTGAACAAAGACAGATGAGGAAACCTGGCCCAAAGAGAGATGGAGTCATTCTTCTGAGATCACACACTTGGCAAACGTAAGAGACTGCATGTCTCCAGATTTAGAGCCCTGTGCTCGTGGTGTCTAAAGACTGGCCGACTCACAAAGGGCGGTAGAACAAACTGCACGGGCTAAATGTCACAGTGCTTGGCTTTTGAGAGAAATGCCAAGGAGGCCAGAGACACACTTTGCTCACAGTATTGCCTTACCTAGAGAAGACATAGTTTTCTGTACATGGTCAAGAGTCTAAGTAAAAGGGGAAAAAATGTTTGAAAGTGTTCTTATGAAAAACTGGGAGAGGGTTCATACTAAGAACATGTGCCATTTGTTGAGCAGAACAAACACAGACTTTTGGCAAAGAGATTTACTTCAGAGAAGAAAAGAAGTACCTGTGGTGGTGGAAAAGGGATGCAGACGCTGACACACAGATGGGAGAGCAAGATGCTTGCACCAGCTGTGCACTAAAGAGACTTATCGCAGCTATCAATTTTCTATTTTCTATTTTTGTTTCCATAATTTATCAGACTTATCACACTGAGAGTGCCTCATAATAGACTGTAGTTTTGAAAATGCAAGGACCAGTGTTAGAAAATGTTCTTCAAGCACACACGGGCTCACATGTGATCCGTAGAGAGAAGCCTCACAAAGGACACGAGTCAGTTCTGCATATTCTGTGCATCCGTGGGTCCCCATTACCTTGGCTTCGAATTATGCCTGTTCATGACGAACAGGTGTTTGAAATAAAATCAAGGGGAAACCACTATGAATTCAGCCCCTCTAAAGTCATTGCAAGAATTTCTAAAATTACTCTTCTTAGACAAATTGCTCCCACAAGCCCAGATGATTTTTTATCTTGAGGGTGCACAGGGGATACTAAATCTTCTTGCAGACACAAACTCGTTTTCAGACGGGCCAGAGATTCCATTCATCATGCATGCAGGTCTCAGGATGCTGCATGCTACATTAAAGGTTAAACCTGAGAAAGTCGAAGTGATGTTGCCTTGGCCTAGCGTGGGGTAACCACGTCAATAGACACCAGGGGTGCTTTTCCATTTAGCAATGCAGAAGGATGGGTAAGCTCATTATTGGCTTAAACAGAAAAGCACAGAATTTGAGTGAAAACATTCAAAGTCATTTGTGTAAACAATCTTTCAAGATGAAGAGATTAAAGGATTTAAGGGATAGTGAGTTCCAAAGGAGTGTATGTGTGTATACATTATATACACATATATACATACATCTATATGTATATATGTACACACATAATTTTAAAATAAAAAGTGAGAGCTACACAAGCAGTTTTGATGACTTAAAATTGTAGAAACAGTTTTCAATGGTTTCTGAACTAAAAGTGTAACTTAATAAATATATTTCTTAGTGCCAGATACCAGCATCTGGCACCTGCTTAGGCTGAAATCAAGTTTACTTTGTGGAATGGAGTTTTCTTTGGAGCCAAGGGAATTCTCTCTGAAAGAAAATCTTTCCCAGTTCTTCATAAATATGCCAACAGAGCTTTCTGCTGGACCAGGGAGAGCAGAGGAAGGCAGACCTCAAGGAAGAAAGCCAAGTTCACTCATTAGCAACTTCATCAACACTTTTTTTCAACTGGCAAATTTAGGGCTAATGTTTTGTCACAAAAGATTTTAGAGCTGTGCTTCCCCAACCCCCCCCCCCCCCACCTTCAATTAGAGCCTGTGTCATTGGTTTTAGCCTTCAGGTGATTGGATCAGAGAATGTAATCAACGGCTCAAACCTGGCTTTAGTCAAATCTAGACAAAATAAATTACAGGATAGAGACATCATCTCAGATTACCTTTCAAAAATTGACAATCAAGACAGGAAAGATTAGAATTTTATCTACCAAATTAGTTGCATTCATCTCTTGAACTGTGGCTGCCAAAATGTCAGAAATCAAACCAATCACAGCCAAGAAATATTGAAAGAAGTGAAACTCAAGGGGAAATGAAAATGCATTTAGCCGAAGGAGGCAAATCCAAATAATGGAAACAGACATCATTTAGTTAATTCCTAGTAGGGAATTGCTTCTTTGCCAGGATGCTAGTTACATGCACATTTGTGTCAAGTTGGAACAGCTAAAAGATTTTGAATTCAAGACTACTAAATCCTCAGTCCATTTGCTGTGGACAAAATGCAATTTTAGTGCAGGGTCAGAATCTTTAAGCTGTGATACATCTCTTACTTCTACCCAAGGAAGGCACTAGGCAGGGTTACAATTTTTATCTTTATACTAAAAAGTACACAGGAAAGAAATGTGAACTCAAGAAAATGGATGAGAGAGCGGTTTATCATCTGGGCTCTTGAATCAAGCTAGCCAAATCCAGGAGATTCTAAACTCTTCTTTAATTCTTAATTTTAATTCTTTGACATGAAGCTAATTTTAGAAAATGTAGCACTATACCACTGTGGAGTCATTAATTATATCTTGATAAAATTATATTAAACCTTTTACTTATTTCTAGACACAAGAACCATTGATTTGTATTCCATTTATTGTCCTTCTTGCCTAATATGGAGCCACTTAATTGGCTTGAGACAGGTATGACCTGGACACAAAAAGTGATGATTGTGATTAAGTTCTGTTGGCCACAAGATTCAATGTGGACTAGAGCAAGATTTGATGACTCTGGGCCATTTCCTAGGTGACATCCACAGACACAGCAAAGAGAAAATGCTGGGGGTCCAAGGAAGGGAAATGCAATAAAAGAATGAGACCAAAGAGACATGTGTGAGGAATAAACCGGTTTCATTGAACCAGTGCATTTGTCTGCTAGGGCTGCTATAGTAAAGTGGCTTCAACTGGGTGATTTAAACAACTGAGAGTTATTGTCTCAGAGTTCTGGAGGCTGGAAGTCCAAGATCAGGGTGTTGGCAGGGTTGGTTCTTTCTCAGGGCTATGAAAGAAGGACCCATTTCAGGCCTCTCTCCTGGCTTGTAGATGGCTGTCTTCTCCCTATATCTCTTAATATCATTTTCCCTATATGCAAATCTGTGTCTAGACTTTCTTTCCTTATAAAGACACCAGTCACATTGACTTAGGTTCCCTCCACCAATCACTTCATTTCAATTTGATTACCTCTGTAAAGATTCTGTCTGCAAATAAGATCACACACTCTGAGGTACTGAGGGTTAGAACTTCACCATATAAATGTAGGGGGACACAATGCAATTGACAGCCGCAATTGTATTACATGCCTACTGCTTTTTTTTCCCCCTTCACATACAGTCTCAAGTGTTTAGAACAATCGGCAAAGCTGATGTCGTTGTTTTCATTTAAGGCTCAGAGAGCAAAAGGAAATTGCTCCAAGTCACTGAGCTAATAAGTAGAAGAGTTAGAATCTGAACTCAGGTCTTAATGGTTTTGAAACCATGGTCTTTCCACCCTCTGTTATTATTCAAGCAATGTTTATTGAGCACCACAGAGTGTCAGACATTACATCAGGTATTAAGAAATTCGGAGATCAAGAAAATCCTTCACCTTATCTTTGAAAACTGCACATTCTCCTTAGGAAACATCTTACTCCAGGAAAGCTCTAGAAATAACGCAATTCTTCCATAAAGCATATAGTCATGAAGCATACATGTAAACCACACAGCACATTTTAGGTGTGGCAAGATGTTTGATGTTTTAGGTATCTTTCCCATAGCTAAGAAATGGTTAGAAACAGTAGAAACCCATTGGAACAAGTATCAATTCCAGTGTGGGATCATACGGTTGGCAAAACTGGCAGGCATATGTTTATTAGACTTGTAAAACTTGAATACCAGAGAAAAGATAAACATTTAGTTTTGATGTACTTATCCAAAATTTTATCATCAGAAAATCTAGAATTAATCTATTTTTAATTTCAGTCTATAAGAATGTATTGCATTTCATGGTACAGTATGTATTTAATGTATTGCTTTGGTGTTTATGGCCCCAGATGCTCAGACAGTCAAAAACTGTGGGGAACTCCTTCTCCCCTTCCATTTTTATTTCCAAATGCCAAAGTCATAGAGGCTGAGTGAGGATTGTTTTCTTGAATAAATGCAATGAATTAGAAACAATGAATTGAGAACAATGACTTACATCTAGTAACTTTTTCATCCTTTTCTTTCATGAAACAAACCACTGTGTATAGTATCACATTTATTCTTTCATGTTATTAAATTTCTTGTCAAAATCTTACTTAAACCACAGAGACCAAGATGGATTCTCCCTCTGTGACTCTGAGCAGTTAAATTTACTTCTCTGACACACTGCAAGTTGATTTAGAGCTAATCTGCCTGCTTTTTATTGGCTTCGTGAAAAACATTGCTTTCCTTGGTTTTTCTTTTGCTCTGGATTGCCTTATAGAAATACGTAATTTCAATTTATACTATGTGAAATTAGTCTCCCTGAGAAAAATCCAGGAAAAATTTTATAACAAAAGAAAAACATGCATTATTCATACACTTGGAAATTCCCCCACATAACAACAGGCAGGAATGCTGACAATCTGAGGGGAGAGGGGTGATAATACTTAGAAAGTAACACTAATAGGAAGTAAAAACCATGCTTCAGACCCAGTTAGCAACATGACAAACTGCTGCATCCACTATTTGTTCTGTGCTTAAGTCTGGCCTCACATTACAATGGCTAGAAACATTTGACTTAGATCTGTGATACCATATTGAATATTTCTATTTATGTTGTTAATGAATAGATTAGTTGTAGACATGTAGGAATAAAAGAAAGGAAACCATCAATAATCTTAGAAAACCAGAAGAGGTGCGAGGCGCAGTGGCTCATGCCTGTAATCCCAGCACTTTGGGAGGCTGAGGCGGGAGGATCATGAGGTCAGGAGTTCGAGACCAGCCTATCCAATAGGGTGAAACCATGTCTCTACTAAAAATATAAAAATTAACCAGGCGTGGTGGCATGCACCTGTAGTCCCAGCTACTCAGGAGGCTGAGGCAGGAGAATCGCTTGAACTTGGGAGGCAGAGGTTGCAGTGAGCCAAGATCTCACCACTGCACTCTAGCCTGGGTGACAGCGAGATACCATCTCAAAAAAAAAAAAAAAAAAAAAAAAAAGAAGAAAAAACTAGAATAGGTTTACTAAGAACCAGTCCCACAAATGAATTTCATTTCGCTAAATTTGAAATGGGCCAATGATAGTCTATTTCAGTGAAGGCTTAGTTTTAGGTTTTCAAGATATCCATTTGGAGAAATTTGGATTGGGTGGTAATATAGTTAGGTATATTGCCACTTCTTTGGCCAACCATACTTAAACTATTATTATTTAAGTTAAATTACTGAATTTAAGTAATTAATTAACTAATGTTACTTTAGAAACACTCTAGGTGGTATGATCACACAATCCGAAGGTAGTTTCTTCTTATTCAACATTTTTTCATTCAATAAATACTTATAGATGTCCTATCATGTGTCAGGTGCTTGGGGTAGGCATTGGGCATGCCAAAGGTATTAAGACATGGTCTCACCTTCAAAATACTTGCAGTTTAGTGTGAGAAACCAAAGAAAGAAGAACATGCTAACAATAGCAAGTAATACATACTATACCATACTGTACTATGACAGGATTAGGGTTCTATAGGGTGTATAGGGTCACCAAAGAGAGATAGAAAGTAGTAGAAGCTTAAGGAAGGTGTATGGAGAAAATGCTGTCTTGAATGAGAGAGAAAAGGCAACCAAAACAGAACCAGGTAAACTGCAAGGGTGAGTGTGGAAGAATGTGACTCCTGGGAGAAAAAAAATACATCAATGACTTGGATAAAGGTGGAAGAGACCAGCATATTGGACACTGATGTTGCCTTGCTGATATTCATTGCATACTAACTTCCTTGTGAAAGACTAAGTGGTCTAGATGCTGATACCATTTCCAGGCATTGGACTTGATTAGTTAAATCAATCATAACCATCCTATAATCCTTGCCAATGATTGGTTTGGAATCCAGGCTTATGTCATTCAGTTCATGGCACTTCCCTGACATCAGGGTTTGAGAGGAGGTGGCCCCATGGGAAACAATGAGATATTTTCTTGGAGCTTCTGGGAAATTGTCACTAGAATAGAAGGTGTATCATCTCTTATACATAAGTGTGGAAGTGTATAGCCCCAATTGCTATAGCAGGCACCCATGACTATAAGGAAGAACAGCCCTAGGATGCTGCTGACACTGTTGCTGAAGGAAGAGTAGAAAACCCCTGAGTCCTGGATAACATATTATAACACGGATCAAACATCCATCTCCAAAGCAACTTCTGGTACCTACCCCAGCACTTCTGGTAATAAGCTGATAGTCTCCTTTACCATTTAAACAAATTTGACTTGCACTTCTTTTTCTTGCAGCTAAAACATCTTAAATGATAATGCCTGGTTATCACATTAACAGGTAATTTAAAAAGGTAAAATTAGAAAAGAGAGCAAATAACTTAGATCAAAATGGTAGGATTCAAAGAGATTTTAATGGGCTAGATTATATATATATACACATACATATATACACACACACACACACACACATACATATATATATATAAAATATTTAAAATCATACCCCCAAAATGGCATAAAGAAAAGTCAGATGCTATTGCAGTTTGTGTAAAGAATACTCCAGGATATTGTGGCACTATCTGTTTGACACAAATTACTTATATGACATTCACACCAAATATGCAACTTAGGTTAAGTTACCATAATACTTTCAGGTCTCATTTGAGTATTATTAGCATAATACTTTTCATCTCATTTGCTGTTTGTACCACATATAGTATCTACATTCTTCAAACCATATTTAAAAAGGTTCACTGATAAACTAGGGCACTAGAGAAAAGTCAAGTCTAGAAATGAAGTTATTAAAAGATGCTTGAGGGGACAGTAAATGATTAGCGCAGGAATTACAAACAATGGTACATAAGCCATTCCTCCCATCTCCTGTCTTCACAGCAGACATGATCCTTCAGTCACAAGATTCTTTCCCACTGTATCTGGATGCACTTTAGACATTTTTCACAAAATTGGCACATGAGATCAACTTATTTACCATTCCTGATTTACCTAGAAAGGATGTAGTTTAAAGCAGAGGGTTGCAAACTTGCATGCTTTCAGGCACCAAGCATGAACTTAAATGAAGAAAGTCATTGGGTATAAAGTAAGGGGTAGTGGAAACTGGAGTAGAAAATGCCTGGTGTGAAGGCATTCAAGCTCATTGCCTAAGAAAGGAGTTCAGTCTAAATAGCACCTGTCTGCAAGCCCATTCCAGTCCTTAGGTGGTTTGTAACCTCTGACTTAGGCAACCAAAAGAAAAAATTCTTCAAATACTTGAAAGGCTTAACACAGCAGTTCTCAACCTTTTTGGCACCAGGGACCAATTTTGTGGAAGATAATTTTTCCATGAACTGAGGGTTGGGGTGGTGGGAGGGGATGGTTTCAGGATGATTCAGATGCATTACATTTATTGTGCACTTTATTTCTATTATTATTACATTGTAAGGTATAATGAAATAACTCTACAACTCACCGTAATCTAGAATCAGTGGGAGCCCTGAGCTTGTTTTCCTGCAACTAGATGGTTCCATCTGGAGATGATGGGAGACAGTGACAGATCATCAGGGATTAGATTCTCATAAAGAGTATCCGACCTAGATCTCTTACATGTGCAGTTCACTCCTATGAGAACGATTGGGAGATATGGAAGACAGACTAGAGTATACATGTTTTATAATCATTGAAATTGTCCAATGATTCTTTTTTTTCTGTTATGGAAAGTACTCATGGCAAATCTACATAATCAACTCTCGGAGTTGGAGAGTGGGGTTTTTTAAGCTGGATCCATACAACCTGTGAAATTATACATAAAATGATGTGAAAGCATGCGTTTTCCTAGGGAGAAGTTCTATGGCTTTTTCTAGATTATTCAAAATGTCACTTTCAAAAGTGTTTAAGTAGTTGGGGCAGATGCAATGCCATGTGTTTCCTACCTTCTGTTTCCATTTCCTCCTGGGCACGGAAGACTATATTTCTCAGTGTCCTTTGCATTTAGGTGGGGCCATTTGACTTAGCTCTGGACAATAGATTGGGGGCCAAGTTCATGCCCAATTCCTTAAAACTTCCCACTCTCTTCTCCATGTTCACTGTTTTCCCTTATTTTAGAACAGTAAATCTTTATTTCCTGAGATTTGGGTTGTTTGTCACAGAAGTTAGCCTATCCTGACCAATTTAAAGTAATATCTGCAGAGTAAATGTGAATAGATAATCCCTAAAGTTTGAAACATTATACTCATGACTTTACTGCACAAATCAAAATATCTCAAGTGTTTTGAAGGAGATAGTTCCTTAAAATATGTAATTGAGAATTGACATTGATAAATTTTGGGCTTTTCAGGTCTTCATGATTAATGGCGTTAAAACTACAAACAATGACATACTATTACTTTTTTTTCAAATAATTTCTAAACAGATCTTCAAGATCTAAATATCTATCCATATTCAAGCTCTATCCATTAAGGACATATTTACTTGAGTTTTCTGTAAAGGACACTTATATTGACAAGCTAATTTTTCTCCATATTTATATTTTGAATGAATCTGTAAATAGTTTGCTCCATTGATGGCTTACTCTAAAATCTTCAGTTCTCAAAATAAATTTCAGAGTCACCCTTTTAGCCCTGAATGCACTTAAGAATAACATGAAGAAAATGTTAAATATAGATATTTAAGCCGTATCCCCAGAATTTCAGATTTAGCTGGCATTAACATTTTTGGAAAGCCCCCTAAGTGATTCTAATGTATAGCCCAGTGGAGAATAGTGGTCCATAGTATCACATATAATATCTTTGGTTTGGTTTCATCAGTTTTCAACATCTGGTTCAAACTTATCTAGCTGCATCACCCATCATATTCCACCAATCTTAACCCATATATCTTATGCTCAATTATTATTGCCTTTGTGATCTCCTTGTCTTTCTTATCAAATATCTTCAGTAGTCTCTCATGCTCTCCTTTTAGATTCGACAATAGGAAAAAACTGGAAATACAGCAGATAGATTACACCATGGTCATTCATAGTCCTATTCACCTTTGTTTGCTTCAAGTAGACAGACAAGAAAACCAAAATACTCACATTCTTGGTTTTGGAAGAGTTTTGAGTTGGTCAAGTGATGCCATTTTTTGCCAATGAGGTCAGCGTTCCTAGGCAGGATTCTCTTTATTGAAATAAAGGCAAAATCTCATCAAGGAAAAAAAGAATAACCTATGCCTCTTTGCCTTCTCTCTTTCTTCCTGCTGGTACTACAAATGTGAGGTTTAGTAGCATAGCAACTATCTGGTGATCATGAGGCAAACAAAATGAAGGTTAAGGCCTACAGGTTGAAGATGGAAAGACAGAAGAGCCTGTATCCCTGTTGATACCACTGAACTGCCATGGCACTCCTGGATCACCATACCAAAATATGTTTGTAGCCACTGTGGTAGGCTTTTCTGTGATTTCTAGCAAGATGTATTCCTATATAAAATTACTATGATTATATTTTGAACTCTTTGATTAATCAGATTAAAAGTTCCATTCAATCATCTTCAAATATAGCAGTTATCAAGGGTAATTTTGATATCAGTATTGAAAAGAAACAATATACTACCACACAATGATTAACTTTATAATGAGCAGAAGTTAGATAGACTTATTAGCTAAGTAGGGGGAATGCTGGGATCACAATTTGGAGATGCCTAGAAAAGTGTTTTTCCTTTGTTTTTGTAAAAAGGCTTTAAAATATGCTATTTCTTTAGTGTCTGTGGTTTTAAATTTTTTGTCATAGCTCTATCAGCCCTTTCATTTGTTCATTCATTTATGAAATCAGTGTGACACCTTAAATTTACAAAATGGCTGGTGGCAGAATCTAAATAATTCACTCAGGATTAACAAGACTTTTAAATGAACATGATTTTGCTTATTCATGGGCTGCATAAATTCATGACAAAGTACAGGTCCTTCTTGCAAAGGCTGCACATTGCATTAGTAATTCAGGAATTTTTCTTTGGTGAATTCAGTTAAAATTGACTCAGTTGTTAGAGCCTATGGAATAATGAGAAAACTGATCCCGCCAAAATCCAGATATTTTGGTGACATATTATACATTTGAAATATATCCTTTGTTACGCATATCCCTGTTGAAGTCAAATGGTTGGGTTCAACAATCAAATGGATTTGGAAACCCAAGTATACTTTTTTTTTTGGGTAATGAAAATGGGTCTATAAAACATTTATGACAAAGTTCAAAATCTAAGGTTAATACAAAAAGGTTTGAAAGCAATCATCAGGTAAGTAAAAATTTAGTGTAGAAAATGAAAGGCAAAGATGGGGAAAGAAAATGAAGAGAAGCACTGGGCAGAAAGGGATTTGAAAGGAACATTAATACTTTGCATAATGAAAAAGAATATAGGTAGATGATAGTGAATATGGTAATGGTGGAGAATAACTGATGGAGTTACTTCAGTCCACACTAGAGAAAACTGATAATAAATAAAAGTCAGTTGGCAGATCTGTGGGTGTTCTGCACTTTTAAAAGACCCATAAATCAAGTGCTTGTAAGTTTCAGCATGAAAAAAGCACGTGGGGCCTGCATCTAATTTCTCAGACTTACGGAAAATGCATGTCATGTCTATGGCAAAACAAAAACAAACCCAGGAGAGTTTTTTCACACACACCAGTGAATATACAGATCAACAGAAATTGCCTTCTAAAAATATATTTAAAGAAATTTAAAAGCGATGAGACCCTCATTATTTCCATTTCTTTACAGATTGCCAATGTGCCTGTATTATTGTATGCTCTTTCCTTTCAGTACATGCTAATGAGAAAACAATATGCATATGTATGACCTGGGCAGAGCTACATATGTGAGACAATTCTCTATGTATTGATTTGCCAGCTTCGTTTCTGTCAGTGTCACATATTTGAAGATCTAGAAGAAAGTGCTGGAGGAGGAAATTTCACCCAATCACAGTCACCCGTGTGTACTCAAGAAGTCAGGCCATGTTTCATAATTACTACCACAAAATGATGGAACTGTCTGGAACTCTGAAAACTTGATCATTCTTCTTTTACTAATCACTCAATTCTCAAAAACCAACATTGTTTTTGATTAGGTCCTTGAATGACAGCTGGATTGTGCATTCTCTTATCATTAGCTTTAAGACTTATCCCTGTTCTTTGCACACATGATAAACAACATTTTTAATAACAATTTCCAATGAACGAATGTGACCAAATCTATGAGGGAGAGAAGAAAGAACTACCTCAAATACTGAACAGCTTTGGCAAGTATTAATAAATTTGGCCATAGTTCTATGGAATATAACATCAAGCATAATTGAATTTCATTTTTGAAGAGCTAACCAGTGTTGATGAAATTGGATTTCAATTAATGCCCAAATCCTTGCATGTATCATTTTTCTAAGTGGTTAAGGTTTTTTGGACAACTTGGGTTCAAATACCAGACATTGGACTTTGGGCAAATGAATTAACCAAGAGTTTTCTCTTTTGTCAAATGGAGATAATAATAAAACCTAGTTTGAAGACTTGCTGCAAGATTTGTATGAGATCGTGAATGTACATCACTCTTTCCCAGTACACTAGCTCACTTGCTTTCAGGTCGTGAAACACAGATTAGGTAATTGGTGAGAAAAGATAGTCTGTGCCTGTTAATGATAGGACTGAGTATATTGGGTTAGTTTTTTTTTTTTTTTTTTTATTATATTGAACTTGTAAAAGATTGGAGCCAAGTATAGGTGACATTATCCCTTAGCACATGTGTCTGGCAGGGACTAGTTCATGGTTCGCAAGAAGAGAATGTTTGAGACCCTGAAGGGAAAAGGAGATAGAACGAAAAGAACTTAGAGGGGAGCTCAAAGGCATTTGATTGGTTAGGTAATTTCAGTTTTAATGTTTTACTTGTTTTTTTTCCTACCTTTTCAGAGTATTGAGAATAACAAAGACAGTGAAGACTTTGAGTAAGGGGTAAGACCTTACATAATTTACAAATAACTGCACCAGTAAAATGTCTTTTTTCAATCATTTCATAAATTGGAATGTCCCAGGTAGGGGCCACAATTGGTTTAAGGTCTTCATTGGCTTCAGCTTTAAGAAGCCATTGAGAAAATTTAGGTAAAGTTTTAGAAAAATCATTCTGGAATCTTTAGATTCTTCTCAGTTATTTTTGCCTATGTATGAAGAATATTTTGTCCATAGTGTTTCTGGAACCACAGCTAAATTCTAAGATTTTTTTGAATCATACATAATGAGGATATATTAATATCCGTATCAGTCGTAATTTCATTGTGTGCAGGAGAATTTCCTGAAACGTCTAAAAATAATACTTCTATAGTATTTTGAATCTGGCAGTTCCACTGGCAAAGTAGATCTTCACCTATTAAATTTGCAAAAGTTGTGTCAGGAAAGAAAGGAGGGTATTTCCAATAATGGTCTCGAAGTAACAATTTTAAGTTGGAACATTGGAAAAGCTTTAGAATCACTAGAAAATCCCACCATTTTAGAAGTTTTAGTGCTCTAATGGATGAGATTTGCTTCTTTAGTGGGATTGATGGTGTACAGAGTGGCACTGATCAACAAGAAAAGTGTATTGTTCATTTATATTTGTAAACAATTTCCCTCTGGAGTTTAGTGAAAGGACAGGAATTGGTAGCTTCCAATAGTTTTCTTGGAGTGGTATCTTTCAACAGATTTGTACAGCTGACTTTTTGTTTCTCAACCGACAAGTAACATGGGTCTTCCAATAACAGTTTTGTTTGCAATATCTGTAAGTGTCCTCATTTACAGGTTCTTGATTCTTAAGAGAATAGAGTATCCTTGGCTCTTTGGGTGGTCAGTTGTTTTATCTGAGAATTAGATATTTGTTTTTATTTCTAGCTTATTTACTTTCTAGGACTTTTTGAAAATACTCAGCCACATGTTGCAGATCTTCTAAACTGGTGATACCTCACTCCAATTATTTTTCTGACCAAGTCCTCATTTCAGATTTGAATCCATTACAAAAGACAGGATAGGTTCTATTGACTTCCACTGTTGAGTCTACTCCCAGAATATTGCTTGAAAGTTACCTGAAATCTATTTTTAAAGTCTCCTGTTTAATCAAACTTTATTTTTGTTTATAATTTTGAATCTTTGAACAATCTTCTTTTAAGGGAAAGGCTTTTGGGTCTCATGTAGTGTATTTTATATTTTTCTTGTTTACGGCCAGTTTTTGAATTGTGCACAGTTGAGGAATTTAAATATTCTCCTGTTCTTTCCTCTCTCACTATTTTCAATTATTTTCTAAGCCTTGAATGCTTACAATTCAGTGAACTAGTTGATTCAGATATAGTAGTCTAGGATAGTAAATATTTTACAAACTCTGGAATTCCATACTAATTTTTCTGGTCTGTCTTCCTTGAGGAGCAGTCATTATACCCCTTAATTCTGCCTAAACTGGAGTTTAAATTCATCCTGTATAGATCTGCCTTCTGGTTTAGAAATTTTAAGGGAATATTGTGCAATGTGATTGTTTTATAAGTTCAGATTCCTTCTGTCATCATCTGTTTAATTGGTGTTTCTTCTCCAAAAGTCCTCAGGGGAATCTGGCTGCAGTCCTGCCATGATGAATTAGTGTTTAGAATGTGAGGAATATGACTTTTTCCCTAAAGTATACTCTTATTTCCTTGAACACTCATAAGTTTTCCATCTCTTGATACATTTGAATGATCTTAAATTCTGTTGGTTTGGGAAGATCTATTAATGATCTATTAACGATCTATGAATGAACTGAATTAGCTTTTCGAATTTAAGAATTCTGCACCCAACAATCATCCCTTATTCAGGCATTCCCTTTTCCCATTTCTGGAGTAAAACAGTGTGAGGGACGGAAGGCAAATCAATTTTCCTTTCTGTTCGTCTCAACTGATGATCTCCTTTCTAAAAAGATTTCCAGGCTCATATTGAGGACTGGCAATGGGAATAGGGAAAACTTTCTTTAAAAAATCTATAAACTGTAAATCTTGGGAAAATCAATAAAATTAATCTAAAGTATATGTCAAGGATCCAAATAATTGCTAAAATATACAGTCGTAAAAGTGGTCAAATCTGCTGGTCACTCTTCCCTCTGGATCTCTTGATAGTTTCTCCTGAGAGGTGGAAAGGCAAACAATTGACTTCATCTCAGGCACCTCAAGGGGGCTTCAAGTTTGCACGACTTTGACTTATGATTGCAGGACTCTGCTTTTCTAGAATAGTTTTTAGGAAAGCGGACTTTTCCCCATAGGTTCCTTCTAGGGATTTATGGCTCCTCAAATCTGCATTTGTGTGTACAGTTTCATTTTTCATTTGCTTTTTCTTTCTCCTACTATGATACAGTCAACTGAAGTTGGAATTCCTCAGACATAGTTTCCTCTACCTAAGACTTCAAATATGTTCCCCTTTTTGGAAAATATTCCCTTCTCCTTCTCTCTTCTTTTACCCCATTGGTCTGGTAAATGTAATTCAACTATCAGGCCTCATCTTAAATAGTTATTCCTTCTGTTTAATGCTTTCCTTTGTTATTGAATCTGTAAGAGCCTCAATGGGTTTTTTCTTTGCTGTCTTTGCAGTGATAACCCAGTCCCAGATATACAATGAATGCTAAAAATGTGTTAAATAAATAACTAATACAATATGTAATAGGTTATGAGGTCAAAAAGGGAAATTGGAAGGTTACCTGTGGATAATGCCATATTAAATGTTTCATCACCTGCAAAATACCACTCAAACAGCTTTGAAAAGAAAAATGTTACCCAATATTGTCACTAAATTTGCTAGGCTATAACAAAAAACATTCTACTATTGGACCTGTATATTCAAGGAATTAGTTGGTGTATAGATTACAGAGTGTTTATAGGAACTTCAGGCAGTTTCTCCACATTTAAAAGAGGAGGAGAACAATTTTAAGTTTTGCCTGTAATAATTTATTCAGGAAAGTTTATTCATATAATACCACAGTCAGTGAAATGGAATAATTCAACAGATATTTAGAAATATTTGAGTGCTATACATTATGTAAGGGCTGGTAAATGAATGAATGCAATGAATAATCCAGAAACTGGTTATTATTTAATAACTTTTAACTCCACTGTCCTCCACCACCTAACAATTGTTTTGGTATCAAGTACAAGTCACAGATCACAAACCAAGAAATGTAAGAACTGTTAACAATTTTAGTTTTTGGAACTTGAGTGTTTTAGAACTTAATGTCTGTTACAAGATTCTATTTTTCTAAGTGGTAAAAAAAATTAATTTCAGTGAATTCAGGGCTGCCCCATTTTCTCCCTTTCTGGGGTTGTATCTAAATTCCAGTGGGTGTCTGTAATGTCAGAGCATATTAACTTAGAGTGGGAGTGGGCACAAGCTTGTTTGGGTCATTATTAGCTCTTAGCACTGGCATTTGCTGGTAAGTTGCCATTCCCATATGGACTTTGGCCATTAGTCCATGTGGCTACTGCAATTCCTCCTTGCTTCTAACTGCCAGACATTTTCCAGTCCTCCGTCTCTCTGTCATCTGGGGGTACCTGGTAGACCATCCCCCATTCCTGCACTACTCTGAGTACTGGGGATCTCTGCTCCTATGCTCCCTGCCCTTCCAGACTCTGTGGTGGCCATTGAAATGCTCTGAGGAGGTCTCAGTCCCATCTGCCTAGAGGTAATGTCGCAGAAAAATTTTCTGTGTTCACACTGTGCTGGGTGGAAAAAATAAACAATATCTGGCCATCTTTTGGGCTTCAGCTAGTGTATTAGGATAGTAGTTGAGCTATTTTATGAGACATCAAAATAATGTCACTTGAATATGTAGATGTTCATCTCTCCTTCATGTGAAAATACTGGAAGGTGGTTCTGTGCTAATACGCTGTTTTAAGGCTGATACAATCCTTTAAATATGTCATTTCCAAGGCTTCACTTACCTTGTTGCTTTGCTGTCCTCATGCTGTGGCTTTATCTCATAGTCCGGTTTTCACTATTCTTTTTTGTTTAAGTCATGAGGGAGAGAGAAGATAGGCCATACTTAGTCACATGATCAAAGCCAGCGGCACAGAATGCCAGGAAATACAGTCCTTTGACTGGAAGGCTTTGTGGTGATTAAAATGTACAATCTCTATTACTAACAAAGAGAGAGAGAGGAAAGATAGATATGGTGTATGTGTTGAGGGTAACCAAGGAGAATCTGCTACACCTAGGACAAGGCCCTTCCTTCCTGTTCTAGATTTTCTTTTTTCTTTTTTTAATTTTATTTTACTTTAAGTTCTGGAATACCTGTGCAGGATGTGCAGGTTTGTTAGCTAGGTAAAAGTGTACCATGGTGGTTTGCTGCATCTATCAATCCGTCACCTACATATTGAGCCCCACATGCATTAGCTATTTATCCTTATGCTCTCTCTCCCCTTGTCCCGAGGGGATCCGACAGGCCCTGGTGTGTGTTGCTTGTGTTCCCCTCCTGGTGTCCATGTGTTTTCATTGTTTAGCTCCCACTTATGAGTGAGAACATGCAGTTCTAGGTTTTCCATTGTCCCCACCTTGGGGCTCAGCCAAGGATTCAGGGGTCCTTGGTGAAGCCCACCCATGTCCACGTTCTTTTTCCTCATGAATTCTCCTGTTTTAACAGCCCTTGATTATGAATGTGATGGGGTTTAGGGAGAAGGACCAAAGGTCAGAAAGTATTCTTTCATAAAGCACTCATCTTTTGTCCTCACACGATTCTGCTATCTTAAAAGCCAAAAGCCAAAAATTGATCATTTTGTGTTCTTCTGAGTCATCCTTTTTATTCTTTCCTGAGATGTTGAACATAAAACACTTAAGCTAGGGCCTAAATGGGGGAAGAGCCATGAAATTGAAATAAATATTAGAAACAAAAAACACATAGGTCAAGACATCAAAGCATTATCTGATTACATATGAATAATCTGAACTCTAATTTCAAATAACTTAAATTTGAAATTTTGGTTCTGCTGCTTTCAATTAACTTTGACAAATTCCTGAGTTTCAGTATTTTCTTCCACAGCTCTCTATATAGAAAGAAGTCATAGGGACTATTAAAATGTGACTAAATATGCTTTCTGAGAGCAAAGCAAATAACTACTAGAAAAGAAATTTCTCTCAAGGAGTTTAACAGGATCTGGTATTTTCCCTTCATGACAGACAGTCTTTCCTTCTAAGTATAGGCAATGCTGAAATCTGGATTAAAATGTAAACTTTCATAATAAAAATATAATTTGAAACACCTCTATTAGTATATGTATTAATGTGCTCTAGAAAAATTGACTTTTTAGCAAATGTCTTAATAGAGTAGCAGAATATGCATAACTAAAGAGTGGCTTCATCATTTCACTATGGAACTGGTAGGGTTAAGTTCCCAGTGCTTCTAGAAAATAATCAGAAATCATACTTTTATTTTCCTCTTGCATTTGTTGTGAATGGAATTTCAAATGTGCCCAATAAATTCTTTGAGTATATAAAACTGTTTTAAATATTTTTCTAATGTGACCTCAAATTAAACACCTGTCCATAAATGGCAGCTTTTTTTTTTAACATAAAAAATGATTATAAGAACTAATCTCACAGACAACAGGCTTTTGACACAAAGGTAATTTAACAAAGGTATTTCTTCATTTGCTGACTGTGTACTGAATTGTGCCTGAGACATTAGTCCTATCTTTTTATTTAAGAATTGCTGTCAAGGGACAACTTATAAAAACAGAATCTCATTAGTATTAATCTTAATAGTTCACTCACCAAGCTCATACACGTAATTCTGTCTGACTATTCTCCATGTCACAGAAATGGCTTCCTAGCTCGATTTTCATAATGAAGCTTCAACCAATAATCTCTCAATTAGGGTATTCTGCATATAGAATGGAATTTAATGTATTCTGAATGAGAATGATACTACTGGAAGGGATATGAGGGTTCAAAGTCTGGCTCTTTTGTTTTATAGATGAGGAAACAGAATTTATGTGACTAGTTCAAGGTTACACAGCTATGCTATGTGTATTTTAAATTAAATTATAATGAAAATAAGGCATGTGTTAATAAGTACATATTTCCAAAGCTTAGATTTAGAATAACTTCATAAATATGATGGAGTTGCATCTTCCTCATTGTTGGTCTAAAGATATCAGGTAGGTGAAAAACATATTTCCAAAGCTTAGATTTAGAACAATTTCATAAATATGATGGAGTTGCATCTCCCTGGGGTGTTAGTCTAAAGATATCGGGTAGGTGAATATCACATGTGGTCAAATTACTATTATCTTTCACTTCATTTCTCAACATTGTAGTCATTAGAGTACTTGGCACCATGGCTTAATGCATTTCTGTTCTATATATTTTTGGTAATGTGGATGCAAAATTGGCTACCACATTGGAAACTGATATTGAGTTTCTCAATGAGTCCAACATAGTCAATTTTCCTCCAACACTGAAACAAACCTTGCTTTCTTCAGTTGAGCAACAACTAAAGATTATGGACCCAGCTCATGTGGAGGTGCCATATTGCATAAACAGTGCATACAGTGAGCCCTCGAATTCACACTCAGCATGATGTGATTACGGCAGTTTGTATTTCCATAGGGACTAAATCATGCTTAGGCAGAGCAGTTTTACATCTTTTTCATGCCCATTCACTTTAGGGCATGTGCTTGTTGGGTGGCATTGTCAGCATTGTTTAATTATTTACCTCTTTTGCATTATTTAAATTGGTGGTCTCTTTGCTTTATTTTTCTTCTATAGAAAAGGAGAAGTGACAATATTTAATAAAATTTAATGTGATGATGCAACTTCAGTGTATATATGTATACTCATAGTAGTTTTTGCGATGTTCTATTCAGTTCAATAAACATTTATTAGAGGCTTATTTTATGTTTGCAAGTATACAACATTTATGTAAAATCTTAGGACCAATCAGGAAAGACTCATGGGAAAGTCCTGAATCAGCTACCAGTTCTCATCTTTCTTCCTCTGACTCATACGTGACTCTTCTGTCCTTTAAATAAGAGAGTGATGCTTTATTTGAAGGACAGTGATAGTGACTTTTGGAGTGAGAAAAAGTACAGCTCCTGTGGGGAAGGTGTAGAAGAGGACCAAGGAGATGTACAGTCAGCCCTGCACATTTTATACTTGATTATATTCCATCATGTATATATTTTTACTGTTATACTATAGTTACTTACCCTAATCATTTTTATTTAGTTATTTTTTATTTTATTTTAAGTTCCGGGATACATGTACAGAACATGCAGATTTGTCACATAGGTATACATGTAGCATGGTGGTTTGCTGCACCTATCAACCTGTCATCTAGGTTTTAAGCCCCACATGCCTTAGGTATTTGTCCTAATGCTCTTCCTCCCCTTGCCCTCCACCCACCAACAGGCCCCACTATATCATGTTCCCCTCCCTGTGTCCGTATGTTCTCACTGTTCAACTCCCACTTACAAGTGAGAACATGTGGTGTTTGGTTTTCTGTTCCTGTGTTAGTTTGCTGAGAATAATGGCTTCCAGCTTCGTCCATGTCCCTGCAAAGGACATGAACTCATTCTTTTTTATGGCTGCATAGTATTCCGTGGTGTATATGTGCCACATTTTCTTTATCCAGTTTATCATTGATGTGCATTTGGGTTGGTTCCAAGTCTTTGCCATCATAAATAGTGCTGCAATAAACATACGTGTGCATGTGTCTTTATTGTAGAATGATTATAATCCTTTGGGTATATATCCAGTAATGGGATTGCTGGGTCAAATGGTATTTCTGGTTCTAGATCCTTGAGGAATCACCACACTCTCTTTCACAATGGTTGAAGTAGTTTACACTCCCACCGACAGTGTAAAAATGTTCCTATTTTTCCACAGCCTAAATTTCATGCTCATGGATAGGAAGAATCAATATCATGAAAATATCCATACTTCCCAAAGAAATTTATAGATTCAATGCTATTCCCATCAAGCTACCATTGACTTTCTTTACAGAATTGGAAAAAACTACTTTTCATTTCATAGGGAACCAAAAGAGAGCCCATATGGCCAGGACAATCCTAAGCAAAAAGAACAAAGCTAGAGGCATCACGCTACCTGACTTCAAACTATACTACAAGGTTACAGTAACAAAAACAGCATGGTACTGGTAACAAAACATATAGACCAATGGAACAGAACAGAGACCTCAGAAATAACACCACACATCTACAACCATCTGATCTTCGACAAACCTGACAAAAACAAGCAATGGGGAAAGGATTCCCTATTTAATAAATGGTGCTGGGAAAACTGGCTAGCCAATGCAGAAAACAGAAACTGGACCCCTTCCTTACACCTTGTACAAAAATTAACCCTACTCACTTTTTGACAGGACATTCAGAGTGAGCCAGTATCAGGACACAGAATCTATAAGCAGACAGAGATGTGTTGCCACACTTTTAACAGATTCATTGGGAATATGGAGTGTGGATATTGCTGCCTAGGGTTGAGTGGAGATTACATAAAATTACAGAGGAGCAGAGAGGTCTTCTGGGATTGGAGAATGATCAAGTAACTTTTGAGACCTAATACTGAAGGATAAGATCAACAGGGATGGATCTGGCCATGACCTGCTAGTAGGAAAGTACACAGAGGCCCTTAAAATAATTCACAATCAAGGTAGAAGGAATTGGGACTAATGTACTAATCTCTCTGAAAACTGTTTTATATGGAAGAGTAATGTTGGTATTTTGTCAGAGAGATTGTTTCCTAACCTTGTCATCCTACAGGAAAGTCTGTGGAGTGATTTTAAAGGTTTTAATTAGGAGTTATAACATTTAGCAGTGAGCATCCATCACCAGTAATTTCACCAATGTGTGACATCAAGAGGTAGAGAAGCAGTAGCAACAACGTTCAATGCTTGAGGCTACAAGCACTGACATAAACTGTGACTCTTTCAGCATCCAGTGGTCATGTCTTAATTTCAGATCTACTTAGCAAGAGCACATGGCAGCTAGGACTGATGTTTGCACAAGACTAAGCTACACTTACATTCTTTGGCATGACTCCTGGGAAAGAAAATCATTGGAGGAAAAAAGTGGAGTCCCGCTCTTCTGATCATGTAAATTCTGGGCAATGTAAATGTGAGACAAGCTGCTAGAATCAGCCCTGCTGTTGATGTTTTTTATTGAGATGACATTTATAGTGCCTATCCATCTCCTTAAACTGACAGTGATGTGAGGGTAGGGCTTGTGTCTATCTTATTCCCCAGCACCCATCCTGGTTCCTGGTAGATAGTATACAGATATTGAGTAAATTTTAATGAATGAATAAATGACAGAATGGCTGTATACGTGATTCCTCAATTAGTTTTTGAAGTCTTAAATTCAGAAACAATGTCTGATACTTAGTATACTTCCTATTTAGAGCTTTAATTTATTTTCTTTCTCCCTTTTGCTCTATAATGTTTTTAGGTCAGCAAAGATTTCTCTCTACTTTTTATGCTGTTTTGCCCCCCTGAACTCTCCTCCAAATATTTCTGGCCTTATCTCTTGCCTTTTCATCCCCTAGATGGCTCTCAGAAAACACTCAACCTTCTAGTTACATTACCAGTTTAATGAGGTAGGCTGCTTCTCACTCAGTCCTCACAACTCAAGCAGTGGATTCATATACTATCTTTTGTTTGGAAAGAGAAGACGGCTATACAAACGAAGGTTCAAATGTAATGTTTTTCTATTGATAAAGTATTCTATTACAACTCCAGCTTCACAGTACTTTAGCAACAACATAAGGTCTGAACAAAGGTGATAATTTTATAACAAAAGGAATAGTTCATCTCTCTAGAGAATAAAACTGTCATTGATCTTCATGATAAATTGAATCTCAGGGTCTGAAAATATAGACCTTGTTTTTCTTTTTTTTTCTTTTTTTTTTTCATGATAAGGATGACCTTGCCACTATTATAAATCAAAAGTAACTAAGGTTTTGTGCTTTCATAAAGTTACAAAGAACAGAAAAGTATCCCTGTGACCCTTGTCCACCACCAGGTACCACATCTGGGGAGACTTCACAGGTACAGTCTTTAATTTCTATGTGTTGACACTTTCTTTTTAGCCTCCTGGTTAAGAAGAGGGAACCTACTAAATAAATTGCTACACACTGAGGGGACAATTCTTTTAGTAAAATTTCATGACTGTAAAAAACAAAAATGAAAAGTAATAACAGTTCAATCAAAAGTCAATTTTTAGTTTAATGTAAGGAAGATCCCAAAAGAGAAGGTAAAAATATGAGATTTGATTTCCATTTGCTAATGTACACAATCCAGGTGAACAACCTATTAAAAATTACTTTTTCTTTGAGATAGAGTCTCACTCTTTCACCCATGCTGGAATGCAGTGGCACAACCATGACTCACTGCAGCCTCAAACTCCTAGACACAAACGATCACCCCACCTCAGCCTCCCAAGTAGCTGGAACCACAGGCATGCACCAACATGTCTGGCCAATTTTTTTTTTTTTTAATTTTTGTAGAGACAGGGTCTGTTTTTCCCAGGCTGGTCTCAAACTCCTGGGCTCAATCAGTCCTCCCACCTCGGTCTCCCAAAGTGCTGGGATTACAGACATCAGTCACTGCACCCAACAATTTTTTTTAAACTATTAAACTATATCTATTTTTAAGGTTAGAAATTAGAGGTGGAATGAGAATAAATTTGTATTCAATTTTACTCAAGAGGTATTTACTGAGCACTGTGCTTTCAAGAATCTTACATGGCAAATCCACCTGTAATTAAAACTACATGTGTTGCAAGAAAAAAGTGCTATTAGGATATAGAAGAGGGGGAACTTAACTTTAACTTAAAAATTACAGAAAATAAATTAGCTGGATGTGGTGTCAGGCACCTGCAGTCCCAGCAACTTGAGAGGCTGAGGCAGGAGAATGGCTGGCATGAACCCGGGAGGCGGAGCTTACAGTGAGCCAAGATTGCACCACTGCACTCCAGCCTGGGCGACAGAGAGAGACTCATCTCAAAAAAAAAAAAAAAAAAAAAAAAAAAATTGCAGAAAATATAATACAGGTGTTGGCATCCAAGAACTGTGGGCAATTTGAACATGCATAAAAGGGGGAATGGCAATAGAGGTGAAGGAATAGTATAAATAAATCATAGACATAATAAAGTCCAAGGGATGTTCAAAGACAGTGAAATGTTGAGCTCTATATTGTAGGAGTATTGTAGAAGGCACAACTTGGAGGATGGCATCAAGACATACCATGGAGAGTATTGGATAACAGATTACATGGCCTGCCATCTATTCTGCAAACAATAAGGCATGGGAGCTACAGGTGTGAGAGTCTGAAATCTGTCAAAACTGAGTTTGAGACCCAGAGCCAACATTTAATAGCTGTGTGGTCTTAGGCAAATTACTGGGTTTCTCAGAGATGCATTGGTAATGTGGGTATGATAGCAATTCTTACCTTACTTGAATTCTGATGGGGTAAATGACCTAATGCACACAGACATTTAGCTCTGTGCAGTACTAAATTAGTATGAGGAAAGTGTTAGCTATTACTAATACAGGCAATGTGGAACCATAAAAAAATTTTAAATTGGAAGATAATGTCATATGTGTTGGATAAGGACAGAGTTGAAGGCATTGGGAAGTATGGATTGGGTGTATGGAATGTCAGAGAGATCATTTTTGAGATTACTGCAAGAGATTATGAAAATATAGAGTAGTGGGACAAAGATTAGTTGCTGGAGACAATGTTTGGAAGAGGATTATGAATTTGACTAGACTTGAGATGAACTAGAAAGTTTTTAGCTCTTGAGAGGGAATGCAAAATGACATCAACCAAGAAAATAGTAATCCTATTATAGAATATTGCAACTAAAATGGTATATAGTTACTACTATGGTTTTTGTGTTTATGTGCCCTCAAAAATTCATGTTCAAATTTAATGCCCTGTGTAACAGTACATAAAAAGGCAGGGTCTTTAGGAGGTAAGCAATCAGGCCATGCAGTCTCCACTGTCATAGGTGAAATTAATGCCTTATAAAAGAGCAGGAGAGAACTAGCTAGGCCCCCTTTACCCCTTTTTGCCCTTCTGCCTTCTGCCACGTGAGGAGGCAGCATTTGTTCCCTCCCTTTTTAAAAGATAAATTTCCTAAGTATTAGGTTGGTGTAAAAGTAATTGCGGTTTTGGCCATTAAAAGTAATTAAAAATAATGGCCAAAACTGCAATTGCTTTTGCACCAACCTGTAAAAGGAAGGAATGAAAGCTGAGAGATTCAACAAAATTAAAGATTGTGATAATTTATAATTTATAAACTCTTTAGTGTTTCCTTTTCTCAAAATAACAACTGAAGGCTAATTACAGAAGGGGTTGTGGGGATAAAAACTCAAAGAGAAAAAATACTTAAAACAATTTTAAGTTACATTTCAACAGAAATTAATCAGACACTTATACAGCAGGAAAAGCTTTTTTATTCAAGTACAGCCTTTCTTTTTCTGTCAATTAGATGGTTTTTTCACCCAAAATGATCCATCTCTGTGACTGATATAAACTCTCACTTGAAAATGAAAGGCACTGGGATGCAGAGCAGATTTTCAGGCCCAAACAGAACTGTATTTGAGACTCAGATCCTCCACTTATGAGCTGTTGTATCTTGTTATGTGGAATGAGAATAAAGTAGTATTTGTCAAACAGAGTACTTGTGTGCCAAATAGAATAATGCATATTTATATGGTTTCGTTCTGTGTCCCCACCCAAATCTTATCTTAAATTGTCATAATCTCCATGTGTTGGGGGAGGGACCCAGTAGGAGGTAATTGAATCATGGGGGCAGGTCTTTCCCACGCTGTTCTTGTGATAGTGAATAAGTTTCATGAGTCTGATGGCTTTATAAAGGGAAGTTCCCCTACACACATTCTTTCTTGCCTGCTACCATGAGCCCTTTGCACTTCCTTTGTCTTCCACCATGATTGTGAGGCCTCCCTAGCCATGTGGAATCGTGAGTCCATTAAATCTCTTTCCTTTATAAATTACCCACTCTCAGGTAAGTCTTTATTAGCAGTGTGAGAACATACTACTAGACTTATGAAGGGCTTAGTGCAGTTTCTGGCATGTATTTATACTCAGTGTATAACAGGAGATGGTGGTGGTGGTGATGGTGTTGCTGGTCATGGTGGTGTTGGTGATGATAGTGGCGATGGTGGTGGTGCTAGCAATGCTACTAGTAGAGATGGTGGTGGTGATGGTGTTGGTGGAAAACATTGGCCATATATTTTACAACAGGTCTTCACAAACTAATGTATGTGAAAGCCACCTGGATATCTTGTTAAAATACACATTGCACTTCAGTAGGTCTTCAGTAGCGTCCCATAGTTTTTATCTCTAACAAACTCCCAGGTGATGCTGATGTTGCTGGTTTGAAGACCACACTTGGTTTGAAGACCACAGACTGTATGATTGACACTCTCGAGTTTTACGAATAAAAAAAAAATACTAAAAATATTCAGATCATTTTTCAAATGAAGAGAATAAAGAGAGTATAGCAACTTTTGCAGTACTCATATTCTTTGGAAAGAATTTTTGCTTTCCAATCCTGTGTTTTGACCGTTGGACTATTAAACTTGATTCAGTCAAGTTTGTTGAGCAAGTACTTCCTGACCTCCACATTAGTCAACAGCTATGCAATGTAAGTCTTTCCTTTGAGAAATTTACAATTTATATAGAATGACAAAGCACACGTAAATAAGAAGTATATGTGAGCAATACAAGGGTGAATAAAATAAAGTGCAAAAGTGCACAGAATGAGAAATCAGTGCTTCTACAGGACAGAGAGGGGAGGGAAGTTGCTGTCTTTCCATTGACCGTGGTGATTATTGCATAGGCGTTTGTTTTCTTCTCACATATAGGCCACTATACATATAATGTCCCATCTCAAGAAGCCAAAACAAACAGCTCTTCCTAATAATGGTGAGATTAGGAGAGCTCTGAGACATGCAATCTGAAATTCTATAGGTGAAGTCACCAAGATCTCTGGTGAAGATAAGAAGGAAGATGCAGAGAGAGGGAAATAGTGCCGTAGGTGGTAGTTTAGGCACCCCAAACTCAGCATCTCTCACTAGGGCAGGGAAGAGCTACAAGGGGTCATTGAAGTATGAACTGGGTTCTATGGTATTTCAAAGCCCCAAATTGCAAGCCCATCCAAGCACAAAATGATGAGCTGTTCTTAATAGTTTGGGGATGAAAACAAGGTGGAAAAAGTTAGAAAATGCCATATAAACACTTATTCCTCAAATGCTTAGGGCTTCAAGAAAATTAATGAAAACAGTGCTAAAGACACACCTCAAACCAGACCAAACAAACAAACAGTAAGATATGGTGACAATATTCATATCACATATAACATGTATTTTATTTGCTTCTCCTTTCAAGACTGTACTTGGGGCAAAGTCAGCGAACTAGCAGCACTTATACGTATACTGCATGTGTGTTTTTATGTGCACACAAACATTTACAAGGGCCCAAAGGCAAAAATGCTTTATCATTGCACAAAAATTAATTAAAGGGAAAATGTAGTCAATTAGAGGCAAAGTGCTGTGTAATATGAAATATTTTCTAATCATTGCATCTAATTAGAAAATAGAAGATCATGACTTTTAAAGGTCTTTAATTATTGTAGAAGAAGAAAATTAATTAGCAGAAATTCTCAGTTGAACATTTAGAGATGTCTGTACAAAAGGGATGTCCAAATAAGAAGGTTTGGTAGCCAAAATAGTCAATTGAATTTCTGAGAATAGAGAACTGTAGAGGACTCTGAGTAATACGAGCCTGTTTTCTGATCATAAAATGTTTTTTGTGTATACTAGGACTTAAAAGAAGATATACTATATTCTGTGATTTGGCAGGGTAGGCTACGGGGTCTTCTAGTAAATCGAGCAGCCTTGTATTTTTTTACGTTGGGTACGAAAACTAGACTAGTTTTCAAAGAATTAGCTTTGGAAATCAATCTACATTCAACAATTGGAAGGTGCTTCAGGATCCTCCAGTGGCCTCAGGGTTTTTTAAAATTATAAATAGGAATTATTTCTTCCAGTGATGGAATACAGTCTGTTGGTCATTGTTGTTCTGGTTAATAATATGATGGATATCAATGTTGCCTCTATTAATTTAACTTTCTGAATCTCATCTTCATTGCTATAGCATGATATTCTTTTAAAATATCATTTTATTTTCTATTTATACAAGCAACACATGCTCATTGAAGATGCTGCAGAAGAGAGATTAAATGTTCCAAAGGAACAAAGGAAAATTAGGTCATTTTCTATTAGTGCAACTATGGCAAAAAGCACACTGTGAATACTATGAGATTTTAGAGCATCACAGTTTTTCTCTGTGCACAATGTGGGTGTGAATCAACTTTGATAACCCTTTTTAACATTTCTGTTAGATATCCTATAGATGTAATTTTGCTATTATTTTAAAGAATCAAAATGGAAAAAAATATTTATGTAGTAGCTTGTTGAGCGAACCATAATCTATAGAAATCAAGCAGAAAATAAGCTTATTCCTTCTTACAATGGCATCTGCTCACTAATTCTGATGAACATGTGCCTTTCCACCTCTTGGTTGAAATCTCAGGTTAGTCTCACAAATTTCCTGACCCATCTCATATAAATATCCCAGATTCTCATCCAGCTTAAAACTTGCCTCCTCCAATTCAGACCTGCTTGGGCTTATAAATCTGATGTCTGGTTGGAGTACAGAGTTGGGGAAAGTCTCACCGGCTCTTTTGTAATTTCTTCACCTTATGTTTGATATCCACCATCTGACTTTCTGTGCTGCCTCTCGTTTCCCCAGGGCAGGAGCAGAAGGAGAGAGAAGTCAGTGTCAAAAAAATACATTATCAGGCTGGTATAACTACCATTTGCTTTGGTGACCTCTTGGTATGTCAAATGTCCAAAACTAATTCTGTATTTTCTGGGTAATTTTGTGAGTTCTTCAGAAACCTTACAAATGTCCCTAATACAAGCAGAGCCCACTGTAGATATGATCAGCCCCTCAGAATCTGGTTTCTGCCAGACCGCCCTTCTTTTGGGCTCCAGGGAGTCCTCTTGGAAGGACTGCTCTTATGATGATTCTCTCTCCCTGGTCCACGTCGGTGAGCACATTTGCCACTTGCATGCTTCGGGAAGGCAAGCTGTTCTTTGGCAACTCAGATTCTCCTCACCTGCCAGGCGGGTCTCTCTGGTGTGTGTCAGGAACCAACCCTGCATCCTCAAATCCTAGTTCAACATTTCAAGTTTCAGAATGATTCTCCAAGAAGCAGACTCCGAGACCAAGATTTAAGTGCAAGTTATTTATGTGAGAGGTGATCCCAGGAAGAACTATTAGGGGATTGAGACAGGGAAAGACAGGAATCCAATAAGGGGAAGATTATCAAGCAATTTATACCACTGAAAGCAACTGGGACTCATTCTCATTGGGGAGTTTTGGGAGATAGTGTTGCACGTCCTTGGAGTCATCCCCATTGGGGAAAGATGAGCTGGGACATTCATCCACCAATTCCTTTCTGCCTTTCACTGAGGGTATTATAAATCCCCTGCCTTTCACTGAGGGTGTTATATCCCCTGCACTTCTGCCCACCTTGTGTACAGGACAAGTCAGCTAGAGAAAGCCTGCAGTCAAAGAGTTACACATGCTTGTATGTGGGATCTGTTGGGTAGTGCGTACTCAGAAGGAGCACGTCCACAGATAGCATCTGTTGTCTTTTCTTGAGAGGAGGAAAAAGCTGCCTGTTTCTTCTATTTCCAGGCACTTTTTGTTTTTAAGTTTCCATGTTGTTAATGTGTTCATTTATCTATTTGTCTACATACCTATCTCGTGATATAGTATATGTAATATAAAATGTACCATTCCAACCATTCTTAAGTGTGCAATTCAATGGCATTAAATGCACTTATGATGTTGTGCAACCATACCGCTATCTATTTTCAGAACTTTTTCATCATCCCAAACAAACTCTGTATTCCTCATTCTCCGCTCCCCAACAGCTCCTGGTAAGCTCTATTCTACTTTGTCTCTGAATTTGCTGGTTCTAGGTACCTCAGATGAGTGGAGTCAAACAACATGTGTCCTCTTTTTTGTGTCTGCAAATACTTCTTTTTTATACCTTTTTAGTTAGTGGCTGATAACCTAAAAGTTTACAAAACTAGTTCTACAAACTTTTTATCGTATGCTGCTATGGTGGCCTGGCACTTCTTGTGGTGTTCTCAGCTTCAAGACCAGAGCCAAAACAGACAGGGAAAGCCATCTTGACAGTCTGTCCACATTGATAACAGCTCATAATAATCGAAACACTGTATATTTCATTGAGACAAATCAAACGTACGGTTTTGCCCATTAGTAGTACATCCTTCCATATCATACTTGGAGAGACCCTGATGCATAAAGTAATATGATTATAATGTTGCTGGAAGGCTCAGGAGGGCCTCTGGATGCTGATGGGACTCTAGCCCCAGCCAGTTTTCCAGATTATTGACACCATCTTGAGAAAGAATTCAGGGACAAGTCAGAAGAAGCTTTCATTGCAAAGCAAAAGTACACACTTAACAGAGAAGTGCAGGTGTGGTCCTGAGGAGTCACTCACAACGAGTTTGGGTTTCTAATTTTATGAGTGTTTCTTTAATTAGGATGTGAGATAAATTATTAGGTATTCTGGAAAAGGAGGGGATTTCAGGGACCCCCCTCCAGTTGCCACCCCCTTTCTCCGTTGTTTGGGTTTGCCTGGAAGAGTCATGGCGTGTCACCCTGATTGGGATTTTCGCTGTCTTCTCTTCCTTATTTTGGGTTTTCTATTAGCCTGTGGTTTCTTTGCCTAGTTCTTGTTTTAGCTGGTTTTTGTTTTTTTCCATACACCTGCAACTACCCAGTGCTATTTCTATCTCAATAAGAGCTTAAATGGACAATAGTTACTTTTCTCCTTTGAGGAATTTAGTTACTCCAGAAATCTGGAGGGAGATAAAAATAACTTCTTTAAAATTCATATTTACTCTCTAGGATTAAATGTTTGCTCCTTCCAAAAAAAAAAAGCAATATTTTTAATGAAGGATAAAAAATTACAGAATTCACTGGATTCTAAGGTCAAGAAGTATTGATTTAATAGCAATCTTGCTTCTCAAAATCCATTCCAGTCACTTATTTATTAAAAATCTTTGTTATTTTATTTATACTTAGTGTTATTTCAAAAAGGGTTTGAGATTGGTTTCAAATGGCCTGGCAGGGGTAATGCAGACAGTTATATTGAGGATTAAATTTAGCTTTATTGAGCAAAAAAATATATCCTTGACATAAACTTATCATCTCCCCAGTATTCTGCTATATGGAAAGGAATATGGAGAGTAACAAGTTGAAGTTCGTCAGATTTCACCATCTCTAGTCTTAAAAAATTTAAGAGAAAGCCATTTAATGAATAACTTGGTTGTGTCTATTTATAACTCAGAGCCAGAATTATACATGATGTGTATACATTTTTAAAAACAATAGAAAGTGGTGCTATGGGTGGGGGGTGGGGAAGAGGGGGATAAATAGCCTATTTGGAAATGATGGTATTAAGAGGTCTATATCTTAATAGAAGTACAAAATATTTTAAACTGGGGACCCAGAGATGCAACCAAGAGTAGGGAGAGAAAGTACTACACTAAGATTTTTTTAAAAGAGAGAAAAGAGGAAATATTCTAGCTTAACAATAAGCTTATCTTAATTTTTATTTACCTGTCCATTTATTAGGAAGTAAGGAAAAGAGAAAGGTGGAATGAACCCCGGGAAGAAATTTTAAGGTTACTTGCATGCAAATAAGGATTTAGTTGGATCAAATTGGTCACAGTTTCAAGCTAGCCTGGCTCTTCTAATTTTTTCATTTCATTGGTGCTATTATCGCAAACTTGATTTTTAAGTACGTTTTGCGCATTTATACATGCCAATGCAAGTCAAGTAACATTTATTACATGTGATTATGTTAATTGGGACAAAGGCAGATTTGAATTGGAAGTAGAGGAAATAAAAGCCGTTACTCCTGCTGGTGAGGATTAGATGTGTTCATGCTTTTAAATTTTCCCAAGGCTACATTTTATTTTCAAAAAATATTTTTTAACAGTTGAAGTGCATTAATGAGTAACAGACAGCCGCAACCAATTAATTTGGACATGACCAATTTGAAATTTGTAGGTTGAAACTAGACTGGAGTTTACTCTTGTATCTTCAGTTTTAGCGAACAAAGAGTAAAATAAGCATAACCAGTTGATTGAACAGTGTTAACAGGACAGGACACCAGCATGAAATGGTCCACTTTTTTTTTTTTTTTTTTTTTTTTTTTTTGCAATAACTGCCTTCGACTGTGTGCTGTCACATCTTCCCTGTACTTTAAGGACATCTCTGGCAGAGTCCACAATTTTCCGTTGGCAATGACCTCTAGCCAAAGACCACCAGGAACACATCCGTGATTAACACATGGGGATTATTAGTCATTGCGGAGAAGAAGAACATGTATCATGGGAATTGAGATATCTCAGTAGGAAGGTGACATTGAATAAAATCTTGACTAGAAACATAATATAGAAATAATATGTAAACTTTATAGTTTCAACTGGCTATTCTAATGCCAGAATTTTTTTAAAATCACAAAATATGCTTGGTCTGTTCAAAGGGTTTATTCAGGTTATTTTTAGCAATTGGCCTTTTAAAAATCTTTAAAGTATATCACTTTCCTTGCAGTGATTGAAAGAAGTAAGCCTAACTAAGCTGTGAACTCACTGAACAAGCAGAGATACCAAACTGACACTCATGAAGAAATTAGATGAGGGAGTCTGGGAATCTAAATGGCACACATGACAATGAAAACCGCTAACAAAAATACGACAAACAAAAATTCCTAGCCTGTTAGAAGGAGAAATTATCAATGCAATAAGCACCAAGAGAAAAATTTTCTGAGAGCTTAATTTAGTTAGTGTAAAATTAGAGAAGAAATGTATTATCATCAGTACTTTTGCCCATGTTATTTTGACATCATAAATCCTCTTGTTATTGGTCAATGAGGAATAATCAGTATGTTCAGGAAATTGCTGCCTTTTATACACATAGATTTTTGTGAGAATTAAAAGGAGCATTGACATTTACAGTATCTTAGCTGACAAAAACAAATCAATGGAAACTTCAGAAAGGGTATTCATATTTATAATTAGAATTAATCTGTCATTCATTCCGAGTCAGTAAACTGGTTGCAAATGGTGGGCGGGTAAAGAGAATGTTGTCAGAAGATGAGCATATAAATACATATGTAACATTGTCAATTTAATAATAAAACTGATATGAAATGAAATTTCATGGTGCTTTGGTTACTGTCACAGAAATCATTTAAATTTAAATTATAGCAAACAAACCCAAGAAAACCCATTTTAAATCCGACAGGTTGCCGTGGGTAATTCATTGAGCAATATCAAAATATTTTCTATTTCAGACTTGGAAATTTGGACTTAATAACACTCCCTGTGTGGAGAGGGAGATGGATAAGTAAACTTGCCCATTTTCAATTAAACCCAGAAATGAGATTAAGACCATATTCTTGAATTTTTGGTTCAGGTCTTGCCCAAGTAACCAAACTCGTAGCTTCAACTCTTTGCTTGGTTCTCGTGAAATGAATGACCAAATGCAATGTCAAGCAGCAAATTTTACTGGCTTTATTTTTTCTTCATGTAAAATTTCACTTGAAAATATGAGATGAGCAGTTTAGAAGTAAAGTGCACGTAATTTGGGGGCAACCAGACTTGAGCTTGTATGGGTGCAATATCAACATTTGACTCCTTCATCTGGAACAATCACATAAACTCTATATCCCTTGGATTGTTTATAGGTTCGGTGGGAATTAAAATACTACTTAAAAATAGAATTATTGTGTGAGATAATTGTGATCATACCTATGAGACATTAAAGCATACTCCATGGCACATAGTAAGCACCCAATGAATATAAGTTGCTCCATTAAACCACCAAAATCTTTACTATTGTTCAGATATACATGGTTCATAAGGCAATAGAATATGACATGTACACAATCCACTTAAGCTTTGTGTACTCTAGTATTCCCAGTGTTTAGTACATCGTAAATCCTCTACAACTATTTGTATTTAATACCAGCAAAGTTACACTAGTCATCAGGTAAAAGCAAACCAAGATTACCAGATACTACTTCATATCTACTAGGATGCTAAGATGACTTTAATCAAAAAGACAAATAATGTGGACATATTGGAACCCTTATGCACTGCTAATGGAAATGTAAACGGTGCAGCCACTTTGGAAAACAGTCTGTCAGTTTCTCAAAAGGTTAAGCATAGTTTCCATATGACCTAGCAGTTTCAATCCCAGGTATATATCCAAAGGAAGAGAAAACATATGTTCATACAAAACTTGTACACAAATGTTTATAGCAACATTATTCATAATAAACAAAGTGTAAACAAATTTTCATCAGCCGATGAATGGATAAACAAAATGTGTTATATTCACTCAGTGGAATATTATTCATCAATAAAAATGGAATAATGTAGTGATACATGCTACAATACAAATGAACACTGAAAACACTATAAGTGAAAGAAGCCAGTCACAAAAACTGAATATTGCATAATTCCATTTATATTAAATGTCCAGAATGAGCCAATCTGTAGAGACAGAAAGCAGAATAATGGTAGCCTAGGGCTTTGGGGTTGGGGAGAGGTATTGAGGGGTAAATATTGGTAGGTATGTGGTTTCTTTTTGGAGTGATGAAATGTTCTGAAATTGTGATGATGGTTATACAACTCTGTGAATACACTAAAACATTTAATTGTACACAAAAATCATAAAGTAATATCAGAAATTCTGACACTACATGGATATATAGTTAATAGACCTGATTACAACTTCACCGTAAGCTGCTGCCAATACTTGGAATTAGAGGATGCTTAATTTCTTCTCCAGGATTCCATCCTTTCTAAATGCAAATGGCCCTTCTGTGGGTAACATATTGTCACTAAATATTACCCCTTCACGTGAGTTAATTATACTTTTTTTGGAGGCTCACATACTGCAAGTAAATTTTGTTGAGAGGAAGATGAAGCAAAATGAAACGTCTTTTGATGCGCAAGCAACAGATAAGGTAGTCCATGTACTGTTCCCACAGAATGTTCTCCCTTAAGTCTCCTCTCAGGGCTGTAGGACCTCCATCATCAGGACATCATGGTATTAGACTCAATACCAACGTGAGCACGCACCTTGGTCACAGGATTTATAAATATTGAGGCAAAATTCTTCACCTTATTAGAGGACTAAACCTGTTTTAAAATAACCATTCCCTTTTGTATGAACCAAAAAACTTGGTCCAGCGAACAGCCACCCTTATTTCCTGTTTATAGCAGGAGATATGATATATAATCAAGACCACAAACAGGCTACCTGCAGGACAAAGTGAGACCCCAAGGAAATGGTTTGCTTTGTCTGCATCGTGGTTTTTGAATATTCTTTTGTCAATATCTCAAGTGGGACAAGTGCTCTGTAATTCACTCGGATCCCACTGCATCCCTAAGTGATGTGCCCATGCTCAATCTACTTATTTACTTTCTTGGTCTCTATAAACGTTTGAGTTTGTGTCTGATTGTCTACAAATTTAAGTAAAAGTAGGTCACCTACTAAAGTTCAGATTTCTTGTAGGCATTGTAAAACTCTAAAGAAGCTGGAACATGCCAAACTTTCTTTTTTGAACCCCACCCAGCTACAGTCTGAGAATCATCGGGAGGCTAAACCATGGTTCTCACAGTTGATTGTGCATCAGCATCACCTGGAGGGCTTGTTAACACACAGATTTCTAGGTTCTACCTCCACCGTTTCTGATTCATTGGGTCCTAGGTGGGGCCTGACGATTTGTGTTTCTAATGAGTTTCAAGCTGATGCTGATGCTACTGATTTGGGGAGCACATTTGAGAACCACATTTTGAGAATCTAGACAAACCTAAAAGCAAGTATCAGTTTTATTTGTTATTTAGCCTGCAGCCCAAAAGTGAAATTAAAAATAATTAAAATTAAAATAGCTACCTTGGGCCAAATGAGTGCTTGTCCATGAGACAGGCAGGTCAGCTCATTTTGGCCAAAAAGAATAGAACAGTAGGAAGACTTTCTAAGCTTACTGGTGGATGAGCAGATACACTTGTTAGGGACAATCAGTTCTTAGGGAGAAGGGAGCTAAGTGATACGGAGGCAGCCTGAGGCTGAAGCCTTCAGTCAAGAAAGGGCTGAGTGGTGTTCCTCCACCTGGGTGTACATTACAATCATTTGGGGAATGTGTTCAAGCACCTCTGGGCTAGGAGAATCCTGGCTGGGTTGAGCTGGGTGGTTTCGTGCCACTCCTCACACTGAGCATAACAGCACTCATTGGACTCACCCAAGGGGTAGAGAGTGTGAGAAACCAGAAGTTCTAATGGCGGAAAATAACATGACTTTGGAGACTTATCAAATCACTCCTCAAGCAGTTTATCATTCCCTAAGGTCCTGAGAAAACGGATACTGAACATATAGAGAAAGCCCAATCCTTGGTGCTTCACAAAAGCTCCCCTGTGGGGCCAAGACCCACAGTATAGGGTAAACCATATTCCCATTCCCCACTGAGCTCCGGTCATCTGGCCATGTCATCTTCCTGCACCTGCCCCTTCTACTGGGTTAAAGAAAGGGACATTCAAAAAGTGGTCTACCTGTGGCATCTTCCTCACTCTATAGAACTATCCACTTCCTTTGATAGTGTTGTTTTTTGTGCTTCAATGTTAACTCATTTCCCACAATATAACACAGCTACAAAACTTCCTCCAGGGGATTAATTACATACTGCAACTCACCCACCATGGCAATTAAAGGAGAGCGGAGATTTTTTCTAGTCTTATGAAATCAGCTTTGTTATCTTTTCTTTTACTCCTGTTGAAATATGTGACATGTACATGCTTCCCCAAACTCTAACCTGTGCCTGCCTAGGTGTGCTGAATGAATCAGTGCACCTGATCTTTCACAGGCACGTAAATGAAGCTTTATGTTATGGACCAAAGACTATTTTGGCTAAATTTATATAAATATTTAATCATTTATTTCCAGTAGGTTATTTATATGTACATCTAGTCTGTTTTCATGCCTATCATTCTTGTCCTTTATTCTTGACAAATGACTGATTAGAAAGGTTTCCATTCCTATACCTTTCATTTATCTTCAGTGTCTCTCGTAAATGTTGAATTAAGCAGGTTTTATGGAACTTGTCATAAATTGTAGTTTTCATTGAAAGTGACTGTGACAGAGTAGATTTCTATACTTTCAACTTCAATAACTCAGAGTTTCTAGGTTTAAACTGGAAGTTTCTCATACTACAGAAATTGCATATGTGTCCTAGAAGTACAGCTGCTGGTATGTCGTTTCGTGTATGCCTGTCAAATTTATTAGAATTTTGCAAACTCAAGGGGAGAGTCAGGAAATAAATAATTTTTATGAATTGGAAATAATAATAATAATAATAATGTTTCCTACCATAGAAACAAAGATGCTTTATCTTTCAAAAGATATTTTGCAAAAGGTATTTTTGAAAATAAACACTTACTGGGCCCTTACTTACTACGCGTCAGTTACTTTACATGTTTCATGCCATTTAAACCTTAAGATAACCCCGAGGTAGATATTATCATGATTTCCAGTTTACAGATAGAAAACCAAAGCAAAGTTTAGATTAAATAAAATGTCCAATATTAAAGAAATGGAAGAAATGTTATTTCAAAATAAGATAGTCTAATACATATATGCACATACATATGTGCATATGAATATATAAATATATAAATACATGACATACACATACATACACACAAATATATTAATATAACGTTGTATTATATTGTGGAAAACTAAAAACTAGAATTGCTACCTGTCTACTATTTTACCACTACCACCACCACAACTTACTCTACCAGCATTATTTCTACATATATTACATACTAAGCGTTCCACATAGACTATCTCATTTAAATTTCTCCAAACCCTTTGAGTAAGTACTACTATTGCCCTCATTTTACAGGTGAGAAGACCAAATATAAGTAATTTACAGACCACACAGCAGGTAAGTTAGAGCATGTCTGACTCCAGAAGCTAAACTCTTAATTACAGTACCATACCACCATGGGATGCAGAACAGGAGTGAGCATTTTATCCCGTGTGCAATTAGGAGCCAGAGAAGATTTGAAAGCAGGGACCTTAATATGATCCAAAGATGCTGCGCGGGCTTTGGCAAGCACGTTCTGGAAATCATTAACTGAATTGTTGAAAATATTCTGTTCCCTGTTTTAATATTTCCTGTGGCTGACAGCTGGCATCCTCATTATGGGACGGTTAATACATTATTGAGCCTGGCAAAGTGTTGGTCCTCATTGGCTGGGAGCCATTTGAAGTTTTACCATTGTATATATGGAAGGTAGTTAGCTATTGGTGTATCTGCCTTTTCTAATCAATAGTGAATGATTTGACGACAAGGGCCTTTATTTATTTGTGCATGTCAGGGCCCACCAATACCAGACGGATTTGGATGTTCTGGAAATTAGTAAAGGAAAAAGAAACATACAGAATTCATTCTTAGGTGACAAGAGGCGAGAAGGAGCACTTTATGGGCATCTGTTGGTAATCCAGTCATATGTGCAAGTCTTCTGAATAGCAGCATTACCTATTTGCCAGGCCAGCAGATTTTTCATTTATTTTAGAATCCTGATGAATACGAATCACCTCTCTCCTTTTTCAGTATCACTGTAGAAATAATGCAATAGTCTGATGGAAAGGTGGAGGTTTTTCCTTAGAAAATGTAAGAGGATCTGATTTATGTCAGCCTACCTCTTACAGATGCATCAATGTCACTGCCTCCCTAAATAACCAAATTAAATGGCTGGAAAAGGGCAATCAAGGTGGCTGTCACATTCCAGGGAGTGGAAGTCAGGGCAACATCTGTTTTGCCTGCTGTTTCAGAACTCACTGGAGCGATCTATAAACTGGGAATTAAATTTCCACTTTTTTCTTCCTTGTTGGTGGAGACTGTGTGGGAGAATTGCAATTACTTCGTTGAAGATGATCTTCCACAAGTTCCTACGTGTGAAGAGGAGAGTGGTGACTGGCACATAGTAAACCCTCAAAAAATTCTATTCCTGTCATTTGTTATGAGTTACAGCATACCACATTTATACACTGGCAAAAATAAAATTAAAAATCTCAAAAGTAAAGATTATATTAGTATTTTGTATTTTTAGCTTGATTTTTTTTTTTTTACCTCTTTTCTCCTCTTAACTTCTCACCATTTTCTTTCACCTCTGTTTTCTTGAACAAGAATAACTGTGAAATACTTTGTTTCCTTACAAAAGGACCAATAACTTATTCCATCAGTGTTCATTGAGTATCTATTTTGTGTCAAGGTCTGTGGTTGCCACTAGTCATACAACAATTCAAGCAGATCATTAAAGAGCTCACAGTCAAATAGAGGAGAAAAACATAGAACGAGGCAGTAACAAGAGAATGTTCTAGTGCTAGAAAAGTGCTATTGCTTATTTCGTTTTTGTTAAGCAAAGGGAAAGTACATTCTGGATCCTTGGGAAAGATATCCCAAAGGAAGTTAAAAAAGATATGCCAGGCTGGCTTTAAATGACTGGTGTTTGAGTATATGGAGATGGGGCGTCCCAGGCAGAGAGAATTGTGTGAGCGAGCAAGTGTGCTGTGATAATCTGTACTCAGATGGTTAAGGCAGAACTTCCCTGACTATGTTCTGAAGATTCTTAATATTAATCAGCATTCTGGGGGAGAAGAGGTTCTGCAGTGAAGTAACTTATAGAAATGCTAGGTAAAGGGAAATTAGACAGGCTTCTATACTACAGGGCATTGCTTATATTCTCCCAAAGAGGAGGGCACACGGGATACAAGGTTCACTAGCCTTATTTTGTAGTACAGTGCTGGAGGTAGACCATCTGGTTTGACTCCTAGCTCCTTTACTAAATAACTGTGGGAAATTGGGCAAATTATATCATCTCCCCAAGCCTCAGTTTCTTTATTCTTTTTTAAAAAGGAGAATATTAATCTTTACCTTATTGGGTTGTATAAAGCTACTTACTGCAGTTAAAGTGCCTGCTTAGCACAGTTCATGGTACACTAAAGTATTCAATACGTATTTGCTATTCTTTTTCATTTCATGACAACATTGTGTTGAAAATCACATCATGCTAAAATAAAGTAGATTTATGTGTTTGGATGAGATGAAGCATTCTTGTCAAAGTAGATCAGCGGGATTTGATATTCTATGTCAAATTTTGCCCCATAAATCATCTGTTCTTCTTTGAAGAGAAATAAGAAATACTAGATACAAGTCAGATATGCTAGACCAATTTAAATTTCTGTGTATAAAGCATCAACCCTCAAAATTGACTTTTTAAAAGAGAATATGAAAAATATATATACATTGGAAAAACAAAGAAAGTTGGCTTCTTTATAATCTTGACACAGTAAGTAATGAAAGTTGAGAAAAGGTTTCTGTTGGGTTGAGCTTTGGGTAGAGTTCTTTAGTATCACCTCTTTGGGTGAACGATGTAATGTTCAAAGAATTATGACAATAATTTTCTCTGCAATGAGACCCTTCACATCCTAGAATGCAGGTTGATCTGTAAGTCATTAATCCTTGCAATACCTCAGAGTCATGTAGTGATGATAATTTACTGTCCTGTGTGTATAGATCAGGGTGGGAAAGGTCAGCGTCTGAACCTGGAAGAGAATCATAAGCCATCTCATGCTAGGGCCAGACCCAAAGCACACAATCACTTTTCTAAAGACAGATTATAACAAGGCCTCTGTTCTTTGGGTACACTCTTAATTTTTCTCCTTTCTGTAGTTCTTTATGCTATTTTTCACTTTCAATAAAACCAATTTATAAAATTGAATCTGCAAGAGTCAAGACTGATTCTCGTTAATAATTGGCAGGAGGCACCTCTCTGAAAATTGCCAATTTAACACGGTTGGAAGCAACAGAAAAGGGGAAAAAAATCTTTCTACCAGAGCTGTGGGGCATGAAATGAACACCAGTTGACAGATTCCTGATTAGTTAAAAAATGATTTGATTAAATGATAGAAATTGATCATTGAGAGAATTTCTATTTGACAGGACTCTGGAATTTGGACTTTGATTCCCATTGCTCCTACTCCATCAATTGTTTGAATTGCTCTAAGAGGAAGAACAATGTGAATACAAGAACTCCACTTAGACGTTCAAGAAAAGGGAATAAGCCAGCATGCTCACTTCTATTTAACTGGCCTGTAAAATCATGAAGTCCATTTTTATAGCCTGTCCTTGACATAATTTTGTCAAGGATATAAAGGCCACCTTTTATAGCCCATCTTTGCCTTCCTTCCTCATCCCTCTACCCCAACAGCTGCTGTGCCACAAAAACTCTTGTTAAAAATCTGTGTTTTAGAGACTTTTTTTCTGACCCCAATTAATGGCCAATCTGGGCAGTTTGCCAAGGTGCCAATGTCAAAGAATATCATTGGAAAAGATAAGATATCACTCTAAAAGTAAAGGCATGGAAAAATAATCTCTACTAGGATTTCTCTCAAGGGAAGTTTCAGATGTCAGGATTGCAGATGTAACTACCTATGGGCACAGTTAGGGCAGCAAGGAAGGGCTCAGCAGGTGGCAATTGGGGAGCATACTCTGCCTGGTTACAAGGTCTCCAGGTGATGTTGCTGTTGAGCTCTAGTCAGTTGTTGTTGTGCAAGAATTTGGGTCCAGGGTGAAGATATCGTTTGGTTTTTAAAAGAAGAAGGAAATGCAGATTCTTATGTTAAACTCTCATGATTTTTTAAAGCAGGCATCTAACTCAAATTTTGTTATAAACCAGTGATCAGGCAAAACACATTGCACCCAGGTCACAAGTTTCAAACTTCTGCTGAATGTGACTGGCAGGGCAAATTTGATCAGCTAGCCTTGTGTAATTGTGTGCGTGTGCTTTGGGCGGTGTGATGGTGATAAGAACGGTCAAATACAGCCAATGGGACAGCTGAGTCACCATAACTGGCAAAAACTTATCTCAATAATTCACCTCCTAAGAAGGTTGGTCCATTCGTTAGGCTGAAAGGAGAATGCAAATTTGAGGTCAGAGTTGAATTGCTTGGGATGGCAATACTTTAAGGGAAGTGGTTTTATTTCCCAATTCTTCCCTCATGCAGTGTTTTAACCCTTACTTTAAATGAACATCAGACAAATATTTGGAAGCTATTGATTTATTTAAATGCCAGAAATACCAGCCAATTTTCAGTGCCCATATATTTTGGTGATATCTTAGATTTACATACAGGGAAAGAAAAAGAAAATCTGGACAGCAGCAATAGTTTCAGATAGTTGATTACAGAGACAGCCTTTTCATGTTTAGGTGGCAGTTTCCAACTCTTCTTATTCTCCTATCTTTATTTCTCCATTTGATTTTAATTTATCACCTTTATTTTCACCACTGAGGAAATTAATTTGTATCAATGAAGTTGCTGTGGAAATGTAAATGTCTTTGAGAATGTAAACAGCATCCTTCACACATTAGTATAAACTGGGTCAATCAGCTTACCCGCTCTTAAGACTTTTAGGTAAAGTCAATCACAGTGAGGGATTGGGTACCTGGAGATGGGAAGGTGCCATATAACATGCAATACCTTTAGGAAAGCCAAGGGGTGGGTGGTCCAAGAGAAATCTGAGGGGGAAAGAGGTGCATTTTGATCTCAGAGTATATTCCTAGAATACAAAGGGCGATGTCATGTGAAAGAAAATTCCTACTCAAAAATTTAATTAGGGCTACACCAAAGGCACACAAGGTCTCTTTCATCTCGCTTTTTTCTACAGTGTTCTTAGTATTCAGTGTTACTACTGGTATTGCAATTTGACAAACCAGCATAGGTTAAATGGAGTCTTAGGAAGTTCTATGAACTTAACCATTGTTAACACTCTTTGGAAAAATAGAAATATTCTCAGGGCAAAATAATTCACTGAAACTCACTCTCACATGTTTTAGAAAATAACAATTACAATAAAAACATGTGTTTGTGTGTGTATATATACACATAGGTTTATTTATATGTGTATATATATATATATGTGTTTGTGTGTGTACGTATAGAGAGAGAGACAGGGAAGAGACAGAGTATAAATGATGTATCCAATTATTAACGTTGGTGAATCTCAGTGAAAGGTATAGAGTAGTTCTTTATACTATTCTTGAAAATATTCTACAAGCTTGAAAAATGTTCAAAGTGAACAAATTTTTAAAAAGCATGAGTTATTAAGGAATATGTGGCACATATACACCATGGAATACTACGCAGCTATAAAAAAGAATGAGATCATGTCCTTTGCTGGGACATGTATGAAGCTGGAGGCCATTATCCTTAGCAAACTAATGCAGGAACAGAAAACCAAATACCGCATGTTCTCACTTATAGCCCACCTGGGGGCTAAATGATGAAAACATTTGGACATACAGAAGGGAACAACACACACTGGGGCCTTTCATAGGATGGAGGGTGGGAGGAGTGAGAGGATCAGGAAAAATAACTAATGGGTACTAGGCTTAATACCTGGGTGACGAAATAATCTGTATGACAAACCCCCATGACACAAGTTTACCTATGTCACAGGCCTGCATGTGAACTCCTGAACTTAAAATAAAATTAAAAAAATCAAGTATGGAGCATGTAAATGTTGTACCGTAGATGCATGCTATAAGAAAAGTCAAGTATGAAAGGTCATATTTACCAAGCTTAGGTTGATGAACAGGTGTGTTGTGCTAGGATGACTGTTATCAAATTTCGCCAGGAAAATAAGGGAAGTCCAACACCTGTTTTCAGGCTAAGTGGAGATATAATAGTGAGTCTGGTAAATTTTATGTTTCCTGGAATGATACTATCAAGGCCCCAACAGGAGCTGGTCCTAATGTCTGGGTAAAATCTATTTTTTTTGGCTGAACACAATGTGTTGCCTTTTACTTCCCTTTTCAGTGTATGTAAAATTTATAACAAGGAAATTAAGAAGATAATCTGCCTTCTGCATCCACCTTCACAAAAATCAACCCTGTTATTTTCTCTTTTCCTCTAAAAATTATTTTTTGTATCTTGTGCAGCCTCATCCTTTCTGTGCAAATTATGTTGTTTTGGAAGAATATTTATATATGCAGACCCCAGTTCAATTCAGGACAGTAGTAGAGAAAGTTGACAGACGTGGTGATGTTAGAATAATTCAGTAATGAGATAACAGTCTAGATATGTAATTTGGCCTCCCTTCCCCTTTCCCACAAATAATGAAGCACAAAGTAAAAAATACCTTTAAACAGTCTATTAAATCAAACTCTATGAAGATCTAGCTGTTTGCTCTTTTGTACCTGCCGATCAGAGGCTGTTCTGGGCATCATTGTGGCCTCTTAGGGTTCCTGGTAATACTATCTCTACAAGGGGCTGCATTCTCAAATACTAACAGGGTCCAGGTGGGTATCTATGAGAGCAAGGCTGGCCTGGTGTTGTAAACGGGGTAGTCGTTACCATGCTTTAGTGACTATAACCAAATAAGATGTGAAAATTTGGGCCCGAGGTTTCCAAATCTAGAGAAATTGGAAATCACATCTGTTTGGTTGAAAGATACTGATTTCTTAATGTTCAAAATTAATTTACAGAGTTCAAAAGTCTATGTGTGGGCCAACATTATGCAGACACACAAATCTCATTTTTGACTTGGGTCTGACTGTGGGCTCCTTGTTAACCATCTCTGCTGAGTGGTCTTGTTATGGGCTGAATTGTGTTTCCCCTAAATTCTTACGTTGAAGCCACCACCCCAATGTGATTGTATCTGCAGGCAGAGCCTTTAAGGAGATGATTAAGGTTAAATGGGGTCAGGGGTGCAGCCCTAACCCTATAGGATTAGTGTCATTATAAGAAGAGGAAGAGGCCGGGTGTGGTGGCTCACGCCTGTAATCCCAGCACTTTGGGAGGCCCAGGCAGGCAGACCATTTGAGGTCAGGAGTTTGAGACTAGCCTGGCCAACATGGTGAAACCCCGTCTCTACTAAAAATGCAAACATTAGCTGGGCATGGTGACGGGCGTGGTGGTGCATGCCTGTAGTCCCAGCTATTTGGAAGGCTGAGGCAGGAGAATCGCTTGAACCCGGGAGGCGGAGATTGCAGTGAGCCGAGGTTGTGCCACTGCACTCCAGCCTGAGCAATAGAGTGAGACTCAATCCCCCCCAAAAAGAGGAAGAGAGTGTGCACATAGAGGAAAAGCATGTGAGTATACAGCAAGAAAGTAGCAGTCTGCAAGCCATGAAGAGAGCCCCCACCAGACACCAACCTTGATGGCACCTTGACTTTCCAGCCTCCAGAACTGTGTGAAAATAAGTTTCTGTAGTTTCAGCTGCCTAGTCTGTGGTATTCAGTTATAGCAGCTTGAGCAGACTAATAAAGGTCCTTTGTCTTTTTTGGAGTAAAGATCTGAATAGATGGATATTCTGTCATAATTTATCTATATCTGAAACATTGGCTATGAGAGACTTTGTCATGGCTTTATTGCTGTCTGTGTCCAAATAGGGATTCTTAACCTGGGGTTCATACCTTTCCAATTTCATGGATATAATCCAGTGACCATGAACTTGGATGGGCAAACTCGGTATTTCTCTTTGCACTAACTTCTAACTGAAATGCAGCGTTTTTTTGTTTTTTTGTTTTGTTTTGTTTTGTTTTTGTAGTTGTTGGAAACAAGCCACAGTAGGATAAACAGTAACTGTGACTTTGTTACTAACAAAAATTGCAATATTGCCAAATCATATTACAATTGTTGCAGATATCTCAAACAATCATTTATGCTTACTATTTTGAAATTAGAATTATTGGATTCATAGCTAGTTCTTATTATTTTATTCATTATAAGGAAGGATATATTATATCACAAACATGTCTTTGATATTTTGATAACTGTATTTTTCTATAATTGGCTTCCTCTGCTATTCTATGTATTTTATTTTATTCATTTTGAAACAGTATACTAATGGGGATTCATAGGCATCACCATGCTGCAAAGCACCCATGGCATGGAAAATTTTAAGAAATTTCTGACCTAAACTAGTATTTCCAAATTACTGTGAATAGCATGGCCTCTGTCACAGAGTAAACTGAACTCGATCCTCTAAGCAAAGGTCTCATAATGAATAAATGGAGCATGAGCTCAAGCTGTGTAAGAAAGTTTATTGGATACACTAGTGTTGCCAATACTAGTTTATAGTATAGGGATCCTGACAGGACATGGGTCCAACCAGGAGGGGCCACCAAGCTACCACATTTTCCATTCAAGTAGTCCAATGTGCCCTCAAGCTACCCCCTTTTCTGTCATATGCAAAATTCTCTCAGCTAAGCCAGTCTCCTCTTTTTCCATCATTGCTTATTCAACTTTTCCCAGCTGGATCATCAGCTCCAAGGACTAAGGCAAAAATGGGTCTGTCTTGTTTTCAGCTGAGCCTACAGTATGCAGCAGAGTTCTGGAACTCAGCGTTACTTGGGATGCACAGATGAAAGCCCAGCAAAGCACAGGGCAACTGAGCCATCTTATAACCCAGCAGAGCAGAGCATGTTGCTTGTCTGAGCCCCGCTCATCCTTTGTTCATGTCCTCATCCCTGTTTCCTCATCCTACATCATGAGTATCTTATTTTCCCTCACCTTCTAGTCTTATTACACTTCATATTTAGTCCTAGGCCACATCTTGCTTCTTATCAGAATAATGCTATATTTTTTTTTGACAAAATTCATTGCTTACTATTTGCCAAACATTATGCTAAGGTCACACCTATAATATCTCACTGAATCCTCCCAACAAATCTATGAAGTAGGATTATGACTATATGCACTTTCCAGAGGAGAAAACCGAGACTTAAGAGACTATTTAATTTGCTCAAAAAATATATGTTGCAAATAGCAGAAAGAGGACTCTAATCTAGCTCTCTGCAACTTCAGAGAGAAGTTGGGTATGCCTCCTCACATGCCACTGGGCAAGTATACAACTTCTTTGAGTCATGAATTAATCACCTATTACATGATGAATGGATGATTTATTAGGTCATCGTCAAACAGTCTATAGCTTTCCAATGGGGAGGGAGAGCACATTTTGTAATGGCTTCCATGTGTGAGCAATTTTAGAGTTTGTTGTTGTTTACAATAACTTGATAAATTGTAAATTAGATGGGGAAAATGAACTCAGAAAGATCAAGTGACTTGCCCAAGGTTATACAACTTATAAGCAAAAGAATTTGAATCCTAACCTGGCTTTGTCAACTTTCATCTACCACACACGGTTTCCTCTATAATCCCATTAAGCTCCCCAGGCCAGACCAGGCATAGGATTAACACAAACAAGAAACTGAACCAAAAGATGCAGATGTTCACGATCAGCAACTGACTTGAGTTGCCATACCATACATCATTACTCATGTTATCCTGAGTAAAGTGTGACTAAAGCAACTAATGAATGCATGACTTCTAAGTTTGCCCCTGGGCTGGGTCTCTTCACTTTTATCTTGTCCCAGTTCCTGGACAGTGACCACCACATGGATGAGTTGGAGACCACTCCTGCACCATAGCCTCCAAGTCTCCTTTAGCAAGGCCTTGAGTTTATTAACAATGTCCACCTAGCAAAACAACAGAGAAAAGAAAACATTTTGATTGTGTCTTTATTAAGAGATCTTTGAAAAGCCAGAGTAATTATCACTTTTTAAAGGTACCTAATTTTAGTGGGATTTTATCCATCACATCTTAATTGGCATCGGAATAGAAGTTAAATCATTACAATCCTTATTTCTAGAGGAAGAGGAGGGTGAGAAAATGCTTTCTTTTCTTGTGGTTGGCAGGCTTTTGTGGGAAGCATTTCTCTCTCATCTGTCACTCCTGGAAAGAAAAAATCTATACAAATCTTGTCAGGAACTGCATTTCACATCCTTTTTGGCAATACACATGGTTTGATGTTGAGGGTAGGGCTTTAGACATAAAATTTCCCCAGATTTTAAGGCAAGTTGTTTTAGTGATGCTGTGAGATTCGTTTATAAAACCTGGTGTTGGGTACCTTTGAAATAAATGGCATTGTTTTTCAATGTCATTCCCTCTTGTCACTTTAATTAAAACAAATAACAAACGTTTTCAAAAAAATGAAAAGCAATTGGCAGCCTCACCCCTTTTGTGTGCTTCTCAATTTCTCAAGGCTTTTGAAAGAAAAGAAAGTATAAAGTAACATTCTGTGATCTAGGATCTCTGCTTTTTGTGGATTTCTCCCTCATTCTCATGAGATGCTTGGGACACAAAAACAACTCACCCATCCCTGACTTCTCGAACAGTTTAGCCTGGAGTGACGTGAAAACCAGTGAGCAGAAAGTTTGGAACCTAAAATGACCTTATTCCTTAGGGAGGTGTCACAGCTGTGTTCTGGGGCCTGTTTACGTTCACTTGATGGGATAGAGGAAGACCTTTCTGGGGACTGGAAAGGGTCCTGTGTGCACTAGGCAGCCTCACTCTAGCTGCCCAAGGCTGGGTGTGTGACTAGAAGGTACACACTTATTGCAGCAGGGTAACAGGCTATATGACCCTGGGCAAAGCCCCAGATGACTCTACTCAGTGTCTTCATCTGTTTTGCCAAAATAAAAGCCCTTCCCTTATGATGATGTGCAGAATGTAAGCTCCCTAACATCAGGAAATATTAGTTTTGTTCACTGAAATATCCTGGTTCCTAGCATAGGGCATTGGCACATAGTTAGTGCTCAACAAATAATTGTGAATAAATAAAAGATGATAAAGTTCTTAGTACAGTTGTCAGTCTAATAAAGTAGAATAAATGATAGTTGCTGTTATTATAATTTTCCCTACATGTCTTCAAATTGGCCTCATAAAGACTAAACAGGTCAGATGATTGACAGTGCTTTCCTTCTGTTACCTGGAGCTTTATTCTTTTAAACATTTTCAAGTTAGTGAAAATTTCAATGACAAATTCTAAATACTTGTGGAGTGCAATCATTACATTCAATGTCAGCAGTTATGTAAAAAAATTATGAAAAGAGTATATTTGTATTTTAAACGGAAAAAATGCATGCTGACACTTTTCACCTTGCAAAGCTTAACAAGCCAGGCCATCTCTTTCGTTGGGTTTTAACAGCCAAAATGATGGGGCAATTTAAGAATTTCTTCAATAATTTTCTTACTCCAATTTTGGCCAAGCTTCCTAATATTATTTTATTTAGCTTCCATTTACCTTACTTATATAAGGTTTGTCAAACTTTGTTAGAATTTAAGGGATGTTTCCCCCTCTTTATTAGATATTTGTGTCTTTACAATGTTTTCATATATGTCTTAGTCTGCTTTGCTATAAAGGAATACTGGAGGCTGAATAATTTATAAAGAAAAGAGGTTTATTTGGCTCATGGTTCAGCAGGCTATGCAAGAACCCTGGCATCAGCATCTGTTCGATTTCTGGTGAGGGCCTCAGGCTGCTTCCACTCATGGTGGAAAGGGAAGGGTACTCAGAGTGTGCAGAGATCCCATGTCAAGAGAGGGAGCAAGAGAGAGATGGAGGAGGTGCCAGGCTCTTTTCATAATAACAACCACCTTTTGTGAAAACTCATTCTCTCCCTCCTTGCTAGGAGAGCATTAATGTATCCATGAAGGATCCACTGCCATGAACTAAGCACCTCCCATAAGGTCCCATTTCCAACCTTGGGATCAAATTTCAACATGAGGTTTGGAGGAACAAATATCCAAACCACTGCTGAACCGTCTGATCATCTTCCATGTCTTAAGTACTGCTTTCAGCCCACAAAGGGAGGACTATATACTAAAGTAGAGGCCTTCATTTAACTACTAGTGGCTAGAAGTGAATTGAGGCCAAGACTAGGGTTGAGAGAAGTGAGGAGGATTGGGAATGGATGGGAGCAAAGAGAGACAAGTTGAGGCAGTTTGGTATTCTCGGGAGAGGTGCAATAGCATTGGGTAAAGTTTAAGATACTAGGGCACAAAGTTTTAAAGTATATTAGAAAGTGTCCTCACATGAAGTATTTATGAAAGCTACAGATCCCTGGGCCACAAGACAGAAGTTTTAGGATAGAAGACAAAAATCTACAAACAGGCATCCATGTAGAAATCCTTGGCACTAAAGCACACAAACCCAGGACCAACCTAGACAAGCAACGAGAGCTGTTGGATTCAGCCATTAGACCAAAGGACCACCCCAATTGCTTTTTCTTTCAAAGTGAATGTACAATTTATTGAACATTTAAACTTTATGAAGACATTTACAAAATAGCAATGTAGTGGAGATTTAACCCCATCTAGCATATGATTGCTTGAGTGGACATAGTAACAGGGTCCAATTTATTCTTAGCACTAATTAAATTCTTTATGGAATTGGCCAGGCATGGGGGCTCACACCTGTAATCCCAGCACTTTGGGAGGCTGAGGTGGGTGGATCACTTGAGGTCAGGAGTTTAAGATCAGCCTGGCCAACATGGTGAGACCCCATCTCTTTGAAAATACACAAATTAGCTGGGTGTGGTGGAGTGCACCTGTACTCCCGGCTACTTGGGAGGCTGAGGCAGGAGAATTACTTGAATTTGGGAGGCGGATGTTGCAGTAAGCCAAGATTGTGCCACTTCACTCCAGCCTGGGGGACAGGTGGGACTCTATCTCAAAAAAAATTATTTATAGAATAAATATAATACCAAACAAAATGCATTCAAATGGTTTCCAAAATATTAATTTTAAAGGACTTTCTATTCAGGCTAATGATAAACACAATAAAGGCAAATATGCTAGTTTAACATAATTGGCTGCTTTTGCACAGCACTTATATCTTTTAGTTCACATGTATATTATTAAATGATAGAGAACATCTAATACAACAATTTTCTACAGAACTAGGAAATCAATTCATAAGAAAGATTTTACAAGCCCAATCCTAGCCGTCTGACTCTTTTCTTTTTATATGTAGTATTTTGTAACACTTCCTCAAATATCTTAGATAATTTCTAGATAATGTAACCTACCTATGCACATAGTGCTAAAAAATCAATATGCATTCCTAAATGTAATAAAAAAGAAACATAAAACAAAAGTAATGTATAATAAATATGCATTTTGACATGTAAATGTTCAGCTACAACTAAACTGGCATACAGAGAAGCAGTTCGCGTGTGCACTGAGATGTGATACCACCATGAATGTAATAGCTGTAAAAAGGATAAGTCCAGGTGTTTTGTGTTGGCAGTTCAAAAGTGAGGCACCAAAGCTATTAGCAATATAATTTTCCCAAATGTTAAAGATGCTCAGTAAAGTTCTGAACAAAAGACAATCTTCTTTGACATTGTATTGTGATTGCATTATTGGCAATTACCTATAAAAATCAATCAATTCATCTATTACACATAAAATCAATTACATATAAAAAGAGTGTTAAAAATACTTTGTCTTTATAGGTAAGATGGAGTTAGCTTCTTAACTCAAATAATTACAATCAGGTTTTCAGCTGCAAGAATGCCCAGGAAGACATTCAAACCTCATGGCAAAAGCAGGATGCAGAACAATTCATCCTGTGGTTTCTCCTATGCAGGAAATCTAACCTCCCAACTCTCTTCTACTAAATGTGAGTAGTATTCCCTTCATATACCAATTGTCTTGGCAACTAAAAGAACCTTAGTTCCCCCAATTTCTACTATGCTGCCATTTGGAACTGTTAAACTAGAGAGTTAAGAACCAGTGAGAGACTGGTTCATACACCAATTGCCTTGGCAACTCAAAGAACCTTAGTTCCCCCAATTTCTACTCTGCTGCCATTTAGAACTGTTAAACTAGAGAGTTAAGAACCAGTGAGAGACATCTGAGAGCAGAACCTGATGAAGACCTGTTAGATTATCAAGCCATAATGAACAGTCTCTGCTCACTTTCTAAGGGACCACCAGCCATGTGTGTGTAAGTTCTTCATATCCAGTAGATAATTTCATTGTCATAAAAACTCTTTGGAATAGGTATAAAGCCCCCACTTTACCAATGAAAACACTGATGTTTAGGGTTAAGTAGCTTGTCCAAGGTCACCGAGTGGTGCATGGTCAATGTATAAACCTAAGTGTGTCTGATGTCAATAGCGTAACTTTCCCACTGCACCCTGTTGCCTCTCAGAACAAGAGGACAGTGCTGACCATCAGTGGTGCTAGTCTATGATGAAAAAGGGAACATAGGAAAAGAGACAAGTTCGAGGTTTGTGTATAAAGTGTAGCAAATGAGGTATATAATATGTAAGCCTGGAAATTGGTATACTTTTTTTTATTCCTAGGACTTTAGTTTGCAGGATTGAATCAAGTTAGCCTGGAGTGGAAGGGGATTTGGGTTTTGATTTTGTTATGGTTATTCTGAAACACCCAAGTGTCCAAACTCCTCTAAGTATTGCTTTGTGTTTAAGGGGCAGTTAGTTTGACACAAGGCTTTCTCAATACCTCCTCCGCTCCCAGCTTTAGATGTTTCCTGTGTCCTTGTGCCTCAGAGAAGACTGCTTTCTCCCAAGCTCTTGATCTTGTTCCAACTGTGGACAATCACCTGTTACTGGACAGTTGCTAGCCTGATGGTAGAGGTAGGGGGCTGTACCCTGTCTTCCTGGTTCAGCCTCAGATGTAAGTGAATGTTGTGTCTCTGGACGATGATGTGTGGCTTTGTTAGTAATGCTGCCCACCTTTCCCATATTCAGGGAGATCTAACCATCTGGGCTTCGAATGTACTCCTGCCTCCTCCCCTGGGATTCAGTAGGACTTCACCTACTTGTTGACAAGTTTTGTTGCCTTTCCCCCAGTGGTTTAAGACTTTTGTTCCATAGGGAGACAGGGGAGAAGAACCTGGGTGGGCCTCATACTTCCCACACAGGCTGGGTTCCCCTATCCCATGCCTATACCAGGAGGGAGGCTTATTTCAGGCTCTTTCCCTGACTTCAATCTTTCTTTTGAAGAAATTGTAACATATCCATTCAAGGGGGGCTGTGAATTCTCATGTGGCTTCCAGGGTTTCTGTAATTTCTTGCCATCTCACATGTGTCTAGTTAGGCTCGTTTTTGTTCATTGTGGTGGGCATTTGTGAGCTCTTTTTTTAAATCTTCACATTTTCCAGTCCTCTTGTGAATTATCTTAAGCTTTGGCAATTACTTTTAATCTATAAGATTTCCTTCTTATTCCCTGACTGTTCCTTCTCAGTCATATTCTGTTCTTGTTTTGTGATTGCAATAGCCTTGTGGTTCTCCTTGATAGCAATAATGGAGATTGTCTAAGCTTCTTCTTTTTTTTTGGTATTATCCCAGTTTCCTCTATTTATCTTGGTTTTTCCTTTCTTTCAGGTTGCAAGCTTTCATCTAATGTCTAAAATTTGATTGTTTATTTCTACTTAAAGATGAGGCAGTTAAACAGCCAATGGGATAGCACACTCACTGATCGGCAGACTTTCCTATGAACTGAATAGATAAAGAGTCAAACTCCTGTTGTGCAATTCCTAAATACCAGAAAGCAGAAGTATTTACTCCAAGATGTCAACATCCACATTGATGGACCTACTTCTCAGATTTTCTAAGAGTAATATTCCATTTCCTACAAGTAAAATAAATCCCTTACTAAACAGACTTTCTTGTGCAGGGTTGAAGGTGGGGTAGTTTGGCTCACTTTCTTTGTGGCCTTTCATTCTTATTTCCATGATCTTCTAACTACCAATTCTGAGTTTCCAAATTATCCAGCATTTTACAGATTAATCTTGAACAAGTTAACCTATTACTGGGTATCTAATTGACTTTCTGTGAAATGGGGATAAAATACCACCTACTTAATTGATAAGTAAATTAAATAAATTAATGCATATGAAATGCTTAGCAAAGTGTTTTAAAAGAGTAAATCCTTAACAGATTTTATTACTAAGATTAACCAAACTATTTTATCTGTCCCTAGGGATTGCATTCATCCATTTTAACACTGCTGTAAAGAATTAACTGAGACTGGGTAATTCATGAAAAAAGGAGGTTTAATTGACTGACAGTTGCACAGGTTTAACAGGAAGCATGACTGGGAGGCCTCAGGAAACTTACAATCATGGCAGAAAGTGAAAGGGAATCAAGGACCTTTTTCACATGGTGGCAGGAGAGAGAGAGAGAAGGGGGAAGTGCCACACACTTTTAAACCATCAGATCTCGTGAGAACTTGCTGACTATCATGAGACCAGCAAGGGGAAATCCACCCCCATGATCCAATCACCTCCTACCAGATCCCTCTCTCAACACTGGGGATTACAACTTAACATGAAATTTAGTTGGGGACACAGAGCCAAACCATATCAAAAATACTAAGTAGGAAAGAGAAAACATGTAAATTAATATTGACATTAAAATATAATAGACATTAGGAACATTAGAAAAGTTGAGTTAATTAGGAAGTAATATCAATGCTGTAGATATCCCAAATATGCCAACAGTTAAACATAAATAGGTAACGTCCAACTTAGTGAAATAGAAACTCAGATATATATGCTTATAACAGAAAATCTTAAATATAAAGACACCAAAAAGTTACAAATAAAGAAATGCGAAAAACATACCATGAAAACACTAACACAAAGAAGGTTTGTGGATTACACAAGAGGATTTTTTTTTCTCATATAATTTTACAAAGGTGAATGCTGAGGAGCCAGTAGAATGGTTCTGCTACCATAAGCCCCTGTTCCAAATCGGATTTTCCAGGCATCACCACTTCCAAGCCATGGCAAAGGAGAAGAAACAGTATGAGATGTGTACACCCAGTATTTCTAATTCAAGGGTAAGAAATGGACTGATTACTTCGGCTCAAATCTCACTGGCCACAACTAAATCTCATGGCCACAGGTAATTGCTAGAAAGGCCACAAAATATAATCACTCTCTCAACAGCCATGGGCCAGGCTGAACTTGTGGTATAAGGCAGGGTTTTTTTTTTTTTTTTTTTAGTAAAAGAAGCCTTTTAAAAAAACACAGGAAGATAGAGAATGACGTATTTTGTAGGAGAAGAATTGGGTGTGAAAGAAGTGTGTTATTAACAAATTTATCCACGGTCACATTGCTAATGGTTGGAAGGCCTCACATCCTTGGCCGTTCAGTCCCAGAGCCCCTGCTCTTCAGCAGTTTGTTACATGGTCCCCACAACTCCTTTCCACACCCACAGAAACCTGGAGTATGTTCATCTTTCACTGGGTTTGGGAGCAGACTTAAAAGGCCAGGAGAAAAACAGGGCAGCAGGAAAGCCCACCAGCCTAAGAAAGAGCCACCATATATCACTGGCCACCAAGTACAACGCAGATGGTCACATTCTGAAAGGCTATAGGCATACCACAGGAATTGAAAGTTGGACAATACCCTTTTGCAGGATGCAAATCCAGGGCAGAGAGTAATGTGCACGCTAAACTTTCCATCTGTTAACAAGGAGAGCAGGATTGTGGAGAAAGTCAGCCAGGAGTCCAATAGGAAATTTTTGTTTCTTCTTTCATTAGTAACATACCAAATTTTGCTACATTTTTCATAAAGATCAGTATCATTTTGAAAATGTGAGGGAAAAGAATCTGTTTAACCAGAAAAAGTATGTAGAATGCACCCAAGTGTAGAGATAGCCCCCAAGTTTTAAAAAACCCAGAAACCACAAATCCATAGTAACTAGCAAAAATAAAGGAAAGAGGCAGGAGAAAAGAAAGAAAAAAAAGGGAGGAGAGAAGGCAGAAAGTGAGTGAATTCCTGATTTTAAATTGTCTCGACTTGGTGTGCCTTATTAGTTTCCATCCAGAGTTTTGTCATAGGGATGCTTTTATTTCAGCTCTCCAAAAATGTCCCTAGGCCTGAAAAGACCCCACAGTTCATTTTTGGTTGCCAGGGAAACTGCCTGGATTTGCATCGACTTTTGCTGATTCCTGCAGGCAATCCCTGACAGATGTGAGGGCCCAAAAGGGTACCGGCCTCCAAAGGCTACATCCTTGACAGCATCAGCCCTCATTCCATTTCCAGGTGCAGCTGACTTGCCTCTCATATCCTCTAAATTCTGAGCTGTCCCTGAGGCGAACAGACCCACAGTCTTCTTTTATGGTGTGTTAATTTTAGTAATACAAGGGCCTTACTTGCACACTAAGGAATCTTGTGTCACCTTGTTTTTTTAGTTGGATTTATTTTGTAGTTTATAAATCATGTCAATACAACCTTATAACTGGGAGATAATCTGACAGAATAAAACTAGAGTGATGATTGGAGTGGTAATTGTTTTTTCTTGCTCTATGGCCTCTAGGAATGACATATCTGTATTCATTGTTTTTCCTATATTTATTTTAATCGTTTTCAAGCTAGTTCTTAAAATTAGCCACAGAATGCAATAGGTTAACTTAAGAGGAAAGGAAGAAATGATGAAGTGACTAAATGCAGATGGAAATGGTTACTGATCTGCAGGGTTAGTTGGTTAAAAACAAAGCCAATATCCATTAAGGCCCTCTTGGGGAAAACAAAAATCAAAACTGTGATGGTACATACTTAGATTTAAATTCTGCTTAAGTTCTCCAGATGGTGGTTTTGAAGGAACAAAGAAGAGAGAGCAGAACTTTCTCTTTCTTTTAGTCTGTTCTATAAATTCCAAGAGAGAAAATGTTAAAAATATATTGAATTAAATCAGGTAAAGGCAATGTGGCTCCCAATATTTTACCTCTTCAGGGAGTCAATTTCCTCATCAGTGAAAGATGGAAGACAGATTGACTTTCTAAGCCTTTTTTTCTCTGAAATACTATGATTTTACTCAGTTATTAGAGTAACTGGTGGACCTTCGTGGACCTCTGCTATGGCCTGGAGTGAGATGTAGCTCAGTCCAACCAGTCAGAACATCACAGGTTTCTCTCTACAGTAATTGGTTCAGAAAAGGTCATGTGATCTAACCACAGTGAATAAGAAGCATAGAAAAATTCACAGTTAGTGCTTTTAGGAGCCATAACATAGCTTCCCTTTTCATGATGACGAAAGATCCTAGAGCTGCATGGGCCTTCACATAGAAAATGAGAATAGAACATGGAGAGATGACTTGGATGGGGCTCTGATTACACATATGTGGAGTGAGTTCTACCCTAGGACTTTTTGGTTATATGAACCAACAAATTCCCTTTGGGTTTAAAACAATTTGGGTCAATTTTTAAATTACTGCATCAGAAAGAATCTTGGATAATGTATATAGAATGCATCAAACTAAGCAATATATTTGATGTTCAAAAGTTCAGTAGAAATCCATTCACTACAAGCATGCCAAGGGAATGCTTAGTTTGATGTATTTGGAAATGAAGCCGAACACAACTGAAGGCAAAGTTCCCTCCTAGATATTCTTTTTCTCAGTCACTTCCCTGTGAAAATATAATTATTGACCTAGCTAGATGCTTAGCCCATTCTTATCTTAGTTTCTGTGATGAAACAAGCTTCTGCCTGTGAAACCGAAGGCCCCCCCATTGATATGCCAGGCTTCATAGCCTGGTGACAGTAACCCAGTCGTCACTTTTAAATGTGACCACTAGAAAGAACTTAAGGGATCACCAAATCCTTGTTTTCAGACTTTAATTTAGGGAATCTTAGACCCAAAAACATTAAGGGACTTCCTCAGGAACACACAACTAGAAAGGACCAAGGTCTGGAACTTGGTCCTTTGGCTGCCTAATCAGTAAAGCACATCCTGATAAGCAGTTCATAGGATGCCAGGATCAGTTTGTCCATAAGTCAGCTTTGCCACTTTTCTGTACTCATCAAGTGTTAGTGCTGATTTCGATGGGCAAGAGACGTTCAAAATATCAAAAAGAACTCTAAATAATTTCAAGTGAATATCTTACCATGAATACTGATCTTAACTCTTCAGTCTCTACATATTAAATCGCAATAGCAATATACTTATTTTAATTTATTTAAGATTAATTTTTTTATTTGTGAATTAGCATAATAATAGTACATTTCCCCTTAGACTGTTTTGAAAACAATATGAGTTAATACAAGTCAGCTGCTTAGCACAGATCTTATACAAAATCAGCACTTTAATGTAATGATCACCAATATTACTACTATTTCTGATGCTGATATTACACTGCAACTAAATTTAAGAAATGCCCTTAAATATACAATAATTCTTGGATACATATTCTTTACTTTAGAATAACTAAAATATGTTGTTGCCTCAAGTCATTTCAGCTAGTTAAACGCCTTATCAGAATGCCCTTATATAAATGTAAAGATGCTCAAAACATTTGTCGAATTGTATCTTTTCATTAGTCAGGAAGCTTGACTTAACCACCTGTGTGAATTAACTTACTATGCTAATCGAACCACCTTTTCTTACAGTTGCGTGAAAAAAAACTGGGATTTATACAGAATTTCTGTATCTTTACAATTCAAAAAGTTTATTCTGTCAACATTTTTTTTTTTTTAATGTTTTCTTATACACTTTCTAGTCATTAAGCAAAGAAAATAAATAAAACTGGAATCATTTCCTAATGAGCTTGAAAGAAGTATGTGTCTAAAAAACCTTGGAGTCCCAGAAGTATCAATGCAAAACACTTCTGGTAGATAAAAACACTCAGTTATTTTTGAAAAACAAGAGGATTGTACAATTTAATTCGAATAGGTAGAATGCATTTAGTCAACAGGTCAAGTGCAATATTCTTGGCTGTTAGACACTATAAAGCATCAGAATAGTCCCTCTTGACCCAGGTAGGAAGAATGAGGTAGCAAATAGGACATTCTCTTCAGTGTAAGAACAATAGATAAGGTCTTTGCTTGTGTCCGCGAGAGAATATCCCAACACATCACACAATGTTCACTTACTATTAGTTTAACCAGCTCTTACAATGTGACCTGGGCAGGAAGAGTCTTAGTTCTTAACCAATGAAAGTGTCTTTTGAAAAATCAATTGTAATGTGTTTTCCTCTATATTCTGAAGCAAAAGAAGAGAAAACTATTCTCCGAAAGGAAATGGAGCCCAGATCTGGAGAAATGCAAAACCCCAGAGACATATCCAAGATTGTAATGTTCTGGTAATGAGAATTCAGTGACTTGGTCCTTTGGTTTCTGAGACTCTAAATTATGATGTTTCCTCTACCCTTGATTAGAAAAATAATGCAGAAGTTTCCTCTACCCTTGATTGGAAAACTCAAAAAGTTGCATGGGTGTGGTGGCTTACACCTGTAATCCCAGCACTTTGGGAGGCTGAGGCGGGCGGATCACCTGAGGTCAGGAGTTTGAAACCAGCCTCGGCCAACACTGTGAAACCCTGTCTCTACTAAAAATACAAAAATTAGCTGGTCATGGTGGTGGGCATCTGTAATCCCAGCTACTCGGGAGGCTGAAGCACGAGAATCACTTGAACCCGGGAGGCAGAGGTTGCAGTAAGCTGAGGTCATATCACTGCATTCCAGCCTGGGCAACAGAGCAAGACTCAGTCTAAAAAGAAAAAGAAAACTCAAAAAGTTTAAGCAAGCACCAATCAGCCAAGATAACCAGTGTGATTATCTGGGAATATGTTCTTAAACTAATTTTTTCCAGGTTTACAAAATCATGACAAGTAGTCATAAGGTGTTTGTTTGTTTGTTTTGCTTGCATTTAAATTATCATGATAATAATTCTACAACATGGTTTTTAATGGCTTGTCACCAACCCCACAGCTATTGTATTGATTTAAAGCACCATCATCTTTCACCTGGAAGATGGCAAAGCCACACTCATGAGGTTTCATATATATATATATCTCATATATATATCACACAGACACAGACACACACACACACACACACACACATATAAACTTAAAATAAATAAAACTTCAGTGAACCTCTGTGAACATACGATTTTGCCCACATTTTAAATTACTTCCTTGTGATCAATTCCCAGAAGTGAAATTGCTGTGTTAAAACCAATTTATAATTCTGCATCACTATATGCAAGACAATATTTGCAATATTTGCTTCTTCACACCCCATCTGACATTGGATATAATCATTCTTCTTGCCTATCTGATAGGCTTAAAAATGTGGTATCTTATTGTGTTTTTAATTTGCATATTTTTGCAAGTCGCATTACTTTTTGGAAAATGTTTGCTGTAGGACTATTTTATATAGTTCTCTAACATGAATGGGAAGAAGTGATTACTAAAAGAGCCACACGGACTGAATTTGGTCCTCTTTTGGTCTCTAATCAGTTGTAATCAAAATAAGACTATAGCAAACTGTCTTACTTGGAGATGATGGCATGCATCAATGATTGATAATGTCATGTTTGCAAAGGGCAGCACCCCATCTTCATTACATACCCAACTGAATGTAAAAATCTTTTAGCAAGCTACCCCAAGGTGGAGCAGTTCCAGAGGAAGTTTCTACTTTGGACCTCGTTAGAGTTTCTCAGTACCCCCAGTATTGGGTCATCTGCTTCTTATCTCAGAAAGCTGCTTAGAACCCTTGTTACCTGTGAAATGCTCCATCATTCAATATTAACAAGCAAACCAAGAGCTCAGCATTCCAAAGCATTATATGCTTTTTTCTTCTTCCATTCTATTCTTTTTTGAATCCAAAGTAAATACAGGCAGACAAATGAGAATTGTTAAACCAACTTTAAAGAAATCTCTATGCTTTTTGTAAACTTTGATTCTAATTGAATGTACACGGAGAGCTAAGACGTCAGCTTGGGGTTTTGAAATTCAAGCCCACCACATAGACCAATCTCATTCTATGAGAATCAATACCTCCAGGCATTATGACTAGATGGTGGATCCCTGGACATGCTATTCATGCCTAACATAGCCCTCATTGGCCCCAGAGTGTGTTTTCAATGAATCACATCAGAATTCTGGCTGCAGAAACCCAGGGCTGATGCTCATTTTAGGAAGCCAATTTCTCTTTCCACTTTAAAAATTTATTAGCAAAAGAATATCATCAAAGGCACTACTGCTATGATATCAACTAGCTTAAGGAATGTGTAAGAGAGAAATTTTTCTTTAATGTTTTCTCAGAATTTCTCCCCTTTATGAATTTGCCTGAAAATGCATGCTATATTCAAAAGTTTTCTTTTGAAAAAACTTATTTTACCTTCCTTAGGTTGTTGAGTTTTAAAAATAGACCCCTAATTAATTTTAAAATAGACCCTTTTAATTTTCAGATCTTTGTTGAAGTACTGGTTTTCACTTGAGGCAAAGGAATAGAATCTCTTCTTTCAATTTCTAGATGAGCTAAATTTTGAGTTTGGGTCTCATCAAAGCGATCTGCATAGAAACAGAGAAGCTGTCTCTGTTCTCTGTGCCAAAGCCAGTGTGCTTCACCCTGGTCAATGCTCATGAGAATCACAGGTCCCGAAGGGATGCCACACCATTGCTGAACTATGTTCCTTCTGCATTTAAAATGACATTGAAATAAAACTTGCAGCTGTTTAAAATTTGACTGGGAAGATTTCCTACAGACATTTTTTTTCAGACCTCTGAGATAGTTAAAATGTGAGGTCCAGATTGAAATTTCAGGGGAAAAGAGAGCAAACCACATGGGCCTTAACCTTTGCCTGGAAGAGAGAAATGGTCAGCATATAATCTGCAACATGGACCTTAGATCAATGAGCATTCATGGCTTTGAGCACTTTGCTTTATTCATCTATTCCTTCATTAAATGAATACTTGTTTTGAGTACATACAATGTTTCAGGTATGGACCTAGGTGCCTAGGAGAACATGGCTAATATACTACTGAGGGAGATGCCCAAAATGGAAATAAGCAGGACACTTTAAAATTAGCATTTCATGGAAGAGACATGGAAGGAAATGAAGACGGTGTCTTGATGGAGAATAGCCAAGATGGATGCACTTTAATCACAGTGGTCAGAGGGGGCTTCTGGGAACAAGAGGTGTTTGAGAAGAGGTCTTAAGAATGAGAGGGTGGTGGTTATTTGAATTGCTTTTTATTCATAGTTGCATAACAACTCAGAGCCTCCAGGACTTACTTGAGAGGGTCAATATTCTCCCTTGTCTAAACGGGACATACTGCTGTTCAGTTTCCCCGATAACTTTAGAGGACCAGATATTCCCTGTTGCCTGCCGTTCGAAGGGATTGGAAGGCAACCATGGACAAAGGGTTAATAAACCCTTTCCCATTCTGCATAAGAATTTAACCTTTTGGTTGATTCTGGAGCTCTGTTCCCCTGGTAACCTGATAAGGATAATATGTCAACTGTTGCTAGGCAACATTGCTAGGATAAAATGACTTCACATTGGAAGATTACATTTAGACAGGGAGAACTATATATATCTAATAGAAAGCCATAGCTATGGGGTTTCCTGAGTGCAGTGAGTGCTCTTGTAACTGGGCATATGCCTTGCATGCACCCTGAGAACTCTGCCTATGTTGTTGATACAACAGCTATTTGCTCCTGTAGGGCCAAGGCTGCTTATACACCTGCCTGGTATGAATCTGGTCCCCTAGCACTTGAACTGTCACCTCGAGGGAGATGCTCTGATGACCATTATACTTGTTCCAGGGGCTGCTGCAAGGATTTCCACAGAATGCCTGCTGCTGCCCTCCTGGGAACTGTGCATTCTGAATCTCAACCTTTTTAGCAGACTGAAGTCACATGTGGCCTCTGATGGGTTTTTGAGTCTGAATGTGTGCTTGAACCTAAGAAAATCCCTGGCAGGCTCTGCAGAGCAATACATAGTGCAAATGGGAGCCTTAGAGCATTGAGAGGTTTTAGTGCAAAAGCAGAATACAGTGTGATGGCCCTGAGTTAAGAGGAAATTAACAAAATCACCACCCAAAACTTACTTCCTCTTCCTGGTGTCTTCATAGCCTTCTCTTCTCATTGATTCCCTCAGCCATTTGGTGCAACTGACTTAGAAGACATTGAAATACTGCTGTAATCTGTTTAGGTCTGTCATTCCTAGTCTCCTCAATTTCATAGCACAATCATCATTAAAAAATATTGAGGGAGGGCTGGGCGCAATGGCTCATGCCTGTAATCCCAGCACTTTGGGAGACCAAGGCAGGTGAATCACGAGGTTAGGAGTTTGAGACCATCCTGGCTAACACGGTGAAGCCCCGTCTCTACTAAAAATACAAAAAGAAATTAGTCGGGCGTGGTGGCGGGCACCTGTAGTCCCAGCTACTCAGGAGGCTGAGGCAGGAGAATGGCATGAACCTGGGAGGCGGAGCTTGCAGTGAGCAGAGATCGTGCCACTGCATTCCAGCCTGGGTGAAAGAGTGAGACTCTGTCTCAAAATAGAATAGAATAGAATAGAATAGAATAGAATAGAATAGAATAGAATAGAATAGAATAAAAATATTGAGGGAGAAAATACCAAGTGGTCAAATTTTATTCTACGAAGTAAGGGTACAAATAATTGCAGAAACAGTACATACTATCTACTCTCAATGTCATTTCAAAAAAGGGAAAAAAATAGGAAATCTCAATACAAACATAGGAAGGAGATAATTCTTGAGTAAATTTAGCTTTATAAAGCTTACCACATATAAGGAGACACAATCCACATTGGGCAGATATAGAAAAAGCCCCGCCTTTAAGTCTTCAGCCGTATTATTATTATTTTTTCCTTTTTGTTGGTAATATTTAGGGGAAAACCCCATCACAGACCGACTCTGACCTATGGCCTAGATTTTGGGAACCTCTCGATCAGATGTCTTCAAAGCTGCTTTCCAGCTCTGAAATTTTTTGATTAAAATCCTGCTCACTCTACAAAGTTCATTTCCATCACTGAAATTTCTGCAATGTCACCAACTGACTCTCGTCTCTGAATTATTTATATAAGTGCAATCGATACTGCACGAATTTGACATTTCTTAAATTCCATCTTATTAACTATATATCTCCTCTGTAATCAGCTTCTCAATTCAATAAGATGACATGCTTTTTAAGAGAAATAAACAATACTTTTCCCATTATTTTACTGTAGTACTTACCTAGAAAAGTCCTAGGCTAGCTGGTGGCAAGCTTTATCTGCAAAAGGCCAGATAGTATTTTCAGTGTTATGGGTCATGGGGTCCCTGTTGAAATGACTCAGCTCTGCTGATACAGTGCAAGAGTAGTCACTGACAAAAGGCAAACAGCTGGGTATGGCTGTGTTCCAATAAAATTATATACAAAAACGAGGCAAGTTGGATTTGGACTTCAGTTTGTGCTTTGTTCTAGGCAAAAAGGACAGGCGCTCATTGTCTAATTGCAATTGGACTAATGATTCCAACAAAACTATTGACAGCCCACTGCTTCTGCTTAGTACATCACTGATTTATAAGCTCTTCACTTTTATACGAGAAAGCTATTTTTCTAGGAGCAGAGTTCCAGATGCTGGAAAGAGGGAGAGAGAAAACACCCATCTAGGTAAACAGATTGACAATGTCAGGTTAAGATGTCATGGATATCTTCCTTTCATATAAATTTTTAGCTTTGCTTGGAAGAGCCTTTTCATAGATACTGAGGGTTATAGAGGTAAACATAGTTCTTTATACTACTGATGATGGAGGAGACGAATAGGAGATAGAGCTAGGAAGAAAAAGAGAAAATGATGAAAAGGAAGAAAAAGAGGAGGAAATGGAAGAGTAAAAGCAGAAGGGTCCAATTTATTATTCAGGGGCATCATTTAAAGCTGTATTATTTTTCTTACTTTAATCTCTAATACATTATTGACTATAATAAGAGAATGTTTTAGATGAGAAGGGCTTATAATATCTTCCCCTGAAATTAAACTGATTGATTCCTTACCAGAAGAGATTCATATTAATACTAGGGTTGATTTGGGGTTTGGCCTTCACAGAGTTGATTGTGTTTTGTAAAGCGCTTTAGACAGCTGTTTCCTAGGGATGCTACGTAAATTCCATGATTGATTGATTGATTGATGGATTGATCTGGGGCCTGTCCTACAGTTTTTAAAACATTTTAAACTGCCAGCAGCTGTTCTGACCCACTGTGCAGAAATTAGGAGGCAGCGACCAGTTTCTATTTTTAAATGACAGCCCAATGCAAGCCTATTGTTTTAAGCTACTGTGTTCCCACGGGGATTGGAGGAGAATTGATGGCCAAACAACTGGTAAGAGTCAACTCTATTTACCTGTGTGGGAGTTACAAGAAAGCATACCTCTGCAGTTCATCTCCAAAGAAATGGCATGCAATCAACCTGTCACCAAATTCATTTGACATAATATATTCCACAGCAAGGTGTTTATTAATAGAACAACAAAAGAAGCATTTTGTTCTTGTTCTTGGACACAATACCAGTGCAAATTCCTATTCCTTAACCATTATGTCCTCATGTTAAAGGCAGTGTGGCTACAACTTACAGAATATTTGTTCCTTTTTAGGCAGTGGCTCAGACTGTCTTAGCAATTCTCAGCAGGTAGTCTCCAATTAGGTATAAATTCTATCTCCCAATTAATGATTATATGGCAAATACATTAACAAACCAGCAATCACCCCTGCACACTATAAAATAAGCTGGATGAAATGAAATAATAAAATGTATTGAATGGGCATTTATATTTGAGACTGTCCAACAAACATGCCTCCTTTTGGAAAATTACAACCCTCCTCTAACACATCTCCATTGTAGCCTTCTTGAGGGGAGACCTTCAAGAGCCCTGCCCTCCTTTTGACAAAAGGCAACCTAAAGTAGTCCAAAGGAAATTTCTCTTCTGGTATTTGAATCTGTGGGAAGTTGCACAATGATGAACAATCCATGGAAGTTCCTTCATTGCAGAGCTCATGCTTTGAAATGTTATCAAAACATTATTGGGGTCATTCTTGTGGTCACCCTGGCTCCTGTCCTCACCTAAGATTTCTACCTTTCCTTGGATTCTGCAAGCTGTGCCTCATACTTCAAGTACATTCCTTCTCTACCCAGGTTTGCCAGAACCAGTTTCTTTTGCTTGCAACCAAAGGACACTAATTGAGTCAATGAAGGAGTAAGAACTTAAAGGAAAACAACAAATGAAGTTTAGACCCCTCGCTTCTTTCTTTGCATGCCAGAAAGATTCATAAGGACAACGTTACAGTGACCTTTTTAAGTATAAAAAGAAAAATGAAAATGTTATAGCCTAAAAAATGTTTAGGATTCAAAAATCTTTTAAAAATGAACAATTGTTCTTTAAATAATCAATGTACACTTATATACGCTGCATGTGGTCATGTGTTTGGCCATATGCAAGAAATTCCCATTTGCTTTAAAATAGAGTGCAACAACTGTAAAACCCACAAAAAATCAGGATTGATATGGTTCTATGGTTCTATTTCACAGCGGAGTGAGACAGGAAGTTGAGTTACTGTCCTTCATAAGAAATCTTCAGTGGATGTGGAAAAGAAATTAGGTTTCCTAACTTCATTTTCAGGCATCTTCCTTAATATACTCTACCTCTGAGATTAAGTCAGTTGTGAGTGATTTATTATCAATTTTGTGTGTGATTGCTTTGCTTAACTATAACCTTTTACTTCCAAGTTCCCATCTAATTTTGTGTTTCTTCAAACTATTATTTCAACTACCTGGAATATGTACCTTTTCTTTAGTTTTTTTTGTTCAGTATGATTTAATGTAGGCAAATCAATTTTCCAAAAATATCTCTCTGGTTCAATAGTTTCTACATTGAATATGGTAATGTGACTCTTAATGAAAGCATTTCTCTCATTCTGGTGAATCCTTATCTCTGTTTAAAAATGATTAAATAACTGAATCATGATGCCTTCTCTTTAGGTGAAAATGAGCTCTGCATTCGTAATTTAAATATATGGGCCTGGAAACGTACTTCTCTGCTTTTTGTGCATTGCATTCTATGAAGAGTAATTATATGCTTTCACTGTTCAACAGCAATGAACTTGTAATGCATAATACTCTAATCAATGCCTTATGCTTATATGCAGCCAAACTATCACTCCGTTTAATTTGCAGTACACTGACTTCTCAGAGAAGCATAAAAGAATGAAAGCCTGTTTTCTTTCTTAACTATAATTGTGTGTTTACCTTTAACCCTAGGATTTGATCATAACAAAGGTTGAATTGCTCATTGTCCGTCAATGGAGCTTTGTGTTCATGGATAAGAAGCCTAATTGAGGGTATATTTGGCCACCTGAACTCACAAAGATCAAGCAATTTAGAATGAAAAGCAGCCACAGTGGTACTTTATGGGGGCAATTATCCTTGTAGTAGTTTAGATTTTCTGAACCAGAAACCCAATTTTAACACAATCTTCATCTAACACATTTTCAAAGAGAGCTGAAGAAGACAGGAAGCATTCTTGTATAGTGGAATAAACACATAGCAAAACATTACAAGAGCTGAATTCTAGTTCTGCCACTAACTGGTCAGTGATCTCAGGCAATTTTCTTAACCACTTTGGACCTAAAATTTCTCTGTAATGTCTGATAAAATATGTACTATATGGTCTAAAACATTTTAGTGGACTCCTGTATAATAAACTATATAGTTATATAATCTTAGGAAGTTATAAAGCATTGAAAAAATACAAGGCATTCTTATTAAGAACTAGGCTGTCATGGGACCAGAAACTAGTCTAATGTATCCCTGGAGTGTGACGTGGACTTCACTTCCTACCCCATTCACCCTGTAGAAGACATTCTTCCTCATCCCACTGAGCATCAGCCATACCATTTGGGTGGGATTGACCAGCTTCCAAGTTGGAATAAAACAATCAGCACAAGCTCATCTCTCTTGCCAGTATTAGTTCAGGGATGAATACCCAAGCCTAAGGCACCCTTGAGTAATAGTGATTGTTTCAGGAGTGAGCCCAGGATTTAACTGATCCAATGAGAGTGAAGCACAAAACTTCTTGTATAAGGGAGAAAGGAAGAGAATAGCACTTCTGCTCTAGAGGTTGTATTGTGCAGATGTGAGATGGGAACTACAGCCAGCTGTTGTGCCACATAGGAGAAAGCAGCCAGAGAAGGGCAAAAGTTAGAGCTGCAGGGAAGTAGATTGCAAGCCCTCATCCAACTATTTCTAAAGCCTGTCCTACCTCTGGACTATTTCAATCATGAGAGCCAAAAACTTTCTTTTATTGTTTGAACTGAGCTTTTTGATGTTTCAACTAAAAGCACCCTGAATTATATAAGGGGTCTTTGAAAAGTTCATGGAAAATGTGTATCATAAAAAAGCTATTCATGGATGTCAACATTTTCTTTACACCAAATAAACTCATACTGACTTGTAACATGTCTGAAACAGGATCTAGTTTGAGGCACTAAAACAGGATAAGACATCAGTTTGAAAAGACATCAGTTTGAATTCTACTAAAATTGAAGGAAGAACAAACATCAATTTACGGTGAAGCTTGGGTGGAAGAATGGTGAAATCACTGATGCTTTACCAAAAGTTTAGGGGGACAATGCCCCAAAGACATCAGCAGTTTACAAATGAATAACTCATTTTAAGAAAGGATGAACAACGTTGAGGATGAAGCCCACAGCGGCAGACCATCCACATCAATTTGCAAGGAAATGTTCATCTTGTTCATGCCCTGATTGAAGAGGACTGACAAATAACAGCACAAACAATAGTCAGCACCAAAGACATCTCAAATGGTTCAGCTTACACAATTCTGCCTGAAAAATTAAAACTGAGCAAACTTTCCACCTCATGTGGAAAACACACAATTCTGCCTGAAAAAGTAAAACTGAGTAAACTTTCCACCTCATGTGGAAAATGCACAAAAACATCATGCCCAGATCACCTGCAATGAGAGCAGAGCTTTTGATGGAAATTTTAAACAAGTGGGATTAAGATCCTGAAGCGTTTCATCAAAGAATCATAATAGGAAATGAAACATGGCTTTAGCAGGACAATCCTGAAGACAAACACAATCAAAGCAATGGCTACCAAGAGATAGAAGTGGTCCAGTCAAAGCAAAAGTGAGCTGGTCAAGAGAAAAGTCTATGGCAATGGTTATTTTTGTTGTTGTTGTTATGCTCAAGGCATTTTGTTTGCTGACTTTCTGAAGGGTCAAAGAATTATAACATCTGCTTATTAAGAGAGTGTTTTGAGAAAGTTAGCCAAAGCTTTAGCAGAAAAATGCCCAGAAAAGCTTCACCAGAGATTCTTTTACCATGACAATTCTCCTGCTCCTTTCTTTCATTAAACAAGGGCAATTTTGTGAGAATTTTGATGGGAACTCATTAGGGATCCACTTTACAATCCTGATTTTGCTCCTTCTGACTTCTTTTTGTTCCTAATATTTAAAAAAATATTTAAAGAGCACCCTTATTTCTTCAGTTAATAATGTAAAAAAATACTGCATTGACATAGTTACATTCCCATGACCCTCATTTCTTTAGGGAGGACCTAAATGGCTGGTATCATCAATTACAAAAGTGCCTTGAACGTGATAGAACTTATGTTGAGAAATAAAGTTTATTCACATTTTTAATCTTATTTTTGAAACAGAGTCTTGCTTTGTTGTCCAGGATGGAGTGCCCTGGTGCAATCTTGACTCACTGCAATCTTTGCCTCCTGAACTCAGGTGATCCTCCCACTTCAGCCTCCTGAGTAGCTGGGATGACAGACATGTGCCACCACACCTAGCTAATTTTTGCTTTTTTCTTTTTTTGTAGACACATGGTTTTACCATGTTTCCCAGGCTGGTCTTGAACTCCAACCTGGAGTTTAATTTATTTCTTCTGTGAACTTTTTGAAGTACCTTCAAACATAGCCTCATGAACATAATATGGAGTAAGGATTGTAGTGACAGGTAAGATGCCATCAAAGAAATGCAAATAAGTGAAAGAAAGAAAACAACTTGAGAAGAGAGGAGACAGATATTCCCTTATCTTCCTCTCTTCTTTCCTTTTGCCACAATTGATGGTTGAATTTCCTGGGATAAATAGTGTAGAGATGAATGAAGAGAAAATTACATCTTGGATTAATCAAGGTAATTCTTCAAATATCGAAGACTTAACACATGCTAATTTAGAATCCAATTTTCTATGGGAGACACGAGTGTGGAAAAGTCTGCTCCTGGGAGTCACGTAGGAACACAGGTTGATGGAATCATTGCATTTTGCATATGTAGCTTCCAAGATCACACCAGGTTGTTGATATCTAGCCACTAGATATGGGAAGATAAAGAAAAGGACATCAAACTTACCTTCTATTAGATAGAATTCAACTGCATGGTCAAACCCAATTATAGAAGAAGCTGAAAAAGTAGTTGAGCTGTGTGCTCAGGAGAGGGTCAACTGATGTGGTGAACAATTATCTGTTCTCTTCCTCATACCTGTAGTGCCATGGTTTGGGCTTGTGGGCTCTGGTCAGAAATAGTTTATGCTACAAATGTAAATGTGCACCAGAGCCAGGCAGATAATATAGAGTCATAAAGCCAGCAAGTCAGAATATAATAAAGAATGGCAGAGATTTGGTCAAACCAGAGAGCCCATTTTAAGTAAAAGAGAGAGTTACTGATCACTCAACCAACTATTTTCACATGGGATTCTGAATTGTGTTTCCAAGTCTTCTTATTTCTCAAGAACAATTAGACATCTAGATCTTACGTAGAATCTTTCGTTTCTTAGATGTTGAAAAATATTTCACTTTTTAAGCACCAAGAAAATAAAAACAGACCCATTTCTGCTACCCAGCTTCATTCGCTGGTCACCAGCTTAAAACATACACAGATAGATACATAATAGAGTAGATCTATTACTCTACTAGTAATTTTTTAAGCATATGGCACCAGTACAAATGCATTATATTTATTAAAATTATATAAATATGATATTAATTAAATATTAAATGTTAAATTTTAATCATTAATCAAATATTACTAAATGTTAACTTTTAATCATCTAGCTATAAAATTAAGGTGAACTTTTCAACATTTCCTCCCCACACTCTAGGGGATAATAATATATGTGCATAATTATTATTTTGATCCACCTGCGAGTTTTGACCTGCTCCACTTCCACTCAGGGTGAGTTCACACCCCCTTAGGCAATCTAGTGGTCCCTGGCTCCCAGGAGGTTATCATATTGATGCAGAATTTAGTGTAGAATTCCAGTCAGCATAGCACACTGTCATCTAGAACTCCTCAGCTCAAGCTATCCTCCCCGCTTAGCCTCCTGAGTAGCTGGGACTACAGGCACACACCATCGTGCCTGGCCATAATTATTATTTTGAGGCAATACTTCTATTGGTCCATTATTCTTTTGACATTTAAATTTTTCCCTAGCAATTTCTGTTTTTCCAAAACTGTGTCTTGTGTATCTGGCCATATAAAATTAGATATGCAATTAAGTTAGTCTAAAGTGATTAGACCTCCTATGTTGTCCATTAATAGTTTTTCTCTTAGTAATTTCAGGCAAACTATAACACTACGACACTGACAGTCTTTTTTTTTTTTTTTTCCATTTTGAGACAGAGTCTTGCTCTGTAGCCCAGGCTGGAGTACAGTGGCATGATCTCAGATCACTGCGCCCTCTGCCTCCTGCGTTCAAGCAATTCTTGTGCCTCATCCTTCTGAGTAGGTGGGATTACAGATGTGCACTACCACGCTCAGCTAATTTTTGTATTTTTAGTAGAGATGGGGTTTCAGCATGTTGGCCAGACTGGTCTCAAACTCCTGGCATCGAGTATCAGCTTGCCTTGGCCTCTCAGAGTGCTGGGATTACAAACATGAGCCACCAAACGAAGCCGACAGTCTTGTAGTATTGTCTGGGGCCCATTTCTTCTCTACATGGAATAGCTAGGGTTCAATCCCAAGTTTTGAAATGACAAATACTCTAAGAATTTTTTCTTACTTATTTTCTTTTTTACCTCAAAAGCTACATACATATTTTTAGTATTTATAGAAAACCACTTCTGACTGTGAAAATAGCTACATACATATTTTTAGTATTTATAGAAAACCACTTCTGACTGTGAAAATAGTACCGAATTCCTGTGATGGGAGGTTTTATCAACTGAAGAACTATAGAAATATATGTACCAAGAAGAATCTTCATAAAATATACTCAGTAGGTAAATATCATATAATACTCATTCTAACATAATATTCAGGTCTGGGTAGATGTTTGTTAATATATTTTATATATAACCTAAAAAATTTTATGTAATATTTTTTCACAATTATTTAATGAGTATTTTTCATTGGGTAGATTCTTTTGTTAGTTTCCTGAGTTCAGTGTAATCTAGAATTATTTAAGAGAATCAAATGCTCAGCAACAGGCAGAGGCTGTAATTAAATATAATCCCTTGGGCCATCATAGGCTAGATTGTAAAAAGAAGTTTAAGAGGAAAGATCTAAGAAAATGCTTTCATATCAACTAGTCTTTGAATTAAAGAGCTTAGAGAAATGCATGCATGTGCTAGGTTAAAAACAAGTATAGGTGTTTTCAGGTCATTGAGATCAATGTAAACGTTGAATAATACAGACCCATTACTAATAATTGCTCCGAGTACTGAAGCACCAGTACAGATCCAATGCTAACAAACCTCAAAGCACAGCTTCAGTTTCATTGCTTTTTTTTTTTTTCTTTTCATTTCACTTTTACCCAGCCAAGGAGATGTCCTTAAACCTTAAGGTTGTGCCTGTTTTAATTTTTATTTTTATAACAGCTTTAAGGGGGTATAATTCATGTACATACAATTGATCTATTTTAAGTGTATAATTCAGTGGTTTTCAGCATATTCAGAGTTGTGTGACCATCACAACTTTAGAACATTTTTATCATCCAGAAAAGAAGCCCCCTCCGTAATTAGCAATCACTCTGCATTTCTTTTTCTTTTTTTTAAAAAAACTTTAACCTTTATTAATATACAATTTATATATAATAGATTCATTTTAGATGTACAGTATGATGAATCTGACAAATACATATACCTATGTAACTACTACCATAGTCAAGAGAGAGAGCATTCAAAAAAAGTTCCCTTGTGTTCACTTGCAAACCATTCTCTCCCCATCCACCTGGCCCCAAGCAGCCACTCATCAGCTTTCTTTTTTTTTGTTTTATTTTATTTTATTTTTTATTATACTTTTTTATTATAGGTTTTTTAAATTTATTTTTTATTATTATTATACTTTAAGTTCTAGGGTACATGTGCATAACGTGCAGGTTTGTTACATATGTATACTTGTGCCATGTTGCTGTGCTGCACCCATAAACTCGTCAGCACCCATCAACTCGTCATTTACATCAGGTATAACTCCCAATGCAATCCCTCCCCCCTCCCCCCTCCCCATGATAGGCCCCGGTGTGTGATGTTCCCCTTCCCGAGTCCAAGTGATCTCATTGTTCAGTTCCCACCTATGAGTGAGAACATGCGGTGTTTGGTTTTCTGTTCTTGTGATAGTTTGCTAAGAATGATGGTTTCCAGCTGCATCCATGTCCCTACGAAGGACACAAACTCATCCTTTTTTATGGCTGCATAGTATTCCATGGTGTAGATGTGCCACATTTTCTTAATCCAGTCTGTCACTGATGGATATTTGGGTTGATTCCAAGTCTTTGCTGTTGTGAATAGTGCCGCAATAAACATACGTGTGCATGTGTCTTTATAGCAGCATGATTTATAATACTTTGGGTATATACCCAGTAATGGGATGGCTGGGTCATATGGTACATCTAGTTCTAGATCCTTGAGGAATCGCCATACTGTTTTGCATAATGGTTGAACTAGTTTACAATCCCACCAACAGTGTAAGAGTGTTCCTATTTCTCCACATCCTCTCCAGCACCTGTTGTTTCCTGACTTTTTAATGATCGCCATTCTAACAGGAGTGAGATGGTATCTCATTGTGGTTTTGATTTGCATTTCTCTGATGGCCAGTGATGATGAGCATTTTTTCATGTGTCTGTTGGCTGTATGAATGTCTTCTTTTGAGAAGTGTATGTTCATATCCTTTGCCCACTTTTTGATGGGGTTGTTTTTTTCTTGTAAATTTGTTTGAGTTCTTTGTAGGTTCTGGATATTAGCCCTTTGTCAGATGAGTAGATTGCAAAAATTTTCTCCCATTCTGTAGGTTGCCTGTTCACTCAGATGGTAGTTTCTTTTGCTGTGCAGAAGCTCTTTAGTTTAATTAGATCCCATTTGTCAATTTTGGCTTTTGCTGCCATTGCTTTTGGTGTTTTAGACATGAAGTCTTTGCCCATGCCTCTGTCCTGAATGGTACTACCTAGGTTTTCCTCTAGGGTTTTTATGGTATTAGGTCTAACATTTAAGTCTGTAATCCATCTTGAATTAATTTTTGTATAAGGAGTAAGGAAAGGATCCAGTTTCAGCTTTCTACTTATGGCTAGCCAATTTTCCCAGCACCATTTATTAAATAGGGAATCCTTTCCCCATTTCTTGTTTCTCTCAGGTTTATCAAAGATCAGATGGCTGTAGATGTGTGGTATTATTTCTTAGGACTCTGTTCTGTTCCATTGGTCTATATCTCTGTTTTGGTACCAGTACCATGCTGTTTTGGTTACTGTGGCCTTGTAGTATAGTTTGAAGTCAGGTAGCGTGATGCCTCCAGCTTTGTTCTTTTGACTTAGGATTGTCTTGGAGATGCAGGCTCTTTTTTGGTTCCATAGGAATTTTATAGCAGTTTTTTCCAATTCTGTGAAGAAACTCATTGGTAGCTTGATGGGGATGGCATTGAATCTATAAATAACCTTGGGCAGTATGGCCATTTTCACGATATTGATTCTTCCTATCCATGAGCATGGTATGTTCTTCCATTTGTTTATGTCCTCTTTTATTTCACTGAGCAGTGGTTTGTAGTTCTCCTTGAAGAGGTCCTTTACATCCCTTGTAAGTTGGATTCCTAGGTATTTTATTCTCTTTGAAGCAATTGTGAATGGAAGTTCATTCCTGATTTGGCTCTCTGTTTGTCTGTTACTGGTGTATACGAATGCTTGTGATTTTTGCACATTAATTTTGTATCCTGAGACTTTGCTGAAGTTGCTTATCAGCTTAAGGAGATTTTGGGCTGAGACGATGGGATTTTCTAAATATACAATCATGTCATCTGCAAAGAGGGACAATTTGACTTCTTTTTTTCCTAACTGAATACCCTTGATTTATTTCTCTTGCCTGATTGCCCTAGCCAGAACTTCCAACACTATGTTGAATAGGAGTGGTGAGAGAGGGCATCCCTGTCTTGTGCCAGTTTTCAAAGGGAATTTTTCCAGTTTTTGCCCATTCAGTATGATATTGGCTGTGGGTTTGTCATAAATAGCTCTTATTATTTTGAGGTACGTTCCATCAATACCGAATTTATTGAGCGTTTTTAGCATGAAGGGCTGTTGAATTTTGTCAAAAGCCTTTTCTGCATCTATTGAGATAATCATGTGGTTCTTGTTTTTGGTTCTGTTTATATGCTGGATTATGTTTACTGATTTGCGAAAGTTGAACGAGCCTTGCATCCCAGGGATGAAGCCCACTGGATCATGGTGGATAAGCTTTTTGATGTGCTGCTGGATCCGGTTTGCCAGTATTTTATTGAGGATTTTTGCATCGATGTTCATCAGGGATATTGGTCTAAAATTCTCTTTTTTTGTTGTGTCTCTGCCAGGCTTTGGTATCAGGATGATACTGGCCTCATAAAATGAGTTAGGGAGGATTCCCTCTTTGTCTATTGATTGGAATAGTTTCAGAAGGAATGGTACCAGCTCTTCCTTGTACCTTTGGTAGAATTCAGCTGTGAATCCATCTGGTCCTGGACTTTTTTTGGTTGGTAGGCTGTTAATTATTGCCTCAATTTCAGAGCCTGCTATTGGTCTATTCAGGGATTCAACTTCTTCCTGGTTTAGTCTTGGGAGAGTGTAAGTGTCCAGGAAATTATCCATTTCTTCTAGATTTTCTAGTGATTTGCGTAGAGGTGTTTATAGTATTCTCTGATGGTAGTTTGTATTTCTGTGGGGTCGGTGGTGATATCCCCTTTATCATTTTTTATTGCGTCTATTTGATTCTTCTCTCTTTTCTTCTTTATTAGTCTTGCTAGCGGTCTGTCAATTTTGTTGATCTTTTCAAAAAACCAACTCCTGGATTCATTGATTTTTTGGAGGGTTTTTTGTGTCTCTATCTCCTTCAGTTCTGCTCTGATCTTAGTTATTTCTTGCCTTCTGCTAGCTTTTGAATGCGTTTGCTTTTGCTTCTCTAGTTCTTTTAATTGCAATGTTAGAGTGTCAATTTTAGATCTTTCCTGCTTTCTCTTGTGGGCATTTAGTGCTATAAATTTCCTTCTACATACTGCTTTAAATGTGTCCCAGAGATTCTGGTATGTTGTATCTTTGTTCTCATTGGTTTCAAAGAACATCTTTATTTCTGCCTTCATTTCGTTATGTACCCAGTAGTCATTCAGGAGCAGGTTATTCAGTTTCCATGCAGTTGAGCGGTTTTGATTGAGTTTCTTAGTCCTGAGTTCTAGTTTGATTGCACTGTGGTCTGAGAAACTGTTTGTTATAATTTCTGTTCTTGTACATTTGCTGAGGAGTGCTTTACTTCCAATTATGTGATCAGTTTTGGAATAAGTGCGATGTGGTGCTGAGAAGAATGTATATTCTGTTGATTTTGGGTGGAGAGTTCTGTAGATGTCTATTAGGTCCGCTTGGTGCAGAGATGAGTTCAATTCCTGGATATCGTTGTTAACTTTCTGTCTCGTTGATCTGTCTAATGTTGACAGTGGGGTGTTGAAGTCTCCCATTATTATTGTATGGGAGTCTAAGTCTCTTTGTAAGTCTCTAAGGACTTGCTTTATGAATCTGGGTGCTCCTGTATTGGGTGCATATATATTTAGGATAGTTAGCTCTTCCTGTTGAATTGATCCTTTTACCATTATGTAATGGCCTTCTTTGTCTCTTTTGATCTTTGATGGTTTAAAGTCTGTTTTATCAGAGACTAGTATTGCAACCCCTGCTTTTTTTGTTCTCCATTTGCTTGGTAAATCTTCCTCCATCCCTTTATTTTGAGCCTATGTATGTCTCTGCGTGTGAGATGGGTCTCCTGAATACAGCAGACTGATGGATCTTGACTCTTTATCCAGTTTGCCAGTCTGTGTCTTTTAATTGGAGCATTTAGTCCATTTACATTTAAGGTTAATATTGTTATGTGTGAATTTGATCCTACCATTATGATATAAACTGGTTATTTTGCTCGTTAGTTGATGCAGTTTCTTCCTAGCCTCGATGGTCTTTACATTTTGGCATGTTTTTGCAATGGCTGGTACCGGTTGTTCCTTTCCATGTTTAGTGATTCCTTCAAGGTCTCTTGTAAGGCAGACCTAGTGATGACAAAATCTCTAAGCATTTGCTTATCTGTAAAGGATTTTATTTCTCCTTCACTTATGAAACTTAGTTTGGCTGGATATGAAATTCTGGGTTTAAAATTCTTTTCTTTAAGAATGTTGAATATTGGCCCCCACTCTCTTCTGGCTTGTAGAGTTTCTACCGAGAGATCTGCTGTTAGTCTAATGGGCCACCCTTTGTGGGTAACCTGACCTTTCTCTCTGGCTGCCCTTAAGATTTTTTCCTTCATTTCAACTTTGGTGAATCTGGCAATTATGTGTCTTGGAGTTGCTCTTCTCAAGGAGTATCTTTGTGGCATTCTCTGTATTTCCTGGATTTGAATGTTGGCCTGCCCTACTAGGTTGGGGAAGTTCTCCTGGATGATATCCTGAAGAGTGTTTTCCAACTTGGTTCCATTTCCCCCCTCACTTTCAGGCACCCCAATCAGACGTAGATTTGGTCTTTTTACATAATCCCATACTTCTTGCAGGCTTTGTTCATTTCTTTTTCTTCTTTTTTCTTTTGGTTTCTCTTCTCGCTTCATTTCATTCATTTGATCCTCAATCGCTGATACTCTTTCTTCCAGTTGATTGAGTTGGTTACTGAAGCTTGTGCATTTGTCATGTATTTCTCGTGTCATGGTTTTCATCTCTTTCATTTCGTTTATGACCTTCTCTGCATTAATTACTCTAGCCATCAATTCTCCCACTTTTTTTTCAAGATTTTTAGTTTCTTTGCGCTGGGTATGTAATTCCTCCTTTAGCTCTGAGAAGTTTGATGAACTGAAGCCTTCTTCTCTCATCTCGTCAAAGTCATTCTCCGTCCAGCTTTGATCCGTTGCTGGCAATGAGCTGCGCTCATTTGCCGGTGGAGATGCACTCTTATTTTTTGAATTTCCAGCTTTTCTGCCCTGCTTTTTCCCCATCTTTGTGGTTTTATCTGCCGCTGGTCTTTGATGATGATGGTGACGTACTGATGGGGTTTTGGTGTAGGTGTCCTTCCTGTTTGATAGTTTTCCTTCTAACAGTCAGGACCCTCAGCTGTAGGTCTGTTGGAGATTGCTTGAGGTCCACTCCAGACCCTGTTTGCCTGGGTGTCTGCAGCAGAGGCTGCAGAAGATAGAATATTGCTGAACAGCGAGTGTACCTGTCTGATTCTTGCTTTGGAAGCTTCCTCTCAGGGGTGTACTCCACCCTGTGAGGTGTGGGGTGTCAGACTGCCCCTAGTGGGGGATGTCTCCCAGTTAGGCTACTCAGTGGTCAGGGACCCACTTGAGCTGGCAGTCTGTCCCTTCTCAGATCTCAACCTCCGTGTTGGGAGATCCACTGCACTCTTCAAAGCTGTCTGACAGAGTCATTTGTGTCTGCAGATGTTTCTGCTGCGTTTGTTGCTTACTGTGCCCTGTCCCCAGAGGTGGAGTCTACAGAGACAGGCAAGTTTCCTTGAGCTGCTGTGAGCTCCACCCAGTTCGAGCTTCCCAGCAGCTTTTTTTACCTACTTAAGCCTCAGCAATGGCGGGCACCCCTTCCCCAGCCTTGCTGGTGCCTTGCCGCAATATCGCAGACTGCTGTGCTAGCAATGAGGGAGGCTCCGTGGGCATGGGACCCTCCCGGCCAGGTGTGGGATATAATCCCCTGGTGTGCCTGTTTGCTTAAAGCGCAGTATTGGGGTGGGAGTTACCTGATTTTCCAGGTGTTGTGTGTCTCAGTTCCCCTGGCTAGGAAAAGGGATTCCCTATCCCCTTGCGCTTCCCAGGTGAGGTGATGCCTCGCCCTGCTTCAGCTCTCGCTGGTCGGGCTGCAGCAGCTGACCAGCACCGATTGTCTGGCACTCCCTAGTGAGATGAACCCAGTACCTCAGTGGAAAATGCAGAAATCACTGGTCTTCTGTGTTGCTCGCGCTGGGAGTTGGAGACTGGAGCTGTTCCTATTTGGCCATCTTGCTCCGCCCCCCACTCTGCATTTCTCTTCAATCCCCTCCCCTCAGCCCTAATCAACTGATAACTCTCTTTCTGCCTCTATAGATTTGCCTATTCTGTGGATTTCACATAAACCACATCATACAATATGCAGTCTTTTATGACCAGCTTCTTTCACTTATTATAATGTTTTCAAGGTTCATCCATATTGTGGCATGTATCAGTACTTCATTCATCATTATTGCTGAATAATTTTCCATTGTGTGGATATACCACATAGTATGTATCTATTCATCAGTTAATGGACATTTGAGTGATTTCTATCATTTCAGTATTATGAATAATGATGCTGTGAACATTTGTGTACAAATTTTAATGTAAACATATGTTTTAAGTTGTCCTGGGCATATACTTAGGAGTGGAATTGCTGGTCACATAGTAACTATGTGCAATCTTTGAGAAACTGCTGGACTGACTTCCTACACTATTTGACCTTCCTACCAGCAATGTGTGAGCATTCCTATTTCTTCACATTTGTCATTGTCTTTTTTATTACAGCCACCCCAGTGAGTGAGAAGTGGTATCCTATTGTGGTTTTGATCTTTATTTCACTAATGACTAGATGATTGATTTTAAGCATTTATATCTGATCCCTAAAATGTAGGAAAAATTAAATACTTTTATTATTTTATAAAGCCCACAAACTTTATAGGCAGATTTGGGTTAGCAATATGAACCAGAAGAAAAGAGATGAGCCCAAGGGAAAAGCATGATTCCTATTTCACTGGACTCAAAGATCAAACTTCTTAATAAAATGGCATATTTATTCAATATGTTTTTAATGGGTAAGAGAAACTGGCAGTAGTTACTCTTTTGACTGTACTCTTGATAAGAATAGAAGGACTCTCTTAAAATAAATGCCTCTAATATACAAAAACAAAAAGCAGGTAGACCAATTAGAAAGCTACAGCAGGAGTCTGAGCAAGAGAAGATGGTGGGTTGGATTCGGTGGTAGCAGGAAGGGGAGTTTTGATAAGCATTCAGCACATACTTTATGAATTGTACACACTATAAAAAGATGAACTGGAGGGAGGGAACATGAAGAATGTGCAGAATGTCAACAGGTAGAGAGGATGTTAGAAAAACAAAAAAATCAGAGCAGTAAATTTTACTTGGAAGAATAAAGGGCATGTAGAAGGAAAGAGGGAGCAGCTGATTTATAATCAAGCAGTTGCTCTGAAAGTACAGTTCCCTCACCAGTAGCATCAGCAACATCTGAGAACTTCCTGGAAATCCAAGTTCTCAAGCTTCATCCAGATCTACAGAATCAGAAACTCAGTGGGGATTAGAGGGGAGAAAGGAGGAGAAATCTGTGCAGAAGACCTCAGATGATTCTGACACATGCCAAGTTTGGGAACTACCTTTTAGCATGTAGGCTGGGAGCATTAATAGGTAGGACTCGAAAGGTAAGTGGGTACCAGTGGGAATGAGGCTCTCTAGTGAATTTGGTAGCTCATAGAAAAGTCATGAGAGTTTTATGAGCAGGAAGATGATTGATTAAAGTGGCAATTCAGGAGTTTTAAATTGACAGCAGTGAAAGGGGAAATTGCCTAGATGGAATTGGAGGCTAGAATGAAAGGAGAGACTATCACAATGATCTAGCTGAGATAATGTCAGATGCATCTGAGAGCCATTATTGAGGGACATGGCAAATCATTTGATTCCAGGAAGGAATCAGAAAGAGGAGTTAAATATGTCTTTAATTTTTCTTTCTCAGATTTCATGGAGAGTAGAGGTTCCATTAGCAACGTGGAGAAGAGAGAAGTAGAGTGATTGTAGAGCAAGAGAAACAAACCATTATCTGGGAGTATAAGTCTGGGTTTCGCGTGAGTAGGGCCACCTTCCTATTATGTTATTTTTCCCCTATCAAATGGTAAGTTTCACATGAAAGCAGAGATAGTCACAATCTTGTTTAAGCCAGACCACGATGTCTATCATAAAGAGGGATCCAATTTCTTAAACCGACTGAGTGAATGAGTGGATGGAATAATCAGTTATTTTCCCAGGCATTCAGCTGGATGTATCTGCTGGGAAGCTTGGGAGGCTGATTAAGCAGTTGGACAGTGGTTGGAACTGGGGTATCAACCAGGAAGTCACCCAGTTGGTGACTTGCTGAAGGAGGCGATGAGATCTTTGAGTAATGAAGTACAGTTGAGGGGGGAAAAAAAAGCATGTTTAAGAAGTGGAGAGGTGTGCTTTCATAGGGAGAGAGAAGGAGGAGATAATCCAGTGAAGGAAATAGAAGAGGAGTGGGCAGAAAGAGAAGATGAAAACTAGAATAAAGCTGTGCTAAGGGATGAACAAGACTTTCAAAATAGGAATTGCTCTCAGGCTGGAGATGATTTAACTAAGATGAGAAATGAAGACAGGCTCTTGAATTTTGATAATTAGGTATCTCTTGTGATCTTTGGTGACAAGGTTTCAGAAGAAAATGACGTTGCAGGGGATTAAAGAGGACAAACATAGTAAAAGGAGGAAGGAAATTAATAAGTGATAGGACTAGAAGATGTATCATAGGAGCCTGATGAAAGAAGGATTTTTAAAGATAAATGAATCCTGAGCCTATTTGCTGGCAGAAAGGAAGCACTCAGTACAGAAGGAAAATTTCTTTAAAGCTTCCATTGACAGCAGTCCTTTGTTGAGAGTATGTCTGACTGGGATAGGTAACTTCAATTTGGAAACAGTTTGAAATTTCCAACTAAAATGTGACATTTGGAAATAGGTTTTCACAGCTAAAGGTGTTTAAAGTAACCAGTGTCAAGCCAGATCTACCAAAAATTGAATCTACATTTTAGAGTAAGTATAAAGTATTTTATGAACATTAAAAATTTCTTTATCAGATGAGTATACCAGGGATAAACACATTTGACTATTTTATGAACTTACTATCTACACCTCAAATTTCTGCCCAATATTGTCTTCAGTTTTTCTTGGATGAATTTGTGATATCTTTGAACTTACCATTTTATCGAGTAAGCAAAACCATACAATATTACAAATAACACAAAGGCAGTTAACCTGATCATCTCCCTGACTCATTTATTTTGATTCCCCCAATATCTAGTATGATGAATTAATGCATGATGAATTAATGAAATTTTGTGAAATAACCATCATCGTTGTCAAGAATTTATAGGTAGAGTTTACAGTGTAAACATCTAACTATATTTTTGATTTGAGCACAAACCATGAGATAAAGAATAAAAATTTTATTTTCTCCAATTTTAATTAAAATAAAAATTTTGAAGTAAGCATTTTACGGGTTCTTATAAATGGAAAGTAATTCAATTGTAAGAATGCCTTGGTAAGCCTTAAAAAGGAAGGAATGAATGAAGCTTGAAGACATTATGCTAATGAAACAAGCGAGACAGAACTGGACAAATGCTGTGTGATTCCACTTATATTAGAGACCTAGTCAAATTCGTAGAGACAAAAAGTAAAATGGTGGTAGCCAGGGACTGGGAGGAGGGAAAATGGGGAGTTTTTAAAAGGATATAAAGTTTAGCTTTGAAAGGTAAAAAATTCTGTAGATCAGTTGCGCAACAATCTGAATATACTTAACACTACTGAACTGTACAATTACAAATGCTCAAGATGGTAAATTTTGTTATATGTCTTTTTCTACTACAATTAAAGATCATAAAAATTGAGTCTGTGAATGTTTTAGTAGATCAACCAAGTTTATCAGTAATATCATAACTATTGTCAACTATGTTGTTGTTAGAAAGTTACAGAATTCTTACTCTATTCTATGACAAGCTGCGTTAAAAATCTGGCTGCAACCCTCAGCTCCCAGCCCCTTCTACAGCAAGAGTAAACAAAGTCTTCCCTTTCCATCTGGAGCCATTGGGCTAATTATCTCTAATTGCTTGGACTACTGCAAATTTCATGCATAAAATATGATTCATTTATCACATTTTCCTCTTCTACATTTATAATGTTGTCACAATGAGTTTTCCTGATTTTAAAAAGTATTCTTATTTTATAGATTTTTGTAGTTAAGGAAGGAATTGGTTCTGCCTCTTTTTAGAACATTTTCATAGCACACTCCCTCCTTTTAAAAGACGTATGTAATTTCTTATTTCTCAAGTTAAATGAGCTCAGTTCAGAAAAAAAGAATATATTATGCATAATGCACCTAATACCACTTTTTGTTTATCCTTACTGTTCTTTTATTGATGCATAGATTTTTTTAAAACTCTGTATTCTAGAGCTAACCTGCTTTTTTTCTAGTAAAAATTATTACACATCCTTATACATAATATTGCATTGAAAATGCTATTTGCTAAGTCACAGCACCCATCCTTGAAATTTCCTTAGGATCTATTCCCATAAGTGAAATTATTGTGCTAAACAATTTGAATGTTTTCAGAGTTTAACCTTAAATTGGCAAATTATCTTCCTTTATAGAACCCCATTATGAAAGTGCTTGTCTTATAGTTTTGCTAAGACTGTGTACAAGTGCTATTTTCAACATTGTATAAGTTGATGATCAGCTTATCCATATTGTATCATTGATTTAATGTGCATTTACTTGATTACTAGAGAAAAGGGATAAATTTTAAAAATATAAGTTTATGGGTCATTTTATTACTTCTTTTTATTATCTATTAATTTTTCTTTACTTACATTTTAAATGCCTTTCTTATTAAGATGTGAAGAGTTCTTTATATGCTAAAGTTAATCTTTCATCACACATATTTTTAATGTTTTTCTTACTTGTTACTTGCCTTTGAATTTCATTTATGATGCTTTGAGGGAACTACAGTAGCTTTAATATTTATACCTTTAAGTCTATCAGTGTTTTCTATTCTAGGGAAGTCCTTTAAAGCAGTTTACACTGACCTTGTTTCAGACTTTGTCAGTGTTGGGAAAAGATGTATTCAGCATAGGACAGAAGTTTTGCCTTAAGATCTGGAAATTAGACAGGTCTAAGTTCAATATAGAAATTGACTTTTCATGTGTTTTGGAGTAAGTTATTCAATCTCCTTTATTAAAGTTGCCTTTTGTATAATATGGGGTTGTTGTGAATATCAAGTGAAATGACAGCTTGGTGGGTGCCTTATAGTAAACATTCAGCAGCTTGAAGGTGATGATGATGATGAGATGAAGATGATGATATTAATGGTGATGGTGATAGCTTCTGATTCTTAGCTTCACAACTCACTCAGCTCTCTCAGACTGAATCCACGTACATATCTTTATTCATCAGGGATTTAGCCTTGCTTCACTCCTCAATTTTGTTTTAAAGCTAAGAACATCTATTCCAGGTTATTCCACAACCCAGTTTCTAGAACTGGCTGATGAATATAGTACATATAACTTCTCATTAATGACAAGTGTTTTTGGTTTAAAGTATTTATTGCAGATTCCTAAGGAAAAACAAAAAGGGCTGCCAAAAGGCATGGGGATATTGCAAAAACCCTGCTAAAAGGCTTGGGGGTATTGGAAAATTTAACAAACATAACTCTCTCCATTGTGGTTATGGGTGAGAAACCACAGCTCCCTCCTGCCTTCATCTATTCTGACAGTGGAACTGATTAACCTATCCTTCTCTAAACCTTGTTTTTCCTTGGCTCGTAAGACTTCCTTTCTTCTTTTCAAAAAAGGCTTCTCTCCCCAAAATATAAGATTGATTCACAGGTGAGGCAAAACCATGCCAGATGATTTGCATTTCAGAGAATTTGACACAGGCACTCATCAGTGAGCCTTCAATCCCCTTAAGGGACATTTTCTTTGGGCATAATCATTTAAGTGAAGTTTGTCATATATCTCTCAAACTCCTGGACTCAAGCAATCCTCCCACTTCAGCCTCCTGAGTAGCTTGGACTACAGGTGTGTGCCACTACGCCTGGCTAATTTTTTTTTTTTTTTTTTTTTTTAATTTTCACTATGTTGCCCAAATAGATCTTGAACTCCTGGCCTCAAGCTATCTTCCCACCTTGATCTCCCAAAGCACTGGGATGATAGGCAAGAGCCATCATCCTTCTTGATGCAAATCCTTCTTACATTGTGGTAAGTGGATCTAGTGCCCTGAGGGCAAGGTCTCTGCCTCTAAGTTGCTCCCTGTAAGCTCCTCTTACAGGGAGCAACTTACAGATGTAAGAGGACCTCACATCTGTGTTGTAGCTTTTTGCATTTCAGAGCACTCTTGAACATGATAACTGACTTATTCTTCACAAAAAAACCAGCAGGTTCACTTTATAAAGGATAAAATGGGGGTTCAGAAGACTGACTTGGCTAAGGTATTACTCTTCATCGGTGGAGTTAACTTGTAGAATTCATGATAATTGTGTAACCTCTACTACCATTCAGGATAACCAAACAAAAACTGTGCATTCTGTCTTCTTTGTAACCTTCCTCTTTGTACTATATTCCAGGGAGCAAACACTCTGGTCAGACAGACACGTGTTCAAATCCAGACACACACCTTTACTTACTGGGTGATTCTGAGCAAGATACTCTCCTTACTCCAGCCTCAGTTGAATAATCTTTAAAATAGGGTAGTAATTATAACCAAGTCTACCTCATAGGATGGTTGTGTGGATTAAATGAGTTAGGGCACATGAAGAGGTCAATATATTAGCTATTATAACTGGAACCATAGGTATGGCAGAAAATGGGTTATTTCACAGTCTTCAGTCTGCCCAAAGCAATGTTTGAAGTATATGACCCACTGTGCCACTGTGATAGGAAAATTCCTGCACCATTTGATGTCTGAACCTCATTTCAAGGCCTTTTTTTCCCTCAATTCTATGCATTTTTTTTTCCTGAGTCTGAATTCTGAATTCTAGACTCCCAAGAGAAACCGCCAAGGCAGGGGATATTTTACTTCCTATTTCTTACCCATAACCCCCCAAAATATACAAGATAACCTTTAGCCATATATAGTTCCCTGCAAACATACCTTGGAAGCATTTTAATCTACATTGTTTTTTTTAGCTTTATAGCACCAGACCTGAATTTACACAGGAGCCCCGTCTGTAAAAGCTGTCGGACAATCTCAAGAGGTGGGTTGCTGATGATTTCCTTCTATCTGGTGATGTTCTTCTGTTAATACTTATTTTAGTACTGTCAATAGCTATACCAAGACACCCTGGGGAGGAAGCCTCTGTGGTTACACTTTTGGTATCATGAATGAATTATTTATATATGTCATAGCAGTTCATAAAAAAGTAAAAGCATTGGCTCAGAACATTCTTACAAGTGTAGTTTTAACATGCATGGTACAGGCCTTCCTTATACACACCTCAATGCTTTGTAGCCTCTGATGACTCAAAATTAAGGAACATATTTTGAGCAGTTGAAATGCCTTGGAGAGGAGTGAGAGTTCTGTGTTATACAACTCTATGCGTATATTGAGATATGCTTTGGAAAACTTTTCACTAACTCTTTAGTGAAATAAAAGTATAAAAACATGTTATACCTCAATATACTTCTTTACTAATTAGACTTCTTGGAAGTCCTTAGGTGCTTTTCCCAAAGACTACCTATGTGCCAGTGGGACCACTCTGAATATGGTCAAATGCTCAACAGGTCCAGAATATGTTTCTAATAGAAATACTTCCACAAACGAAAGAGCTTAGCTGAAATCTCATGCAGTTCTTCCAAGGGTTTATGTCTCAGTTTCAAATGCGCAACTAACAAGCCAAATCAAGCATAGTCAAAAAGAAGAGGTAACCGAAGAGAAAGTTAATGGCCCTTCTGGTCATTACTTGACTATAAATTTAGTTCCCAATAGACTACTAGGTTTTGGAACATCTGTCACACTTAGCAAGAAAGTAAAATTTCTAAGGTGTCTTTCATTACATAAAGTCGAGGAACTGATCTAAAGAAAGGCATGGAAATTGCTGCTCAATGCAGAGTTTTCTCCAAGAAGCATCAGAAAGAAATCACAATTCTAAGGTAGCAATTTCTATTGGGACAGAAGAGTCATGGAACTGAATTCCACACCTAAGGTAAGATATCACCCTGGTATGGCCAGCAACCTCTCTGGACTTCCATTTTCCGGCTGAAAACTGAGAATACTGGACATCCCACAGCTTGAAAGAATTTTGCCTACGAAACAAAATGCCTTTACTAAATAGCAATAATATGAATGACTTTTTCATTACTGAGCATGTTATTATATGCTAGATACTTTCTAAGCCTTTCATATAGTTATCTCATTTAGTCCTCAAAACAATCTGAGAATAGGATTAAAATTCAATTTTACAAATGAAGACACTGAGGCTTCAGGAAGCAATACAGTAAGAGGCATAGCCATAATACAAACTCACTTATCTAAAGTGAAAGTCAGTTCCCCCTAACCACTCTGTGAATCATCGTTAGTATCTAATGATTTTCAATATTTTAAAACAAGGAAATAAGTAATAACCAACTTGGGCACACAGTGTTGACAAAATTCAAGGTAAAAACAAAATAAAGTTTTGGTTAATCTACAAAGTAGATTTTTATTTTCTGATATAAGATTTTAATTGGCTATATTCTGAAATATTCAAAAATAGATGGCCCCTCCTTTACTCCTAGCTGCTCCTTTACTATTGCCTTTCCAAATCCTTAACACATTAAAGAGTCCAATTAGAGAGCAGATTATTTAAGGTAGATGTTAAGCGTTTTTCCAACTCTAAAAAAAAGAACAAAAAACACATTATACTTCAATACAAAAAATTTTTAATGTTGCTGCTGGTTAAATCTGGATAGTGATATAGCTTTATCTATTGCTGACAAGAAGTTACATAGGAGTTCTCAAATTTCAATGTGTCCCCAAATTTCCTTGGGATTTCCAGTTTCCCTTTTAAAAGATTTGGATGCTTAATTTAGGAATCTATGTTTTTAGGACCTAGAAACCTACATTCCTAACCCATCCACAGAGGGCCTACACTAATCTGGCCTCCACATGCTTCTTGAGCTCTCCTCAAGTTTACTCAACTTCAACATCTTTGGCTTCTTGCATTGCCCCAACAGACCTGACTTAGTCTGGTCCTACGGCCTGGGCACTCACTGTTCTGACCTCTGTACAAGGCTGGTTCCTTATCACACAGGACTTACTACAATGTCATCTCTTTCCAGGGGCCTTCTCTGACCCCTCCTCTAGTACCCTTACTCCCAGACTCTCTTTGTACTATCTACCTCAGGTTTGGTCCTATAATTCATAGGACTGGGGAAAGAGTTCAAATGGAGGACCCTTGCTTCTCTACTCAATACCGGTCCAGTTCTGCCTCTTTCCAACTGATAGACCCTCAAGCATGTGTAAATGGACAATTCACCCAACCCCACATGTATCTAAGACCTCAGTTTCACACAACTGCTCCTTGGATATCCCTCAAATCTAGGGGGTTCCTACATACCTATAGCTGTCCCACAGGGTGAGAAAAAGGCCCTGGTTTTCCTTTTTTTAAGTGGCTGGGGATATTTGGACCTGGAATTTTGGGGCTCTGTGTCCCTGGAGCATTAGTTTTTGGTGATATATTCTCTTGGGCCACAGTGTCCTTAATCTGGGGAAAGAGGTGTGAGCAGAGGATGGTAAGAGCAAGGTTTTCTGAAGCATAGGGGAAGGAAGAAAGTTAGGGAGGCTATGATATGATGACAAATCTAATCTGTCGCTTCTGCAATCAGAAACATCTGACTTCTTTACTTACATGTTTTCAAGCCATACTCCATAAAACATAAATTTCATTAAAGCAGATCTTGTCTATACTGTCAGCTGCTGCATCCTTAACATGTATGGCAATGCCTGGCACAGATAATTTGCTAAATTAAAATCTGTTGAATGGATGAATGAATGAATGAATCAGAACACCTTATGCAAAACTTGAAATGTGCTGGGAGCCCTTCTTGGTGCTTTGCATACGAGATCCCCTTCACTTCTTACAATAGTCCTACAAGGAAGGTAGGAAATTTTCCACTTTACAATGGTGTGGAAAGGTTAAGCAATTTGCCCAATATTGTACAGCTAGGAAGAGGCTAAAAGGCTATCTTCTTTTTTATGATGAAACACTGAATGAGTGAGCATTTGAATATATAAATAACGATACAAGTGAGTAAATGAATGAATTAACAGTCAAGGCAGTATACTGGAATGAAAAATAAAATCTCTCCTTCATTCAGGTTTAAGAAAATAAGGCAAAATGTACAATCCAAATGCAGTCCAAAAGTATGTCATGTGGAAATGTTAATGTGGAAGAACTCACAAAAATATGGCTTTTTTTTCTCAGCAGAATACACTTTTTAGAAAATTTCCAAGGAAGTTCAGAAATTGACTGCATTGCAAGATAGCAGAAGAATGTGCAGCATTTTGCTATCACACACAGTAAGGTACAAATAAGGGCCATTCAGATGGGCTCCAAACAAGCATCTCTCCAGCTGTGAAAAGAAGGCACTGCTTTGGGAGACTATGAAGGCTTTGGAAATTAACTAGAGGAAAAATCTGAACACACAGGAGAAGATCCCTAGCAGCCATCTCCTCTGGCTTTCCTGGTCCACTCAATACCTAGAATCAAGCTCCAGAAGATCAGTATGCTGACTGGTGACTTTTAAATAAAAATAAAATCAAACACCTGTGCATCAGGCAACATGAGCTGCTGGTTTCCACACAGATCCAGCTATAGGTCCAGCTTGCTCATAAAGATGGGTTCATTTCTCAGGTGAAATATAGAAAGGAGATTTATTAGAATAGCAGCAACATGATAAATGAATATTCTGCCAGCTTTTTCTTCCTCCTTTTATGTAAGTTGAATGCTGTCTCTAGTCACTTCAAGTGGAATTCTGATTTAAAAGAAAGAAGAAGAGGGCGGAGCAAGATGGCCGAATAGGAACAGCTCCAGTCTCCAGCTCCCAGCGCGAGCGACACAGAAGACAGGTGATTTCTGCATTTTCAACTGAGGTACTGGGTTCATCTCACTGGGGAGTGCTGGACAATCAGTGCTGGTCAGCTGTTGCAGATGGACCAGCGAGAGCTGAAGCAGGGCGAGGCATCGCCTCACCTGGGAAGCGCAAGGGGGAAGGGAATCCCTTTTCCTAGCCAGGGGAACAGAGACACACAACACCTGGAAAATCGGGTAACTCCCACCCCAATACTGCGCTTTAAGCAAACGGGCACACCAGGGGATTATATCCCACACCTGGCCGGGAGGGTCCCACGCCCACGGAGCCTCCCTCATTGCTACCACAGCAGTCTGAGATCTAACCACAAGGCAGCAGCAAGGCTGGGGGAGGGGTGCCCACCATTGCTGAGGCTTAAGTAGGTAAACAAAGCCCTGGGAAGATCGAAGTTGGTAGAGCTCACAGCAGCTCAAGGAGGCCTGCCAGTCTCTGTAGACTCCACCTCTGGGGACAGGGCACAGCTAAACAACAACAACAACAACAACAACAAAAAAGCAGCAGAAACCTCTGCAGACGCAAGCAACTCTGTCTGACAGCTTTGAGGAGAGCGGTGGATCTCCCAACACGGAGGTTGAGATCTGAGAACGGACAGACTGCCTGCTCAAGTGGGTCCCTGACCCCTGAGTAGCCTAATTGGGAGACATCCTCCACTAGGGGCAGACCGACACCCCACACCTCACAGGGTGGAGTACACCCCTGAGAGGAAGCTTCCAAAGTAAAAATCAGACAGGTACACTCGCTGTTCAGCAATATTCTATCTTCTGCAGCCTCTGCTGCTGATACCCAGGCAAACAGGGTCTGAAGTGGACCTCAAGCAATCTCCAACAGACCTACAGCTGAGGGTCCTGACTGTTAGAAGGAAAACTATCAAACAGCAAAACCCCATCAGTACGTCACCATCATCAAAGACCAGAGGCAGATAAAACCACAAAGATGGGGAAAAAGCAGGGCAGAAAAGCTGGAAATTCAAAAAATAAGAGCGCCTCTCCCCCTCCAAAGGAATGCAGCTCATCGTCAGCAATGGATCAAAGCTGGACGGAGAACGACTTTGACGAGATGAGAGAAGAAGGCTTCAGTCCATCAAACTTCTCAGAGCTAAAGGAGGAATTACATACCCAGCACAAAGAAACTAAAAATCTTGAAAAAAGAGTGGAAGAATTGATAACCAGAATAATTAATGCAGAGAAGGCCAGAAACGAACGGACAGAGATGAAAACCATGACACGAGAAATAAGTGACAAATGCACAAGCTTCAGTAACTGACTCGATCAACTGGAAGAAAGAGTATCAGCAATTGAGGATCAAATGAATGAAATGAAGCGAGAAGAGAAATCTAAAGAAAAAAGAAGAAAAAGAAATGAACAACGCCTGCAAGAAGTATGGGATTATGTAAAAAGACCAAATCTATGTCTGATTGGGGTGCCTGAAAGTGAGGGGGGAAATGGAACCAAGTTGGAAAACACTCTTCAGGATATCATCCAGGAGAACTTCCCCAACCTAGTAGGGCAGGCCAACATTCAAATTCAGGAAATACAGAGAACGCCACAAAGATACTCCTTGAGAAGAGCAACTCCAAGACACATAATTGCCAGATTCACCAAAGTTGAAATGAAGGAAAAAATCTTAAAGGCAGCCAGAGAGAAAGGTCGGGTCACCCACAAAGGGAAGCCCATCAGACTAACAGCAGATCTCTCGGTAGAAACCCTACAAGCCAGAAGAGAGTGGGGGCCAATATTCAACATTCTTAAAGAAAAGAATTTTAAACCCAGAATTTCATATCCAGCCAAACTAAGTTTCATAAGTGAAGGAGAAACAAAATCCTTTACAGATAAGCAAATGCTTAGAGATTTTGTCACCACCAGGCCTGCTTTGCAAGAGACCCTGAAGGAAGCACTAAACATAGAAAGGAACAACTGGTACCAGCCATTGCAAAAACATGCCAAAATGTAAAGACCATCAAGGCTAGGAAGAAACTGCATCAACTAACGAGCAAAATAACCAGTTTATATCACAATGGCAGGATCAAGTTCACACATAACAATATTAACCTTAAATGTAAATGGACTAAATGCTCCAATTAAAAGACACAGACTGGCAAACTGGATAAAGAGTCAAGATCCATCAGTCTGTTGTATTCAGGAGACCCATCTCACATGCAGAGACAAACATAGGCTCAAAATAAAGGGATGGAAGAAGATCTACCAAGCAAATGGAGAACAGAAAAAGCAGGGGTTGCAATACTAGTCTCTGATAAAACAGACTTTAAACCATCAAAGATCAAAAGAGACAAAGAAGGCCATTACATAATGGTAAAGGGATGAATTCGACAGGAAGAGCTAACTATCCTAAATATATATGCACCCAATACAGGAGCACCCAGATTCATAAAGCAAGTCCTTTGAGACTTACAAAGAGACTTAGACTCCCATACAATAATAATGGGAGACTTCAACACCCCACTGTCAACATTAGACAGATCAACGAGACAGAAAGTTAACAAGGATATCCAGGAATTGAACTCATCTCTGCAGCAAGCAGACCTAATAGACATCTACATAACTCTCCACTCCACATCAACAGAATATACATTCTTCTCAGCACCACATCACACCTATTCCAAAACTGACCACACAATTGGAGTAAAGCACTCCTCAGCACATGTACAAGAACAGAAATTATAATAAACAGTTTCTCAGACCACAGTGCAATCAAACTAGAACTCAGGACTAAGAAACTCAATCAAAACCGCTCAACTACATGGAAACTGAATAACCTGCTCCTGAATGACTACTGGGTACATAACGAAATGAAGGCAGAAATAAAGATGTTCTTTGAAACCAATGAGAACAAAGATACAACATACCAGAATCTCTGGGACACATTTAAAGCAGTATGTAGAAGGAAATTTATAGCACCAAATGCCCACAAGGGAAAGCTGGAAAGATCTGAAATTGACACTCTAACATCACAATTAAAAGAACTAGAGAAGCAAGAGCAAATGCATTCAAAAGCTAGCAGAAGGCAAGAAATAACTAAGATCAGAGCAGAACTGAAGGAGATAGAGACACAAAAAACCCTCCATAAAATCAATGAATCCAGGAGTTGGTTTTTTGAAAAGAGCAACAAAATTGATAGACCGCTAGCAAGACTAATAAAGAAGAAAAGAGAGAAGAATCAAATAGACACAATAAAAAATGATAAAGGGGATATCACCACCGACCCCACAGAAATACAAACTACCATCAGAGAATACTATAAACACCTCTATGCAAATAAACTAGAAAATCTAGAAGAAATGGATAATTTCCTGGACACTTACACTCTCCCAAGACTAAACCAGGAAGAAGCTGAATCCCTGAATAGACCAATAGCAAGCTCTGAATTTGAGGCAATAATTAATAGCCTACCAACCAAAAAAAGTCCAGGACCAGATGGATTCACAGCTGAATTCTACCAGAGGTACAAGGAAGAGCTGGTACCATTCCTTCTGAAACTATTCCAATCAATAGAAAAAGCGGGAATCCTCCCTAACTCATTTCATGAGGCCAGTATCATCCTGATACAAAGCCTGGCAGAGACACAACAAAAAAAGAGAATTTTAGACCAATATCCCTGATGAACATCGATGCAAAAATCCTCAATAAAATACTGGCAAACCGGATCCAGCAGCACATCAAAAAGCTTATTCACCATGATCAAGTGGGCTTCATCCCTGGGATGCAAGGCTGGTTCAACATACACAAATCAGTAAACATAATCCAGCATATAAACAGAACCAAAGACAAAAACCACATGATTATCTCAATAGATGCAGAAAAGGCCTTTGACAAAATTCAATAGCCCTTCAGGCTAAAAACTCTCAATAAATTCGGTATTGATGGAACGTATCTCAAAATCATAAGAGCTATTTATGACAAACCCACAGCCAATATCATACTGAATGGGCAAAAACTGGAAGCATTCCCTTTGAAAACTGGCCCAAGACAGGCATGCCCTCTCTCACCACTCCTATTCAACATAGTGTTGGAAGTTCTGGCTAGGGCAATCAGGCAAGAGAAAGAAATAAAGGGTGTTCAGTTAGGAAAAGAAGAAGTCAAATTGTCCCTCTTTGCAGATGACATGATTGTATATTTAGAAAACCCTATCATCTCAGCCCAAAATCTCCTTAAGCTGATAAGCAACTTCTGCAAAGTCTCAGGATACAAAATTAATGTGCAAAAATCACAAGCATTCGTATACACCAGTAACAGACAAACAGAGAGCCAAATCATGAATGAACTTCCATTCACAATTGCTTCAAAGAGAATAAAATACCTAGGAATCCAACTTACAAGGGATGTAAAGGACCTCTTCAAGGAGAACTACAAACCACTGCTCAGTGAAATAAAAGAGGACATAAACAAATGGAAGAACATACCATGCTCATGGATAGGAAGAATCAATATCGTGAAAATGGCCATACTGCCCAAGGTTATTTATAGATTCAATGCCATCCCCATCAAGCAACCAATGAGTTTCTTCACAGAATTGGAAAAAACTGCTTTAAAATTCATATGGAACCAAAAAAAGAGCCCGCATCTCCAAGACAATCCTAAGTCAAAAGAACAAAGCTGGTGGCATCACACTACCTGACTTCAAACTATTCTAGAAGGCTACAGTAACCAAAACAGCATGGTACTGGTACCAAAACAGAGACATAGACCAATGGAACAGAACAGAGTCCTCAGAAATAATACCACACATCTACAGCCATCTGATCTTTGATAAACCTGAGAAAAACAAGAAATGGGGAAAGGATTCCCTATTTAATAAATGGTGCTGGGAAAACTGGCTAGCCGTAAGTAGAAAGCTGAAACTGGATCCTTTCCTTACTCCTTATACGAAAATTAATTCAAGATGGATTAGAGACTTAAATGTTAGACCTAATACCATAAAAACCCTAGAAGAAAACCTAGGTAATACCATTCAGGACATAGGCATGGGCAAGGACTTCATGTCTAAAACACCAAAAGCAACAGCAACAAAAGCCAAAATTGACAAATGGGATCTAATTAAACTCAAGAGTTTCTGCACAGCAAAAGAAACTACCATCAGAGTGAACAGGCAACCTACAGAATGGGAGAAAATTTTTGCAATCTACTCATAAGACAAAGGGCTAATATCCAGAACCTACAAAGAACTCAAACAAATTTACAAGAAAAAAACAAACAACCCCATCAAAAAGTGGGCAAAGGATATGAACAGACATTTCTCAAAAGAGGACATTCATACAGCCAACAGACACATGAAAAAATGCTCATCATCACTGGCCATCAGAGAAATGCAAATCAAAACCACAATGAGATACCATCTCACACTAGTTAGAATGGCAATCATTAAAAAGTCAGGAAACAACAGGTGCTGGAGAGGATGTGGAGAAATAGGAACACTTTTACACTGTTGGTGGGATTGTAAACTAGTTCAACCATTATGGAAAACAGTATGGCGATTCCTCAAGGATCTAGAACTGGAAGTACCATATGACCCAGCCATCCCATTACTGGGTATATACCCAAAGTATTATAAATCATGCTGCTATAAAGACACATGCACATGTATATTTATTGCGGCACTATTCACAATAGCAAAGACTTGGAATCAACCCAAATGTCCATCAGTGACAGACTGGATTAAGAAAATGTGGCACATCTACACCATGGAATACTATGCAGCCATAAAAAAGGATGAGTTTGTGTCCTTTGTAGGGACATGGATGCAGCTGGAAACCATCATTCTCAGCAAACTATCGCAAGAACAGAAAACCAAACACCGCATGTTCTCACTCATAGGTGGGAACTGAACAATGAGATCACTTGGACTCGGGAAGGGGAACATCACACACCGGGGCCTATCATGGGGAGCGGGGAAGGGGGAGGGATTGCATTGGGGGTTATACTTAATGTAAATGACGAGTTGATGGGTGCAGCACACCAACATGGCACAAGTATACATATGTAACAAACCTGCACGTTATGCACATGTACCCTAGAACTTAAAGTATAATAACAAAAAATAAAAAAATAAAAATAAAAGAAAGAAGAAAAAAGGAGAGAAGGAGATGGGAAGAAAAAAAAAGAGGGGTTGTTATCTCTGGCTGGAAACAAGAAATGTCTAGACATGCACTTCCTAGAGCCCACTAATGTCTTTACCCCAGACTTGACTGATTTTCATTGGAATTTTAGTTTCGTTGCTTCCCTGTGATCTCATTAGGACATCGTGATTTATGTGCCTCCATTACAAGAGCACCAGTTGTTAGTCTTATTCTCACCCAGCCTCACCTTACCTCCCAAAAAACAGTTAAAATTTTTTAAAATAACTTCATGCAAAGTTTATACACACACACACACACAAATACACGTACACTAGATATATACACATACATACACACACACACACACACACACACATATATTTGGTTACTTTTTATTTGTAATTATTGTTTTTATTTTTCTATGTCATAACTCCATGCAGCCATTTGAGAAAATTGAGATAATTCAGTGGCAAACTATGTGAAGGTGGTCCAATGTTCAATACTCTTGTTTGCAGTCTGTTAGCATTCTAATCTCCAGAATTATTTTATTACTACTGCTATGACTACCACTACAATCATCATCATCCTTATAGTGATTATTAATCACAATGATTATTAATGATGATAACAATCCTTACTTCTTTTTTGATTTCATCTTTCTCTTCTTGCACATCTATTTTCATGGTTGCCTGTTTCTGCTGCAGTAGTTTTTGTTCTTCAGAGTGTTTGCTTAACTGCTTTTCCATTTTAATGGTGAGTTTTATCTTATTACATTATGTGATGGAGCACTGATATACAGTTTTTTCATGAAATAGGCAATGAAGAAATATCATATGACCCCCAACCTCAACTCTCCATCTCCTTCCAAGTCACTTCAGCTTCATTCTCCAGAAAAGCAGAAAACTTGAAATGTTTCATATATTTCATTCAAATTATTTTACATACGTGCACACACAAATATTTTTACACAGAGGGGCATATATTATGCAAAATATTCTGAAAGGATCTTGTTTCATAGAACCCTACAATGTATGTCTTTCCATGTCATGAGTAGTTACCTCATTCGTTTTACCAATTTTTCTTTTCTGATGTAAGGTAGCATCAACTTATAGTCAACAATTTTAAAATCAGATTTATATTCTTGGATTTTGAAACTACAAATGAATGCATGTTCATTTTCGAAGTAAAAATTATATAGATATATATTGACTGCCCCCTCCTCCAATTTTATCCCTTTGTAATACCAGTGTTATTCATAGGTTAATGGGTTAGCAAGGAATGAGAATGCCCACTTTTATAAAGACTTATCATCATTGAAGGTTATCAATCTTTGATTTTTCTAGCTGGATGGGTGAAAAGATGTTCTCACTTTTCCCTAAAGGCATCTTTTACTAGTTATTTACATTTACTATTCTATAATTTTTCTTTTGAGTACTTTTGTCTACCTAATGTTGAATTGCTTTTTTTCAATTTATATGTGCATGTTTTACATGAGCAATATTATTCCTTTTTTTGCATTTAGATGGTTACTCACTCTCCATTGTTTGTCTTTTAAGTTATGTTGGGTATCTTTGTCATGCTGAAATTCTTAATTTTCTGTATATACAGAGAAAATACCCGAAATTTTAATTTAAATGTTATATAAAATAACATTTTAATGTCATGTAAAATTCAGGCACCAATTGTATGTTTCCTTAACTTCATCTCAATGTATTCTTTATTTGTTCCTTTTCAGATTCTTGGGAAGTGAAGCTCCTCCTATTTGCAAAGAAAAACTCCTTCCCTTGAAATTTAGACATACAACATCCCTACCTCGCATCCTTTTGAACCTATGGTTGCTTGAGATAAAGTTTTTTGTTTTAATGTTCATGTCGTAGAAATATTTTTGTGATTTTATACTTAAATTCTACTTATATTCATTGTAACCAGAAACTCTTAACTCTAATTGTACATTTTGGGAAGTATTGAGATTGTGAGCTATTATAAGAACATTTACATGATTGTTCTATGGAAACTTTTAAAGCAAATATGCTCTCCTTTTACATCATACAGAATTATGTACATATATATTTATATATACATAACTATCTTTATGTATATCAGACACATATAGAATCCATTTCTGTAATCGTTATATGTGTCTTTACTTCTGTTGTGGACTTAGATAAGTGAATAAAATTGTCTACTTATTTCTTCTGTTGCATTGCTTTATAAATGTTGACTGCATGCTACTTGGTATATAGACCTTTATACATGTAAAATATTTACTGTGAATTTTACCTCTTTATATCTGTTATGAATGCCGACTTCTTCAAACGTAAGTTTACCTACTTTTGTAGGGTGTGTGTGTGTGTGTGTGTGTGTGTGTCTGTGTGTGTGTGTTTGTGTTGGTACTGAGCATTATTTCTGTTTAGCCATTTGACTAAAACCAAAACAAACGAGATATTATGGTTATAGTAAGTGTGTACGTGTGTGTATGTGTGTGCATGTGCACGCGTGTGTGATCATCTCCTGATTATTCAACTTTGCAATTTAATTGTACTATATTGTTATTTGACTTTACAAAACTTTAGTAAAAATAATATGACATAAAACTTGTCTCATCTCTTTTATTTCTAAAGAATTCTAAATATTTAACACTATTAAAATATTCATGCAAATGTAATTTGTAACATAATGACAATTAACAAATTAATAGCAATTATGAGCTTATAAAAAGGTAAATTTGTCACTGGTGGTTCATAAATCATTATATTCATGTCTTATGGATTCATCCAAGGGCAGGGGTGACCTTCTTGGTGGGTAAACTGGATGACGTCTGCATGTATTCTGCATAATGGAATATTTCCCTTTCTAAAAAAAAAGAAGTCTAGCCTACTTGGAGTATTCTTTCATTCTCTAATAGATAGATCATATGAACTGGTATAAAATGTAATGTATTACAAAAGTAAGCATAGTCAGTTTAAAATAAACTATACAAAATTAAAAATTTTTAACATCTTTATATTTTATCACATTGACTTCCACTTTTTTCAAGTTTTGTTACTACTTTGGTTTGATTTTGACGTCGTCTTTCATACCAAATCTAAGATAAATGTTTTTTGACCTATTCAAATACTGGGTTTATGTTGACTTTTAAACTTTGAACTGAAAGTTAGATACTTCATTAGTGATTGCTTCTATTTTCACTGCCATTTTTCTTTCTGAATTTTATTTGTCATTTACCATTCTAATTTTGATCTTTCTTTAGCTCGGTATGGCCCGTTGTTACGGAAGTTTCATTATAGAATCTACCTTATTACAACAATTCGTCTTTGAATTCTTACTCTCAATAGATTATGAAGTTCTTCTTTGTAATTTAGTTTTGATTTTTTTTGTTTTTCACATTCTCTTTCATTTGGTTTTCATAGCAAATATTATATTAAAATCTCTGTAAAATGTGCACACTGAAATCCCTGTGTCTGTATCTTGCTAATGTTGAGAAATACAGATATACTCAAGTCAATTAGACAACAATTTCAAGGAGAAAATCTGTCATTCCAGGTCACAGGTTTTATATTCCTTCTAAAGTCTGATGGGTATAAGAATGACCAGCCTGATGACAAGAGTTCAGAGAACGATCTTAATTATTGCCTTCTTACTTTTCTTATCAATCCATTTTGGAGGTTCTTAGCTGCTGAGTCAGTTATTTAATAAGGCTTTTAGATAGAGCATTTAGTGGTATTTCCAAGGTTAATAAAATATGAAATACGAACAAGAAGGAAAAGAGTTCTTACTCGGACTACTTTTGGAATGCAATGAGATTCTAAGTTTATGAGTCTGTCTCCTTTAAAAAGCTGAGTAGCTGATTACATGTTTGACTATAGGCTTCTGCTGTCTCCCAAGATGAATAATCAGCTACAGATTTACCTCTATTTATTTATTTATTTATTTGTTTATTTATTTGAGACAGAGTCTTGCTCTGTTGCTCAGAATGGAGGGCAGTGGTGCGATCTCGGCTCACTGCAAGCTCCGCCTCCCGGGTTCATGCCATTCTCCTGCCTCAGCCTCCCGAGTAGCTGGGACTCCAGGCGCCCGCCATCACATCCGGCTAATTTTTGTATTTTTAGGGGAGACGGGGTTTCACCGTGTTAGCCAGGATGGTCTCGATCTCCTGACCTCGTGATCCGCCCATCTCGGCCTCCCAAAGTGCTGGGATTACAGGCGTGAGCCATTGCGCCAGGCCCTAAAAATTTTCCAACGTGGAACACATTTCATTTCCGTTTCTTTTGTTTAGGGACTACAAATTTTGGAGATACTTTAAAACAGAGGAGATAAAGTTTTAGAGCACAAAGAAGGAGAAACATAATTGCCTCTATTTTAGAGGTTGGACAATTGGAGCCCAGAGAGGCTACTTCACTTGCTAATCAATGATAAGATTGATATAGCACTTAGATCTTTAATTCTTATTGAATATTTGGCACTCAAATAGAAAACGAAAAATATCAGAAGCTATTACCACTGAAGATAATTTTTTAAAAAAAATCTGTGAGTGATGATATCATTTGTAATCTCTTAGCAAATTATATTTAGCTCAAGACGTAGATATTGATCAGGTTTTACTTTTTTTTTTGAGACAGAGTCTCGCTGTGTTGTCCAAGCTGGAGTGCAATGGCAGGATCTCAGCTCACTGCAACCTCCGCTTCATGGGTTCAAGCGATTTTCCTGCCTCAGCCTCCTGAATAGCTGGGATTACTGGCATGCGCCACCATGCCTGGCTAATTTTTGTATTTTTACTAGAGTTGGGGTTTCACCATGTTGGCCAGGCTGGTCTTGAACTCTTGAACTCCTGACCTCATGATCTGTCGACTTCGGCCTCCCAAAGTGCTGGGATTACAGGCATGAGCCACCGCGCCTGGCCAGGTTTTACTTTCAGTTAGTAGCTTTTCTTATTCTTTACTACTACCATATTAGAAAATTCCAAATCGCAATTAGTTCTGTTACAAATGATACCAACCTTTTTGTGCATCTGGTTGATAGTTCCAGATAATCATGTGAAATATAAACACAGAATGAAAGGAGTTCTCAATGAAGACTACTTTTGGAATGCCAGGCAATTCAAAGTTGATGAGCGTATTTCCTCAAAAAGCTGTATAGCTGATTATTTACCTTGGAAGTTAGCAGAAGATGGATTCTTAATTCACCACTTGATTATACTTACATATTAAAATAATTCAGTTATGCTTTAGATTTGAATATCATTTAAAAACATTTCTTAAAATATACTGTTAACTTATTTTTGTGATCTGTGAAGAAAATAACCTAAGTTGGGAAGAGTTAAACTCTTTGTAGTTGAGCTGTTTACTCCATGGTTTTGTCCTCTTAATATATTTAAGCTTCTACATTTAAAAAAAAAGCAAAACGATAACGACAACAGCAATACAAAACCCAGAGATGCTAGCTTTGGCCCTAAAGTAATAGGTTCAATGTATTCATAATATTGAGTGTATTTCTGACATATGCCACTAGAGCAAGTGACTTAAAATCATAGCCAGATCCTCTTCTTATTAGTACCGCAAAAGAATGGTTTTATATCATCTTTCATTTCAAAATTGCTGTCTGCACAACTTTCTCTTGAAAGCCATCATACTTCAGAGTAGAAGATAAGAATCTTACGTTCATTCTTCCAACCTCATATCACCATTTGTGTATTTTTTTAAAAATTTGAAGTCAGTAAAATTACTTTTTATTCACCAAAAAATTGGTAAATAAAGCATGAATTGACAAGGCACAAATCCTTTTCTTCGCAAATCAAAACCCACCCTTACTGCATATAGATGGTTGAACTCCAACAGGATAGATCTGAATGCATATTTTCTGGATGCTGCTCGTAGATGACAAAATCTATGCTGCTCATAGATGACAAAAAAGAATTGTGAACCAACAGATACATCTCTTCTCCTATAGCTTGGATAAACAGAATAAAACTTGTCAAGCACTTCTCCCTCGTTTATGCACTACATTTATGCCAAGAGCAACTAATTCATACCCTCTCCATCAGCAGCATCACCGAAGTCTAAAGTGAAATATCTACAAGCAGATGCACCAGAGTGTAATTGCTCTTCCACAATGTATGCCATTGATATTTTGGAACATCCATCAGTGTTATTTGATAAGGGAATTTTGCCAATAGCTCATTCTGCTTTCCTTGTGATCATACTATTTGTCATTAACATGGCAGCTTCTTTTATTAGCTTCTTGGCACTAGTATGACTTGTACCTGTGTTTTGCTAAGATGAATGCAGCCTTGAAAGATGTCTCTGCAGCTCTGGTCTTTTTTCCAGCACTGACAACAAAAGTCATCAATTTTGCATCAGAAAGCATGATTTTGAGCTTATTCAGGAGAAACAGAGAGGTCACTCAGCTTTGAAGTGAACAGTTCTATGGCTTTGCTCCAGCACTGGATAAAGTTTTATAATGAAGTTTTATACTGTTTCCTGGTGTTATTACATGCAATTTTAAAGATATTTATCTTTACACTTGCCATCTACATTTTAATTTTTTCAGTGTAGATAAAAATTTGCTTAAGATTCATTTTTTTAGGCTGGGCGCGGTGGCTCAAGCCTGTAATCCCAGCACTTTGGGAGGCCGAGACGGGCGGATCACGAGGTCAGGAGATCGAGACCATCCTGGCGAACACAGTGAAACCCCGTCTCTACTAAAAAAGTAGAAAAAAAACTAGCCGGGCGAGGTGGCGGGCACCTGTAGTCCCAGCTACTTGGGAGGCTGAGGCAGGAGAATGGCGTGAACCCGGGAGGCGGAGCTTGCAGTGAGCCGAGATCTCGCCACTGCACTCCAGCCTGGGCGACAGAGCGAGACTCCGTCAAAAAAAAAAAAAAAAAATCATTTTTTTAGCACAATATCCATTCATATTATAGATTTGCACTGCAGCACCAGTTACTGTTTATATTGGTAATACTTTGTGAGTTGTAGTATTTATGTTCCAATTTCAGTATTACTTTTATATATCAATGAACCCCTTCTTTGACTTAAACATATTTGTGGAATAAGAATATAACATATACAATAGGAATAAAATGCAAATTTAACAGTTAGCTGCATGTTTGCTAAGATGAACTGATCGTCAATCTTGGTGAAACATACAAAACCCTACAATGTAATGGGAAGTCTGGGACTAATACAATAAGACTTACATCCTACATCTGCGAAATGTACATAAAAATAAATTTATTTACCTCTCCCCAAAATCTCTGAACCATCTGTAATAGGAGTTACACAAAGACCACCAGATCAGAGACCTAGTGGAGAACTCTACTTTGAGAAACTCTATTGCTGAGCAACGAATGGTCCATTCCACAGACTGTTCTCACCCTAAGTCTTGCCATCTTTGAGGGAAGATAAGATAAATATATGAGGGAATGACCATATCAGTCTGCAAGGTGTTTGCAGGCTCCATTCTTTCACTCTCTCTATTCCAATCTTTTCGTCTTTACCTGTGTTTCACCATTCTTATGAGAAGTTCTCTAAAGCATCATTTATTGCATATTCACTGGATGCTTCATTCTGAATTTATATAAAAGTATATGTTAGTTGTAGGGAGACCCCCTGGAACTATTGCTATGGAATAAAAGATGAAATGCTCCTGATTATTGTAAATACAAAATTGCATGCAGGATTGTGTAAAGACAATGCCAGCTTGGACTGCCAGAATGAGCCAACAGCACATGATGTGCTTCCCCCTGCAGAGAGCTTATGAATGGATGTGCCGTCAGGGAGGTTTCACATCACCAAGATTCCTATCCCAGAAAAGCAGATGTTCAATAGCTCTGGGAATGGAATGCAACCCTTGTGGAGAGCCTATAAACGGACATGGGGGGGGGGGGGGCGGGCACCTGTCCATGTGGATAAGATAGGGCTATGAAGACCCTCATCTTGCCACAGCTCTTCTAGGCCTCTTTAGGGTTCAGGCATACTCCCTTCTGAGAATTTCTGGTCTAACTGGTTGTCTAGCTTCACATCCTGTTACTAAGGATTGTTTGTTATCAGCTTTTGCTGCAACTGTTGCTGCTAATTAATATCTTGTTAATCATAGCTTATGGAAAGACTATGTTTCTGTTTTAAGCCTCTGTTAAAAATTACTGATGCACATAATATATTGTAAATTCTTATCTCTGTATACTGTACTTCTGGATACAGATGTTGTGTTAAAGAATTACTTCATCCCCATGTGACCATCTCACCTCATAATCAAATGACCCTAAATCCCTCACTAACCTACCCCTGCCCTCACTAAACTTAATAAAAAATGCTGGCATATCCAGTGCATTGTTTGCATCATGGGACCAGAAGGCGGTGACACCCCTGGACCCAGCTTTCACTATCTTGTGTGTGTGTATTATTTCTCGACCTGCTGATCTGCCTGGGAACAAAGAGAGAGCCCAGTTGCATTGTGGGCTGCTGGCCAGATCCTGCAATAGTTAGTCATAGTAACCTTAAGTTTGTATTAAGCCCATTTCAGAGATAAGAAAACCGAGGTTTAGAATGTTTTAATAACCCAGGTTTTTTGAATTCTAAAGCCTGTGTCATTGGCCTACATGCTTACTGCTCTGTGAGAATACAAATAAAAATTCATTTTCCTTTCTTGCTCCATAATCTTCAATGATTCACCATTGCCTACAAAAACAGGGCATTCAGATCCTTGGCTAATCTGGCCTTCACCTGCTTTTCTAACCCAATCTCCCACATGGACTGACCACTGGGCCCAAAAGCATCAGGTCCTTCCCTGCTCTCATGCTTAAGCCCAGAGACTTCCCTCTCACTAGGTCTACATTCCTGGTTTTGTCTACCTACCAAAATCTAACCCACTTTGCCTACCTCTGCACCCAGGTCTTACAGCATGCCGTGATTCTCCCAGGTTACCACTTATTATTTCATGAGAGGCAGTGGGAAGGCATGAGAATAACACCTGAAAAGCTATGTTCACACCAAAATTGTCTGGTTCAGTGATGGTCAATAAATGGTCAACCAACAATTCACAAGAGAATCATCTAGAAGTGCTTTTAAACATGCAGATTTCAAAGTTTCTTTCCAGACCAACTGCTGGGGTGGAATGCTGTATCTGAGTTTTCAAAGAGCATCCAAATTAGTCTTTTGTGTCTTAAAATTTGAGAATCTCTGTCGATACATATGTATACAAAGGATGCTGGTGTGAACACTAACACTGTAGCTTCATGAAGATTTGAGAATCACGTAAGTTGGAAAATGACTTCTGAAGTACCATTGGTACCAACAGTCGAAATTGTTTATTTTTCAGAGAAGGAAGGATTGGCTAAGTAGTGGGGCAGTGGGGAAAAGTGAAGCTCTACCTGCCTTGACATCCTGAGTCTTATTCTATTTCTTCCTGTTATCTTCCCTGAATCCACTAACCTTTTCTTCTTTGGACAGCATCTTTTATTTTCTTATTACAAATTAGTATATATTTCTGTAGAAAAATTAAGCATGCAAAAAATTTATGTTAAAACTAAAGACTAGTTACTATTAAATTTTTGCTTTATTTATTTCCATTTTCCCCCTAGGTAAGCATATATATTTTTTTAAAGTACTGAATCACATAATGACTATATAGGGAACTTATACTCTCTTTTTAATTCTCTTAATGTTACTAACATTGACATCGCTCATATCTTAAATTGCTCTTTGAAATCAAAATTTTAATAGTCACAGAGCACATCTTGGGATTGTTTTGTTTACTAGTGTTTGTGTAGTTCTTGGCATAGTGCCAGGCATATAGTAGGCACTCAATAAAAATATTTTGAATATTGTTACTTAGCAATTCAACTTTTTTTTTGTTTTGATGGAGTCTCACTCTGTCACCAGGCTGGCATGCAGTGGCACGACCTTGGCTCACTGCAACCTCCACCTCCTGGGTTCAAGCAATTCTCCTGCCTCAGCCTCCTGAGTAGCTGGGACTACAGGTGTGCACCAGCATGCCTAGCTAATTTTTGTGTTTTTAGTAGAGATGGGGTTTCACCATGTTGGCCAGGATGGCCTCAATCTCTTGACCTCGTGATCTGCCCGCCTCGGCCAGCAATTCAACTATTGATGCATGTTTACATTGTTTCCATTTTCTTCTCTAATTATCAATAACATTGCAATTTCTAAGTCTAATAACTTCAGTCAGTTGAATCCCCCAAAGTGGTATTTGTTGTATTATATGACTCTATATGACTCTGTCTCTCTTTCTTTCTCTATATAGTAATATATATGTATATATATACACACACACACACATATATACACACATAGCCTTTAATATACTTTCTAATTTTATTTCACAAATATTGTTCTAATTTTGTTCTTGCACCATCAGTATATGAATGTGCTTAATTCATTTTACTTTTCCAGCTTTGAGAAATCTTTTTAAAGTCCTTGCATTAAATGCAGAAAAGAAATATCTTTTTATACTTATCCCATTGTGATGTTTGATTTTCAGTCTGTATCTTCTTGTAGCCTCTTGGAATTCCTGAGATGAAAGGTAGGGAAAAGACTTGTGATCTTTTAAATCTCTTTACTTAACAAATCAATAAATATTCACTGAGTGGTATACATCTGGGATATAAATTTGTGGACTACATGATAGTTGAGATATAATTTGTATCCTTACATAATACATAGTCTAATAGGAGAAATACAACTCATAAAGTATATAATATCATAGATAAGAGATAATGCTATTTTATAGAAAATGAAAGAAAGGAGTGATTCTATTCTGCTGAGGCATCTAAAAAGACTCTGTGGAGAAATTAGCCTTTGAGCTGGCTGTGGAATGGGTGGGGTTCTGGCAAGAGCAGGGAGAATACACAGCGAATGAAGTAGTGGCCAAGAAAACATGCCAGCGAGTATAGGAAATGGGTAGCCTAAAGTGTGAAATGGGAAATAATATTGGGAAGGTAGAAATAATGGGAACGTGGTCCTTAATGCCGGGCTAAGGATTTCATAATGAATTAAGTTAATGACAATTGACTTTAAAGAGGTAAATAACAAGAACAAAAACAGCCATAATATAGCACCAACAGCAAGTATTTATTAAGTCTTTAATGTGTGTCAGGCACTATGAAAGTTATTGCGTTGATATTTTCCCCTTCAATATTCACCTCAACCCTATGAGATAGGTGTTTTATCCTTATTTTTTGGTAAAAAGAGATTAAGTGTATTACTCCATATTGGTAAGAACAAAGTTCGGGTTTAAACTCAAGTGTGTTGGACACCATAGCTGATATGGAAGGAAGGAGGGAAGGAAGGAAGGAAGGAGGGAAGGAAGGAAGGAAGGAAGGAAGGAAGGAAGGAAGGAAGGAAAGAAGGGAGGGGAGAGAGGAAAGAAAGAAAAGAAGATAAAAGGAAAGAAAATGAAATGAAGAAAAGAAGAGAATTAATTTGGAAGCAAAAGGGTATAGAAATTGTGTGGAGTCATTTATGTAATTTACTTAAAATGCAGATCCTCAAACTATACCCAAGAAACGGGTTTAAGCAGGAAATGGTCTCATTTGATACACTTTAAAAAAAAAAAAAAAAGATCACTCTGGCAGCTGTGCGAAGGAGCCAAATTAGATGCAGGGAGACCTGTAAGATGTGATATTGAAGAAATACGTGACATGAGTTTGTACTAGAAAGGTGTCAGGGCCAATGGGAATTAGTAGGTGAATTCAACAGTTATTTTGATTAAAAGCAAAAAGGGACACAGAAGCAAAAGAAGGTTAAGGGAGAAGATGACTTGAGTTTTGAATGCCTATAAAGTAGTTTTAGAGATGGGTTCATGTGAGGTTTAAAAAAATTTGGAACATGGGATATAGAGGGAGGCTAGAAATAATTCTCAGAAAATCATGTATATTTTGAGAGGTAGGGTTAACTATCACTTTTGATGAGAGTTTTCAAAACAGATGATTGTGAAAAGAGAAGAAAAAATATCTAGAGGCAGATGCTGGTAAAATACTTATTATCCTTGTAACTAACATGAATGCACACTTACTATGTTACTATGTCACAGACACAATGCAAAGCATGTTTTAATGTTAGAAAATATTTCAAACATCCAGAAACTACAGAAAATACATCACTGATCCAATGTGAATTTAGCAAATATTTATGCTTTGCCATGGTTGTTTCTAATTACTTTAAATAATAGAGTTCAGAGTAAGCATTTTACATGCATTGTTTCATATGTTCCTCTAGACCATTGAATGTGGTAGGTGTATGTGTTATCTCCTGTAAATGGTTTGTCCTTCCAGGGGCATTCTGCATCCTGCTCTGAGTCCCAAAATTTCCACCTATATGGATCACACTGAGGTTTCACTTGTCTTCTATGCCCTAGCTGAGTTCCGGCATCTGCAGGAAATTGGAAGCAGAAAGGAGAGCTAAGTCAGAGTCTGTTTCTCTCATTCCGAGATCAAGATGGCATCTACAGCCATCTGCCATGTACTCACGATGGTGTTCACGGACATGTATCAAGTATTCACAATGGTAGTCACCAGCCTCATGTCACATACCCATGATGGTATTCATAGCTATGTCACTACTTCTCTCAAAATAGCTCCTGTTCTTTCTCTTTTTTGCATTCCATTCACGTCTCTCTACCTTGTTGTTTAGAACCTAAAAGTAATGACAGTTCTGCAGCTACTTACCCTGAGTTCTGGTACAACTCCTCATGCTTCCTCTACACCCTACTCACACCTTTGTAGTTATCTCCTTTGCAAATAAGTCTCCTCAAATTAACCTAATTTGGATACACCATATGTTTCTTGTTGAAACTCTGATGAACACAATCCTGTTTTACAGTTAAGGAAACTGAGGCTCACAGAACAGGAAGTAGCAGAATTCACACTCAATCCTAATTCATCAGGTTCCGGATCCCAAGATCTCATCCACTCTGTAATATTGCCTCCCTGTGTTATGGAAGGAAGGTTAACAGGATGTAGAGAGAGCCAGACTGGCCATTGTAGATTGGAACTTTTCACTTTCATGAACAAGGCAGGCTTATGCTCATTCCTGGGTCTTGGTTTTACTCTTCAATTTACCTGAAATCCCAAACATGATATTACATTTCCAGAGCAGCTTCTTAAGTTCCTAATTGATGGCATTTACCCATTGCTCCCCAGCCCATTTATCACATCACTGTGTTTTATATTCTTTATAGCACTTGTAGTCCCTGAATTATCCTCTTTACTTATTTGTTCATTTTGTTGTTGTTGTTGTGGTGTCTTCTTGCCTCTCATCCTCTGACAGCTGTAAGGTCTAAGGGGCCAGGTTCACTGGGATCCATTTATACTTACATTCCCAGGATCTAGGATGCTATCAGACACACATGAGAATGTGCTCAACAGTAATCAATGAATGCATGAATGAACCATAAGGAAGGAATGAACAAATGAATACAATTACATAACTCTAAGGTAAACTCAGATAACAAATAGCTAAGAAACAAGGGGCAGCCAGCTATGAAAGAGAGAAGACACAGATTTTTTCTTTCTAGATGGTCAACATTGAAGAAAACAGTGGAACAAAAGCATGAATTCTTTCTATCCTACCTGAATATATGGCTCAAAGAAAAAAAAATGCATGCTTCTAAAATTATTTTATTTTGGAGAACCATCTTACTGTGATTATATGCTGGTTTAACACTTGTAATTATAGAACCAAAACAAATGGCTTAAAGTAAGAATCAAGAGAAACTGGATTTTATTTCTATTGGCTTCCAATTTGTATTGGTCTATCTCCCAGTTGGGAAGATATTTCCTCTCATTTTTCTTATTGTGAACTGGCAGTGTGTTGCATTTCTGTTGCTGCTTCAAGAGAACACAGAGACACAAATTAAATGGTTATATTGGAATGAGTGTCCTTGTAAATCTTTGTCCTTTGAAATTCAAAGGTCAATGTTACTTTCTATATGCAAATTTAGTTGTTAAATGCATTGCACATGACTAGTCCTGGCAGAGGAGAAAAACTACAAATTTATAGTGATGGGTCAGGGACATGGTGGGTTATTATGCACACAGTATGACAACTAATGACAGCCTTTTTAATTCTCTCCTTTCAGAGACCTCTTCTACATACACACACACATAAGGCCAAAATTCACGTTACCCATGTGTAAAAATCAAATTCAATATCTTTTTTGGACATTGTAATGGGTTGCAATCCTTCATTCTGCTGAAGATTAAGCTGAACTTCTGCCCTTTAATAAAAACTTTAATAAAAACTCTCCTGGAAAATTTCATGTGGTCAAGTATTATTTTCAGTTTTGAGTTGGATGCTTTATATTGAAACTAGACAATTTGAAAAGAACAGGAAGCACTGTTATTATAATTTCTGAAACTTGATATAATTCTTTAAGGAGCTTAAACGCTTTCATATATAGTATTTTATTCTTCAAAATATCAGTGAAATAGGTAGATGTTGATTTCTATATTACATTCTTCCATGCTCAAATATGTTTAGACTGCTCACACAAAAAAAGTATTAATTTGTCATACTACACAAAAAGTGAGATGGCAGCATCATGGGCTACTGATGTTTGAGCATAGAAGTTAGATAATTCCTCATCCTGAGTTGCATAGTGAAGAAGATGTGAAAAGTTGTTTTAAGCTATTGAAATTCAGGGGCTGTTTGCTACTGCAGCATGGTCTTACCTATCCTGACCATACAGTATAAATATAGTTACCTACATTTAAAAATCCCTTTATATCACCTACCAAAATTATAACTTTAATAAAAATTCCAGATCTAAATTCTATTTCTGATATCTACCCACTGCATAGAGTAAAACATATAACCTTTCTGAGTCTCACTATCCATTTCCATATAATTAAGTTAGTAATATATCTCTCATATAATTGTTATAAGAATTAATAGAAAACTTTGCCTGGTGCTTGCAATTTGTTAAGAATGTATTAAATGGAAGCTATAAATACAGAATCCACAATTTCAACTGTAATGAGATATTGACCATCACTAAAATAGATCCGATCAGCAAGTCATGCTCTCTGCTGTCTTCCCCAATTTTGCTTCCCTCTCCTAAAAGTCTAAGCCTTCAATTATGAGGTCCTCTGGTAGGCCCTTGTTTTGTCATGGTAGTTTTATAATTTGCTAACTATATTTAGTGGCAACTAGGAACTATACTATTATTTTATCTCCATCTGGGCTTTCCCAAACAAGTTTCTGGTTCTCTTTGTGGAGGCAGCAGGCAAACCTATTCTCTTATCATATCTCTAGGTTGTTATCTAACTTTAAGTAATCAAAGGTCACGGGCCTCCTTCTATCCAAGTGATTGTTTGGTCTTTCTTTTCCCCTTAAGAAAGATATGTCTAGTTATCCCTTTATGATCATGTTTTTCTTCCTCTCTAATTCCTTGAGCTTTCCTTTCAGTATTCATCTGTCCTCTTCCACAACAGATCACTAAGAGGCCAATAGTGGCTTTGTATTTTAAGAAAAACTTCTTTTTTTTTTTTTTTTTTTTTTTTTTTTTTTGAGACGGAGTCTAGCTCTGTTGCCCAGGCTGGAGTGCAGTGGCCGGATCTCAGCTCACTGCAAGCTCCGCCTCCTGGGTTTACACCATTCTCCTGGCTCAGCCTCCCGAGTAGCTGGGACTACAGGCGCCTGCCACCTCGCCCGGCTAGTTTTTTTTTTTTGTATTTTTTAGTAGAGACGGGGTTTCACCGTGTTAACCAGGATGGTCTCGATCTCCTGACCTTGTGATCCGCCCGTCTCGGCCTCCCAAAGTGCTGGGATTACAGGCTTGAGCCACCGCGCCCGGCCAAGAAAAACTTCTTAAATGGGTTTTGCCTTTATTTTATTAGTTGTCTAAAAAATTATGTGGTTTCTTGTGTTTAAAATAAAATGCTGATGCAATGGTAAAGATGGAAAGTTTTTCCCCTGTGATCAAGAACAAAGCAAGAAAGCCTACTTTGTCACAGCTATTCAGTTCTTTAGCAGAAGTTCTAGTTAAAGCATGAGGTAGTTTTTAAAAAAAGAGACAAAGGCATCCAAATTGGAAAGAAAAACTATCTTTACTCACAGATTACATGATTCTATGTAGAGAAAATCCTAAAGAATTCACACACAGAAAATAACACTATTAGAGATGGTAAATGAATTCAGCACAGTTGCAGGGTACAGGGTCAATAAATAAAAATTAGTTGTATTTCTAAACACTAGCAATAAAAATATGAAAAGGAAATTAAGAACACAATTCCATTACAATAGTATCAAAAACAATAAAATGATTAGGAATAAATTTAACCAAGGTGGTATGAGACTTGTACACTGAAAACTGCAAAGCATTGCTGAAAGAAATTAAAGAAGACATACATAAATGGTAACTTCACCTATCACATAGTTTCACTGTTACCAGTTTGATATATGTTATTTTAGATTTTTTTCGTATTCAATATTAATTATGGTTTTTGGTTGCAAGCAGTAGAAACTTTCGTACGGTGTGACATTTGGCATGTAACTTTACCTCTTTGAATTTCACTTTAGTGAACTGTAAAATAGAGATAATATCAGGACTTACTGCAATGGTTTTTGTGATTAAAGGAGATATGTGATAAAATACATAGCACAGTGCCTATTGTAGAGAAAGAGCTTAACACATGTTTGCTATTGTATTAGTCTGTTTTCATGCTGCTGATAAAGACATACCCGAGACTGGGCAATTTACAAAAGAAAGAGGTTCAGTTGGACTTATAGTTCCATGTGGTTGGGGAGGCCTCACAATCAGAGCGGAAGTCAAGGAGGAGTAAGTCATGTCTTACATGGATGGCAGCAGGCAAAAGGAAAATGAGGAAGACACAAAAGCAGAAATCCCTGATAAAACCATCAGATCTCATGAGACTTATTCACTACCATGAGAATAGTATGGGGGAAACTTCCCCCGTGATTCAATTATCTCCCACCGGATCCCTCCCACAACACATGGGAATTACGGGAGTACAATTCAAGATGAGATTTGGGTGGGGACACAGAGCCAAACCATATCAGCTATTATTGTTATTTTCATATTTTAATTAGTGTTCTTTTAATTGATTTTCAAAATCAACTTTAGCTTGTCACTCAAAATTCTCCAATATACTTCATCTCATATTAACTACACTCTAACTTACCACTCCCAAGTAAAAAAATTATTTCCCTCTTTTATAAAAATGCTTTATTTTTTATCCCACCTGATCTGTTAATTTTCTTCCTCCATACATTAACTTAACAATGAATGTTTTTCTTAACGCTATTCCTTGTATCAGCAAATTCACCCCAGAAATTTGTAGTAGAACCTAGTCAAATCTCCCCGTTTCTACCACATACATTCTATTGCGATGACCCCAAACACACATTTAATGGGGGCAATAATATTTCATTGGATTGTATTATTCAAAATATTTGCCTTTCAATATGAGACCCCTTCCTATAGGAGTCTTGTCTATCCGAGGCTCTGTGACTTGCTTAAGCCAGTAGAATGTGAGTGGAAGAAGTAACATGTATTTTAGACCCAAATATTTCAATGTAGAGAGGCCTCAGGGAAGATATAATTAATGCTCATGAATTATGACATTTCTGGGATATTCATTTCATACTCTCCAGGTGACACAATTACTATTACATTGATTAGCAACATAATAGTATCCATTTAAGTTCATCTACAAGGGATTGAAATCTACAAATAGTATTTTAAATATTGTTGAAATATATCTCTCTGATGTGAATGTTGGTAGTCCAGGAAAGGTAAGGTGGCACAAAAAGCAACAGGAATCCAGATCCCTTTTAATTTGTTCTGTCATCCTCAAGTCATATTTCCCACCTCATAGTAAAAGATGGCTGGTCCCCATCCAGCCATCATACACACATTCTGACCCCAAGGAAAGAAAAAAAGGTCAAGAGAAGGATATGCTTCCTTCTTTAATGATCCAAAAGCTACATATACCTCTTCCACTAAATCACATCACCATACCAAACTGAAAGGGATACTTGGAGTCAATATTTGGTTCTGCAAAGAGTCTACCTCATATTAGGGGTTTTATTCCAAAGAAACAAGGGAAGGATTCATGTGGTCACTGCCCAAACAACTGAAAGGCAGAATGCCCAGTACTGCTCCACAAATAACTTCATTATTTTCTCGGGCAAAGGATATTTACAGGTTTTCTGCTCTCTATATCAGACAGCTCTCTATATTTAAATGCTTCGTGTACATTCTTGAATCTCACTTAGGGAGAATGAGTAGCCTAAAGCAGAGTCACAAATAGAATGGGGAGCAGGTGGAAAAATTAAGAGTTTCTGTGCTGGATAACTCTCAATTCAGTGTAGGGAAGGCAAGTGGAACAGTTGGGGCCCATAGTGAGTTGACAAACACTGCCCTGCTCAAATTGACAACTGGTTCTCAGTTTCCAGTTATTGTAACATGTGGAGTTGTGAATCTTCTGTTCAAAGATATTTCAAACATTGAGAGAAGCCAGAAATCTGAATTTTTATTGAAATTTGGATTTTATGGGAAATCTCTTTTTTTAAATGTTGGTTCTAACATTTTAAAACCATTTGCAATTTGCCTGTGGACCAGCAATGTGAGACATCTGTTTGAGAAAAGTAGGACAATATATCAGCTGCTTAAAATGGATGGCTCATCAAACTCTGAAAATAACCATTACATTAGAAATTATTATGAAGGGTGGTAAAATATGAGGCAGGACTTATTATCATAATTACAGATTTATCGAGTACGAGACTGTCACCTTTACTGAATATATCCTGTTGCCAGGTGTTGTGTTTGACCCTTTTTATATCCATCATCATATCTGATCCTCACAAAAGCCTTGCATTATTTTCTTTTTAACAGGGGAGCAGCTGGAAATTGAGGGACAGAGAGCTTAAGTAACATGTCCAGGGTCACAAAGCTGGTAAATGACCAAGTTTGGATTTAAATCAGTCCTGTTTGATGTTCAAGCCCATGTTCTTAATCCTTATGCAATCCTGTACACAATTTCTGTGCCTTTTCCAGAACAACATACGGTGGGTTTGCCATGATATGAAAATAAAGATATGATTAGTTGGTATGCAGAATCTCAATGTTTATCTTTAAACACAGTGTCACCCCTATCAGAGTCACAGCATGGAGGATGCAAGCAGGAGGAGTCACCAACGTCTGAGAAGCCTCCAGAGGATCTCACTGCTCTCGATATCATACATTATACGTAACCAACATCTGGAGGGTCCTCACACCATTCATCCTATTAAATAAAAAAGGGATTGTGACTGTTACCGTTTCATGGCTTTAACTTCTCAGTGGAGCTGCACCACTTATTTAGCACAGGTGTTTAATTGTAATAAATTGGAGAAATTCCCAGTATTCAATGGTCCTCAAACTAACACTACCATCTGGGTAGAGTGGGGTAGTGGCTTTCTGGCAACCAACTTGCTTATAAACATTTCAAGGGTAGTGGCCTATTTGGAGATCTATGTGGGCAGATCAGGAGATTGGGTGTGCATAGAAGAGAAAGAAATTTTAAATTATATTGTGGAGGATGAACAAGAATCTTTGTGCTTTTTAAACTTTTTGATAATTTGTTTCCTTTTCAATGCATATTAAATATTAAAAACACTTGGGTATCTTTGTAAATGAGATATTACATTGCCATTTTGTGTATTAAGGGAAAGTTCTGTTGGCTGCTTTTGGAAAATCATTCTGTTTATGAAGAGTGCACAAATGTTTCTATGGTCTGCCACTAGAAATCAACGCATGTTTTAGTTAATCAAAAAATGCATTAAGAGAACGAAGGACTTCTAGTCAATGTGACATAACAGCGACTAGATTTATCTTTTCACCTGAAGCAAGAGAAATTTGTCACATTTCACCAGACAAAATACATGAAACAATGGCTTTTAAGACATTGAACATCAAGCAATGAAAGATAACGATGCCTAAAAGACAAGAAAACTATGCGATGAGCCCTACAACTGAATCAGCTAAGCGACGAGAGAGTTTCTAAGCCACAATATAAGGAAGAGGCAGCTCCTTGAGTTGAAGAAGCAGAACTGAAAATTGGGGAGACCAAAGCTATTAGAGTTAACAGAGTACCAAGGACAGAGCTACACACAGAGTATTCCAGAGAACTACAGAATCTCAGATTTTCAGGAGAGGACTGTGGTATGCAGGTGTGTGAGGAACCTACCAGAAACCCAGGAAAGAACCATCTGAAAGAAGTAGAAAAAAATAGTATGCAGCACTCAGACAGAGCCGAGAATAGCCCCAGACAAGACTGAGAATATCTGTTCTCTCCAGCCAGATTGGAAAAAGACTAATAATCCACAGACATTGGGTAGAGTACACAGAAGGGTCTTGCCTTAATGTGGATAAGAATTAGCCCTTACTAAACACTGCTCTGGTCCTGCCTAACAATCTTAAAAAGAGAAAAGCAAAAAAATAAAAATAAATAAAAATAAAAAAAACTTTTCCCAAGTAATTTAACTACATACCAAAATAAGGATCAAGAATTTTTATAGAAATATAAAAATATCCAGCACCCAACAAGATAAAATTTACAACGCCTGGCATCTGATCAAAAATTACCAGGCATGCAAAGATGCAGGAAAAAAAAGACCATAATGAGAGTGAAAAAATAAAATGATCAAAGCTGAACCAGAATTGACATTGGTGTTGGAATTAGCAGACAAGGACTTTAAAACAGTCATAACTGTATTTCATATATTCAAAAAGTTAAGTAGAACTATAGTAGGAGATTTCAATACCATTCTCTCAATAATTGAAAATCCAGTCGAAATCCAAGCAGGCTGTTTTATTCCAAATTGACAAAATTATTCTAAAATGTGTATGGGTATGCAAATAACCTAGAACAGCCAAAATAACTTTGAAAAAGAAAAACAAAGTCAAACAACTAACACTATCTTATCTATTTAAAAGTTACAGTAATTTATTTTAAAGTGACTTATTTTTTATTTAAAAGTAACTTATTTAAAAGCTACAATAATTGAGGTATTGTGGTATTAGCATTAATTAGATAAATAAATAGATCAATGGAACAGAATAGATATTACAAAAACACATCCATGCATATAAGAACAACTTATTGTTCCAAAAGTGCAATGCAACTCAGTGGAGGAAGAATGGGTTTTTTTTTTTTTCCAACAAACAATGCTGGAACAATTGATATCCATATACAAATTTTTAAAAGTTTTGTACCATATGTAAATATTAACTCAAAATGAATCATAGAAATACATGCTAAACCTAAAACTTCTGGAAGAAAACATAAAAGATCATCTTTGTGTACCTGCATTAGGAAAGCATTTCTTTGATATAACACCAAGAGCATGATTCACTAAAAACAAACTGATCAAGTGATATCATCAAAATTAAAAAGTGTTTTCAAAAGACAATGCAATGACAAACCACAGGCTGGGAGAAAATATTTGCATAGCACATATCTGATAAAGGACTTCTATCTAGAATATATAAATAATTTTCAAAATCACCAAATAAGCAAACAAACAACCTGATTTGAAATATGTACAAAAAATTATGAACAGACTGTTTATGAAAGAAAATATACAGATGCCAAAGTACATAAAGTTATATTCAACATCATTAGTCATTAGAACAATGCAAATTAAAACCATAGTGATATATTAATACACACCTTTGGAAGGGCTAAAATTAAAAGTTTTATAATACCAAGTGGATATAAAACAACTGGAATTCTCATCCACTGCTGATGAGAATGTAAAACCAGACAACCTCATTGGAAATAGTTTGGCAGTGTCTTAAAAAGTTAAAAGCACACCTACCAGATGATCCAATGATTTCACTCTTAGGTATTTACTCAAGAGACATCAAAGCATATGTTCATACATAATGTTCATAGCAACTTTCTTTGCAATAGCCCAAGACTAGAACAGTACAAATGTCTATCAATAGGAAAATGAATAAATAAATTGTTACATATTCATATAATAAAATATAACTCAGCAATAACAGGAAATGAACTAGTAATAAACACAATAGTATGGGTGAACCTCAATTATGCTACATGAAAGACAAATAAAAGGACACCTACTCTTTTCAACAAACAGTATTGAGAAAACGACACCCACATGCAAAAGAATAAAGTTAAATTATCTTAAACCATATAAAATGAATCAAAATGGATCAAAGATCTAAATAAATGTAATAGCTACAACTATTCAACTCTTAGAAGAAAACATAGGAGAAAAGCTTCATGATATTCAATTTGACAGTGATTTCCTATATATGACACCAAAATCATAAGCAACAAAACAAAAAAATAGACAAAAGGAACTTCATCAAAATAAAAATGTTGTATATTAAAAGACACTATGAAGTCCAAAAAACCCATTGAATGGGAGAAAATGTTTGCAAATCATATATCTGATGAATTATTTCAAAATATACAAAAAAGTTTTACAACTCAACAACAAAAAGCCAACAAGCTCGCTTTTAAAACAGACAAAGGACTTGAATAGGAGTTTCTCTAGGAAGATAGACAAATGATCAGTAAGATGCTGGACATCATTAGTCATCAGAAAAATGCAAATCAAAACCACAGTGAGATACCACCTCATACCTACTAGGATGGTTTGAATCAAAAAGTCAGAGAAGTGCTGATGAGAATATGAAGAAGTCAGGACTCTCATACACTGCTGGTGCACATGTAAAACAGTGCTATGAATCTAAAGTGGTGGGAATGTCAAATGGTGCAGCTACTTCAGAAAGCATTCTGACAGTTTCGAAAATGAACAAACATAGAGTTACCATATGACCCAGCCAATTTCACTCCTAGGTATATACTCAAGAAAAATAAAAACATACATCCAGAAAAATAAAAACATATGTCCATATGAAAACTTTTACTTAAATGTGTATATCATCATTATTCATAATAGCCAAAACGTGGAAACAGCACAAATGTCCATCAGTAGATTAATGGAAAAAAATGGGGGTAAACCATGTTATGTAACATTATTCAGCCATAAAAAGTAATGAAGTATTGACACATGGTACAATATGAATGAATCTTGAAAACATGCTAAATGAAAAAAAGTCAGTCACAAATTACCGGATATTATATGAGTCTATTAATAAAAAATACCCAGAACACGGCAATCTTTAGAGACAGCAAGTAGACTCATGGTGGCTTAGTGCTCGGTGGGAATGTCGGGGTGTTGGGGGGATTGGGCTGTGATAACTGAAGGGTGTCTTTCAAGGTGATGAAAATGATCTAAAATTGATTGTGTACTGAACACATGAGACATTGAATTGTACACTTTAAATGGATGAATTGTATGATACATGAGCTACATCTCAATAATGGCATATTTAAAAAAAATAAGTAAACTTGTATGCTGACATATTTATGATAAAGTTTGGTTCTGTCTCTTTCTCTCCCACTGTCTAATAGATGATCATAATTATAGTTTCATCAGCCAGGATGCGCTAGTTTATGCTGGTAACAAACAACTCTCATATCTCAAATGGCTTGAAATAATAAAGGTTTGTTTTTTTAACTCACATATTCGTCATTTGGTGGCTGGGACCTCACTTGGCTCTGGCAGCCTCACTACAGGATCCATGTTGCTATAGCTGCCACTAAAATGGAACATTACCTGTCCAGAAGGAAAAAGAAAACTGAAGTCTGAATGGTTCACTGTAGTAACCCAAGGCTTTATGTGAAAGTTTGGCTAGTCTCTTCTGTTCCCAGCTCATTGGCCTAGAACAATCACACGACCTCTCCCAAACACATGGGCCAAGGAATTCAGCTGGTCTTTGTTGAGAAGCCAGAGAGCTAGAAATATTTCAGGAATAGCTGTAGTATCTATGACATAGCTAATATTCATTAAGTGCTGACTATGTATCAGGAGCTGTTCTAAACCCTTTTATGTATTATCTCACTTAATACTCAGAAATAAATATTTTGAGGTTGATGCCATTATTATCATCAACCTCAATACTTTACAAATAGAAAATTGAGGCATAGGAGTAAAATAACATTCCCAGGCTTAGTAAAATAGCTAATTGTTGAAATTTGAATCCAAAGCCCATGTTTTTCACTTCCAGACAATATTGCCACCCAGCAATCCCACATTTTCTTTTCCTTACTCAAACACAAATCCATCACAAAGTGCAGGAAAGCTACACTAGCATATATTAGTAAGTGACAACAGGTTAGCAGTTAGACCTCTAGTACTGTCTAGTGTGTTTCTAGTGCACCGATGATTTTCCCAGGGTCCTTGGCAGAGCCCTGGGTTCTCAGGCTCGCCTTCGGGCATGCTGAAAGACCTGGCAGCTTCAAGCAGAGCAGCTCTGCTTCATCCTTTAGGCTTCCACTTGACTTCACTTATTTCTTGGCTGACAAAACAAAGCTGGGAAAACTGCACTGCCCCACTGACACATTTCCATCCACACTAAGCTCAGAGACACATTTTAAGCAAAGCTTAAACCAAATGGATGAATCAGGCCCTTCTTCTGTTTCTGTGGTTAAGAATGCCCACTTTTATGTCATGGTAATGGTAAGCATTTTGATAAACACTACGATTATGTGAAACATTGAGAAAAATAAATTCTAGCTTGGAAGAAAATAAGAATGCCTAATTCATACAAGGGTATTACTTACAGGAGTTAGTACCAGTAAAGTATGCAACTAACAAAGACCTAGTTCAAGAGTCAGTGCTTAGAGGTTGGCAAATGGTGAATTGAATCCTTCTACCCTTCTGTTATTCAAATTCAGTCTTTATTGAATTCATGCTACCTGGTCATCCACAAGGCCCAGGACAGTGTGTACCACACGGAAGATGGTTAGTAATACTTCTTGAATGTTTGAGAGAATGAGTGAATATTGGGGAGTAATTGGAAGCATTCCAGTGTCGCCAGGAATGGGAATTAACTGGATAGGTAGAGACACAAAGCAAGCATAATACTAAAGACACAATGCAATCAGTGAGTTTGTTCTTTCTGACAATATAGATCTTATTAATTATTGGAAGTCATAGCAGACATTTTTACAGGTTAATATCAAAGAAGAAATTTGGACTGCATTACTGGCATAAATTGGTCAAGTGAGAGCCCATTGGGAGAAAAAAATGGGGAACTTTCCAAAACCTATGCAAAAGAGAAGCATATTTTTCAAGCTGGTACTCCTAAGTCTCCCCTTAGCAGTAGGAACTAGTTTAATGTGATAATAACCTCTCTCTGGGGTGGCATCTTAAAAAGAAACAAGCTTCCGAGTTCTGTGACCTTTCAGAAGAAGAATCCCAGCAGGAATCCTGAGTCTTGGTGAACACCCTCCAGCCCCGTGAAATCTTTGAAGAGACCCAACTTTGAAGAGTGCCTTCCTACCGTTATTGTGCGCATGCATACACAATTAGGAAGAAAACCATGCCACTCTGATTTCTAAAACCTATCTGAACTTTCCCATAGTTCTCTCCTTTGATAGAAACTGCCCAAACTCCTTCGGAAATTTTTCGGAGGCAGTGAGGAGCCACTGGAGGAAGCATATTTTCATCAGGCTGTTATTATGGGAATGCTGCCAATGGGGAAAATAATGGGCAAAGAATGAAAATTCTGATTGTCCAATCAAGAAACTTGAACCCTCTGAGACTTAAGGCCAAGAGATGGAAGGGAAATTAAATGACAAAATAAATCAAATACATTTTTACCTCTCAATATATTTGAAGGGGGAGAATGTAGCCTGCTTGTGCTGTCCCAAGGTTTTCCTCAAGTAAAATATTTAGAGTTGATTTTTAGCTCATTATTGCAATTTTCCTTCAAGTGGTTTAACAGTCACAATTCAATTCAACCTTTTTTATTTTTTCTTTTTTGGCCAGTAATAAATCAAGCATTCTGTATGGGTTCTGTCTGTGGTTTTCAGATATCTTGGGGGCTTCTCCCTTGATTAAGATAAAAAGGATGACTTCAAAAGATTTTAGGATCCAAGAAATGTCACCTTTCATAGAGAGAAGGAGGAGAAGTTCAAAGAGGGGTTAGTGCAGGGCTTCTATGAGAATCGTTAACAGTCACTAATGCAGAGCACATGGGAAAACAATAATAATTCGATGAATACTACTAATATTTGTCAAATATTACTTTGTTCCAGGTGGTAAGTGTTGAGTTTTATATGAATAATATCATTTAATTTGGATAAGAAACATGGTGGTCTGCTTGAAAAGGATTCCACCCTTCAATTAAAATGGCTTGACAAAGAGGATGCAATTTGGAAATGATTTTATGGCTCACAGATGTTAGCTATTATTGTGATGTGTGTGTTGTGGAGTTATATTTTAATGTATCAGCCCATGTGTTTTTCATTCTTAGGAACTCCTTTCTGTCCTCTGACTGTTCCTTCTACAGGCAAGACTGGGGAGTATCCATTGCCTCAGAGAATAGTTAGTACAACAGAAAAGCAGAAAAATAAGTTTCTGAGCTTCAAAAGCCCTGCAGAGCTGATAACATAAATAGTAGATGTGAGAGAAAATGATGGTAAGAGGAACCTACTCCATCTCCAGACTGGAAGCTTCTTTCCTTGTGACCCTGAGATGTGGCCCTGGACTTAATCCCTGGGTAGATTGCAATAGAAACCTCAAATGGGTTTGGAGGGATCCGAGAACTTAGAAGACCTGTGCTTCTTTCTCTAATTGACCCTGGGGTAATGGCAGGTCACACACAGCATCCTCACATTCAGCATCTTTTGGGAGTTTCAAAGAATATAGAGTTTGCTGCAGGGATTATCCAGGCAGATGGGCCTGAGGCATCATCATAAGAGAAACATCAAACATTTCTCTTAACTCTGAGTAGTCATGGAAATAGCTGAAAGGACCAGGGTTAGGATAGAAAAGGAAGAGCAGCTATGAACTGACAACTCCCAGTAAGGCAGAGACTCTGCACATGCCAGTGCAGGTGGGTGGCACCAACACCTTGCTCAATTACCAGAACGTCCTACTCCATCCTTCCCTGACATAGAGACACAACTCACAGGCTGGGGCTTAGGCAACAAACTGATTGAAATGACCCTCAGTTGATTGAAATTAATTCTCTGCTTCCTAGAAGAGTGGAATTTTGAAAGAGCAATTGAACTGAGTTGTACAATAAGGAAAGCTGGATTTCTGCACACCTAAATTCCACACACCTGTACCTATTCCTGGTTTCCCACATTGTGTCAGTGCTCAGATGCCACACGGGAAAGGACTTTGTTAACCCCTGTGAGCCTTTGGGCAAGTCATGTTACCTTTCTAAGTTCCAGTTCTTCTACCTGTTGAATGAGAGAATTGGGCTGAAAACAGTGTGTGGAATCACTTCAGGGGCCATCCAGAAGAACAAGGGAAGCCAATTTGTGTGACCTCCCTCAAGATTCCCCTGCCCCAACTTTCAAATGAAGCAGCTGTTTGAGTCCGATTGGGTTATATTTAATTTTTTCTTTATCTATTGCAACTGAAGTATTGAGAGCAGTATTTATCATTCTACTCATTTCATGGCACATTTTCACCATAAGATCATCCCTGACCTTTTCTTATTTCTCCCCCCTTTTTTTTTTAACCTAGAGTCTTGCACTGTCACCCAGGCTGGAGTACAATGGCGCGACCTTGGCTTACTGCAACCTCCACCTCCCTGGTTCACGCAATTCTCCTGCCTCAGCCTCCCAAGTAGCTGGGACTATAGACACCCACAACCACGCCTGGCTTTTTATTTATTTTTATTTTAATTTTTTTTGTATTTTTAGCAGAGACAGGGTTTCACTATGTTGGCCAGGCAGGTCGTAAACTCCTGACCTCGTGATCCACCCTCCTCGGCCTCCCAAAGTGCTGGCATTACAGTGAGCCACTGCACCCGGCCCACTTTTTCTTTTTATCCCTAGTCTCCACTCCTATTCTTGATAGTAATACTAACAATCTCACATACCTCCAGATGTCCCCATTTTTTAGTACATTTACACTGAGTATTTATGAAAGGTTAAAAAAAACTAAGATTAACTCTGGTTCTATATAAAGAAGTTTACAAACCACTTGGCTAGTTAATTACTTCTAAGGTCCTCTTTACTTTCTATATGCTAGGAAGGTGTTACAGGGTGAATTGTGCCTCCTTTCCCACAAAAAAAGATAAGTTGAAAGTCCTAAACACCAGTAGCTCAAAACATAAATTTCTTTGGAATTAGGGCCATTGCAGACATAATTACATAAGATGAGGTAATATTGGAGCAGGACTGGCCCTTAATCCAATACACCTGGTGTCCTTATAAAAAGATGGCCACGTGAAGACAGACACGTGGGGAGAACGCCATGTGATGACAAAGGCAGAGATTGGAGTTATGCAGGTATAAGCCAAGGAACACCAAAAACATTCAGCCAACTCCCAAAAGCTAAGAAGAGGCAAAAGGATTCCCTTATAGGTTTCAAAGGGAGTGTGGCCCTGCTGACACTTAATTGCAGACTTCTCCCCTCCAGAACTGTGAAACAATGCATGTCTGTTGTTTAAGTCACCTAGTTTGTAGTCCTTTGTTATGGTAGCCCTAACAAATCAATACAGAAGGAAAACAGAAAATAGTAACTTGCAGATATAATAGCTTTGCTTCTCTGTTCCTGAGTGGATAGGAAGTGTTCCAACAGGCCCCTCACTCCTTTTTTGCTTTTGCTATATTTACTTCATCACTTTTCTTTCTTCCTTTTTTTTTCCCCCCCAGCCCACACTACAAGATGGATTGCCAGAAGACAGAAGAAGCCATTTCAGTGTTTTGTTTCTTTTTAAACTTTTCTCCTCGGCACAAGACAATCTCACTAGAGAACTGCATCTATAAATGTGCACATTCCCCGACACAACCAGAGATGTCTCATCCTCAAGGTCTATTTTTCAGTTAGGCCTTGGAGCAGGGTTCCAGAATTTGTTCAACTCCTGCTCACTTAGCAACTGTTTCTTGATGATTTCTGCTTTGGTGACAGGCGCACTTGATGACTGCCCCGTAGAGATACACAAGCATAAATTCTGTACTGGAAGGCTCCAGTCTGGAAAGTGTGAGTACTGCACAGAAAACATAGCAATGGAACAAAAGCACCATGGCTCTGGGCTGTTGCCATGGCCTGTTCTCATGTGTGGGTAATTTATATGGCAGGCAGATGGAGATCCTGTTTTCAGAATGTGTGTAACTCTACTCTTGGTTTGCTAAGAGAACGCTTATCTAGTCCCAGCATGCAAGTGGGTTAAGATATTTTACTTAGATATATTTATGCGTTTACACATCCATGCATGCAGTCAAAAATATTTATTGAACACCTGCGATGTGTGAGGCTCTATGTGCCAAAGATAGAGCAGTAAATAAAATAGAAAAATCCCCATCCTCATGAATTACACATTGATAGAGGACGTGGGGACAATATGCAAAATAAATGAAGATATATAAATACTTAAAATAATGGCTATGAGAAAATATGATACAGAAAAGGGGAATGGCAAGTACCCTCAAGGATGTATGTAATTTGTGATTTTAAACAAGGTGGTCAGGGAAGACCTTACTGATTAGGTAATATTTTGACTTGCTATCCCTATGGTGCTATGGAAGTAGTAATGAACTTGGAATCTGTAGCCTTAAGCCCCAGTACCTTGATATGTGACTGTCACGTATCAAGGCAGGGTCTTTAAAGAGATAATTAAGGTAAAATCAGGCCCTCAGGGTGGGGCCCTAATCCAATATGATTGGTATCATATGGGAAGAATCGCAAAAATAATAAGCTTCAGGGATGCGGGTGCATAGATGAAAGGCCATGAGAGGACACAACAAGAAAGTGGGATCTGCAAGGCAAGAAGTGGCCTCAGGAGAAAGCAGGACTGCTGAAACCTGCATCTTGAACTTCCAGCCTCCACAACTGGGAGAAAATAAATGTCGTTTAAGCAACCTAGTCTGTAGTATTTGTCATGGCAGCCCAAGCTGACTAAGACAACTCTGATGTCTTGGCAGGGCTTGTGATCTTGCAAGGAACTGACCTCAGTATCCTCACGTACCAGAGGGAAGCAAGACAGTCAAGGTCAAGAGTGAAGCATCTCTCAGATTCTGTTCCTTACATGACCTCCTCACAGGAGGGAAGAGTTCTTGTTCTTTCAGACTTCAACAGACTTCAATCTCTTGGAACCCTTCATTTCTATAATTCATGGCCTTAAATCTAAACATGTCTCAAATGTAAACATACCCAAAACTGAGCTCTTCCTCTTCACCCCCCAATCCTGTTTCACCCACAGCCTTTCTCATCTCCACCGATTTTACCTCCAACCTTCCAGTTTCTTACACCAAAAACCTCATAGACATCCTTGGCTTCACTCTTTCTGTCAAAACCCCAATCCAATATGTCAGGAAATCCTGTTGGACCTACCTTAAGGGCATATTCAGACCCCAGTGACATCTTGTCATCTCTGCTAGTACCATGCTAGTCATGTCCCCAACATCTCTGAGCTGAGTTTCTTCAGGGGCCTCCCAATGAATTGCCCTGCTAGCATCCACAGCTCTTTCTGGTCTACTTCAACAATAGCAGGGTCTTTTTAGCCTGCCTACATGTCCCCATGCCAAGAGTCTCCAGTCAGGGCTCACCCAAAGCCTTCTTTTTTTCCCACTATAAAGTCTTCTCTCTCCTCTTCCCTCCTTCGAGTTTGTATCAAACACAAGTGATTGTGGTGGCTGTTTCTCACTATAGCAAACTGACTAAATGGTCTTTGCTTGCTCTCATTTGGGTGGCCTTCACTTATTTCCACAGACCTCATGTTTAAAACATTTGATAATGATACAGACTGGGTTTATGGACCACAGAGAATATTTTTTAACTTTATCTTTGTTCCATAAAGTGCTTATTTTGAAGATTGGACTTTTCTGGATCGAAATAGAAAGAACATTAAGTCTAGATAACTAAGCAATTATTGGACTAGATGGAATCTTTTGAGCATCTCTTGGGTAGTTTTCTACCATACAATCACATTTAAACCATCTCTGACATTCTGTAAAAATCTGAGCTGTGCTTAAGCACATTAACCATTTCAGCATTTCACTCTGCTGATACTCTCTTTTTTTCCTACAACAATTTCTATTTTGTTGGTCCTTAAACTTATTTATGTTGTTCTCTCCGCAGCAGAAATCAAATCAGTGTATTCTACGTTATAAGCCCTTCAGATACGTTATAACTCTGTTAAATTGGTCATTATTTTCTTAATTTTGAAAAACTTGTTTCTTTTTTTATGTAAGTATTATTTCCTAACACAAAGTTCCCATGAAAAGCGTTTTGTTATTCTTGCTGCATGTGATTTTATCTACTCACCTACACAGAGCATCCCACAGTTAAACAAGTATAAGTGTGATTTCAGGACATCTCAGAGTCTAATATGCTAATCTATATAGTGAATTCTTGAGAATTGGAGATGTTTACACGATACCAAAGGATTCCTTTGCTTGTGGAGCATCTTTATCCTAACATTTCGCATATTCTGGACTTTACATGTTGTCATGATGCTCGGAAACTTTTCCAGGTTCTTCTCATTAAACAAGCCCTATCACAGAACAGTTTTTGGTTGGTTTGTCAGCATTGAACAGTTGAAGGCAAAAATCTGCCCATTCTCTTGTAAAATAGCAACACATTACAAGTAATCATGTATTAATCTGAGCAGTTTTGGTCTTACATACAAATCAATAAATTTTATCTTTCAAGCCTTTAAAAACATACCACATCTTGGTTGAGTGTCAAGGGGAAAGGTCTCAGTGCTCAAAATAACTGCTGACATAACTTCTATATTTCATTTTCCTACTAAATAATACCTGCTATGTTTAACACATTTTAATTAATACTGAGCCCCAGATGTCACTGTGCACAGAGAAGCTAAATATTATGAAACTCTAATAAAACTTTGATCCAATCAATTTCAGGTACTCCAATCATATGGTTGGTTTCTGCTTATTGAAATGCACATTGTTAGTGTCTTGTTTCCTTTCTGCCTATTCTCTAGGTTCTCTTTATATTTTTATTTTTCTTCCTGGGTAATGGAATTTAAGGCAATATGCTCATGCTAAACAAATAGATATATTTCTGTGTACTTTTTCAATTTAGGAAGACCAGAATGAAGTGGGTCATTTACTATTAGGTAAAAATCCAATCTAGTTTATGGAAAATAATAATCTCTTATCTTTGTATGGTATTGTATAATTTTCAAAGCACACTCACATGTATTAATCTGTTTCGGTGTAATAATTGAGGTTAGAACCTCAGCCTCAGGGTCCAGGCAGACTTGGAGATTAAATCTAGGAACATCATTTACTATAGTCTGACTCTGGGGAAGTTACTCAAGTTTTCTACACTTCAGCTTCTTTACTTGTAAAATCGAGCTAATAATTTACTACCTAAAATGGTTGTTATGAAGATTAAGTAACATAATACAGGAAGTTTTTAGCTCAATATTTAGTTCATACTAAGTGTTCAGATATTTCAGGCAGTAGTGGGGATGGGGGTAGGGGCTTAACCACCTTGAAGTAAAAAGCAAAAATTACCTCCATTTCAAAAGTAGGAGCATTAATGACCAGATGGTCTCAGTGAGTTACTCAAGACCATAGAGCTAATTAATGAAAGAATCAGCCTGGAACTTGACTTCATTAAGTTTAGTTTATTACTTCTTAAACATCAATAGAGATAGTGGAATATTTATCCAAAAAAAAAGAGTCTATTTTGACACTTCATATAATCCTCTCCCACATAATTCTGATGGACCCATGTTTCCAAGGACTTTGACCAACAGCTTGAACAGTGAGTTGCTGCTAAGATATAATTTGATAGATATTTGAAAGATATTGGTGATGGTTCATTTTATGTGTCAACTTGACTAAGCTAAGGGATGCCCAGATAGCTGATAGGACATTATTCTGGGGTATGTCTATGTGAGTATTTCTGGAAAAGATTGGCATTTGAATCAAAAGACTAAATAAAGAAGATCTGCACCTACCAATTGGGGGGGAGGCACCACCCAGTCTTCTGGGGGTCCAAATAAAAAAATCAGAGAAGGGGCAAATCTCTCTGTTGAGCTGGAACATCCATCTTCTTCTGCCTTGAACATTAGAGCTCCTGGTTTTTGAACCTTCAGACTCAGGGACTTACATCAACACCCCACCTCTCCCACTTTCCTCACCTCCAGTTCTCAGATCTTTCACCTGGGAGTGGGAGTTAAACCATGGGCTCCCTGGGTTCTCAGGGTTTCAAAATTGGACAGAATTATACCACTGGCCTTCCTGATTCTCCAGCTTATGGACAGCACAGTAGGGACTTCTTGGTTTCTGTAATCACGTGAGACAATTCCCATGAAAACTCTCTTCTAAAAAATATATGTATGTATGTACATATATATACACACACACACACATCATATTGGTGCTATTTCCCTAGAGAATCCTGCAAATGGAAGATTTCCTTGCAAAATATTGTGAGGTCACTGTAGTTGTTATCTGTGTGTGCTCAAGGTCTGTTTTCTCTTCGGAAAGCTCCAGCTCCTTTTTTCTTTGGGGATCTAGGTCTCCCTTGGAGATTACCATTAAAGTATACACCCATTCAGTAGCTAAGGAATAAAAGGGTATCATGTGACTGAATTGAACCAATCTCTATCTCCCTGAATCTTGAAAATAACCCAAATAATGAAATCTATTGGCCTTCATTCGTCCTGACCTTGGTGCTTTGTAGAGGCTTACCATTAGTTGCTGCTACCTAGATCTTTGGGGATGCTTTGTCCTTATTCTTTCTGAAGCTAGGTTCTTTCACTTTGCCTTTTATTCTGGGGGCTATTCTTTGTCTTTCTCTTATAGTTTTTTTTTTAATTAGCTTATTCAGAGTCAGTTTTTTGTACAAAAATTCCAATTCATAGTAGTCAGCTATTGCCACAAAACTGCTGCAAAACAAATCACCCCAAAACACAGTGGCATATGGAACATATTTAATTCCCATTCACAAATTTGCAATTCCGTTAAGGGTCACCTGATGTAGGGGCACTCAACCTCAAGCTGTAACTTGGTTCCAGGGGCAGTTCCATGTGTCTCTCATCCTTCCTGGACCAGTTGTATGTTCTTGTCATTGCAAAAGAAACTCAGCAGGTCAAGCTTAATCATGCAAGCACATTGTAAACCACTGCTTCCATCTTGTCTGCTAATATTTCATTGACTAAAGCATGCCAAATGGCCAAGTCCAAAGTCAAAGGGTGACTCTCTACCCATGAAGATGGTAAAAATGAGACAGGAATAATAGAGAGTGGTCACAGGAGAACAGAAAATTCCAGGCATCAGTTTTACGTGGTTAGCAAATGGAAACTGTTGAAATAGCTGCATAAGCTAGGGACTGATAAGACCCTGAAAACCAGGATGTGGGCCAAGCTGGCGAAGACTGACTGGACCAAACATGGCGCTCGCTTTGACCTAGGTTTCACCTAGGATCTCATTATACACTCATTAACATACTCAATCACACATGCCTGAGCACCTTGAGAGTTCCAGGAACACCCATATTTGGTGAAAACTGGGTGACACCGCAGTTCCGAAAAATCTTTATATTTTTCTAAGAATCTTCATAAATATTCCATCCCTTGGCTAAAGAAACCCATAATACCCCAAACTCCCAAACCCAATGGTGTGACTCACTCTCTTGAGTACACCCGCACTTCCCTTTCTTGAGTGTGCACTTTTCACTTTGCAATAAATCTCTGTACTTTCCCAATTTTTTATGACTCATCCTTGACTTCCTTCCTGTGAAGGTGTCAAAAACCCGGATGCTGGCCAGAGGCAGGGTCCCATGGGAATTTGGGGACCTCCTCTATCCCACTGGTATCAGAAGCAGCACCGAATAGTTGCTGAGTATCAAATGCAGATAGATTAATTTGCATTAAAAAGTAATTTCTTCACTCTGTAGGGGAAGAGGACTTTTTTCTTTAACCCCCATAGGTTTATTCCTAGTTGGAATAAACCCCTGTAACAAAAGATAGATTGACAAGAGAAAAACAAACAGAAATGTATTCACATGTATATTTCATATATATGAAAGACATCCAGGGAATGAGTAGTTCTCAAAGAGATGGCTTTGCAATTTAGCTTATATAGCAACTTCAACAAAGAAAACAGTAAATTTTTATAGAAGTGACAAGACAAAGGAAAATAACTTTAAGTCTCTAGGGCAGAAACTTGTGAGAAGGCAAATACATGGCAGATAAAGATGGGTTAGTAAAGCTCATTAATGTAGATTCCTCTGGTACCATCTCCAGGGTAACAAAAGTCTAAAGCTGTCTTAGTGGCTAACCATTGTTCTCCCTGGTTGGGGGTGGGAGGTGGAATACCTTTCGTCTTTGTAAATCTGTGTCCTTCTTTTAGGCAAATACAGAGAGGGCAGAGAGCTTTCCTGCATAGGCTTCTTCTTAATTGCCTTCAACTCAATGATTCTTTATATTTGGGGGCAGCATATTCTGGTCTTCCGCACCTCTAAGATTTCCTCTTAAAACACAAATAGGATTGGAGAAGAAAAACATGAAGCCTTTCCATTAACAACCTACCTTCACTTGGGTTGTTCAGTTGGCTAGTATGCAGTGTCCACCGATAGCTAAGAAGAATCTCTGAAATAAGACACAGAAGGTTCCATATTACCAAAGGACATCAGGATTCAGGAGAAAAGGAGACCTAGGCTCATATCAGGGTGTTTAGGAGCATGTGGAAATTCAGGTGAACAAGATTTGTAGCAGCTAACAGGAAAGGTAAATTTTACTGGATATATGCATCCCTTTCCTATCATTAAGTGAGAGGGAAATGAAATAAAAGTGTTCTGATTTCTTAGGTTTGCAAGATTTGGATCTTCAATTTAGGGCTTACACAGAATGGCTCACATGTTATTATTTCCCTGCGCTTTGCCATTGCTACACTGTAAATTTGGAGTCCATTGTTATACAAAAACTAGCATATCGTCTTGTCTGTGGAAGAGCTGAGTAAATTGTTTTTTGATTCTGACTCTAGGAGAACATATTCCTTTCAGCCTCTTTGCCTTTCCTCTATTGTGTTTTAGTTGAGGTCACCAGAGCTGCCAGGCTAGGTCATTTCATGAAATACATATAACTTACAAGGGTCTGAGGTCTAAGGAAGCTTCCGTGGAGTGTTAATTATTGCATTACTTGGGCTTTAAAGGAATGGAAGAAGTTGAGAGGCCATGCCCATATCTGAAGTCTAAACTTGTCTACAAATGTTAAAATGTGAAAATGTGTGAGAGTTTCTATGAGTGTGAAAGCGGGGGAGTGGCTCCTATATAATTCTGTTTAGATATTTGGAAGGATATAATTGGAATATAAAACAGCCACATTTGGACAGAGCACAATTCCACTCCCAAATGTGTCAACATTCTTTAACTACACTCTCATGCAAATTAGGTGGATATGTGGTTTAAAAACCAACTGCTCTCAAAATAAAGGATATTTTCCCCAAGCCCGTTTTAAACAAAATGAATGGCACACAGTCTCATAAAGACAGATGATTGACATTACACAGCCTATGAAATTTTCCTTTTCAAAATCATGACATTTTATAACATAAAGAGGTAGTGATTATATTATGCACTCCCCAAATTTAAAAATTAAAAAAAAATAACACCAGTGGGAAAACAAAAATAATATGCCATACAAAGAATGCAATTAGGCAGAGCTAGATTAGAGAATCCACAGAGGATAAGCCACAGGGCTGATTATCTTAAATTTAATTTGTGCTTTTGGTATTTTTTTCTCCTGCATTTTAGTGATTCCATAGAGATCAACTTGCAACAGCTTCATTTTTCAATTGGTCTATTTAATTTTTTTTGCATCAGGCATAATAAAATATAACTACCAGACCTATTATCAGTCTTCCAGCAGCCTTGTCATTTCCAGCAAGAAAGCGGTAATATGGTACTTGACATCTAAATCTCCTTTGCAGTAGGTGTAGATCGAATGTCTTGTAAATGGGTGCACATGAAATTAAGTTTTATAAATACTGGAATTTGTTGAGAATTAACCCAATCCTGGCAAATGGAATAAAACATCTCTGTGTGCCAACTCTGCCTCTTGAAATTCTGGCATTTCAAATCAAGTGCCAAGAAGCTACTAATAATCAAAGAGGAGGTGTTGTTTGTTCTCAGAACAGCCAGGATTTACTATGAGGGGCAGCAATTGTATGTTTATAATTGTTTAATTCTGTATATAACAAAATGAATCCACTGTCCCCTCATCTACATGCGTTGACTCTGCCCCATGCTCAGTGGCAGGCAGATGTTAGTTCTCTCCATATTTTTCTTAATAAATTTGATAATGTTAAAAATATCATGAACAGCTTGTTGCCCTTACCAAAAATTTAGCAGGGAAGATGGAGGGATTCTCCCAAATGAGGCTCTACTCTCATGCAACTCCCTAAATTCTCAGGAATTTGTATTTCTCCAAAGTACAAGTGGTTTTTCCTCTCCCCTTTTATTCTATATTATTCAGTCTGGCTTCTTTATTAAAACAATTGAGATCTGAACCCTAACAAATTGCAGCATTCAATTAGGTGTATTTCTGTTTTACTGGATCATAAGTTTAGTAACTAACCCTTGTTATCCCAGCAAGCCCTTTTGGGTCTCTCTATTCCACTACCTCCAATACCACAAATTTTTCCCTCTAAACACAGAAAGTTATGACCTGAGAAATAATCTGGTAATATACATATCACCTAACTTCTACAAAGTGCTTTTCTTCTGAATTTTGGCTTGGAAAAGAGATTGAAATAATGATCTATTTGGAGAGACGGAGGCTTGGAGTTTAGTGAGCAAGATGGTAATTTTAGATGCTGGTAGCCAGGGTATTTTTTATTTTGAATATCAAAAATTATAGAACTTTAAGGAGGCCCAAGGTAAAAGGAACAAGAAAGTCTGGTTTGGATTGTTCTGTTTGTGTTATTTTTCTTACAATATCATATCCCATGTGGAAAGGAATTAAGACTTCCAATGGAAGTTCAGAAGATTAATTCAACACCACCAATTCTTAAATCTGAAGGAAATAAGTTGTATTTTTTACTATGGTCACCTGTTTTTAGCCCAAATATAAACTACAAAGGTAATTTAGAAAATAAAGTTGACTCTGTTATAGCTAGATATCACAGATAAGGCCATCCTTAGCATAAAGTAAGATCACTTTTTCTAATGATATGCTTATTTTTTTAATTTCTAAACTATTTGTCTACCTATGATTTTTAAATTACAAGTGTATTAAATTTAAATATATACCTATTTGAATTTCTTATATATTGTTTTAATTTTAAATTATAGTGATTATGCTCTCATGTTTTCTAAAACAAGTTTACTCAATATCTTCCTACCGATCTTTGACACCAATGCCTTTGTCATCACTAGAGCTACTTTGTGAGTCACCTGAAGCAGTCTTCTGAACTCTTTATTTCTCAAAGTTGTTCAAGACTTTTAACATTTGAGTATGAGGCTGTCTCTGGAAATTTTATCCCAAGGCACATTTATCCCTAATACTCATTCATGTAACCTGAGGAAAGTAGTTTATTTTATTCATCCTCTAGGTATAAAGTCACGCTTTCCAATTACTGTGGCCTTTTAAGTGATCTTAAAAACCTTGTTTACAACAGGCATCCAATGCTTGCCATTGCGAGGTCACACCTGCAGGAAAAATTACTAAACCTGTGTTAAATGTCCCTTGTTAACAATTCCATCTTATGACCTCTGTGCGCGTTTCCAACTAGCATCAATTGAGGTCATTTCTAGCTAAAGTAAATCTTCAAACAGTTTTTTTTTTATTTGTTTGATAAAATAAAGTCATTGGGAGATGTGGTAAGAAGAATAATGTCCCCTTTAAGATGTCCATGTCCTTCCTAATCCCCAAAACTGGAAATATGTTACTTTCTATGGAAAAAGGAATTAAGTTTGCAGATAGGCTTAAGGTTATTAATCAATCAGCTGACCTTAAAATGGAAATATGATCCTGGATTACACAGGCAGGCCCAAAATTATCACAAGTATCTTTAGAGTAGAAGCGTAAGGCTGAATAGTCAAAGAGAGGAAGTATGTAAGAAGAGGCTGGAGGAATTTGAAGCCCGAGAGGTACTCTGAACTGCCACTACTGGCTCTGAAGCCCAAGAGTTATTGGGTTGGGAGGCTTCTGGAAGCTGGGAACGGCTCTCAGCTGACCAGCAGCCAAAACGCATGAGCCTCAATTCTATCACCACAGGGAAATGAATTCTAATAACCTCAATGAGCAAGGAAACAATTTTCCCAGAAAGGAATGAAGCCCTGTGGACACCTTGAGACTGGACTTTTGATCTACAGTGCTATAAGCAGAAATCACAAGAAGTATGACTCATTTTCTTCTTTCTAAAATGACGATACTCAGTATCCTTGAGAAATAGTTACTTAGTTCCTCACACTCCAAGAAAAGAGGAATCTTTAAAGTTACAGAGTAGATGCTCCTACAGAAAACAAAAGGTGATTATTTGCAGTAATAAACACTTTTGAAAGAGAGGAGGATAGGTTCCATTTTCTAGGGCTCATTATTCTACTGTAGGTTGAGCATCCCTAACCTGAAAATTAGAAATCCGAAACTTTTTGAGCACTGACATGATGCCACAAATAGAAAATTCCACACCTGACCTCATGTGACAGACTGCAGTCCAAATGCAATCCAAACTTTGTTTCATGCACAAAATTATTTAAAATGTTATATAAAATTGCCTTCTGGCTACTTCTGTGTGTATAAGGGTGTATAAAACATAAATAAATTTCCCATTTACACTTGGGTTCCTTCCCAATATATGGCATTATGTATATGCAAATATTTCCAAATCAAAAAAAAAAATGCAAAATCTGAAACCTTTCTGGTCCCAAACATTTTGGATAAGGGATACCTTATCTGTACCAAGGGTCTTAAGGCCAAGTTGCTGAATTTCAAATTTTTCTTGACTGGGCATCCCTTTCTGTCAAAATACTGTCTTTACCTAATTATAACATAATCTTCATGCCATAGGTAAGAGTACTTTAAAGTTTTCGAAGTGAAGAAAATGCCAAGTGTGTTCAGGAGAGGCCCGTGGTTGTGCATGGCCCACGTTAGTGATGGAAAAAGAGACTAGAATGGGCAGTGAGGTCTGGGTCATGGTGGTCCTGGGTGTCATTCTTGGGGAAATGGTATTTTTCCTGAAAGTATCTATGGGCTTTGCTAAGGGGAAGGACATGATGAGATGTAAATTTAGAAATATCATTCTGGAAGACATAATTAGGTTGGAAGCTATTTGCTATGGTCTAGCTCCCACTCTTTCCAAGAAAGCCACAAACTTGGTGGGAGTGGGGATGGAGGAGCAATAGTAACAACATCAATATATCGACATGTAATATTTTATCTCCTTGGATCCTCACAATGATATCTAATTTACCCCAAGGAAATGGAGGCTCTGAGAGGTAATATGACTTCTCCCAGGTCATGAAGTAAAGGGTCAGAATGAAAACACCAGCCCTCTTGAAACAAATAAGCGTTCTTTCTGCCTTCATAGAATTCGCCTTTGTGCTTCCATTTTGAACTCATCTATAAAAGAGTCAATGCTAATCTCTAACCCTGAAGGTTACAAGAGATGAGAACCATGTATGAGTCTGAGACTCACTTGTTAATACAAGTAGGGCATTTTAGGAGCTCAGAGTAATAAAGCTCTCTCACTATTTTATTTAAAATTCATAAAAATGAAAAGAAAGGATTCAACTTTGCAAGTAAAGGAAATAGTAATCACGTCAATTTCACTCTGGAAATAATGAAATGAATTCCCATATACTGAATGCTTGGCTCTGCCAGGCTCAGTGCCACTCATAATATTGACATCATAAGATGACATTGTTATTCCATTTTACTGGAGAAAAACAGGCCAGAGAAGTTAAGTCATGTGCGCCCAGTGTCACTGGGTAAGTAAGGACAGGATCAGGATTTAAGTCTAGGAATTTCTGTCTTCAAAGTTTTCAACCTCCTTGTCATGTTGCCTCAAGTCTGATAAAGAAGTAGGTAAAGGAAACATCAAAGAAGATAAAATGTAAAGGTAACTTTTTTGGTGACTTACATGAAGATTTAATAAATGAAAGCAGCTCTTAAACTTCCACCACGAACTCGAGTTCATTGCTCTCTACAAGTATACTCAAGGGAGTACATGAATCTAGGAAATTGTGTATTTTTCTAGAGAAAGGTTCTATAATTTTCATCAGACTCTGAAAGGAGTATATGACCCTCAGCATGTAAAAGCCATTGCATCAAAAGAAGGGATTCACTCTGAGCCTTATTCTACTACTGGCCTCAGGGTCTGAGTGATAGGATTGGGTAATATTACATAATTGCTTGTAGACCAGGATCAAGGTAGATTTGCTCACCCTTCAGGCAAAAGGAAAGCCCCCAAATCAATGCTCCTATTTGTAAGGCTTGGATCCTCCTTCCTCCAGCATCTTTTCACTTCCTTATTCCTCCCTGATCTGGGGAATTCTTTGGTAAAACAAGGAAAAAAGAGTGATTTTGTTAGGAATCAAACAAAACAAAGTTACACTATGAAATATGGTCAATATTTGTAGAAGTGCATTAGTGTTGTAGATGTTTCATGCCAAAGTATCATAAAAGACCTAACTCTGCTGAGTGACAGACATTGAGAATCTATACCATCACCAGGAAGTGGCAAAGGGCAAGACGAAGAGATAAGAGGCCCAGGGATAGCTACCTATAGTGGATGTTGAAGTGATCAAATATGACCTAAAGGGAAAGGAAAACAATATTTGTTCCATCTTTTGGACTGTCTGCCTGCTTAGGAGTTAAGACGGTTTCCTCCTGACATGGACTTGCCCCTTGCAACACTGTGGGAGGATAAAGACTATTTAAGATTCCAGGAATCAATGAATGTTCATTCTAAAGAATAGCATCATTGGTTCAAAGGGACACAGAGTTCAAAAACACAGAAAGTTTCTCTCTGCCTTTGGAAACTCCCAATAAAACCAATTCTAGACCTTGTTAAGGTACAACAAAAATGTTTTTCTTTTCTCACTCTCTCTCATTTTGATTACTTCAAAAGGCCACCAACTTACAGAGAGCCCTTAAACTTGATCTATTAACTTTCTCTGGGAACATAACAGTCAGTAAACAGAGCCTCTGACAGCCTGCTTTCCTCCCTGAGTACCATGTGGCTGGTCAAAATGGGCCCTGGGGGCTGGGGATTCACACCAGCAAGAAAGAATTATAAGCTGCCCACGGCCACTCTGGAAAGACAATAAGGAAAATGTTAGATGCTGAATTATATTTGTGTATCAATCATTTAATAAAAAGGCTCTATTATTTCTGATCTTCTGATGACTCTTTCTTTAGTAGTCACTACTTTAACAACATTATATGCAATTTCTTTTACCACCATGCGGACACATTTTGATTTTTAAGACCCAGTCTACCCCCAATGTCACATATATGGCTTCATGATCTGACAAAAAAAATTATAGTAGTTTTATTCTATTAACTCTAGAGCCAGCTTGCCTAGGTTAGAAGGTTTACCAAAAATCAAAATTTCTCCAGGAATGCATTTGTAAAATTTCTGGCTCATCTAAAATGGAGAATTACTCACCAGTTGCTAATTATTATCTTCAAGAGTCTAACTTAGATATTTAGTTTTGGAAATAAAATGAATCTTAGGGACCATTTGGTCCATAAGGGTCATATATGCTTCATTTTAAGGGCCAGCTATCATTGATTGGGCCTTGTTACCTGAAAGTTTGTGTTGAGTAGGATTCTGAATCTCAGCCTGGGTTCTGTGACAAAACGAGCCATGGTGAATTTCTCCTCTCTCTGCCATCAGTGCAGATGTTGAGTACAGCTACACTCCTGCAGATAGTTGCCATTCTGGTTCTAGCCCAACCCACTCATTTACAGATGACAAAACTAACTCCCAGCAAGGTGAAATGACTTAATTGAGGTCACCACAGGACTTAGGAGAATGGGAGATAGATCTTAAGTATAGATCTGAGTTCTTTACACCAACCAAGCACTTAGGATAGGATGAACCTAAGGGTATTTTTGATTAACCAATTCCAGTCTCCCATCTTTGCTAATTTCAGCTTGTCCAGCATCAGATATTTCTTGTTTTGGTGTATAACTTTTGTCAAAAGTATCTATTTTGAGGGAAGGAACACTTCACACTTTCTTTATATCTTTATATTAATTACTGTCTGAGATAATTTGCCATACTGCATAAAAGAGATTGAAAGCAAACGGCTGGCAATCTGTCTCTAGCTGGCAGTAGAAGGCCTGGAAAAGGATGAGGAGGGTTTACCTTCGTGACTTAACAATTTTACCTCCAGTAGGATGTAGAAGGGCAGGAGAGAAATGGACAGCTTTGGGAGTAGGAGGATTGGGGGTTACTATATTATTTGGTACAATTTTTAAAATCAGTCTATGTCTATATATTATTTGCTATCTTTCTCATCCTCCCTTGATGCCCCTTGAACACCCTGGAATGCCTCAGCCTTCTGAATTAGAACTTCTGTCTGGATAACTCTTTTCTTTATGGCCCTCGATTAAGTCATTTCACCTTTCACTCCTTTACTTCTTTCGTGTCTTCATGCTTATATATCACCTTATCAGAGCAATCCTCTCTCATGGCCTATTTGAAATAGCACATTTCATCCCATCCTTCTGTACTCCCTGGCCCTGCCTTGTTTCTTCATAGCAGGTAGCACCTGACCATTACAAATTATTTATGGCTATATTTATATAACATACCATCTGACACAGAATGTACTATACCTTTGCAATAAATTATGTACTTGCTTTTCTCTTTTACTGCTAGGTTATAAGTTGAGCATGTTCTATTTTGCTCATCTTTTGTTTCTTAGCCCATAGAACAGTCTCTGCTGCATAGGAAAACAGCAATAAATATTTGTTGACTTTAGTAATTTGAAGTGATATTCACATCTGAATCAATCTAGCTTAAAATTTCTGACACTATTGAGTAGGGTTTGAAAATTACAGACTGTGGACCACTTCCAGCCCAAAGCTTATTTATGTAAACATACTTTTATTGGAACACATGCATGCCCAGTTGCTTATGAATTGTCTGTAACTGTTTTCATGTTACAATGGTAGAGCTAAGTAGTTGCAACAAAGACCATACAGCCTGTGAAACCTAAAACATTTCCCATCTGATCCTTTATTAAAAAGGTTTGCTGACTTCTGCTCTAGAACATTAACAGGGATGAAAGTTACCAATGGTGGACGTAGGTCTCTTACTATAATTGTCCAAGATGATCTGCCAAAGAGGTGGATGGATGGTACAATGAATTACTGCTCAGAGTCAACTCCCCATTCCTTTATAGAGCCTCAGGATGCAAACTTCCGAGCAAATTCTGCATTTATTCCACAAATATTTTTTGAGTACCTACTATGTGCCAGTTGCATTCAAAAGCCCACTGACATATGGTTGGACAAAAACAAAAGTTCTTTCCTCATGAAAATATACATTCTAGCAACAGAGACAACAACCAATGAAAATACGAAGTAATTTCCATAGAAGTGCTATAGAAGAAGAAAAAGGGAGGAAAATGAGGGGTATGTTTCAAGAATGTTGGGAGGAAAAAGGGGTGTGTAATATTGTATAGCACATAGGACACATTGAAAGGATAACTTTAAGCAAATACTTGAAAGGATGATTAAGGGGCCTTGGAGATCACTCGGGAAGAATATTCAAGGCAAATGGAATAGCCTGTGCAAAGAGCCCAGAGCAGAAGTGAGTTAGCTGGTTTTGAGGAACAGCCAGGAAGCCCCTGTGAATGAAGAGGAGGGAATGAATGGGTGGGGCATTCACACTGAGAGTGTTCCGTTTTAATCAGAAACTCTAATTGGGAAGGAAATACAATTTAACAGATATTAGAGAAACTCCCTTGGGGCATTTAATTTTGACAAATAAGATACTGTAGAATATTGTTAAATTGATTACATTTTATTGGCCCAAATTAATTTGATTGCTCTTTTCACATTTTCAAATCCCAGTCCTTACCTCATTTATTTGAAATCTCGGAATTGAAAACACTTTTGATCATTTGACTTCCTATGTCTCTGATCCTTAAATTTGCTCAAGAGGCTTTCTGCTGGAGAAGAAAACCTCTGTCGTGAGGAGTAGAACGGGCTCTGCAGTCAACCTTTGTGAGGCTAAATCCTGGTTCCCCCAAATCATTGAACCTTTCTGAGCCCTAGTTTCCTTACCAATGAAATCGACAGAATAACAGTGACTATCACAGGGTTTTTGTGAACATTGCATGACATAATGTGAGGTAGTACCGAGCACAATGTTTGTAAGCATTTCATTACCTGTTAGCTATTATTATTCCATATTTTCTTTGTTTTCTGCTTGAAAACAAGATTTTTTCAAATTCCCAGTGATGGGGAATTTATTCTCTCCCGAGGCAGCTCCTTGCTTCTTTGGGCAGGTCTGGCTGTTAAGTATTGAGCCCAAATCTCCCTCCCTGTCATTTGCATTTACTGGCACTAGTTCTACACCTTAAGGTCAAATAGATTTCATCCATCTCCCACCTGAAAGCCCTTCAATGATTAGAGGTAATCACTATATCCCTCTCTAGTCTTTCTGTTTCCTCAGCCATGCTTCATTTCACTCTATTTTCCTTTCTCTCACCCACATAGGTTTCTCCTTTGACCTTGCTCCAAATTACCTTATGTCTATCTTAAATTATGTTTACACTTCTTCCCAACATCACTCTCCTTCCAATTTAATTAATTGTCCACCTTCCAATTTAATTAATTACATTGTTATTTCTACATGTCCAAGTTTATAAGATGTGCATTCCGTCCAGCAACCGTAATTTCTACAGTTGGTTAGCCTTAATGCTTTTTTCCTTTTTTTCTCCCCTACTATACCTGCACTCTGGTTTGACCATTGTGAGGGTTGTGGATGGGATTCAGGATTCCCCTCTTTTGATCTTAACAAGTTAATAGCTCAATTTTTGTCTATACTCTAAACTCACATTGAATTGAAGGTTAACATTTTTTCCAACAATTTGCTTCACACATAAAGCTACTAAGCAACATGTGCCATATTTTGCCTTTGTACAACAAGCCTGTCTTGTGATCTCAATACTAGACCTTCTTATTGTCTTCTCTGCTAAAATTTGCCACATCAGCTTTGATTTATCTTCCTTCAACACATGATCTTTCATTATTGCTACTACCTTAGATCCACATGACAATTTCAATGGCACAGTTTCTAGGTTTTATTCAAGTTATTGATTTAAAACACTGAGCATCTCATGGCTAAAGACAGAGCCTTGAGTTGTACCCCTAGACTGCTCCCCAAGACTGAATAAGATCCCATTGGTAAGATAATTAAAACAATTTTATCTCACACAGGTTACATAGTATCTTTATTTGTCCTTCTGATCATGAGTGTATTTTTAGGAATCTTTTCCTATTCTTCACTCTACTCCAGATGCACACCATCTGTGGCATTTTATGATTTATTAGTCAGATATTAACCTGGTATGAAAGGAAAATGACATTGTACTGATCAGGCTTGTTGTTTACCTAGCAATCATTTAGAAACTCAGGTGATGTCTGTCCCTTGCTGATAACCAGTCATTGCTTTCTCTGGCTGAGACAGTAATGCCCATCAAATATTGCATTTCTTCCCCTGCATTTTGGGGACCTCTTGCAGTTAGGCATGGCCACGTACCAAAATCTGGCAAAAAAACATGCATGGAAGTGGCATGTGTCACTCTCTGGCTGAAATGGTGAAAATCTCATATATAATCCTGCACTCTCCCTTATCCCCTGCCTTGGTGGCTAAGGATAATTAGTGGTACAGATAAGGTGTAGCTACAAAATGACAGAGCCTTCACTGCCTGGGTCTTTGAAAAACTGTGTCGTTGATACTCCCTGCATATGAATCATGCATATAGTGTGAGTAATGAATGCAATATTTTCTTCTAATTACAAAGATTTAGGAGATGGTAGTTGGCTACTGCAGCATAACCTCACCTATTCTGACTCTTTCTTTTCTTCTGCTCTGAGATTAAAGCCCAAACTCCATAATGCAATAGGATCTGTGGGATTTAACGTCTCTCTCTCCAGCCCTCTTTTGTGCCACTTCTAACTCATTTCCCCTTCTCTAGCTATTCTGACCTTGTCATTGTTCCACATCCTTTCTAGATGAGTGGCTTTCACATATGTTTGGCCCTGGAGATCCAAGTTTCCTCTGCCTCAAATGCTCTTTTCTTCTCTTTGAACTTATTTTGGCTACTTTTTCTTCAGATCCTAACTTAAGTATCACTTCCTTGGGGAACATTTCTTGGTTCATCCAAACTATAGTAGAGCCCCCATTATACATTTTCACAGCATCCTGTACTCTCTTTCAAAGCACTTTGCACCCATGCAACGATAAAATGTGCGACATTTTAATGTAATATATATTTTCTTCACTAGAATACAAACTCCTGGAAGTAGGGGCTTTATTTAATTCACAACTATAACCTCAGCATCTCATAGAGTGACTGGCACAAAGCCCTCCAAGTTTTGACCATGGCTGGATATTCCTATGACATGAAGAAGTTAAAAAAAAAAAAAAAAGACCCAATAGATTTTACACTTATGCTTGAATTCCTCTAGTCCAGTTATCTGATTTCTTTTGATCTCAGAAGGCCAAGCCACATAATATTATGCTTGAAATAGAATTACCTTCTCTTTATAGATGTGGCTTATCAGCTCTCCACATGATGTGTCAAACAGAAGCAGAAAATGGGTGAAGAGGGCAAAGATGATGAAACTTAGCACCCAGCTGAGCAACACAGTCATGAGAAGAGTGACAATTCCAGGTGGGCTATGGAGTAATGTGGTTACTGGGGATGGGATGACTCTAAGCTGAGCTGCTAAGAGGAGAAGATGATATTTAAAAACAATTGCACATCCCATGGACAGTTACAGCCTTTCCTGTGGCCAGGGACAAATTACATATCACAAGTTAGCCTTCTGTCTATATCCATGAGCAGGCCCATGCTTGGTACAAGCATATATATATAATTTTTGAAAAATAATAGCTGCTCTGACAGCACCTAGTTTGGTGCTGGGGGAATAAAGCTTGTAAGGAATCTTGACTGAATTATTGATTCTGCTCTTTAGAGTCAATAAAACTAGTTTTCTGAATCATTTGGTACAGCTATTATCCTAATTTGAAATCTCTCACTGAAATCTAACTTAAGCATCTTTGGAATGGGCAAGTTTCAAGGCTAAAGGGGGTTTTGGTGATGAAATTAAAACTCAGCGCCTGCCTGAATATCCACAGCTACCTCAGTCAGGAATGGGGACCCTATTTGCTTGCATCATCAGTGCCGCACACTGGAAGGCACATGATATTGGATATAATGCAGTTTTATGTATATTTTCAGCATCTGAATACCATCAGTTTTTAAAATACTTTCAAGCATTTTAAAGAACTGGGCAATATTCTAAATGCTTACATTTCCAAAATGGAAAAAAGAAAAGAGCTAATTGGTGTCTATGCAACATTATAACCAAAATGTTCTAGAATAAAATCTATTAATTGCCACTCTTCTTTCTTGATACTCTCTAGTCAAGACTATCAATGTTTCAAAGACATGGGAAGAGGCAGCAGCTGAGGACTTGCAGGTGGGTAGGAGGAAGTGAGAAGTCAGACCTAAGGGTCAGGTGGCCCCATCTTCACTCTAACCATAGTACCCTTTATCTAATTTTGTTGGAGGCAAAGGCTTCTACTGTTATTCATTTCACTCATTTATTCCTCAGTATTTACCAAGTATTTACTATGTGCACAGCATTTATTGCCAAAAAAAAAAAAAAAAAAAGTTGTGATGGGTAAATCTTGATGTGGCCTGGATATTCATCTCCTCCAAATCTCATGTGGAAAAATAATCCCTAATATGGCAGTATTGAGAGGTGAGCCTTTAAGAGGGGATTGGAGCATGAGGGATCTGCCCTCAGACTAATACATTTTCATGGGAGATGAACTGGTGGCTTTATAAGAAGAGAAGGGGGGCGGGGCGGAGCAAGATGGCCGAATAGGAACAGCTCCAGTCTCCAACTCCCAGCGCGAGCGACACAGAAGACCGGTGATTTCTGCATTTTCAACTGAGGTACTGGGTTCATCTCACTGGGGAGTGCTGGACGATCGGTGCTGGTCAGCTGCTGCAGCCCGACCAGCGAGAGCTGAAGCAGGGTGAGGCATTGCCTCACCTGGGAAGCGCAAGGGGGAAGAGAATCCCTTTTCCTAGCCAGGGGAACTGAGACACACAACACCTGGAAAATCGAGTAACTCCCACCCCAATACTGCACTTTAAGCAAACAGGCACACCAGGAGATCATATCCCACACCTGGCTGGGAGGGTCCCACACCCACGGAGCCTCCCTCATTGCTAGCACAGCAGTCTGTGATCTATCGGCAAGGCAGCAGCGAGGCTGGGGGAGGGGCGCCCGCCATTGCTGAGGCTTAAGAAGGTAAACAAAGCTGCTGGGAAGTTTGAACTGGGTGGAGCTCACAGCAGCTCAAGGAAACCTGCCTGTCTCTGTAGACTCCACCTCTGGGGACAGGGCACAGTAAACAATAACAAACACAGCAGAAACCTCTGCAGACGGAAACGACTCTGTCTGACAGCTTTGAAGAGAGCAGTGGCTCTCCCAACACGGAGGTTGAGATCTGAGAAGGGACAGACTGCCTGCTCAAGTGGGTCCCTGAACCCTGAGTAGCCTAACTGGGAGACATCCCCTGCTAGGGGCAGTCTGACACCCCACACCTCACAGGGTGGAGTACACCCCTGAGAGGAAGCTTCCAAAGCAAGAATCAGACAGGTACACTCGCTGTTCAGAAATATTCTATCTTCTGCAGCCTCTGCTGCTGATACCCAGGCAAACAGGGTCTGGAGCAGACCTCAAGCAATCTCCAACAGACCTACAGCTGAGGGTCCTGACTGTTAGAAGGAAAACTATCAAACAGGAAGGACACCTACACCAAAACCCCATCAGTACATCACCATCATCAAAGACCAGAGGCAGATAAAACCACAAAGATGGGGAAAAAGCAGGGCAGAAAAGCTGGAAATTCAAAAAATAAGAGCGCATCTCCCCTGGCAAAGGAGCACAGCTCATCGCCAGCAACGGATCAAAGCTGGACGGAGAATGACTTTGACAAGATGAGAGAAGAAGGCTTCAGTCCATCAAATTTCTCAGAGCTAAAGGAGGAATTACGTACCCAGTGCAAAGAAACTAAAAATCTTGAAAAAAAAGTGGAAGAATTGATGGCTAGAGTAATTAATGCAGAGAAGGTCATAAACGAAATGAAAGAGATGAAAACCATGACACGAGAAATACGTGACAAATGCACAAGCTTCAGTAACAGACTCGATCAACTAGAAGAAAGAGTATCAGCAATTGAGGATCAAATGAATGAAATGAAGCGAGAAGAGAAACCAAAAGAAAAAAGAAGAAAAAGAAATGAACAAAGCCTGCAAGAAGTATGGGATTATGTAAAAAGACCAAATCTACGTCTGATTGGGGTGCCTGAAAGTGAGGGGGAAAATGGAACCAAGTTGGAAAACATTCTTCAGGATATCATCCAGCAGAACTTCCCCAACCTAGTAGGGCAGGCCAACATTCAAATTCAGGAAATACAGAGAACGCCACAAAGATACTCCTTGAGAAGAGCAACTCCAAGACACATAATTGCCAGATTCACCAAAGTTGAAATGAAGGAAAAAATCTTAAGGGCAGCCAGAGAGAAAGGTCGGGTTACCCACAAAGGGAAGCCCATTGGACTAACAGCAGATCTCTCGGCAGAAACTCTACGAGCCAGAAGAGAGTGGGGGCCAATATTCAACATTCTTAAAGAAAAGAATTTTAAACCCAGAATTTCATATCCAGCCAAACTAAGTTTCATAAGTGAAGGAGAAATAAAATCCTTTACAGATAAGCAAATGCTTAGAGATTTTGTCACCACTAGGCCTGCCTTACAAGAGACCCTGAAGGAAGCACTAAACATGGAAAGGAACAACCGGTACCAGCCATTGCAAAAACATGCCAAAATGTAAAGACCATTGAGGCTAGGAAGAAACTGCATCAACTAACGAGCAAAATAACCAGTTAATATCATAATGGCAGGATCAAGTTCACACATAACAATCTTAACCTTAAATGTAAATGGACTAAATGCTCCAATTAAAAGACACAGACTGGCAAACTGGATAAAGAGTCAAGACCCATCAGTCTGCTGTATTCAGGAGACCCATCTCACACGCAGAGACATACATAGGCTCAAAATAAAGGGATGGAGGAAGATTTACCAAGCAAATGGAGAACAAAAAAAAGCAGGGGTTGCAATACTAGTCTCTGATAAAATAGACTTTAAACCATCAAAGATCAAAAGAGACAACGAAGGCCATTACATAATGGTAAAGGGATCAATTCAACAGGAAGAGCTAACTATCCTAAATATATATGCACCCAATACAGGAGCACCCAGATTCATAAAGCAAGTCCTTAGAGACTTACAAAGAGACTTAGACTCCCATACAATAATAATGGGAGACTTCAACACTCCACTGTCAACATTAGACAGATCAACGAGACAGAAAGTTAACAAGGATATCCAGGAATTGAACTCATCTCTGCAGCAAGCAGACCTAATAGATATCTATAGAACTCTCCACCCCAAATCAACAGAATATACATTCTTCTCAGCACCACATCGTACTTACTCCAAAATCGACCACGTAATTGGAAGTAAAGCACTCCTCAGCAAATGTACAAGAACAGAAATTATAACAAACTGTCTCTCAGACCACAGTGCAATCAAACTAGAACTCAGGACTAAGAAACTCAATCAAAACTGCTCAACTACATGGAAACTGAACAACCTGCTCCTGAATGACTACTGGGTACATAAAGAAATGAAGGCAGAAATAAAGATGTTCTTTGAAACCAATGAGAACAAAGATACAACATACCAGAATCTCTGGGACACATTTAAAGCAGTGTGTAGAGGGAAATTTACAGCACTAAATGCCCACAAGAGAAAGCAGGAAAGATCTAAAATTGACACTCTAACATCGCAATTAAAAGAACTAGAGAAGCAAGAGCAAACACATTCAAAAGCTAGCAGAAGGCAAGAAATAACTAAAATCAGAGCAGAACTGAAGGAGATAGAGACACAAAAAAACCCTCCAAAAAATCAATGAATCCAGGAGTTGGTTTTTTGAAAAGATCAACAAAATTGACAGACCACTAGCAAGACTAATAAAGAAGAAAAGAGAGAAGAATCAAATAGACGCAATAAAAAATGATAAAGGGGATATCACCACAAACCCCACAGAAATACAAACTACCATCAGAGAATACTATAAACACCTCTACGCAAATAAACTGGAAAATCTAGAAGAAATGGATAATTTCCTGGACACTTACACTCTCCCAAGACTAAACCAGGAAGAAGTTGAATCCCTGAATAGACCAATAGCAGGCTCTGAAATTGAGGCAATAATTAATAGCCTACCAACCAAAAAAAGTCCAGGACCAGATGGATTCACAGCTGAATTCTACCAGAGGTACAAGGAGGAGTTGGTACCATTCCTTCTGAAACTATTCCAATCAATAGAAAAAGAGGGAATCCTCCCTAACTCATTTTATGAGGCCAACATCATCCTGATACCAAAGCCTGGCAGAGACACAACAAAAAAGGAGAATTTTAGACCAATATCCCTGATGAACATCGATGCAAAAATCCTCAATAAAATACTGGCAAACCGGATTCAGCAACACATCAAAAAGCTTATCCACCTTGATCAAGTGGGCTTCATCCCTGGGATGCAAGGCTGGTTCAACATTCGCAAATCAATAAACATAATCCAGCATATAAACAGAACCAAAGACAAGAACCACATGATTATCTCAATAGATGCAGAAAAGGCCTTTGACAAAATTCAACAGCCCTTCATGCTAAAAACGCTCAATAAATTCGGTATTGATGGAACGTACCTCAAAATAATAAGAGCTATTTATGACAAACCCACAGCCAATATCATACTGAATGGGCAAAAACTGGAAGCATTCCCTTTGAAAACTGGCACAAGACAGGGATGCCCTCTCTCACCACTCCTATTCAACATAGTGTTGCAAGTTCTGGCTAGGGCAATTAGGCAAGAGAAATAGATCAAGGGTATTCAGTTAGGAAAAGAAGAAGTCAAATTGTCCCTGTTTGCAGATGACATGATTGTATATTTAGAAAACCCCATTGTCTCAGCCCAAAATCTCCTTAAGCTGACAAGCAACTTCAGCAAAGTCTCAGGATACAAAATTAATGTGCAAAAATCACAAGCATTCTTATACACCAGTAACAGACAAACAGAGAGCCAAATCATGAATGAACTTCCATTCACAATTGCTTCAAAGAGAATAAAATACCTAGGAATCCAACTTACAAGGGATGTAAAGGACCTCTTCAAGGAGAACTACAAACCACTGCTCAGTGAAATAAAAGAGGACACAAACAAATGGAAGAACATACCATGCTCATGGATAGGAAGAATCAGTATCGTGAAAATGGCCATAGTTCCCAAGGTAATTTATAGATTCAATGCCATCCCCATCAAGCTACCAATGAGTTTCTTCACAGAATTGGAAAAAACTGCTTAAGGTTCACATGGAACCAAAAAAGAGCCCGCATCTCCAAGACAATCATAAGTCAAAAGAACAAAGCTGGAGGCATCACGCTACCTGACTTCAAACTATACTACAAGGCTACAGTAACCAAAACAGCATGGTACTGGTACCAAAACAGAGATATAGACCAATGGAACAGAACAGAGTCCTCCGAAATAATACCACACATCTACAGCCATCTGATCTTTGACAAACCTGACAAAAACAAGAAATGGGGAAAGGATTCCCTATTTAATAAATGGTGCTGGGAAAATTGGCTAGCCATAAGTAGAAAGCTGAAACTGGATCCTTTCCTTACTCCTTATACGAAAATTAATTCAAGATGGATTAGAGACTTAAATGTTAGACCTAATACCATAAAAATCCTAGAGGAAAACCTAGGTAGTACCATTCAGGACATAGGCATGGGCAAAGACTTCATGTCTAAAACACCAAAAGCAACGGCAGCAAAAGCCAAAATTGACAAATGGGATCTAATTAAACTAAAGAGCTTCTGCACAGCAAAAGACACTACCATCAGAGTGAACAGGCAACCTACAGAATGGGAGAAAATTTTTGCAATCTACTCATCTGACAAAGGGCTAATATCCAGAACCTACAAAGAACTCAAACAAATTTACAAGAAAAAAACAAACAACCCCATCAAAAAGTGGGCAAAGGATATGAACAGACATTTCTCAAAAGAAGACATTCATACAGCCAACAGACACATGAAAAAATGCTCATCATCACTGGCCATCAGAGAATTGCAAATCAAAACCACAATGAGATACCATCTCACACCAGTTAGAATGGCGATCATTAAAAAGTCAGGAAACAACAGGTGCTGGAGAGGATGTGGAGAAATAGGAACACTTTTACACTGTTGGTGGGATTGTAAACTAGTTCAACCTTTATGGAAAACAGTATGGCAATTCCTCAAGGATCTAGAACTAGATGTACCATATGACCCAGCCATCCCATTACTGGGTATATACCCAAAGGATTATAAATTATGCTGCTATAAAGACACATGCACACGTATGTTTATTGCAGCACTATTCACAATAGCAAAGACTTGGAATCAACCCAAATGTCCATCAGTGACCGATTGGATTAAGAAAATGTGGCACATATACACCATGGAATACTATGCAGCCATAAAAAGGGATGAGTTTGTGTCCTTTGTAGGGACATGGATGCAGCTGGAAACCATCATTCTCAGCAAACTATCACAAGAACAGAAAACCAAACACCGCATGTTCTCACTCATAGGTGGGAACTGAACAATGAGATCACTTGGACTCAGGAAAGGGAACATCACACACCGGGGCCTATCATGGGGAGGGGGAAGGGGGGAAGGATTGCATTGGGAGTTATACCTGATGTGAATGACGAGTTGATGGGTGCAGCACACCAACATGGCATGAGTATACATATGTAACAAACCTGCACGTTATGCACATGTACCCTACAACTTAAAGTATAATAATAATAAATAAATTAAAAAAAAAAAAGAAGAGAAAGAGGGCTCTGTGGTCCTGAGCAAGCATGTTAGCACGCTTAGCCCCTCATCATGTGAGGATGCCCTGTACCACATTGAGACTCTGCAAAGTCCCCACTAGGAAGAAGGCCCTCAGCAGATGCCAGGCCATGTCCTTAGACTCTTCAGCCTCCATAATTGTAAGAAATAAATGTATTTTCCTTATAAATTACTCCATTTCAGGTGATCTGTTATTAGAAAATGGACTACGACAAACCCCTGATGAACTTTGTGGCTGTATAATCCCCTCCCCGTTGAGTGGGTTGGAACCTGTGAATCCTATAAGATTCTAATCTGATGAGATATCGCTCCAAGAACCAAATTCTACCATAACTTGAATGAACTTGGATGCAGATTTTTTCCCCAGAGCTTCCAGATAAGAGCATGACCTAGACACCACTTGGATTTTGGTCTTGTGAGAGCCTAAGCAGAAATTCCAGTCTAGCTCACCAGGGTTGCTAACCTACAGAACTGTGAAGTTGTAACTGGGTGTTGTTTTAAACTGACAAGTGGTAATTTATTATGCAGCAATAGCAAACTAACACAGAAATAAAGTAAAATTAGAACACTGATATGGATTTCAGAAGCTCACCCTCCAATGGGGTAAACAGACTTTGTATGGCCTATATGATGACACTCCTCCCCGCAAAAAGCAAAGTACATTTATATTTTTTGAAGTGTTAAGTCTGTGTTGCATTCACTCCATTCGTGTTTGGTAAGTTCTAACCATGTGCCCTACACAGGGTGGACCGTAGGATTGAGAAACAGATTTGGTTTCTGCCCTCAGGAGGGCTCTGGTAGGAGAACATGACAACCTCCACAGGACAGGTGCATAGCCCTGCGTCATGAGGAACCATGGATGACGCTGGAATAGGGAGGACTGGCTTTTACAGGGTGTAGGCAAGAAAAGCTTCTTGAAGGAAGTAGCAACAGAAATTAATCCTCAACTTCAAAAGGCATATTAGGTCAACATGTTTTACAATATTTTCAGACAATTTCATCCAATGATTGTTCTTAAAATTTTGTATTGTTCAATGGACACAGTGATGCAGTTAACTGCCTTCTTTTGAAATTGTGGGGCCACTTATGCCAAAAAAATGTCCATATTACCCATGGTTGCCCCCGCAGTCATTTAACTTGATTCCTTAGAAAGCAAAATTTCAGCAGTTGAGCAGTTTGACAAGTTTCACATTGATAAAAATTAAGATGCATTTCCCTCCTTTCCTCTTAAATACATTTGCACTGGGTTTGAGGAAATAGGCCTTGGAAGAGAGAGGAAGTGATTACATTTTCAAAAGTGTAACTTTAAAGTGAGGTGATAATGAGGATCACAGAGAAACTCAGCATTACAATCCTTCTCAATCATTCTTAGGAGGGTCAAGAGAAACAGCAGAGTATCTGTGTATGTATAAATGGAGGGACAATTCCCATTCTCATTTGTAACCTTTGTACTTTGGAAGAAAGTGAAACAATTGCATTTGCTCTCTAATTTTCTGTATTTTAAAATCTATTCCATATTTCTCTTTCTTGTGAATTACAAATTGCCTTTCAATTTTATGAGATTTTCAGAATTACAGCACAAGGTAATGAAAGAGAATTATTATACAAAGGTCACTTATGTGCAAAATAGAGGTATATACACACATACATTCACACACATTTCCTCATTTATATCAATTGATTTATGTCAGTGCTAATTTAGAATTAAACAAACTGTAATTTTGACAGATTATATCTTTCCAGATTTCTTATGTCTAAGACTCAAGAATAATGACTATGGATCTTTAGCCTACATTAAAACACACACACACAAACACACACACACACACCCCTACATCCACACACACACTCCATTGGTTCATGATTAATAGCTCTCACATAATAATAAACAGTATAATTTAAAGTGCAAATTGATATTAAAAGGGCAGGAATTTTTAAAAAGCCATAAAATATAATTATAACAATAGAAAGGAACAAAAGCACACCTCCTGGGAGGCAAAGAGAAAGAAGGGGGAAGGGAATTGCCTATTATACGTGGGACGTTTTGATAAATACAGCAAGAAAAGCTTTACTGAGGAGCTGGGATAACTTCAGTAGAGCTACGAAGGAAGGGTAGAAATTAAAATGATCATGCTACTTGTATCTTACTTAGCTACTCTTCATAACCCAGTTCAAGTAGCTGGGGAACACAGACAGAGCAGTCAAATGGCTCACTTAACACACACATACCTGATAAAGTCAAAAACCTCAATCTGTATTCCTATTTGAAATTCTCATCATTAGTGTTAAATACAGTAAGACATTCTTCTTTAAGTTTCCTTGTCCTTTGTTCTCTGCTTTCAAGGCTAGACTCCCTTACTCTCTGTATTTTCTTGCCCTGAGAAACAACCTTCCTCTCAGTCTTTATCTATAGAGTCCACATTCCACATCTGCTACTCACTCTGTAAATCACCGCCTCCCCGCTCCACCCACCGCCGGCCAAAACCGTTTTCTCGCCAGTGTAACTGCATCCCTGCACTTAAATTAGTCAACTGGGTTCAGCTTAGATTGTGCAGTCCAACTCTAGCCAATGGAGACTGGACACAGCAGTAGGAGCCCAATGCATTAGGGATAAAGCCTCTGCTTTCCTTTGTTCAGTGTGCTCTCGTGGTGACCACCCTAACGAGCAGCACCCTTCTGCAAAAGTAAACTTTGCCTTGCTGAAAAATAACTATCAGAGCGTTCATTTCATTTGTGACCTCAAGCTTTATTTCTAACAATTTGCATTGCTCTTCAGGTGGACATTTTGATGTCATTTACTTTTTAATTTGGCTAAAGATTAAGGTGTTAGTTTTCTTGACAAGCACCCAATTTAACTAGACAATAGAATAGCAAAGGCAAGTTCACTAAAATGGCTTCAGCACTTTCAGACATCTAGCAGACAACAGGTATCCAAGGAAATGAGACGTGGAATATGGTAGTTTTGTTGGTTTAGAACAAAAGAACAAATTGAGTTAGCTCAAATGTATATGATACCTGGCAGTGGCCTGAAGGCCCTGAGGTACTGAAAGCCAGAGAGAGGATCAGGGGTGAGGAAGAGCAGCAGCAGTAATGGCACTATTTGCCAGGCATTTTTCTAAGCACTTTGGATATACCAACTCACTGAGCCTCTCAAACAAACCTATGCTGTAGGAGCTCTTATTCCATTTTACCTATGAAGGCACTGAAAGTTGCCCAAAGTCATCTCCAATAAGTGGCACCACTGGGATTCCACTCCAAGAGTCTGGCTCCACATTTCATGCCCTGATCTAGTGCTTCTCAGGGAAGAAATTGCTTAGGCAGTGACTGAGAATACTTAGATGCTCCTGGGTTCAAATCCCAGATTTGCCACTAATTAATTATGTGACTTTAGTCACTTATTGACCTTGCTCAACCTCAATTTTCTTATCTGTAAATTGGGAATAACAACACAGCTTATGGCATAGTTAGGAAGATAAAGTAAGATCTTCCATGTAAAGTGCTATTTGGAAAAGACTCCTAAATAGGACATGCTCAGTAAATCCCTGATGATACAAACGATATGAAGAGCAAAGAGGTCACGTATCAGTCATGATGCGGCCTGAGAAACACAACTGCTGGGAGAGCTAAGGAATAAGGGATTTATTACAGTGTTAGCTCTTGTAGAATTGTGGGCACTAATGGGGATACCCATGCAGGCTGCTATCTCTGTGTGTAGTGTTGAGCACAGCATCCCTAGAGGGAAGGTGGACTGGCACTCAGGAAGGAGAGCTGGCTGTGGATGAGCAAGAAGATGATGCTGAATCCAGGCAGACAAGTAGAACTCATGATCTCCTCTTAGTGCCTCCAGCCTCCTTGCAGTGGTTGGCCTGCAGAGGAAGCTGGCTCCCTCCACATGTGGCTACATCCACACTTGGTCTAGGACTCAGAGAATCTGGAGGAGGAGCTCTGGTGCGGGTGCTGTCTCGGGCCAACAGTAGACCCAGTAACAAAGAAAACCAGCTCCACCACATCCGGTACCCAGCTTCAACTTTCAAAGTGTAAAGATGTGGCTGTTCCTTCACTTCTACCTTCCAAATATTGGGTAAGATTTCTCTTGCAGCTAACACTGAGGTTCACAATATAGAAAAAGAAATTCTAGGAAATTCATTCTAGATTAGCTTAGTTGATACAGTACAAAGCCAGTGCAGTCAGAGATACCACCTTATGTTCTCGGTATTGGCTAGTTCCTTTATAGTTTAAAATAATGATTCTAGGCCAGTTGCAGTGGCTTGTGCCTGTAATCCCAAAATTTTGGAAGGCTGAGGCAGGTGGAATGCTTGAGCTCGGGAGTTCAAGACCAGCCTGGGCAATACAGAAAACCCTGTCTCTATAAAAATAAAAATAAAATAAAACAGCCTGACATGGTGGTGCACTCCTGTAGCTCCAGATACTCAGAAGGCTGAGGCAAGAGGATCCCTTGAGACCTGGAAGTCAAGGCTGAGGTGAGCCATGATCATGCCACTACACACTACACTCCAGCCTGGGTGATGGAGCAAGATCCTGTCTCAAAATAATAATAACAACGCTAACTCTAAAAAACAGTTTGACTTTCACTTGGAGCCACTTTCTGAAGAACAACAATAAATTTGGACTGGTTCATCTCCTCATCTGGACTTCCCATAGTCTAAGACCATGCCAAGCACCGTATTTCTTACCAGCTTCTGGTCACTAACTCTTACCCCTCTGCCACATTCTGCAGCGCTGAGCATATTCTGTTTCTAACACACCAGGTTTATTGACTACTTCTCTGTTTAAAAGCTCTGTTGACTCCTATTACAAGATGATCACATCCAAACTCCTTGGGTTGTCTTTTGTCTAGGCCTAAGCTGTTTATCCAGCTTTATATTTTCCTAACTTTTTGCCCCCTCGTTATTCTGCTTATACTTTCAATGTAGCTCCTACCAGATTATGTCATAATTGCCACCAGGTGGGTTTATCTCTCCCATTGGGCAATGAACTACTTGTGGGTGAGACCTGGCTCTACCCACAATGGTGGAATAGTGGAATGTATGTAAGACAAAAAGAACAAAAATTGCATGTATCTATTTTTCATTCACTTATTCATTCAGTTGTTGTACACATTTATATATATGACCTTCTATGTGCGAAGTACTCTATCCAATGTATGTAAAAGGAAACAAAACAGCCATGATCACGGCCCTTATGGAGCTAACATTCTAGTCAGGATATCAGATATTAAATAAAAGGACATGTGAATAAATGCAGAATCAGTTATTGTGAGAACGGCTGGAAATAAAAAAGATTGTTATTCTTATTAAATAAATTCAGTTTCAAAATGATGAGTTAGGTCAAGGAATTTAATTTGTGAACATAAGAGAGCAACAGTTAGCCCAGCAGAAAATGGACATATAAATAAATGTGGGCTTATCAGCACAATGCTCAAAATAATTGAAGGAGCCAATTCAATTCCCCATTTAGTAGTTGCAAAGCATTATGATAGGCACTGAGTGAGTGGGCCCTTCAAAAATTACCAGTTAACTTTGAGAAAATACAAGCAAAGGCTCTGAAAACAGCTGTGTATGCTGCCTAAAGTATGCTACCATTAGAGAGTGTTAATCCCCGGAGAGAAAAATCAGTTCCTGGAGATCGGGACCAAGTTGTAAGATTTTATGAGAGTTCTTATCAAAATAAAGGCTCTCAACAAGCATACAAGGTATGAGCATCCACAGACAACAATTTGGTAAAACAGCAGTTGAGTTTAGAGCATTGAATTTTAATAATGGGATGTTAAATCATTTATTTTGGATACAACATATAAAATTCCCAGATGCCAACTCCAGTGCCAAAAAATGGACACGTGGAGAACAGCAGGTATGAAATGATAAATCTTATGATCCATATGCTTTGCTTGCTGAAAGTCTCTAATGATTCATTTCATCACCATGGAGCAATTTCCTCAACAAAAATATGTCTTCCCTATCCCTTAATCCAAGCAACTCGTTTACTGTTCACTTTGTTTCTCTTTTGGTATGGTCTTTGTCAAAACACTTCCCTCTTAAGAATTACCTCCTTACGAACACCACACCTTTGATCACCGGCAAAACATGAATGATTGCACCAGGTAGGAACAAAGGGAGCTATTTAAAACCTTCCCAACCTACTGATATTTTTGTTGATTGCACCTGTTTGGGAATATTTTTCATGTCATATTTTTACTTCGGCTTGTCACAAGTCAGGCAAGATATTAAAACTGCATGTGAAGATTCACTGAACAGAAGATTTTTTATATGCTATGCCATATTTAGTAACAATTGGTTTCAATTAATTTAATGGGGAGTACGGTTTAAATTCAAAAAATCTTTATTTGTCCATTCATTCTTTCATCCATACATTTACTCTATAAACATAGTACGTGTTAGGTACCAGATATTAGCAGTCAAGTAGTGAGGAAAATAGGCATGGTGTATACTGTCAGGGTGATAAGGTAATGAAGAAATTAGCACAGGTTAACAAAATACTATGTGCCTCTGCGAGTGTGTGTGTGTGTGTGTGTGTGTGTGCGCGCGCGCATGCGCGTGCACGCACACGTGAGTGCTCATGCATATGTGTGTTTTGGGGGTGCAATGAAGTCACAATGAATTTCTAATGTTAAGTTTCTGAGAATGTGACATTAGAACTAAGACTCTCCCTATGGGTGACATTAGAGCTGAGACCAAAATAATAAGGAGCCTGCTGTGCATAGATCTGAGGAAAGATTGTTCCAATTTGGAGGAGAAACAAGTAACAAGGCCTGGAACAAAAATGAGTTTGGCATGTTTAAGGAACCAAGGAATTGCAAGGTAGCTGAAGTAGAGACAGCATTGTAAAATTTGGTACAAAATGAAGGTGGAGACAAGGGAAGGGACTAGATCAGGTGAGGGCATAGTTCTATCAAGAGTTCTTTATCCCAGGTACTAAAGGTCTAAAGATTCCAAAGATCCACAAAACTCTTAATACTTTGACTAAAATTGTCTATGTTTATATGTCTGTGCATTTTCATAGTAGTCTGTGACCACCCCCAAAAGTAGAAGAATTAAGATCTGGTCTATTATAATTTTAATGAAGTCTAAAAACTGGTTTAATATGGTGTTAATAAAATATTGAGTAGACCCATCATAAATTCATGATTAACTTCTTTCAAAATCTTTTGATACCTTGGATCAGTGTTTTCTAAAATGTCACTACTTACACATTTCAATCCTAAAGTGTTCATCTAGAGAAACCTACCTGCTATTTGAGTTTTGTTCTTTTCAGGTGGGAAAATGAAAGTTTCATTAAAACATGCAAAAGTTCATAGAGTTAAACTTTTTTGAGATGAGGAGTTCTGAATTAAGAGTTGTTTTATTCTTCTTGAACTTTATATTAAGTGAACACTGCCTGAAATGGGTAAGATGGGTAATTTTGAGCCCTTGATAATAACTAAAAAAATGTAAACCCTTTCCCTCATCATTTTTCACCAGTGTTTGATAACTATTGTATGAGAACAATGGAAGCAGATATATGATAGTGTATTCAATATCCCAAAAAGATGATGAATGATAACATTTACAATTTAAAAGAAAAATGGCCCAATTTCAAGTGTCCTTTCTGGAAGTTCTATGACTGTTTTGGGAAAACTTGCTTCAAATACTCAGGTAGCAGACACAAGAATGAAAAGAGTGAAATATAGTCTTCATCCTTTTTTGTGTGTGTTCTTAAGGATACTGTTTAACATACATCATTTTGACAAACCTGACTTATTTATTAAATAAGACTTATGATCACTATATGTGTTTTCAGGTGCTGCGTTCATGACTAGTGAATTCTGAAAAGCTCATTATGCGAATCAAAACATTAAAAACATCATTTCAGAAGTAATATGTGTCTCTGTTCGCTTCACCTCATAGCATGGACCGAAATGACCTGACATATGAATAAATATTTATATCAGCTTTTATACATTTTTATATTCTTTAACAAAAAGGAAAGCCTGCTTGAAAATGCTGTGTGAGTCTTCTGGTGAGGTTTCAGGAAGCTTTTACTCATGGCAGAAGCTTTTATTCATTTCACATGGTGAGTGAGGGGACAAGAGAGGAGCCAGACTCTTTTTAAATAACCAGCTTTCATGTGAACCAACAGAGCAAGCAATAATTCACTCATTACATAGGGAAGGAAAACAAGCTACTCATGAGGCATCCACCCCCATGACCCAAACATCTCTGACTTTTACACAATTTTATATTCTTTAACAAAAAGGAAAGCCTGCTTGAAAATGTTGTGTTGTGACCACTCATGGATATTTGCCCGATGGTTATCTGTTTGTTTCTAGTATAGAGCATATTCTAAAATAAGCAGAATCTGCATAGACCTGTTATAGAATATATTGATACATCGGTAAGCTCACAACAGATTGAAAAAACCTTTTGTGTGTGTTCTTAAGGATACTGTTTAATATACATCATTTTGACAAACCTGACTTATTTATTAAATAAGACTTATGATCACTATATGTGTGATCATAAGGCTCCAGTTGCAACATTGAGGATCACATTTCAACATGAGATTTGGTGTGGAGAAACATCCAAATCTTATCAAACACCTAGAAAGAAGAGAGATGGTGAAGTGGCAGTGACAAGGTAGAGACAGATTAAAAAAAAAAAAAAAAAACTAAATGTCAGAGAGTGGAGTTAGAACTTCATCTGTATGCAATGAACAACCCCCGTAGATTTTTAATCATAGAAATAACTTCATGAAATTGACTTTCCAGAATGATTTATCCAACCAGAGTCAGCAAGATAGGTCTGTAAAAGGATGTGCTTTTCCTTTGGCAATGCAAATATGACCTCCAGAAATTCCTTCCAGCAAGAAGAGGAGTCAATTTTCTCTCCCCTTGACTCTGGGTTGGCAGTGTGAGTTTCTAGGACCAGTAGGACACAGCAGAAGTGCTACTATTTGAGAAGCCTGGAAGTTTTCTCTGACAGAGCGCAGGTGCCATGTACATACCATCCTTAACCGTGAAGAAGGCAGCCATGGACAGACAGGCTGAGGAGTACACTGACACATAGGGTAGAATTGAGGTGCCCCGCACCACAGCAACGCAAGGCTCAAGATGTGTGACAAAAGCACTCTTGGGCCCCTCATCTGAGCCCTCTTGCCAGCTGAACACAGCTGCACAAGTGGCCCCAGAGTACCAGAGGATGAATCCCTCAGTCTACCCACAGAATCTTGAGAAATGATACATCTTTGCTATTTTGAGCCGTTAATATTTAGAGGGAGTTTATTGTATAGCGATAAAAAACCAAAATAGCATCTGGTAAAGTGTTTTTCTCACCATCAAACTCAGGAGAGATTCAATGAGCTGCAGGCATGGAAGCCAATTAGAATGATACTTTGGGAAAGTTAGCCTGAGATAATGAGAACCTGGCCTCGGGGAAAAGATTAGGACTTACTTATATGCTCAATTTCCTCCTCTCATCAGGAAGGAAGTGGGTAGTATAACATTGGGTTAAAATGTTGAGTTTAGAAGTCACACAAAACTGGGCTTCTAGCTGGGTTCCATCACTTAAATATTTCCTTCCCTAAGACAAGGCTTTCTTACAAAAAACACAGCATTAATCATAGTGCCTACATCGGGAAGGCATTATGAGGATTAAATGAGAGTATGAAATTACTTAGCACCGAGATTCGCATATGCAAGTTACACAATGAGGTGCCAAGACAGTATTTAGAAATACTGCCAGTTGTTCCCCATTCCCTATATTTCTTCTTTACCTGGTTGTATTTTGTCTTCTGTATCTCCAGAGCAGGTGTCAGAGGAGAAATGTGGAGAAAATAGAAAACAAGACTTGAGCTTTAAAAGCTTAGGGAATTTGTGTTTCAAAAGACTCTGCCCTGAGGCCAGGCTCTGGAAGCTGAGATAAAGGGTCAGAAGGAGTCGCCTCACTTTCTCCCACCCCTTGGCTAAGAAAAGAGAAAGAAAAGAGCTTAGATGTCAGATTCTGTAGAACAGTCCCTAAGAAGGAGTCCTATCCTCTGTCTTCAGCATCCCCTCATTCCAGGGGAGGCAAATCCCAAGACTGGAAGAGCTATGGAAACCCCAGATGAATCTGAGACAATTCAAAGCAGAAGAGATTAGGCTCCCCTTCATCATTTTAAGGAAAAACAGTAGGACGTCAAGGCCCCTCTGGGCCTGGAGCTTTGTTCCGTTAGTAAAAATGGGAAACATTTTGAATGGACAACACAAGATCACCAGGTATCCTGTCTTGCAAATCTTTCTGGATTATCTCTGGCTTTCATTGTCTTTGAGCTATTTCATAACTCTATGAGTTGTAGGATATTGGTAGTAAGGCAAGTAATTCTTATCCATAGAAATAGAAATGGCAATTGTATCCATTCAGATGAGTTGCCTATTGCCCCATGAATACTGATCAATTTGATATATATTTGTAAATTTACTTCAGCATTCTTGCTTGCCTAGAAGTGTTTCTGTCTTTTTGAATTTTCCATACAACTGGCTATAACATGTCTTCATTTTACATTTCTATGAAAGTCATGACTATTCATCTGTATTAGTTTGCCAGGGCTGCCAAAATAAAGTCACAGACCAGATGATTTAAGCAACAAAAATTCACTTTCCTATGATTCTGAAAACTGGAACTCCTAGAACAAGGTGTTGACAGGGTTGGTTTCTTCTGAGGCCTCTCTGTTTGACTTGTAGGTAACTGTCTTCTCTTTGCCTTCACATGGTCTTCCCTTTGTGCATAACTGTATCCTAATCTCCTCTTCTTATAAAGACACCAGTCACATGGAATAGGGCCCATTATGAGTATATGAGCTCATTTTACCTTGATTATCTCTTTAAGAGCCCTGTCTCCAAATACAGACAGATTCTAAGGTACTGTGGGTTAGGATTTCAAAGTATGAATTTTGAGGGGACACAATTCAGCTACAACAAGCTCTTCTTAAAAAAATTATTCTTTAACACTTCTCGAGTGATGACTTATGACTTCTCAAAACAGACCCATACAGCTGTATTTAAAATATCCTAACTGGGCTGATATTTGGATAGTACATGATGGACTCCCTTTCCACCACATGTATCAGTGCACCTATTCTCTATCATTCCTGAGTACTTTAGAGTGAAACCCTTCTTTTATTATTAGCATGCTTTTATAGCTCTGTTTTCCAATACAATCAAATCACTACTGCACTCCCAGGGAAGGGTTTTGAAACTCTCTTCATACTTCCTCATCCCTGAACTATTATGTGCTCATATTTTCAAGGGTGTGCAAAATTAAGAAAATTATGCTGAATAAAATTAAAGATAAGGCAAGCTGAGGATTTCAAAGAGTGTTATGAAAGTAATAAAGGGTGAGAGTTCCAGAAACCCAATATCAAGCCTTATCCAGGGCAAGTCACACATGACTTCTACTGTCTAGTTTTCCCAGCACTGTGCTGTGGATGAAATGATGTTGAAAGCAATGTCAAGCGCCACCTGAAAATATAAGAAAAGTGAAGATGCAAGTCACCAATCAATTCTTCTAAACTCCTTTAGTAAATTCTTCTGGTATTCCAGAATGAGTCTGGATTTAGAGTCTGAGAAGTTTCTGGCAGTGTGGAAAACTGACATGGGAAATCCGTTGTAAAACTATGCCCCAGTCCATGTAAGCATGCAAACACAGAGGGCTCTCATTTGTTGAGCTTTCTTCAGGTTTACTGCGTGTTCCCCACCCAACTTAGGATGTGAGCTCTAAGAAGACAGAGACCTGGTCTCTCTTGCTCGTGGCTGCATCCCTAGAACAAAGAAAAAGGGTGGAACATGGTAGGTGTTCCATCCATATTGTTGAATCGAATTTATGAAAATCACTTAACCTCTTTGGCTCTCACTTTTTTTGTAATTAAAACAAAGAAGGAAATAAAATTCACTGCACAATGTTCTTGTGACAAATAAATATGAGAGAATGCATGAAGTGTCTAGACATAGCAGGAATTTAGCAGGACTTTTCTGCCAGAATGCCCTTGGTCCCTCTTTAAATTGACTTCAGGCTTTGGCCATGTAGGTGCCAAGAAAAATCTTCCCCTTTGCCATTTGCAGGTTCACTGAAAATCAAATTACAAAAGGCAGATTAATAGGAGAAAAGGTGGCTGGGCACAGTGGCTCACACCTGTAATCCTAGCACTTTGGGAGGCAGAGGTGGGTGGATCACTTGAGGTCAGGAGTTTGAGACCAGCCTGGCCAACATGGTGAAACCCCATCTCTACTAAAAATACAAAAATTAGCCAGGCGTGGTGGCGTGCACCTGTAATCCCAGCTACACGGGAGGCTGAGGCAGGAGAATCGCTTGAACCCGGGAGGCAGAAGTTGTAGTGAGCCGAGATCACGTCATTGTACTCCAGCCTGGGCAAAGCAGTGAGACTCTATACAAAAAAAAAAGAGAGAGAGAAAGGCATACAAATGTATTAACGTGCACACAGGGAAAATCAGAGTGACTGCCCCACCATGCAATGGTATACAGATGATTATATACCCTTCTTCTTAGGGAAAAATGAGATGGGAAAGTGTGGATGTTTTTAGACAAGTAGTAAATGATTTTTAGGCAAATTCAATGGACTTGAAAAACATACAATGGCCTGGGACACAGTATGTTGGGCCAGCAGAGCAGGCAGCGGTTTCTGACAAAAGTCTGTCCAGGTGTGTTGACAGACTTCAGTCTCTCTTCCTGCAATATGAGTTCAGTTAATGAAAACTCAGAGTAGGGACAAGAGGTAATTGGTTTTTTTCTTTGGCAGGTCCAGACTTTAGGCAGATAAAAGAATTTCAGAGGACAACTTCATCCCGTGCTTTGGGTCGGGGAGGGGAAGGGATAATGAGTCAGAGAAACCTTGAGCCTTCTTCAGTTCAAGGTGTCATCAAAGCACTGTATTTGGGGTACTGGTTTCTGAGCCCCAAAAGCCAGTAGTCTGCCAAACATGCCCACATACTTGGTTCCCAGTTTGGGCTTGTAGTTTTAGCCTCACTACAGCTACACGCATGTACAATCAGTCTATATTCCTCTTGCTAATGAAGAGTCAGACAACATCATCTGAAATTGTTCTTCTTTCAAAGGCACAGCTTTTAGTGTTTCTCATGGTATTTATCTTTAATCTCTATTCAATACATATTTTTGAAGGAATGAATCACTGGCTTTCACTCACAAAGCCTTTAAACACCCCTCCCTCTGCCACATTTCTAAAACTTCCTTTTTATGGATTTTTTTTTTCCAGATATTAATTCCATTTTGAACCTGGCTGAGGGATGACTCTAGATTTTGAAAAAAAAAAAAGCTTAGTGGCCAAATGGAACTTTTAGATGTGTAGCAATTTACCAAAAGCCTAACAGCTCCAGGAAAATTCTCCTAAGACAGACCCGAGAGCGAACTCTGAAAAGTGATAGTATTAGATCTAATAGCTGTTGGCTGGTTCACTTTAGTGCCAGTGTCTGGAGGGAGAGCTGAGGACTTCTTTCTTACTCGCCTGAAGAATTCAGGAAGTTTTCACCTGATCATTTTGGCTGCAGAATTCTGCAGGAGGGTACAACAATGAACAGAAAATGGAAAGCCACCTAGAGCAATAAATAACCATTTGGGGGTACACACTTCTTTCTCTTTTAGGTGTCTCACTGGTAGAAGGACTCAGAGGCAGCAGCCTCAATGTTGCGTATTCATAAGAAACTGGACTATGGTCATTTTGTGACTGATTGCTGTTCCTCCGCCTCTGCTATCCCATACATACATGTAGGGAATCAGAATATATGCACTCAAACTGGAGAGGGAGGGAGGGAGGGAGAGGGAGGGAGAGACAGAGAGGGAGAGACAGAGAGGGAGAGGGAGATGGGGGGGAGAGAGAGAGAGAGAGAGAGAGAGAGAGAGAGAGAGAAATAGAGAGACTGACTCTGAAAATCTCCACCCTTCCAACCCAAAGCACCTTCACAAAATTCAAGGTCCTTTTTGTTTTAATTAACTATTTCTTCTGCTTTAGAATCACCCTCAGGAGGAACTTAAAAACCTTAAACTTCAGAATGTGCAGATTCCCCTCAAGCCCTTTATGTCATTTTTCACTTGGCACCCTACCTGATCACACTCCCTAAAATGTGTAGCAGGAATTTTTTAAAGTAAGAGAATCACTAAAAGGCAACCCGTGCACACACAGATACAGCTTTTGTCTCTAAAAGCATTAGGAATTGAACCAATTGCCAAAGAGACTACTAGGCCTGAACTGTTCACTGGGAACAAGCTGAGAATATTTGGGAATGGCATTGACCCTTTCAGACAAGACTCAAACACTGGGTTTTGTGCTGCTGTGTTAGCTTAATCAGATGTTGGTGTTTGTAGATAGTATTGAGATTTGAAAAGGTCACAAGGATATCTAAGGTTTTTGTTTGTGTTACTCTCAGAGGCATTTGAGATGCAGCTCATTATTTTTCTTCTAAAATTATTTCTCTACTTTAGGAGAAAGTCTCTTTCCTAAAGGAGCTGAGGAAGGGCTTTCGCTTTTGGATTGGAGGTTGGTGTTAGATAACCAAGTGGGGAAGCAGGGAGGATATTTTGAAATCGTGTGAGCTACGTGAAATCAAGTTGTCAAGTCAGCAGGGGGAACACACATAGAATTCTGTCAAAATTACTCTTGCAGAATTCTAGGAAGAGACACCACCAGAGAGTCTCACCTACCACCATCTCTTGAACAGTTCAAGTTAGCTTTGGAACAAATAACTGGCTTGTCTCCTGAGCACCAGAGGAAGTAGTAGGCTTGTATTTGGGGAACTTGTATCAATGCTCATGTACGTGTGTGCACGCAGTATTTGTTTTAATCGGGTATGATTTAGTAAGACGCATAAATGACGTCATGAAGAGAGAGGTTAACTCCCAGTTCCCTAGAAACAGGAAGCAGGCCACCACCACACAGAACCACACAGAGCCACAGCCAGGGAAGCACCAGGGTGTTCAGGAAGCAGAAGAAAAGGCAGAGCCTTCTGGGCGAGAGACGTCATCGAGTCTTCCATAGGAAGGAAGAGACAAGACTAGGTAAGCAGGCTTAGGACTGGCTAGTTTGAATGATTCAGCAAGCTCTAGGACATAGGGGCTGTCCTTAATTGTCTGGTGTCTGGTACCTGGTCCTGGGATGATTAAGCCGGGTGGACAGTGTCTTAATTACCCTCTCACTTGAGGTTTCATCATCTAGAGTGAGACCCCAATTAAGGAGGTGGTTGGGGGTATGGGCTCTGGACTGGGTGGTTGGTACAGGAAAGACACACTTTCAGGAAAATTACTCTAATATATTTTGGAATTAGCTAATCCTGGGAAGGGTAGTCCCTCCAGGGTCAGCAAGGTCACAAGATGTCAAAGAATTCAAAAATAATAACATAAAGGATATGAAATATATATATACACATATATACATACATGTGTATGTGTAGAGATGTGTGTGTGTGTGTGTGTGTATTCCTTTTCTGATTCCCTGTCCATCAAACAACCTTGAGAGTTTCTTGTTTTTTTTTGTTTGTTTGTTTGTTTGAGACGGAGTCTTGCTCTGTCGCCCAGGCTGGAGTGCAGTGGCCGGATCTCAGCTCACTGCAAGCTCCGCCTCCTGGGTTTACGCCATTCTCCTGCCTCAGCCTTCCCGAGTAGCTGGGACTACAGGCGCCCACCACCTCGCCCGGCTAGTTTTTTTGTATTTTTAGTGGAGACAGGGTTTCACCGTGTTAGCCAGGATGGTCTCGATCTCCTGACCTCGTGATCCGCCCGTCTTGGCCTCCCAAAGTGCTGGGATTACAGGCTTGAGTCACCGCGCCCGGCCGAGAGTTTCTTTTCAGTGCATTTGTGTTTCATTCTACCCAGAGTGCAGACTCTACTTTCACTGCATGCTGTATTTGTGAGACCATCAAGATTCTCTGTTTTTCCCAGACCAAGGGGTGGCATTTGATCCAAGCTACAGTAAACTTTCTCTGCCAGAAAGCTGAATCTTGCATGGAGTAATAAAAGAAAGGAATATTATTTGAGCGATTCATCATGACAAGGGTACCCTACACATCAACCCATTAGTTTGCAACCTGGTTTCTATAGCTGCTTTGGGTTTTGATTTTTCCAAAATCAAACTCTTCAGTATTTCCTTCAACTGAGTTTTCCCATATCCTTTTATTAATTTTATCCTTAATATAAACTAGTTAGAGTTGATTTTTGTTCTTTACAGCCAAAGAAACTGCAATGAAGCAGTCTGCCCATAGGTAGAAAAAGTGCTGGTTATTTGGACTTCTTAATACTTACTATCTATTTACAGTGATTCAACAAGTTTTCTTTTAATTATGATTTTTGCACCCTCTATCATAGGAGGAGAGTTAAATGATCATGTAAATATAGAGATTTCAGCTTCCCATGGCAGTTATATTTTCCATTGCACACTAATAATTTGGCATCCTGCTTTCCACCTCAGTCTTCCACATTGCAGTTAGCATGATTACTCATGGTCACTTTCAGAGCTCTCAGAGGTTGTCTCTGAAACCTCAAAGTGGAAGGCCAAGTCTGGTCACCCACTTTTAGACCCCATCACTCACTGAAGATCAAATACCAGATACCACCTCTCATCATCCTCCACTAATTTTCAGAGGTCTCAATGGCACTTCAGGGACTGAGGTGGAAAGGTTAACACAAAATTACTTTCTGGAGCTTGTGACCACAGCAATGGGAAGAGGGCTGCATCAGCAGCTGCTCCGGCAGTTGCCGAGACAATCTACTTCCGCCTCATGACATTAGAGCACTTTGGCCTTTCTTAACCAGACCCATCTAGCCTGCCAGCCTGTGTAGAGTAATTCTCATTGGTCTTTGGCTAGGTGTGTTCACGCTCTGTACATTCACACAAATACCATGTCCTCTGGTCAGACAGTGGCTGACTTGGGTCTTGAAGCAGAAGGGTTTTGACAGCTTGAATATATCCCAAAATAATGTCAAGGCAACTAAGGATTTGGTAAGATACATTTAGCTGTGCTGAACTCTTCTTTTTTATTACTTCTTGAAATAGGGAACATTTTCTCCTACAGAGGGTCATCCAAGAGCAGGTGGGAAGGGTGACAAACATCTTGCCTCTTGAAGAAATAACAGATAATTTTAAATTTAAGCTAAGAGATTATCTCTTTTGAAACACAGGTTGTTGGAAGATTAGTGCGGATATGTTGGAAACATATCATCAGAAGGATTTTGGTCTTAGAAAAGGAGAGAAATATTTGATTTTTCCCCCTTTAACTCCCAATGTAGTGTATATCATTTCCAAAAGAAATATTTATTGAAAATATACCATAGAAATGAGAACATGAATCCTGATATTCCATGTTTTCTGTATTTCGGGAAAGGTAAGCAAGGAATCTCCAGTGATGGCAACACAGTAGTATCATTAGCTGGTGCCAGCTGTGTGGTACTGGCTTATTGCCTGGAAAACAGACTTCAGAGTACTTTTTATACCAATCAAGAAGGTTTCATTAAAGGATAATTAGTATCAGACAACACTGGGAAAGCCTTTCATCTGATTCATCAAGTTCATAAACAAGATAGTCCCAGCATGCCATAGCTCCATGAAATGAAAAGATATCTGTTATCCTGAATTATGGTCAACGGCTATCCAACATCAACCTCTGTGGGCTAGAGGGCCCAGAATGCTTGTGGTGGTGTTTGCCAAGGTCCATTTGATTAACCTTTTGTTCTCTTTTCTTTCACATAGGAGAGGCAAAGGTGTCTTCTGGATAAATAATAGCAGCCAAAACTTTTGAATCTACAAGTTAGATTCCAGAGACTCTGCTGAGCAGCTTACATACATTACTCCATCTGAGGTTCCACCACCAGCAATGCCATCCTGTGTTTTAGGTAGGGAAACTGAGATCATACAGTCTTCCTGCTGAAAATATAGCAACAGTTTCCCAGTGTGCTTAAAATAAAACCTCAACCCTGGTGGCTGGCAAGGTCCTGCATGATCTGGCCCCTGACTACACTTCTAACTTTATCTCATGGTATGCTCTTACTCAGACACTTCCCTCATTATATTTCTTCAACTCTCCAGGTATATTCCTGTTTCAAGGCCTTTTCACTGGCTGTTCCCTTTGTCTGCAATGCTCTTTTGTCAGCTCTCCATAAGTGGCTTCTTGTCCAGGTCTTGCCTCTAATGTCATTTACATGGAGAGTCCTTTCCCTACCACCATTTGAAATGACTATCCTCATCTGTTCCTTAAATTTGTCTTTCTTTAATAGCATCCATCACCAAACAAAATTTTTTGTGAATTTCTTTTTATATAATATCTGTCCCATTAGAATGCAAGCTTTGGGTCTAGTACCTCCGTATTGTTCACTACTCATTATTCACTTACTGTGGTATTTAGGGTTGGTGCATAATAAATACCTCTTGAACAAATTCACATGTGAATGAATAAGTGAGCTTTGGGGAGTATAGGTGACTCACTAAAGGTCATATGGCTATTAAGTGACAGAGATAGAACTCAAACCCAGGTTATCAAAATTCCAGAACTCAAATTCTTAATCACCATCCTTCATTGTTTGTCTGTGGAGCTTTAAACATACCAACTCTTATTCATCATTGCATTTATGCTCAGAGAAATGGGGCTCCAATGAATAGGGGCATGAAGATCACAACTAACCATGTGAAAACACCAAGGGCTGACATTCAGCTGGTGTGCTATTGAATGGACATATTGGTGTTGAAATATTAAAATGGTACTGTAGTGACCAGTGAGGAGCCATTGTTATGAATTCCTCAAGGGTGCAGATGCTTTCCCCTCCTTGAGACTTCCCCAAGACCTAGAACCTCCACCAGGATCTCTACTTGATCCAATAGCTAAAAGGTTTACACCTAGCATACCAGCAGGCTTCCAGGAGCACTTCCATTTATCCTGATGGATCATACCCACTGATCATCATTTTCTTCGCTCCTGGAAAAACTCTGAAGACAGACATTGCAAAAGCCAACTCTCAACTTGTTCTATTCCTTCTCAAGATATACGACCTAAGCACTATCAGCTCAGCTGCAGCATGATAAGGGAGAAAGTCCTTTTTCCTTTTATCTCATCAAATGCTTATTATAAATTTCAACTTAATAAGAAAAAGAAAAGGGCAGGCAATAGTGGCAGTTAATTGTGACTAGTAATTGAACTGGCAAACCTGAAATGTCCTAAAGAAGATTTAGGGTTCTATAAGGGACCATAATAATCATTTTCCTTTCAACTTTAGCTTTTAATTCTTTTTTTTTTTTTTTGTCCCAGGCCTCCGATTGTATTGAATGTTTAAGAGTAATCTGATGAATAAGCCAATGTGGAAACTATGTTCTGGAAGCAGTAATGGCTGACATTTACTGGATACTTACTATGTTTGAGAATTATGCTAAATATACTATATGTGCATTATTCTATTATTCAAATTCTAAGTTAACACATGCAACCTACCTCAGAGCACAATCCTATAATGTAGACACTACTATTCTCTAATAGATGAGGAAACTGAGCATTGTAGATATTTATAACTTAACCAAGGTTGTGTAACTATTAAGTGTTGGTGTTCAGATTTGAACCCTGGTCTTGTGGATTACAGAGAAAGATCTCTTAACCACTTTGCAAAACTGCTCTTAAAAAAAAAAAAAAAACCCACAAGTTTGACTGGTCTTCCAAATTTCTAGTTACATCTCAACTAAGAGAACAAAAGCAAAATTTTTGGTTTGTCTGGACGTTCCTGTTGAAATGATTAACACTTTTGAATTTAAGCAAATAATGCAGCAATGTTTATATGTCATGCTAAAAAACTTGTCCATATGTTTCTCTTTCACTGACATACAGTAACACTAAATTTAAGAGCATGCTGAAGTCCCCACAGAAAATAAATTAAACCTCTAGATGAATCTAAACTCTAACACATGCCTGTAAATCCATTTCACTAAGAAGCTGTTCCTGGTGTATTTGTCAGTCTAAAACCTTAAAGGCTGCATCAATTGCTTCTGGGGCTCTGAGTTAATCCCTTTGCCTGCTCTGACTTATGACTGCCATTAATAGACGTAATGTGGTAGTAGCATGGGCAGTCAAAATCCTGCCTAATAAAAAAACACAAAATTAAGTCATAGGAGGAACTGTGGTGGGGGAAGAAAGTCCCTTAAGTATTATCGATTAACTAATTAGCCAATGTTTATAAAGAACCTTAACAATTAGTCTCACTATATATATTTTAAGGATTGTTTATTGATAGGTGGACAGCATAGAATGGACTGCTTGTCTTGTGGGTAGTGGAGGAGAGTAATGGATGGAATGGGAAATAGGCACTGAATGACAAAAGCCTGGTGATAAAAGTATGGTATTATCTGATTATCCATCCATCTTTCTATATTTAAAACACTTAAAATTCTCAATCTGTCAAGAAAAATAATCAAATCCATCTGTTTTCAATTTATCCAGAGAGAAATAATCCAGGCAGGGGATGACCCAGGTCTTCTATCCTCTTTAATGAACTTAATTGGCTTCTACACTTTTCACCACTCTGTCGCAAGTTATGAGAATGTAGATGGGATAGTGCCAGTCAGATGAAATTTCACATCTTTTCTTTCTTTAAGTCCAATCCCTTTGCCTTTTTACTTGACACAATTTTTATTTGTCTTCTGTGTGTAGTAGTTTTTTTGTTTATTTGTTTGTTTTGGCTTAGCATGCTTTTAGAAGTCAGCTTGGAAGCCAAAGTAAATTGTGGTCATTGCTTCAACAAATCTCTCTCTCTTTCTCTCTCTCTCTCTCTCTCTGTCACACACACACACACACACACACACACACACACACATTATAAAGCAAACCAAACTGATAAGTAACAACAAGAGCAGCACACACACACGACAACTGTATGAGTAGAGGCAGCATGGAAAAGCAGGAAACTAAGGATTACTAAGCACCGAGACTTTGCCAGACTGTGTTAGACCTTTAACATAGGCAATTTAAATTAATCTTTGGGATAACTGTTGGAGAAGAGCATTATATTATAGCCACTCAGAGACTCAGAGAAGTTAACTAACTTGCTTGGAGGCTCATGTCTAGTAAATGACCATATCAGAACAAGAGCCAAGTCTTTGGTGCCAGTGCCCATCATCTTCTTACTCTAGGACAAACTACCCAAAGACAGATTTCCTTCTCTTAAGGCTCTGAGGAGGCTTCAGGAAGAAGGTGAAAATTTCCCAAGTCCTTGAAGGGTGGGTTGGACTTAGGCAGAAAAAGCGCGTGTTTTTTTCAAGATAAATACTGTGTTCCAGAGATGAAGCCTGTAAAGAAGGTATGGCATAGAGCTAAAAAGGTCAATAGACTCGGATCCTAAAAGGCATCGAATGAGTGTTTTGATGTCTAGAGTGATGTATTCTGTATGACCTCAGGAAAGATAAAGCTTATACACTGAGGCAGTGTTGAAAATGAACTGCAGGCAGGAGAAGAATTGCTGCCTAGAGATTTGATATGGGGAGTGTTATGGGCTGAATGGTGTCTCCCCAAAAATTCACGTGGCTGGTCCTTAAACCAATATGATGGGTAATCTTATACGAAAGAGAAATGTGGACACTGACATGCATCTGTGGAATAACAGAAGGAAGACTATGTGAAGGCACAGGGAGAAGACAGCCATTTATGAACCAAGAAGAAAAGCCTAGAACAGATCCCTTTCTTCCCCCACAGCCCTCAGGAGGAACCAACCCTACCAACGACTTGATCTTGGGCTTCTAACCTCCAGAACTGTGAGAAAATAAACTTTTGTTGTCAAAGCCATCCAGTCTAAGACATTTTATTATGGTAGCCTGAGCAGACTAATACAAAGAGAGATGCCTGACTCTTCCTAGGTCTCAATAAAGCAAAACAGTATCTTCCCACTTGAGATCAACACAACAGTGCCTTGTTGCTATAACCTAGTTACCTACCCTCACCATTCAGGCTTTATACTTTAAAACTCTTTTCCTATAGCCCTCACATCAAAACCCACATTATACCAAAAATGAAATGAATCAAGGCACCTCACTGGGTCTCTTCAATCTTTTATATAAAACTAATCACTTTTCCCCACTTCCTTCTTCCTTTCACATCAACCCCAACTGTATTCCTTGAACCCCTTCATCCCAAATTTATATGTTTAAGACAATTAATTCCAAGGAGAATATACAAAGATGATTCAAATATAGCCCATGAGTTCATAAGCAACAGTGAAAACATTTATTTTGCAAGTCTAGAGTCACTGGGATTCATTTCTCTCATTAATATCCCTGACAAGAATGTTCCCATTATAAATGTAGGCCTACATAACTATACAATTAAAATATATAGAACCATCACTTTAGTTCTTTTCAAAAGTACAGAGATCAGTGAATATATCATGACTACAAATCAGCATCATATTTATACATTTCAACAATTTTTTTAAATTAATTCATGTCATTAAGTTCAGCTTGTTTTGTTTTTACACTGCTCTATTTAAAATGAAATGGTTTTATTGTCTGTCTTCCTCCTCTATAATGGAAGCTGCATAAATGTAAGGGCCTTATCATTGTTGTTCACTGTGGTATTCCTAGCACCTAAAATAATTATATTAGGAGATAGCAATAATAATAGTAGATAATCTATAAATATCTGTTGAATGAATAAAAAGATTCTCTATTTCTTTGAATAATGGAAAGTTGATGATACTGCTTCATAGAAACAGATTAATTGGATGGAATTTTGGCTTACATTTGGGGATGTATTTATTAATAAAGTGCTTTTAAGCACACTCATTTGTCTAGATTAGAACCAAGTTAATCATTGGAGGTAGGAGTCAATGCCAGGGTCTAAAACATCAAAATATGCAAAAATACTAAGTGGAAGCCTCAAAAAAGACCAATTTTGACTCATTAGAGGAACAACATATTTTACTAGTGCATATCTAAATTAAAATGTAATAGCCTCTTCTCCTCGGAACCCAGGATGGGTGAAGAGAGTGAGTATTCACACATTAATATTTTTGTGCCTTTTACACTACAACTGAAATTTTAAAACAAATAGTTTTCATTGACTCATGGAGTCGATACAAATTTAACATATGTTTCTTAAGAAAACAGTGGGATCAGTCAAAATACAGAAATGTCTTAGAACATTCACAAGGCAGGGAAATCATATATGTATCAGCAGAGATGGCAGGTGGGGTACTGGAGCCTGCTTAGTATCTCCTGGAAGGGACACTGCTTAGCCCACAGCCCCAGCTGCTGAAACAGCCATATTTTGAATCACACTCACCAACTTGACATAGTGAAGTGGGCTAAGAGTAAGAACGAGAGCCAAAGGAATCCTCAATTTAGTTTGGCATGAGAAAGACATGAAACAATGCATTTCCTTCTTTTGGGAACATAATCTGGAAAACACCAAGAGAATGAGGCAGATTGTACAGTGAGACCAAGGCTGAGAAATTTAGACCGAGACACCATGAGAGAACAGGTATGAGCTGAACATATCTTATCAGAAAGCAAAAACTCTGAGATGGAGAAAAGATAACTGCAGGGTATTAACCAAGATTGGCCTCTCTTGAGACGTTAGCTTACGGTGTCTATGTATTTTGACTTTCTAAGACTCTGGCGTTCACTCAGCTTTAATAAGCATAAGCTAGGTTCTTAGCAGGGGACACTGAGATCTCTGGGGTCCTGATATTGTTCAGCTCCAGCGTCTACCTCAGTCTATGCTCATAGTAAACTCCATTATCCTTTGAGGAGCATGGATCTCTTTTAGCAATCAAAGAAACCAAAGGAGAACAGAGTGTGGGGTCTAAGTGGCTTCCTTCTCTCAAATACTCAGCTATTTGAACAACTATGTCTCTGTGACATAACAAAACTTATTTTTGAGCAGCATTTGTCATAGTATTTGCTTTTCTTTAGCCCTGCCTTGGATAAGAACCCCACTTTGTGTCTTCAAGTGTCATATCACTTTTCTGTTTTCGTATTCACGGCATAATTTTACTCTTGTTCTTGATCAGTAGTTTATTTCTTTCATGTCTTAAGCAGACAGGATACACACCAGACACAAAAAGCCCTAGCCTAATATAAGGATTTATAGCCAGGTGAAAGAATGCTACAGGGATGCCAAAATAAATAATATCCAGAGAACTTGCTTGACTGTCTTGGAAATGCAATGCTTTATTTATTCTCAATGGTTTCTTTGTTTGAGCAGATAAGGTTATTTTCTATCTTTTCCCCAGTCTTCTCAGTGAACAGTCCTATGAATGCAATAAGTGGGTTGGGGATGGAATATATACATGAGAGAAACAGAAAGAGTAAAAATTTTCACTGTTCTTATTTCTGTCCTTAACTGTTGTCTATCACTGCTGAATGGCTTGCAGATTACACTATGGATATTTATCCCATGGTAAAAATAAAGGAAATAGGATGGATTCTTTTAAATGGGAGAACTCACGGCCTCTTCCTATTAATTCAGCTACAGCATCCATCATTGCATCCTAAGTATAAAAGACAGGAAGTGGGAAGAGAGGACTGCCATTTCATAGAAAATATTAATCCTGTTGTTTAATATAGGTTTTATTATTGTTTACAAACTTGATAACTTAAAATAAAAAAATTATATGTGCAATTCCCAGGGAAAGAAAACCAGACCACTTAAATTTCATTCCTATTTGAGAGGGGAAATCTAAATGAGAATTTGCACTCTTTCTACAGTTAAATCATTGATTTTCCGTGCTTAGAGGCATAGTTAAATTACAGCAGCTTACAATTATTATTCCAGCTTTGCAAAACCTCAGACAGGACTTCATGAAAAGGGCCACAATCACATTTGTCACATACCTTGTTCTGACCGGACCAGCCCTAGTTCTATGCATGCCTGGACTTTGGATTTAATTAATGCCTAACACTCAATATTGTCCTGCCCCCAGAGCACACACCGTATTTCTGTAGGTTGCAATGTATACTTTGTTGTTTGTGTCAGGTATTTTTGAGTAAGCAGAAGAAAGAAAATATTTTTGATTTTGTCTTGTTAGGATTACGCTTTTGAAGGCAGAAATGGTGATAAGAACAATATTGTAAACTAGTTGTTTGTCATTTCCTTGCCCTCCTAATGGACAGGTTTTGAGTCAGAAGCTCCAGCAGGCAAGTTCATGGAAGCCTTTGTGAGACTTTAAGCACCTTCGTGATCCAGGTGATTAAGGCCAATGCAGTGGGAAGATGGGCATTTCCCCTATTTCCATGTGAGTGCCCAGAGGTAGCCCCCACAGGCACTGTGTAGCGGCAGGACAGTAGCCTTCACCCACTGCACCAGGCAGAGTGGCCAGAACCCTGTGTGTTCAACTCACCTGTCCCAGTAGCTTCCCCAGATTCCTCTAGCCAGCTAGCTTGCCTGGAGTGGAAGAACACTAGTGGATTTCCTAAGTATGTCAGACAATCCTAAGGACCTCCCTGAATATGGTTCATGGTGATGGGGCCCAGAGGGAAATTGCATGAGAAGCTGAGGTCCTCCGGTCAAATGAGCAGGAACTTAGATCGGGTGATATTCAGGGTAGATGTTGAAGATATTGATGGGACCACAGTTGTACTTAACAGGCTGCTGATGCCTTTCAGTTACTTATGCCTACATAGAACCTCAAAACAGAAAAACAAACAAACAAACAAACAAACTTGCAACTAGCCTTAGAAAAAGACTGTAGGATGGGAAGGCTGTTTGCAGGATTCCTCCTCCTTCTCTTGACTTTCCATTTTGATGTCTTTTTCCCTTCTTTCATTAGTTCACCACCCTTTGGTTCTCAGTATTCTCAGTATGTAATATTATAACTAGCCCCTTTACCTGGTAATCCATCAAGCTCTGCTGCCAGTTAGGCTGGACCTTTCTGATCTCTTCTTCCTCCCTTAAAACTTAACTGGCTTAGGTCAACAGAACAGAAGAAAGAGTCCAGAATTAGACCAAAATACATATGGTAAATTGGCATTAGTATGATAAAGAGGGCGTAGCATGTCTGTGAAGGGAAATTAATGTTTGTCTTGGAAATAATAATTGTATCACTCAGTTATTTCCTGTAACAAAATAAATTCTGAAAAGATAAAAATTAAATATAAAAAAATGTGAGAATTTTCTTGACTGAAACGTGGAGAAACATTTAATAAAAAAATTGGTTACATTTGACTTCAAAGTAATAATATCCTATGTGGGGAAAATCATGTATAAAGTCAAAAGAAAATATTTGTTAAAACATTATTTGTAATTAAAATTATTAAACAAAATACAAATTTTTCTTAATATAAAAATATCAACTGCAACTCAGAAGAAAAATGTTAGTAACCCAATAGAAAAAGTTCTAAGAGACATGAAGATGTAACTCACAAGTGGCATTTAAACATATTCTTTAAAACACTTTGGGAGGCCGAGGTGGGCGGATCACGAGTCCAAGAGATCGAGAATATCCTGGCCAATATGGTGAAACCCCATTTCTACTAAAAATACAAAAATTAGCTGTGCATGGTGGCGCACACCTGTAGTCCCAGCTACTCAGGAGGCTGAGGCAGGAGAATTGCTTGAACTCAGGAGGTGGAGGTTGCAGTGAGCCGAGACTGTGCCACTGCACTCCAGCCTGGCAACAGAGTGAGACTCTGTCTGAAAAAAACAAAAAACAAAATAAACCAAAAAACCCTCAATTTTACTCATAGAAAAAATATAAATGAAAGATTTTAAATCTCCCCTATCACAAATTAGACTGGCAAAGATATAGTAGTTAAATAAGATGCTTTACTAGTGAGTGTGTAGACAAAGAGATAGTTTTGTGAAGTGTTGGGAGTATAAATCGACGTAATTGGTATTGAGGACACTTTAGTAATATCTTTCAAAATTACAAATGTTTATATCCTTTAACCCAACAATTCCACTTCAAATAATTTGTTTTCCAGATAGTCACAAATGTGTTAAAAGACAACTATGTAAGAAAACTCCTTGCAGAAGTCATAAAGCATAAGTTTGGAAACAACCTACCCATCTTTCAATATGACACTTGGTAAATAAGTTATAGCACAATCAAATAAAAGGTGATTATAACATCATGGAAAAGGTCCAGTTATACATGTATAATGTTAATAATGTCTACCATTTTTTTTGAGTTAAAAGAAACTACAGAAGGGAATGTACAGTATGCCTTCATTTGTGAAACATCCTTCCTTCCACCCAACATATACAGTACACACACTTGTGGATGTCTGCCGCCTCTCTTGAAGAACACAGAAGAAACGGGTAACAGTGGCTGTTTTTACAGGAGGGAACTGGGTTGCTGGGAAACAAGATAAGGAGATTTACTTTTCACTGTTGATCTATTGTACCTTTTGAATATTATACCTTGTGTCTTTATAACCTTAGTCAAAGAGAGTAAATGACTCTGTGGTATCTTACTAGTTCCATTTCTATACTCAGAAAGCCCTGTGTCTTTTACAATGCAATTGACTTCACCATGTGCCATACAGCACTGAGTAGGTTGTCACTATTGACTGAAGGAAAGAATGAATAGCTAGCCTTCTCCCAGCAGTTTTTGTGAATGACCAGCCTCACCCGAAGGAGGCATGCGTTGTCAGAGGCATGCGTTGTCAGCGTCATGCAAGTGCATGGGATCCCACTCACCTTACCCTAGTCTAGGCATTTTCAGAAATGTGCCTTCCCATGACCATATTTACTTTAATCACAACACCTGTCTCTATACCTGTTAACATGTTTACTTATTTAATACCTGCTTCCAACACTAGAATTATACACCCTATAAGAACTGAAACCTCACCTACCTTTATCTGTCCTATAACTCCCACTTCCATTTTTCTGGCAGATAGAAAGCATCAAACAATAAAAGAACTACTAGGTAGTAACATGTATAAATTGAGTTAACAAATTTTCATCATAGTATGGTTGACTTTAGATAGAGCGAATAAGGACCATTTTTTTTTTCTCTCTGTATGCTCTGGACCTTCTAATACAAGCAGTGAAAAGTGTGCACTGTGACAGGAGTTTTCAACCAAAGGACACATCAGACTTGCTTGCTCATAAAAATCAAGGATTTTGATGCCTATGCTCCACCTCAAACCTATTGAAAAAGAATCCCTAGAAGCAGGGACTCAATATCTTTGTATTTTTTTTAACATCCAGGTATTGTGGGTGAATTGCTAGGTTGGAGGACTACTGATCTATGAATAGACAATCACACCACACATCCTTACAACACATCATCCAAAAGGAAATAATGTGCCCACAGAACTGCAAACTAATGAGAAAAAGACAAGTAATTGGGAAATAAGGTACTTAAATGCAAACTGAATTAAGAGTTCTCTCTTAATGATGGTAATATTTGCTTGCAACCTGGAGTCATAGAGAGAAAATGGTAAAATGCAGAATGGACAGATGCCTCACTGACAAATCTTTTGGTTACAAGTGACAGTGAGTCCTATCAAACTGGCATAAATAATGAAAGGCATTTAATAATTCAGAACCGGAAAAGTAGTATTGGTTTCAGGCAAGACTTGATCCAATCACTCGGATGATGTTACTAAGGGTGGATTTTTTTTTCTGCCTCTTTTCCTTCCTCCATGGTGGCAATCTAGTGCTTGAGCTTCATTCAGTGGGTGCCCCTGCAGAAGCATTCAGGCTCTCCCATCATGGTAGCAAATGGCTGCCAGTGTGCAGACATCGTATTCATACTCCCATATTAACCAAAGCTGCTCTTGGGGAGCACGCAAAGCTCTTGGTTGTCTTTATTGCTCTTGAGGAATATGGACACATTTATTTTCCAGAAGCCCCACTAAATATAAACACTCCTGTGAATCTCTGCATTGGATCACTTCTCTATCTCCTAAACCAATAAAAAATTTTTCAGAGGTTTTAGATATACTGATTGGCCTCAGTCAGTGAGGGATCACCCCTGCAGAAGGTAGATTCAGGGTGAGTGGAGCTGACTTGTACAGGTTCTCACAAGTGCTGATTGTTAAACTATCAGGAATTTTGCAAGCTGGTTATTCAACACAGATGTCATTGAAGATTAAAGTATGTAAACTTAACAATTAATTCAATTATAGTAAAAACAGATGTAACTAGTCAAAACTCATCACACCTTACCTGTTTTACTATTATCTGTGCCAGAGGTCAGGAAACTACAGCCCTCAGCCAGGTGCCTATTTTTGTAAATGAAGTCTTACTGGAATACAGCCACACCCATTCATTTATGTATTGTCCATGGCTGCTTTCATGTACAATAGTGGAGTTGAATAACTGTGACTGAGAATTTATGGCCTGCAAAGCCTAAAATATTTACTACCTAGCCCTTAACAGAAGAACATGTGCTGACCCCTGATAGAAGCTCTTGGGGTTATTCATGTCTATTTTGTCTGTCTGGTGGAAATATTGTAAAATGGCATGTGACCGCACATCACTTTCTGACCCTACATTCAATGACCTCTCCAACCCGAAATTGCCATGGGCAAAGTATTTAGACCACTGATATAGGCAAATGTTGTGCACTACTGGGCTTTTATTCTTTTCCTATGCCTGGAAGTATTTTTTTTTTAACTCCTAGAAGTATTTATCTCTATGTCACTGCATACCACTAACCTCATCCAAAATGGCTATGAATGGGAGAGGAGTGTCCCCCTAGAGAGGGAATGAATGCTGAGTGGTGAAATTAGCTGCAATTAGCATCTCCAGACTTCTAGATCAGTGCTTTTAACTAAATGACCCTACAAGTTGCAGGAAAAAAATGATACTCCAGGATTTCTCAGGCTGAAGGAAGTTAAAAGAGCCTGGATAGAGAAGATAGAAATTGAGCAAGGGAGCAGGAAAGGTGAACTCTAATAATGAGTTATGAGACAAGCTGACAAGATCTGAGAGAGTCTAAGATGAGAAGGAAAAGGAACACAAACAAACAAAGAAACCAAGAGGATATGCTGTGTGCTGCAAATAGCCTCAGAACAAAATCTATTTCGAAGGTGAACATGAGGAAAAATTGAAAGAGCTTAAGACAAGATTGTGACAGAAAACCGAGGGAAGGACAGCATCAGAAATGAAGCTCAAATGTTTCCACGGGCAAACTGTATGAGGCATTGGTAGTAGAGTTAGCCCCAGTGGAGCAACCAGGGATACAGACACCAACACATCAAAGCGGTAGTCTTAACAATCCATCCCAACAAAACAGAGCCATGCTTAATGGCCTCCTGTGATACTTATGTTCTTTAGAAACAAGCTATGGATATAATGTTCCCAAAAGAGGGTTCAGGATGTGATTTTAGTGGAGTGAAATGAAAGAATTAATTCTGACATATGAGTGGGAAGGATTTACATTATCTGAATAAGCTAGAAAATATTGATATTACTGAAATTTGCAATTAAAAAGAAAGGTAAAAATATCTTTTTAAAGGCCTCTTTTGTGTTAAGAGTTTGTTACCAGGCAAAATCAGCAGTTATTATGAGCTAGGTTTACTTACTTTCCCTTGTTGCATTGTTAGCTTTGTCCTCTGACATCTGAATTGCCGCGGATTTTAAAGTGTTTATTGTTTTTATGTGCAGCTGCCTTGGATTTAGAGAATTACCTGTGCTTTGCAGCACCGTCCTGTATAATTAGTAGCACTGTGACTCCAATACCCATTCATGCTCAGGACATCCCTAGACTGCAGTTGTGTCATTATGTAGCTACGTAGTCAATTTGTCAAAGAATGGATCAATTCATTTAAAAAAGAAAAACAGATACTAGAAGTTGGTACACAGATTTCTTTCTATCAAATAAATTTAATCAATCAACAAATATTTACTGAGCTCTCACTTTGTGACTTGCTGAGCCTAGAGATACAATTGAGAACTTACTGTCTAGTGTGGGAGAGAGACAAGAAAAAAAAAATGTTTAACAACTAATTACAGTTATTTTAAGAATGTTATAAAATAAACAGGGTGCTAGAGAATAATAGAAAGGTAATTCATAAATTCATTCAGTTGTAAATGACTGGCATTGGGACTAACAATAGTTCCCACTGATGTTGCTTTTTAATTGGGCCAAAAGCCTTAATGTGAAGAAATGGCATTTTCATGGTTCAATGGTTCCTAAAGTTGTTCAAGTGTTGAACCACTTGGAAGTTGGAGTGTTCCCTTCAGAACATAATGAAATACCGTTACATATAATGATATTATGAAGGCAGTTAGCACAAACTTAAATAATTTGGTTAAGTTTATGGTACTTAGAGATACTCAATTTAATTAAATATTCATGCAGTAAAACAAAGTCTGAAAAAAATCACAATGATAAGCAAACACTTCCCTAAAAACTAAACCACTGTACATTAGATCCACCGATTTGCAATTCTTCTGCCAGTACTGATGCACTGCAATTAAATCATAAGCAAATGCAAAAGATTTAAGACAACTTTATGGGAGGGGGAAATAATCTTAAAATTGAGGAAATTTTATCCATTGTTTTGTCTGTTCCAGCTGTGCTTCCCCGCAACAAATTGAGAATATTTCCTACACAACACTAACTTTTAGAACATTGACTCTTATGGCAGAATCTCAGTTATCAAGCATGGTTTCTTTATACTCCTGAAATCATACCAATAGATAACTCATACTAATCACTAAATACTGTCAGCGTGCAAACAGTTCTGTAGCATAGTATTACTTAGATGTGTACACCTTTACTGTAGGGTGTTAAGGAAGGACCATCTGTCAGGCCTCTGAGCCAAAGCTAAGCCATCATATCCCCTGTGACCTGCACGCACACATCCAGATGGCCAGTTCCTGCTTTAACTGATGACATTCCACCACAAAAGAAGTGAAAATGGCCTGTTCCTGCCTTAACTGATAACATTACCTTGTGAAATTCCTTTTCCTGGCTCATCCTGGCTCAAAAGCTCCCCTACTGAGCACCTTGTGACCCCCACCCCTGCCAGCCAGAGAACAACCCCCTTTGACTACAATTTTCCTTTACCTACCCAAATCCTGTAAAACGGCCCCACCGCTATCTCCCTTCACTGACTCTCTTTTCAGACTCAGCCCGCCTGCACCCATGTGAAATAAACAGCCTTGTTGCACACACAAAGCCTGTTTGGTGGTCTCTTCACACAGACACACATAAAACTATCATCAGACTTTGGATTCAAATAAGTTTTAAGAAAGATGGCAGTTTTTGTGTTTGAGCTCCAAAATGTCACATACATTTTGAAGTGTATTTCAGAGTCTCAGAGGTTGATTTACGGAGTATCTTGCAAAATGATACTGAGTTCTTTGAACATAATTTGTTTTCCTTCTTTTACAGAGACTGAAATGTTTTTATGTAGAGCTGCTTTTTTTTTTTTTTTTAATAGGTACCCTTGTTTAAGTTGGTAATGCTGCCTAAATATAGTGGCATATTTTAGTCATACTTGGAGGACCAAGAGCTATTGAATTATCATCATTATGTGCAATTTGCATTTGTTCTTTTTTGTGGGCATATATTATCTGCCAATAAAGCTTTACAAAGACCTTTCCAACATTTCTGGGGTGCCAGGTATTAAGAATTTTAATGAAAAAGAAAATCAATTATTGTGGGGTAGCACAGAAAGCTTTTAGTTTGCAAATGATAACCTGCCTCTTAACTTCTTAACAGTAACAGATATGAGCTGATAATGAAATTCTCAGGACTGCTTGGAAACAGAAGCACGTCTTCCTGCTCCTTCTGACAATTTTCCTCATGTATCTGCCCTGGAATCTGATGGCTTTTTCAGTCTCTGGTTCCTTGGTGATTAGCTCCAGATAACAGAAAGCCCTGCACACAAAATTTCTGAAGCAGCTCATTTTTATGTCATTTTCAGTAAACCAACTCTTCTATGCCCACATTTAAATACCTTAGCTGGAGCTTCTTGATCATCCTTAGGGAATCACCTTTAAGTGTCTGTGATTTCCATGAGCACTGTCAAACCAGTAAGGATGATCTTTGCACAGTAAAACACAATACCTTGGTTATAATCAATCATAATACTTGGTAAACAGCCTCATCAAGTCTATTTATATACATTTAAATTGTAGGGCTATTAGTAAGATTGATTATTTGTTTATATTTGTTCATTCATGTTTAGCTTTTTAAAATATAGATATTTCAGGTTTACGAGTTTTCATAATGAGTGAAATATTCTAATCCTGGAAAAATAGTAAGTTAATCAGAATCCTAGTGCTATATATGTAAATTATATTATATACGGTATCATAAATTTCAAGACTAGACATCACTGATTGTCAAATATACAACCATAAAATCCATGTTAAAAGATATATATAAAGTAAATATCCAATGGCAGGTATATTTCAGAAAGTATATAATACTGCTTTCCTGGTGGTAATTTAAATGTCCCATCATTTTATAAAAAGTAAATCTTTTGGTGCATTTTTAAAGTAATTATAAGTATATACTTTAAAAAAAAAGTGTTTTAGTTTCCAAACTTAGAGTATTAACTTCAGTTCAAAAGTAAACATGTGCTATGCTGAAGTTTAAAAATCTGAATATTAATTAATTCCTTTATTTAGGATTTTTAAAAATATAATCGAAGCCAGGGACTTTTTCAATGTTTTAAATATAACACTTGGGGGAAAAACAAACGTATATAAAATAATGAAGAACATTCTGTATTCTTACTTTAAACAAACATACAAATTAAAAAAAAAAAAAAAAGATGAACCATGCCATTAGATTCAACAAATAAAGATTAGTTCAACAAATCCTTAACTTTGGAAAGCAAATCCAGGTAACACTTTTTAAAAATCTACAGAGCAACAGTATCTGAGCTAATTATTTTTATAATATCTTGGAAAAATGGGTATTAATTCTACAGAATGGAGACTTAGAATAACATACTTACTTAAAGTTACAAAATTGCATTTGGAAAGACTTTTGATTTTTCTACCTCGTGTTTTTTCTCTCCACTTCTTCACTTTTTAAATTGTGAAATGTCTTGCACACATAGAGAGTACACAGAACATTGATGTAGTTTAAGTAAAACACACAGAGGTCCACACCACCAAAGAAAAAATGGAATGTTATAGTAACCCTAAGTCCCATGTGCTCCTTTCTATTCTTGCTCCTCACTCACCCAACTAGAGGTAAGCACTACCTTGAGCTGGGTTTATCCAATAGTTTTACCATTTACATATTAATTCCTAAATTTCTTTCATTTTGTACAGCTAAATTACAAGCATAAGACTATCCATGTTCAAGGAATGGTAATATTACTATTATTCAATAAAGGATTCCTGGAAAATACAAGGTGAAGAGAGATTTCAGGTAAGTGTCTGCTTTCAGCTTTCCTGAGTTTAGAAGAGTTCAGTGTGGGGCAATCAGTGGGTAAAGTAAGGGGTGGTTCTGGCGGATGCAATGGTCACCCAGGCTGAACCATAGGACTGTCCAGGAACTGGATATCTAGAAGACATATCATTTAGGAACAGTTATCTCTATGTGATGTTTTTCTGTTTTCAGAATGTTCCTTTTTGAAATGATTCTCTTCTTGTTTCATGGATGCATATCCTCTTTTATCTTAACGTTAAACAAAAATGTTCTATGTTATCTGTTTTCTCCAAGCTGCTTTATTTCATTTGTTTTTTGTTCTGGTTCTATTGTCAATTTTAGAGATTTTCCTCAAATATCTGAAATATTTGGTATCTGTTCTAGTTTGAGATTTAGAACATATAAAGCTGATTGAAGGCTTTGAGCAATATGAGTGGGACATTTCAATGTTGAGCTTTATTGTATGGTGAGGAGAGTAGGTCACTCCAGGCAACCCCTGACATGAAGTACCTGTAAATTTTTCTTCTTGGGTTCTTGAGGTTTACCAATCCATAACCTGCAGGGTTATGGGTGCTAGTTTTCTTAGAGCTTAGTGAAGAAAGAAGTTGGGGCTCTTCACATTCAGCATTTTAGCACAGCGTAGGCTTGTCATATGGCTATTTAATCCCCCTATTTGGGATACCCACTACTCTCAGGGGAATTTGTTGTCTGTCTCTGTTTCAGCATCTCTGGATGATAAATCTCCAGGCTTTCTTTCTAGGGTGGGGAAAGTGCTATTACCCAGGCATGAAGCAGGGAGGGAATACAGGTATTCCACTGATTCTCAGATTGTACCAATTCTTTCTCATTTTATCCATTCATCCCCTACCTATCTCCACCCTCTTTCATCCATAGGTTCAGAGATGTGCTAGTTCCTCTGCCTTTTAAAGATTATGTCACATAAATTGGTTTAGTTCTCAACTCTCTTCTCTGCCAGCTTAGGATTCAGCCTTCATTTATCTGCTGCATTAGTCAATATTTGTTCATCTGCTTTACGCCTTCTAAAGTTTTATATTTTATTGCTATTTTCTCCTTCTGTATTTCTTTTGTGTACATTTATTTTTTATTAAAAACAACTTATTCATGATTTAGTGATTACATATTTTTCATATCCATCATCTTACCCTGCTGGATCATGTCAACTTCTCTGTTATGTATCCACTACACATAAAGACCTCTGCAAGGTGTGGTGATCAGCACTAAAATGTGTAAGACATTTCTCTCTTCTCTGTTCTCAAGGAGTTTATGACACAGCTGAGGAGGAAAGGCTTTCATACACAGGATGAGACAACACACTATTAAAATTCAGGTGTTGTATAAGCAATATCTTATTCCATTATTTGTTTACTTTGGATTATGGTGTGAGATAAGGAGAGTCAAGGAGTTGTTGCATATTTTTGATTTGGGAACTGAGCAGATGTAGAGCAAAGTGAGGTCAGATAGAATGTGCAGATCAGCTCTGTCTAAGACACTTGGCAAGTTACCTAAACTCTGAGACTGTACTGTGATCTAAAAATGACCCAGATAATAACATCCTTTGGACATACTATGGGTTAATAATGGAGAAAATGATTTAAAGTTCCTAGATATAGCACTTGACTCAATAAATGTTAACCACACTCTGGATTACTATAGATAGCTAATGAAGGAAGCAAAGATGGAAGCAGGATACAGAGGAGAAGGGGGAAGGTGGTAAGGTGAAGGAAAAATGGGGTGAAGTAAAGGGTTTATATCTGACTCTCCATGCTTTTCTTTAACGAAACTTCATTTTAAAAGTCACATCTTGCCACTCTCAAAAGAGGAACAATGAACCAATATTGCATTTTAATGGCCCATTACTGAAAGAGAAAATCAAGCCCTGGATATGATCTCTCTTGGCACAGGATCCTGGGAGAGCAAAGAGATGTAAGTCAACATTTATGAGCTGGGGAAAAAAAAATGGAAATATTCTGGCCCTTGGAGCAAAGCAGTCATATGCTATTACTAATTCTTGTTTACCCTCAAGGAGCAACAAGGGTTCATATGCAAAAAGAGAAAAGAAATTTTTGAAAATCACTATTTTCTTTCATTTAAACTTCAGCACTGTATCCATTAACCTGGCCACTTGTAATACTATTTTAAAAAGTAATTCCCTCAAAAACCCCTTCATATGAATGAGAGATTAGTAACCATGGCGTAAAAATCCTGAGCATTCTTGCATCAAAATACTTTTTTCTACAAGAAATTACTTCCTAGCTAATTTTTTCACAGTAATTATTGTTTCAAGAAGCAGCAGTGTGGAAGTTTTCCCTGTGGATATGGGTAAGATTGCTTCTAAATTCTTAGTGCCTGAAATAGTTGGTTGTTCTCTTCAGGGCAGAGCGGGGATGGAGGGGCATTTAGGTTGGATGGTAGTTAGAATTTGAATAGTAGTTTTAATATCTCACATACAAAATATGTAGGCCAGCTTTATTATTCCTAGTGGTGGCAGTTTTGCACAAGCTAAGGAAAGCTGAATTTGGTCCCACAGTCTCCACCAATTGGCTGAAGGAAATTAATAAACTACTCTTTCATATGACTCTGAGTCCACATATGTGTGTGTGTGAATTTCTTAGGTCCCTTTCTTTGTATGACATGGTTTTTCCAGAATGAATTAGGAATTCTTTCTTCTAGCCAATGGGTTTGTTTGACATTTTGCAGCTTGAAGACATAACATCAGATGACTTCATTGTTTTATCTTTCCTTCACTTTTCCCATAGGATTTATTTTTCCTAGGTCTCATCTTTCTTAAAACATGAAAGATCACATCCTTTTCTGATTATAAGGTTTTCTCAGTTTCTCAGTGAAGAAGAGTGAAAGAGTCAAACTGCAGAGGCCCCACAGGACAGCCACCAGAAATGGATATCGCAGACACCAGAAACTGGGGCCAGACCACAAAGGAGCCATAGAGAAGACTTGCCTTCACGATGGAGTTGGAGGAGCCCCAGATGGGTACAAAACCAGTAGCCTGCCAAAAGAGCATTTCATTTCTCTGGAAATATCAATACAGAACAAATTAGGTGGACAGAGCTAGAGACTTTAGAAATTATTGTGGGAGTTCTTGAAAGTTTATAAAAGGACTCTTAACAACCTTGAAATTTTACTCTGAAGAGGACAGGAGAAGTGAGCAGTATTATTTGCAAATATTTTCCCCCATTCTGTGGGTTACTTTGCACTTTCTTCATGGTGTGCTTTGAAACACAAAAGTTTTTTATTTTTATGAAGTCCAGTGCATTTATTTATTATTTATTTTGGTAGCTTATGCTTTTGGTATCTAAGAAGACTTTGTCTATCCAAGGTCACAAAGATATACTGCTGTATTTTATTCTAAGGGTTTTATAGTTTTAGCTTTTATATTTAGGTCTATGATTCATTTGGAATTAATTTTTGTTTACGATATAAGAGTTTAGCTCCCTAAATCTTATTTACGGAAGTCCAGCTATGTGTCAGATACTGTACCAAAATTTTCCATACACTCCAGTTACTTTCACAACAGTCCACTGTTGAAAGTTTTAAGATGAGGAGATAAGAAAAATCAGAAAGTATTACAATATTAAGAGGACCACAATTTTAGTCATTACCATTTCTTGAGAATACTTAATGGACCAAAGTCTGTGCTAAAGGCTTTTTATGTGTTCACTAACGGAATTCCTAGACAACTCCATCAGGTTAATACTATCATTATCTCCACTTTACAGATGAGAAAACTGAAGCACAGGGAACTCACAAATTGTGTGCAGGGACACACATCTGATAAGTAGTCGTATCAGGTTTTGAAGTCAGGCAGTTAGAGACAAGAGTTTGTCTCTTAATCACTATAATTAATTGTCTAGGATCACAGAGCAAATAAAAAATAGGAGTAGAGAAACAACCCAAATGTCCATCAACTGAGAATGGATAAACAAAATGTGATGTAGCCATACTATGGAATACTACTGAGCAATAAAAAGGAATGACTGACACATGCTGCAATATCTAAGTGAGAGAAGCCAGTCATGGAAGACCACAAATTATATGAATCCGTTTATATGAAATGTTCAGAATAGGCATATCTGTAAAGATAGAAGGTACATTAGTGACTACCTAGGGCTGAAGTGGGAAAGAAATCGAAGGGAAATAAGGGATGACTACTAATGTGCATGGGATATTTTGGGGGATGTGTAATGAAAATGTTCTCAAACTGATTATCGTGATGGTTACACAACTCTGTGAATATACTAAAAACCATAGAATAGTATGCTCTAAATGGGCAAATTGTGTGGTACATAAATTAAATCTCAATAAATTTATTTTAAAAATGGGGCTAGAATGTCAAATCTAGACTTTCATATTTTAAGCCTGTGTGTTTTTCACTATGCCTTACTGACCACTGTTTTTGGCATCCTGTATGTTACTACTCAGCTTTCCTTATTGGTCCATCTTCTCTTCATAGTCTGTGGACTACTACAGGGCAAAAACTGTGTAGCAATTATCTTTGTTCCACCAAATCCCAAAAGGCCTATTCTGGCGGTGTTAGTCCCAAAGTCATCTCAATACATTATCTGTTGAATGATTAAAGTATTCCCAATTGAGGTACTTCTAGTCTAACAGAATATGCCTGTTCCTGAAAAGTTGAGTGAGACTTTAATTTTAAATTGAATATTTAAATATTACAGTGTGCTTAATATTTAGATGAATCTGTCAGCCAGCTCTATCTTAGAGTGAGTGACCATCTGCCACATTTTTATTTGTGGAGATCTGATTTTTTTTTCCTTTTTGCATATACTCATTGAGATTTTCTTACAGCAGAATAAATGTTAAATGTTCTTATCTCCTGCAAGTTGATTTGGTACATTGATATAGCACTGGAGACTCTATGTAGGAAAATGTGAACTTGTTGAAAGTGTTTTTGACATTCAGTGTCATAATACTCTAAGTGGGTTTCATTTCAACATTTCCATTAGCTGGTGGTAATAACTTGTAATAAAAAAACAAATGATTGGAACATTAAAAAGGGAATAAGCAACTGTGTGTGTGTGTCTCTGTGTGTGTGTGTGCATGTGTGTAATTCTACAGCAGTTTTCATGAATTTCTGCTATTAAATAATCATCAATTAAAATTTAGGAAAATAATATTTCTAAGTATTATTGTGTGTTATCCTCAGCTTCCTACTAACTACTAAATTCTCTCTATTATAACAAAAGGGTCTTCCTTACCTTCCTGCTTTTCTTGATGGCAATCACTTACTGTGTTGCAAAATGTCCTGATGTATTCTTGGAGATGACGGTTGAGAGAAAGGGGGCTGGGGAAGAAAAGGGAATAGAAAGACATAGTTCTATTGGGAAAGGAGTGAAAGTGTTTCTACAAAGAAAACAAGGATGTTTCCTGAGCCATCCCTCCTGCTGCTGCCCAAACAAGATCATCTACCAGCTCAACAAACACTGAGTTTGACAAAATGCTGGTCAAGTCAATGTCCACAGAGATTCTGCTCCATGCATTCCCCTGACTGTACCTCTTTTCCAGGGCAAGTGGATATCAATACCATCACTGAAGAAGTCATTCTCCTGCTCTATTGTTGTGCTAGGGTTGCTGTACCAAAGTGCCACAGACTGCATGGGCATGGCTTAAACAAGAGTAATTTATGTCTCACAGCTCTGGAGGCTGGAAGTACAAGATCGAGATGTCAACAGTGTTGGCTCCGTGAGGAAGAGCTCTGTGTCAGTCCTCTCTGCTTGGCTTGTAAATTACCATCTTCTCTCCATGTCATTACATCATCTTCTCTTTATGCACCTCTGTATCCAATCTTCCTCTTCTTATAAGGACATCAGTCATATTGGATTAAGTCTCATCCTACTGACCTGATGTTAACTTGATTACCTCTATAAAGACCCTGTCTCCAAAAAAGTCACATTCTGAGGTACTGGGGATTAGCACTTCAAATGATGAATTTGGAAGGGGGGCACAATTCAGCCCATAAAGCCTACAGAAAATGGTAACAATGTCAAAACCATTTTTTTGTGTTTGTGTGTAGCCTTTTCTAGATTACAAATCATCTCATATAACCTCACATCATACGCAGAATTTAACTTGGACAAATTCAAGTGTATGCATTAAATTCACTTGTAAGGACACACACACACACACACACACACACACACACACACAGAGAGAGAGAGAGAGGAGAGAGAGAGAGAGAGGAGGGACTGAGGGAGAGAGAGAGGAAAGATACACACACAGAGAGAGTCAGTGAATGCAGTATCTGAGAGCTCGCACATGTGGACCTCATAGTGTTTCTAAAATTCCCAATTCGCACTGACTTTTTGTGCAAATATTATGCCATGTTAAGTGATACCACAGCATTTAAGGACACATATTTTGGTAAAAAGTGGCCCCCAAAGGCAATTCCAGTTTATCTGAAACTCAACTAAAGAAAAAGAAAACAATTCCAATGCTGGTGGGAAAATGTGGCTGGGTTGAATATACCAGGAGACACTATATATAACTTTTTAAAGATTTAAGAATAATATTTGTTAATGTGATAGTTGCATTCCACACTGACTATAGAATAAATACCTCCATCATACTGTACCTCACTTAACTGGGTCAGTCAATACATACTTTCTGCACTTGCTTTTTTAGTGGGTTTATGGCATGTGTATCAATCATATCACAAAAATATAATTTTAAAATATTTGCAAATCATATATCTGATAAAGGACTTGTGTGTAAATATACAAGGATACTTACATACAAGGATACAAGGATACATACTTACATACAAGGATACATACTTACATGAGACATCCAAGGATACTTACAAGTAAATAATAATAAATAAGCGATTGAAAATCCGGTGAAAACTTCATCTCTGTTGTTCTTTCCAAAAACTCATAGCTTGAATCTGATCATGAGAAAAAAACATCAGACACACCCAGATGGGGGACATTCTATGGAATGCCTGACTTGTACATCTTAAGCCTGTCTATGACTGAGAAACCATTATAGACCAGAGAAGACTTAGTAGACATGGCAACTCAATGCAATATGGCACCCCGGGTTGAACCCTGAACAAAAGGGGGAATTAATGGAAAAACTAGTAAGATGCAACTAAAGGCTGGAGATTAGTTTCATAGTAATGTATCACTGTCAGTTTCTTGGTTATGACAAATGTGTCATGTTTATCTAAGGTGTTAATAACGGGAAAACCCAGGTAAAGGGAATACAGGAAATTTCTTTGCTATCCTTTTTTTTTTTTTTATTTTTTCTTTGAGACGGAGTCTCACTCTTTTGCCCTGCCTGGAGTGCAATGGCACGATCTCGGCTCACTGCAAGCTTCGCCTCCCAGGTTCATGCCATTCTCCTGCCTCAGCCTCCTGAGTAGCTGGGACTACAGGTGCCCGCCACCACGCCTGGCTAATTTTTGTATTTTTTAGTAGAGATGGGGTTTCACCATGTTAGCCAGGATGGTCTCGATCTCCTGACCTCGTGATCTGCCTGCCTCGGCCTCCCAAAATGCTGGGATTACAGGCGTGAGTCACTGTGCCCTGCCTCTTTGCTATCTTTGTAGCATTTTTTTGGAAATCAGAAATTGATTCAAAATAAAGTTTGTGTTTTTAAATGGGCAAAATATTTGAGTAAATATTTCATCAAAGAAGATACACTAATGGCCTAAAATAGGAAACGATGCTAAACATCATTAGTCATTAAAGATGTACAAGTTAAAACCACAATTAGATATCACCACACACATATCAGGAAAACTAAAATAAAAAACAGTGACACACCAAATGCTACTGAGGATGTGGACAAGCTAGATCACTCATATAAAATGGTCATGCCATTGCAGAAAACAGTTTGATGGTTTCCTATAATCATAAATGTAAATTTACAATATGACTTAGCAACTGCACTTCTAGTTACTTACCCAAGGGAAATAAAAATACCAGAGAAGCACTGTTTATAATAGGCAAAGAATAGAAAGAACCCAAATGTTCATCAGCTAATGAACTGATATACAAGACAAGGTATACTCACACAATGGAATATTATCCAGCCACAACAAGAAAGAGGTACCGCATGTACATACCTTGAAAACATTATACTCAAGAAAAGATGCCAGACACAAAGACCACATATTCTGCGATTCAAGTTATGAACTACCCAGAAAAGGCAAATACAGAGAGATAGAAAGGAAATCACTGGTCCCCAGCGGTTAGAGGTAGGAAGAGGGATTGATTGCAAATTGCACAATTGTACTTTTTGGGATGATGGAAATGTTCTAAAGCAGATTGTGAGGATGATTACACAACTTTCTAAATTTACTAAAAGGCATTCCATTGTCTTCTTAAAATGAATGAATTTCATAGTGTATGATTTATCCCCAATAAAGCTGTTAAATATGTTTTTGTAGAAAATTTAGATTATGAAGAAAAATACAAAGAGAAAATAACTAATCATTTCATCACTTAAGAATACATTTCAGCATATTTCCTTTGCAGCTTTATCATGTCCTATTGATTTTAATTTTAAAATTCAGGCAAGTCTTAAAGAAATTTGCTTTCTCTGTTGATACATATTAACTTGGAGAGTTGACTAGTTAGGGTTTACTTCTTGAGAATTTTATTTGCAGAAATGACTGTCCTTTTGTAGTATCTACTATTTGTCCCCATCGATGTGACTGACAGGTAGCATTGCTAACTGGTCAAAACAGCCTGGAAAATCCCAGTATCTGTTTGCTCTCAAGCAAAGCAAAAGCCACAGCTATACTTCTAGCCCAATTAGAAACACAAAAGCTCTGTCTCCAAAAAAACAACTCAGGAGATCAGGCAGGTCATACACTTGCATTTTGGCTTTTCAGGGCAGAACGCAGAGGGCACTTTTCCTGTCACATGAACAGATGAGCATAGCAGACACTGTCTGTGACCTTTGGCGGCCACGCTGTGCAGGGAGCTACCTGCACAGTTGAGGAAGAATAGAGTTCAAAATCAGACACATAAGATTGCTGGTTGGTTTTTATTTAATCTTTCATTTTCTTTTTAATTTTTTTTTTCCAGGCAGAAAGGGACAGCATCAGTACATAACTCAGACATTTTTAAAACTTGTAACAAGCTCCCCATCCCAAACTAAACAACCATCCAGAACTTTTTTAGCTGATCCTGAAAGAAATTCTGCAGCATTTTCTGAAGGTGCAACCTAATATTGTGTTTAGAAAATACATGTAAAGATAAATTTGCAGAGCCAAAGGAAGTTGTAGAACAAAGGAAAAAATGTGACTTGAATTATTTCATTTAAATAATCTGCACTGTTTCTTTTCATGTAGGTCAAAAGTATAGACAAGTCTTGTTTGTCATAATAGATAAGATGAATAAAAGTAAATATATATATATTTATTTAAAATATATATATTTTAAATATATATATTTATTTATTTCACTTTTGGTTGACCAAGTAAGAGGTACTGATAAAACTTCTTATGCTGTCTGGGACTTAACTTTTATTCAGCCTGCTGTGAAATTATAGAAGGATATCTTTCTAAAAATAATTTATTCCAGCCCCCCTAATTAGGAAATATGAGGCATCTTTAGAAACATGCCCACAAGCACTAGAGGGCAATGCTGGACAGATATTACTGAGATCTAAGCAAATACTAGAGAGTATGACTGGATACTCACTGGTTTCAAATGAACAAACTTCAGATGCAACTTTGAATATTCTGTGAGTAGAATGAAGTTTCCAGCGCTTGCCTTCCAGCCTGATTACAGGAACAGACAAAGAGGGCAAGGTTTTCTTGGTAGCAATCAACTCTGCTTCCTGGCTTCATCAGGGCATTTTGCCCAGATTGAAGCTGGGTCAGTTAAAGAGCAGGTTGGCAGAGTGAGGAGATAATAGCCAATGTCAAAGCCAAGAAAAGGTTTTTGGAACAGGATTCAGAATCAAAATTTAGAGACTCTGCAGAAGAAAGAAATATAAAAGTTGTTCACTCAATTGTGTCCCATGATCTCACATAATGTAATGGGCCCAAGGAGTTATATGAAGGTGAGAATTATTTCTACAAGTTAAAAAAATCAATTTGATTAATATCTGATAGACAACTCATAAAACGATAAGATGCTATGTTGTTATGGGCATTATCACAGTGATTGTTGGTTGCTATAACAACAAAGGATGAAATTCTGCCTCATTTTTCATTTCTCCCTCTTATATAGTCTCATTGTGCAGTGGGATCACAGTGCTGCTGAATACTAAGATTAAATCCTCTAGGAAGGATTTGACTAGAACAGTGGTTCTCAAAGTGTGGTCCTTGAGTCAGCAACACCAGCATCATTCAGGAACTCGCTAGAAATGAAAATTCTTAAACCTCAGCTCACACCTTCTGAATTAGAATTTCTAACGCAGAGGGGCCCAGTAATCTGCATTTTAGTAAAACATACACTAAAGTCTGAAAGCCACTGAAGTTTAGGAAACACAGAACAGGTCGTATTTAGAAAATGATACCTACAAATTAGCTGAGCATGGTGGTACATGCCTGTGGTCCCAGCTACTCTGGAGGCTCACTTGAGCCTGGGAGGCGGAAGTTCAGTGAGCTGAGGTTGCACTACTGCACTCCAACCTGGGTGATAGAGTGAGACTGTCTCAAAAAAAAAAAAAAAAAGAAAGAAAAAGAAGGAAAATTATACCTACCGTACAATGCTATCTAAGCAACAATCAAGTATAGTATGATCTACTATCTCTTTTATACTTGCTTTATATAATACATACAAAAGTCTTCATATTGTAACTTTTCTATAATCCATAACTTATTTTTATGCAATTCAAGATGTATTTTATATTGCATTGATTTAAATATTGATGTCTATATTTTAAAGCTAGCTCAGGGATTCTCATTACATTTTTAATATTATTACTGATCATGAAAATAAAGCATACAAATGTGTAACATTTTTGCTTACCAAATAGGTTTCAAATAGAAAATATAATGGACACCAGGATCTTGCTCAAGATCATACAATTAGCATGAAGTAGAAAACTATGAATTGAATCCAGAACTTTTAACACTAAGATCAATATTTTTCCCCTGGTATCGTGGCTACTTATACACTAAATGAAGAACTTTAAATATTCAATAATAGTGACTAGAAAAATAATATTTTTTCTTTTTTCTTAAATGTTTTTGAGACATGGTCTCACTGTCACCCAGCCTGGAATGCAGCAACATGATCATGGCTCACTGCTGCCTCAACCTCCCAAGGCTCAGGTGATCCTTCCACCTCAGCCTCCTGATTAGCTGGGACTATAGGCATGTGTTACCATACCCAGCTAATTTTTCTATTTTTTGTAGAGACAGGGTTTTGCTACATAGCCCAGGCTGGTCTCGAATTCCTGGGCTCGAGCAATTTGCCTGCCTTGGCCTCTCAAAAGTGCTATGATTACAGGTGTGAGCCCCCAAAATGGGCCCCCAAAATGATTTCATAAAATGTTCTGTTATTTGATGAGAACTAGGTTTATTAGAGGAAGAAAGAATTAGATGGAGTTTTCTGGAGATTGGAAGAAATATTTTGAACATTTTGCAAGAGTTAAAGAGGGAATTCAAATGTGGAAAAGAGATTCTGTAGGTGAAGCTAACTGAGCTCCAAACTGTGAAAATTATAAGATTAGGGTGGTGTATTGAGTCCCCAGTCTTTCTGCAGGAGAAGAAGGTGAAGAGGAGGATGTGTTTGGGTTAGGCAGCTAGTTGCTATTAGACCTGAGGGTTTGCAACATCTGAGGCTGAGCAAGAGATGGAATAGTATGAATTGTTGATGATAAATCAATCATTTAGTGAGAACCTGGTATGTGCCAGACATTGTTCAAGCACAAGGAGTAAGGTGATGTGAGTGAGGTACCTGTCTCAGGTGGAAAATTTAAGAAGACACCAAAAAAGGAAAAGAAAAACTCAATAATCAAGACAATATTTTAAAGCAATATATTTTAAAAATCATAATAAATGCAATAAATCCATGATGAAGAAGACAGTAATATTCAAATGTAAGTGGAATCTGTTTTATTCATTTTTTCCTATTTCTGGTTCCAAAACTGTTCAGCATGGTACTGTTACTGAACTTGTCTTTATTAAAAATGTTGATATTTTGTTCATTGTGCGATTTTTCCATTAATTTTAACTTTGAAATATATCATATGAAAAAATAACTTCTTGACGCAAATCAAAACCACAATGAAAAACCATCTCACATCAGTCAGAATGGCTGTTATTGAAAAGTCAAAAAATATTATGTTGGTGCAAAAGTAAATGGTGGACTGGATAAAGAAAACGTGGTTCATATAAGCCACGGAATACTACACAGTCATAAAAATAATGAGATCGTCCTTTTCATCCTTTGCAGCAACATAGATGGAGCTGCAAGTCCTTATCCTAAGATAATTAAAGCAAAATTGGAAAACCAAATATTGCACATTCTCACAAGTGACAGCTAAACGTTGAGTACACATGGACACAAAGAAGGGAACAATAGACCCAAGGGCCTACTTGGGAGTGGAGGGTGGGAGGAGGGAGAATACGGAAAAATGACCTATCGGGTACTGTGTTCATTACCTGGGTGACAAAATAATTTGTACACCAAACCCCCATGACACACAATTTACCCATATAAAAAACCTGCACATGTATCCTGAACCTAAAATAAAATTGGAAAGAAAAAAAAAATTATTTCTCTTGATCATTGAGTTTTTAAGCATCTAAATTTTGTACACCTTCACCTCATCCAAGCCCCAGTTCTGCACTGTGCTAAAAGCTTTACATTAATTATCTCAAAGAATCATCACAGTCCATAACGTACATAGTTTGTTGGGTAGGCAAATTGGATATTTTTAACGAAGGAAATAACTTTGTTTGAAAACATGTAAGTTTATAACAATATACATAGATATGTAAATATCCTATTACATTTAGGGGATAGAAAATATCAACTAAAGCTCACACGCCAGTTTCTGTTTGTAACAGCAATAGTGCACGAAGGCACATTTCCATGTGTTTTGACTCATTCATTTATGTTTCCTCGTGGTATTTTCGAACTTTTTTTTATGTGAAGCATGTTAAAATTATATTAGTCCCGTTAATTGTAGGAATAATTGGGCCACTGCTGAAAGAAATGCTTCTCACAATGTATACCACAAAATCCTAGCCATGGAATTGCTCTGGCTGCTTCCTGGGATGGAGAGACCATATGGGTGAGTGGGCAAGGAGAGTGGAACCAGGTAAAAGAAATGTGAGAAGGAAGTGGTAGTAGAAGCCCTAGAAAGCAACAGATGTCCTCACAGGGTAGAAGTTGTTGACTTTCCTCTCTTTGCATCAGAAAACATAGAGCCTGGTATCTACCACCATGAGTGTCAAATTCAGTTCATGTAGGGTGCGGCCCTAACATCCCAGATGATGCCACCGTGCAGCCAGACTTGAGAACCACTATGCTACGGAGTCCAAGCACTCAGCTCCTGGGGTTGATTCAGTGTGAATGGGACTCCAAGGCCCTGCTCAAAGAGTGATAGATACTCAGTGCTGAGCATCTTCTGTGCTTTTGTTGGGCTGTTCGTGGGTTTGTAAATAGGGAAAACCTATGCGTGAATGGGCAAGGAGAGTGGGACCAGGTTATAGCCATTCAGGTTATACAGGGAATTATTAAAAGGCACATGTGGTTGTAAAAGGGAAGGAGAGAAGAGATAGTCGTCTCTTGGTGGAGAAGAGGATTTTCATTAAGTTTACACTGTGTCATGTGATATACCAATTCTCTTCTCCATGCACCCGGGAGATCTTCAGTAAAATATTTATTTCTCATCGATGGGCTTTGGCAAAGACTGACTTTGGGGGCTCATGTCACATTGTTGAGGACTTTTCAAGAATAGAGATATAAGAACAGAGATCTTCTGTCACATAAAGTTTAATAAGGAAAGTACAAGCAACAGATGCTGGCAGGAAAAGGCCAGAGGATCTCAGCTTCTGAAAGAGTAGGTGCCATGTGCTGCTACCATCCTTTCCGAATAAACAGGAAACCTCATTGAAAGGATGCCTGGGAGCCATTTGCTTTCCCTAGACTCACAATCTGGATGGAATCTATACTTACCAAGCTCCTGAGCATTAGGATGTTACCATTTATGACATCCTTTTTATAACCTCGTGTTGAGATATTTACCAGTCTGAAAGTGGTGGTATGTCAGTGTGGTGTATTTTTCAAGTTGATCTAAATGATGTGAATCACCGCAAACTTACTCACTCATGTATAGTTCAAATGAAGATTATATGCATCTACTCTTGGTCATTTTTCTCGTAAGCATCCTCAGAGGAAGGCCATATACAAAAAGTTGATGAAATGCCAGCACCATGAATGTGTTAAGGGTAAGAGCAGTAATTACTATTTTAAGATGGTGTAGCCCAGAAATTTGGAGGCAGAGCTGACACCTCAAAGCTGTAATAGCTTCATTTTTGTCCTTGGAGAAGAGCTCTAGGAATCTGTGCACGATTAAAGTTGATTTTCCTATTTTCCATATGAAGTAAAAAAGAGAGATCCCGTAGCATTATTTAAAAAGGCCCCAGCAATACTTCTGTCCTGTAGGCTGTTTCAGAGTCTTCTTAGGTTATTTCCTCTCCCTTTCAACCTGGCCACAATAGAGTGTGGCACAGGTGGGTGCTGCTATGGGACTTCCCCCAGTAGGTCACAACTTCTCCCAGGACGACATACAAGATAGTTGGTTACCATAAAAACACCATGCTGGAAAAACCCTGTGGAGAGACCCCATGGAGACAGAAAGAGATGCCTGAGGGGTCCTGGCTGTTCTTGTCACCAGGCGTTTCAGTCTTCCCAGCTCAGGCACTTTCAGCATTGGAATTAAAGAATGGGCTGGAATTAAAGAAGGACAGAGTTGACTATGAGATGGTAATCCACTGAAATACTGGAGAGGGCTTTATACTCTCATGGTACAGGCAGGAGGGTCAGACATATGAATGAGTGAGCTTGGGGTGATTCCAGCCACAGCTTCCGTATCACCCAAGCTGGCACAAAGGGGAGTGGAGAGGAGCTGTCCCCACAATACCCTAAACAGATTTCAGATTCATGAGCAAAATCAATATTGTCATCATTTTAAGACAGTATGTTTTAGGAATGTTTGTTTCATAGCATCAGATAAGCAGAACAGAGGCAGAAAATCTATTAGTGACAATAAATTATTAGCAATGAAAGGAACATTTTCTGACCATCTAATATGAAACGGCGACCCTCTCCTCACCCTTTTACCACATTTTACTTTCTCCCATAATAACTGCCACTAACAAGTATTATAGATTTATTTGATTATTGATTTATTCCTGTTTCCCTGTACTAATAGAGCAAGTAATGCTTGGGTAGAAAGGGGCTTTGGTTGGCTATTGAGGATCTAGAATGTACTCACACACAGTAGTGTAGAGTAGAACGAGTGAATGACACTTTACCCAGTGCTAATTCTTATTAGGATAATGATAAACTAAATGGTTTATCTGTATTTATTTCAGACTACTTCTGTGATTTTGGTCAAATATTGAGTAAAAAAGTAATATTCTTAAAGAGCCTTATTTTCATGTTAGCAGAAGTGGCTTAAGTTTTTGTTTTATTAGTATTTTCTCCACCGCTTCAATCTCAAAACAAATTGGAAAGATTTTTTTCTCTCTTAAAGAAGCTTGATCGAGTTTTGAAATGTAAATATGCCCACACTTCTTAAGAAGCTAGTGAATGAAGTCTTTGCGAACATATTAAAGAAATTAAACTTAAGGTTGGATTTGTAAAATCTCTGTAGTTCTGTAACACGACAGTTGATGCTACCAGAACACTCATCACAACAAATGGTTCAGGGCGTTAAGTCTGAAACTCATGGGCATAAGTTTGTATCGCTGTAGAAAGACTCTGAAAGTCAAAGTATTCAAATAGCATACAATCAAATTCACAAAGCCATTTCTGTTTGTTTTTTTGTTCTAATTTCCAATTTTTCAATTTTAAGCTCGAAGTCCTCATGTACTTGCTGAAAATAACCTGCTAAGCAAGATGATTAAACAGGAATGAAAAATTTATTTTTTGTGCATATGATCTCAGGAATGACTTGTTTTTTAACTCCGCTCAGAGAGAGCAAACAAAAGGGTCAGAGTTTGAAGTAAAGGGTCAAATTTATAACAGGTGGCTCTAAAAAAGATTAAAAGTTTGGGAATATTGTAATAGGAAAAGTTAGTATGCTGGAAGTCCGTGAGAGTTTGCCTTTGTGTGTGTGTAATACTATAAATTTTTGTTTCTTATTTTTTAAAATATTTTTCAATTTAAATTTTATTTTATTTATTTATTTATGTTTTGAGATGAAGTTTTGCTCTTGTTGCCCAGGCAGGAGTGCAATGGTGTGATCTTGGCTCACTGCAACTTCCACCTCCTGGGTTCAAGCAATTCTCCTGTCTCAGCCTCCCAAGTAGCTGGGATTACAGGCATGTGCCACCATGCCCAGCTATTTTTTTGTATTTAGCAGAGACGGGGTTTCACCATTTTAGTCAGGCTGGTCTCAAACTTCTGATCTCAGGTGATCCAACTGCCTCAGCCTCCCAAAGTGCTGGGATTACAGGCATGCGCCATCACACCTGGTCTATCTTATTTTGTTTTTTTAGAGACAAAGTCTCACTTTGTTGCCCAGGCTGAAGTGCAGTAGGTCTTCACAGGTCCAATTATAAAGCACTACAGCCTTTACTTCCTGGCCCCACACTATCTTCTCACTTTAGCTTCCCAAATAGCGGGGACTGCAGGTGTGCACCACCACACCTGGCTTATTCTTTCCTAATTTTTATCTCGTGTTACTGTAATATTAGGGTCATGTTAAAGAATTCTAAACATCCCTAACACCATACACGTGAACTTCAAGGTAAAATTGAATCTTGTAGATACTTTGATATTCCAAACAAAGAATCAACTGAACGTTTCGGCTACATAACCATGACCTTCCTGTGTCCCATTAGGAGGGTTAGTAGCACAGAAAATCGATCTCCTTAAATGCTGACATAGCAAATCCAGCTACTTTGTGCAAGATATTAACAACATAATAAATAACAACAAAAACTTGAATGAAAAATTAATGCATAAGTCTTTGTCTTCAAACTTAAGAAAAGTGAGATTGTTGAATTAAAAAATGAGTACTCTTCACTCTCATGACATATATTGCCATATTTTTTCCAGATATCCAATGTGCATTTGTATTTCATCAGCAATGTGTTAGTCTATCCAACTTTGCTTTTTATTAGTGTTAAGCATGATGATTTAAAAAATCTGTCTACTTATTAATTCCATTTTTGCTTAATAGTACAGGTCAACGTTTTTTAACCTAGTGACCCATAAATGCTTTTTTTATTGTAGCAACATATACACAACATAAAATTTACCATTTTAACCATTTTAAGTGTATAAATAAGTGGCATTAATTACATTAACGATGTTGTGCAAGAAGCTTCATTATCTGTTTACGGAACTTTTTCATCATCCTCAACAGAAACTATGCCCATTAAGCAACAACTTTCCTTTTCCTAGTAACCTCTATGCTCCTTTCTGTCTATGAACTTGCCTGCTCTAGGTACTTCAAATAAGCAGAATTATACAACATTTGTTGTTTTGTGTTTAGGTTACTTCACATAGCATGTTTTTAAGGTTCATCCATGTTGTAGCATGTGTGTCAGAATTTCATTCATTTTTAATGTTGACTAATATTCCATTGAATATATATATCTATACACATATATATACACATATATATGTGTATATATAATCTTTTGTTTATCCATAAGCCAAGACACTAGAGGAGAAAGTCTAATCACATCTTATTAGAGGAGAGAGAAATTTTGCTTCTGAGAAGGAAGAAAACCAAGCAAAGCAGGCAGGCTTAGAAACAGGGAAATGCAAGTGAGATGGAGGAAGGCTGGCACCGATTTGGTGGTGAGGGGCATGGGAAGTGCCTTGGTTGGAGGGTAACCAATGGGCATTTTATAGATGCAGACATCTAATGTTCACTTTTAAACTCCTCTCCCAAATCATTTCCACATCTTTAGTAAAATCACCCATTATACTCACTTGTGCATAGCATGGGTAACTTTATTCCTTTATCTATCTTTCAGCATTGGAATTAAAGAACGGACTGAACTTTCTGTCAGATTCAGAAGAAGGACACAGTTGACTATGAGATGGTAATCCACTGAAATATTGGAGAGGGCTTTATACTCTCATGGTACAGGCATGAGGGTCAGGCCAATCGTATCCATACTTCAAGGGGCCCCAATTCACATACAAGGTCTATGTATTTCTCGCTGCATTTTGTAGGGGAGAATTGTGAAGACTTGCTTCACCAGCCAGACCCAAAAAACCACCACCAAATAGTTCTTACAATAGGGTGTGCGCTCCTTGAAAAGAACATGAGGGCCACTTGGGAAAATTTCCTTTGAAGCCCATTCAAATGTACCAAGAACCATAAGATCCAACTACACCAGAATTTCAGAGAAAATCTCCTGGCATCTCTTTAAAATAGTTGTTTTGGAAAGCCGCTCCAAATTGTATAATTTTGAGCAGGCAATTCTGGAACAGAGCTCTGGTGCACGTCCCACAAAAAATAGCCCAGCATGTGGATACATGTGCACTGTGTAGAGAAATAAAGAACAAGCCAAGTGTTTGCTTTAGAAATTACTAAAATTCCAGGGGAAAGACTCCTGCTTGGTTACCTTTATTCGCTTCGAGTTAACTATTTTAAGAGAGCCTTCGCCTTAACTATCAGAAGATTTTCTCCTGGTTGGTATTCATAACCTTTGCATTGACACATTAGGCTTTCTATTCCACTTCCTTTTGTGCTTTTCAACACTCATTCCTGTCCTCACCACACACACACACACACACACACACACACACACACACACACACACACACACACACACATATTCTTCGTGATCATTCTCTAACTTTTTTGCTGCCTTTTGCCATGAATACACTCACGTTATCTCATCTTTCTCATAACCTTCCTCTCTTTTGAAAAACAAAAAAAAATCTGTTAAGATATTGATTTGGACATCATTAACAAGCAGCAGTGGCTTCAGTGACTGACATGTTTGCGATAGGATGTGAATCCTTATCAGCAATCAGCCTGATGAAGGAAAAAGGCACCAAAACAAATAAATGAAGGGGTCTATGACATTATTAGGAAATGGGTTTTCAAGTGCTGTTCCCAGCAGGTTTGTTATGGGGCCATGTCACATATTATGTTTATCATTCACTTCTCTGGAATCACCGACTTGGGCTGATGGCAGTCCTGCCCTCTCAGGCATGGCTCTGAATTACAGGAAAGGTAAACGGATCAGAGAGAGTAATCAAACCCTGTCTAGTGTAATTACTTGAACTCATTTTATGGGTATCCTTGTTCATATGACCTTGCTTAATTCTCAGTACACAACTTGATGCTCCCCCTTTAATGACACATACACCTGAAGAATTCTAGCACAGGGAATTGGAAATCGTGCATCCTGCATGACGCTGTGCCTTCTGCCAGTCTGTGGTACTTTCTGATCCTGTGTGAATAGATCTCAGAAACACGAGAAGATGAATTTAGGAAGGTTGAAATTTAGATCGTACACATGTAAATCAAATTTCTAAAAATTAAATTAATAAACAACTTTCAATGGATTTATTTATTTTTCTCTTGTTCAACCAACCAATTAGCCTTCTAGGAATTATCTGACACATTCCTTGCCCTTGAGTTTCCTTTTGCAGGGAAAGATCTGTATTTATAAATGAATACTACTATACAATACGCTTGGATAATTGCTGTGATTAAAGTCTGCTTTCAAAGCTAGGAGTTGAATCTGGGCTGATAGAAAAAATCCTCAAGTAGATAAGTTCATCCTGGATACCTTTTCACATCTCATTCCTATTCATGCTTTTCCTTTGGCATTCTTTATTGTATTCATGAATATGAATATAATGCTGAATGCAGAATACATGGTCCCTCTTTCTATGGAGTTTATAATCCAAAGACAAAGGCAACAGAATCATGTCTTGTGTTTATTAATAATTCCACCACCAACAAAATAGCAATCCTAGTAATAGTGTTGGCAAATATTTCTTAGACAATTGATATGGGTTGTGGTACTGTTCTAAGCTAATAAATATATTTAATGCTCACAGCATTCTGATGTGGGTATTCTTATTATCCCACCTTTTTACACATGAGAAAACTGAGGAACAAGAACATTATAATGTGCCCAAGGTCTTAGGAGAGGAGTTACCCTGTGAATCTGGGCTGTCTTACATCAGACAGTATTCCACTTCATCTCTCTTTCTGATTGTCAGCACTGGTGTTCCCGTTGAACCTGATTCTTCTCCAAGTTCTGTTCTGATAGAAGAGCAAGTGAAAACCAGCAGAAAATCTTCACATGGAGTGAACAAGAGTGACCCAATGAGGACTTAGGAGGGTTCAGTCAATAAACAGAATAGGAGAGGCAGGGAACAAAGTTGTAATTGGGAGACCCTGAAATTAGGTAAATCTCTAAAAACATTCTGTTGTATCTTTAAACAATTGATAAAAAGCATAATCTAAATTTTTATTGATAATTACGGCATACCATCATGAACAATGATTAGTTATCAATGATCATCTTAGTTATTTAAGGGCAGAATAACTTACATTAAACAAGTGGATATCTTGAATCCATTCAAAATATTTTTCTATCACTTCTTTTGATGTGAGCCTTACTCTTACCAGTTTGTCCACCTTGCAGTAGCACTTCCTCTAGCATTTTTGAGCTTCTAAATTTTGAGAAGTTGGTAACTCAACCAGATTTCTAAAATTGTATTTAAAATGAGATAATCAGCTGTGGATAAGACTTGTTCTCTGGTGACTTGCATTCTAATTTGGTCATCACTGATAACTACATGACTCAAGAGACACACAGATTATATATTACAGAACTCCAGATGGTACAACTGAAGTAGAACAAGATGTGAACGGCTACCATTGGAGGAAACAATGCATCAACTCTGAAACTATTTCAAAAACAATGATTTGACTTTGCCTGTGAGTGTGTTTCGAAACAGAAAGTTGATGTACTATTAAATATGGTTTATTGTCTTCCACTCCTGGGATGGTAGATTAGATTCTTTTTACATGCCAACTTTGACACACAGTTAGAATCTTTGTGGAGAGTGAGGTTGAAAAGAACTATGAGGAAAGAATATGCAAAGAAAAATGAGCAATATTTGTCATATTTTCTGGATGGGGTAGTTGCTATGGTCTGAATGTTTATGTGCCCCTGGAATTCACATGTTGCAATCTTAACCCCCAAGGTGATGGTATTGGGGGTGGAACCTTTGGAAGGTGATTAGGTCACCAGGGCAGAGCCCTCGTGAAAGGGAGCAGACCCCTTGTAAAAGAGGCCCCAGAGAGCTGCTTCACCTTTTCCACCAAGGGAGGGCACCACCGTGAGTAGCCTTTGCTATGACCTCCCAGACACCAAATCTGCGGACACCATGATCTTAGATTTCCCAGTCTCCAGAAATGTTGTTTATAAGCCACCCAGCTTACGGTGTTTTATTGTAGCAGCCCAAACAGACTAAAACTGTAGTTGCACTGTATATATAGAGTGTATTTGCTGAACCTATTTTGTATCACCCTTATAAAAAAGATGCCTGGACAAAAGATGTTTCTTTACAGAAAAGGCAAATACTGCATGCTCTGACCCGCTTCTGGGTCACGGATATCAGGGTAGATGAAAATAATCTTTTCTCAAGGTGTTTGGGGACCTGGAAAATTCTAAAAATGGTCTGTTTGTGCCCTAACTTTCTTAGCACTGGAGCTGAGTATACTTACAGTTCCTTGGTTACTCAGCTATGTGAGTCCCTGTGAAAGTGAAATTTAGCTTCATGTTGGTAAGTGGCAGCTTCATTGATAACTGGGATCAATGAGCATTATAATTATTTTGTTTCTAGGTTTTTAAAAACTAAATGCACGTAAAAAGTTGTTTCATCATTGCATCTCCCCAAGGAGCTATAGAAAACATAATGAAAGCATTACAATAACTAAAATTTTCATCAGAAATCTCATATTACAAGTCCTTTGAAAAGCCAAATAGCAATACACGAAGAACTGAAAAGCAATGAAGGAATAGATCTAAATCCTGTTCTTCCTGCTAGAGTATTAATAAAAAGAAATAAAGATCAGCTTGGTAATGCGACTTAAACTGTTTCCATCTTTTATTACTTCTTTTCACTGTCTAAAATAGCCCATTTTCTTGAGGATCCAAAAGGCTTAAAATATGCTGACTTAATGCCTATGCTGAGCGACTGTGGGTGTAATTGTGACATTTCTCCAGATCTTTGGCATTTTGTCCATTTATATATCATCACCATGGCTACTGTGATAACATTTAAAATAATTCCAGTGTAAATCTGACAGCACCTCATTAGATTTTCTTAGAATCGTGTAATTAGGTAAGAAAAGACCGCTGATTGAGCAGGTTAGAACAGCCCGAGACGGGATTACATTTCACAACTAACAATCACAACATTCCTTCTTAAAAACTCTCCCTAATTTAGCGGATGCTCCTGTCAGCTGAGGATCAGGAGACCGTGGTTTTAAAACTTAAGGCTTCAGTGGAGAAAACACTGAGATACCATTTCCTGCCTTTGAGGCATGGGTAACTAGAAAGAGTTGTCACTGCTTTCCTTTTTCCCAGCCAAGGGACTTGGAGATGCTTTGATGCTGGCTTCAGAAAAGCTTAGAATCCTATAAAGGTTAAGTCCCTGGATCTTAACACTGTCTCCTGATTCCTGGCTGAGAGGAGCATCTGCTAAATTAGAGAAGGCTTTTGAGAAAGAAAGTCGAGATTGTTAATCATGAAAGGTAATCCTGTCTCAGGCTCAGATAATCTTCAAACTGTAATTTACCATCTTTATTTTTCTTAACAAATTGAATATAATTAAGAAAGATAAAAATGTCATTAAATCAAGGTTCTCTCAGGACAGAAAGCCATCTACCAACAGAAATGGCACAAACCTGATTCATTTTCTTAATAATCTTTAAATCTACAGCATGTTCTTGGGCCCAGAGGTGAAGTTAAAGTTAAGTACAATTTTTATTTTTAAACAAATGCATTCTGTATTCTGAAGAGGTAAGCTGCAGGAAAGCTATTTAAGCTGCCACCATGGCTGCATTGTTTGCAAAAAGGCGTCATAAATGCTCAGTTTGATGATCTTTGGGGTTTTAACTGGGGGAGAATGTTTACACTCTTGAAATATTCTATAATGAGGAAGAATTCAGACTAATTGGCACACCTAATAGAGGAGCTGATGAGTTCATACAAATAAATCAACTCTGTTATCTGACACAGATTTCACAACTGTGGCCTTTCTTAAGAGAGCTCTATTCAATTTTATAACAGAGCAAAAAAAAAAAAAAAAAAGCAGACAAAATCAATTTGTTATTGTTCTCAAAAGTGTTGCTCTCCACTGTGGAATTGACTTATAAAATTTGTGCTTAGAATCAAATTATCCAGTCTGAGAGGGGAATCTAGATAGAGGCACCTACCATACCAAAAGAACAAGTAGAAGAGAGTCATCCAGAACCACACTACATGCCTGCATGGTATTCATCATAACTTGGTGCTTTGTATGAAATTGATGTTCAAATAGAATGGATTTTTCACTGATGCCAGTATTTTATTCCCTCTGCTTTTTCTCAAAGTGGTGCATTCCTGATTATTCATGAATCAAATTTAGAGAAATAAAGGATGACCCCTTCAGACCTTTACAACCCTGCCTGACTTGACATCAGTTGTAATCAAGGGGGTGGAGGGTGTGCAATTTGATTTATGAAGACACATTTGGTTGTCACAATGGGGCGTCAGGTAGGAGTAGGGAGTGTAAATGAGTCCAAAGCTGGTACTGCTCTGCCCATGGCAGCCAGTATGTCAGAGACAAGGTGTTGGTGCAAGGAAAGTGACTTTATTTTGGAAAGCGAGCAAACCGAGAAGATGGCGTACTAGTGTCCTAAAGAACCGTCTTAAATGAACAGAATTTTAGGTTCCTTTTATATTAGGGGAAGGGAGAAGGGCGAGAGGATTGAGATCCAGAGGTGAGTGATGAGCACAGACATCTGGGTAGCAGCAAGGGTCAGAGCGGGTGGTGGGGCAGGTGAAGCTTCTTTGGCCTTGGTCAGGGCACAATGCTCCTGTAGTCTTTAACACAACACTGCTACTTTTGTGTACATTCTCCTTATTTCCTGCAGGGTTAGTTGTGGGAAAGGGACTATTATCAATCTTTGCTTTAAACTATAAACTAAATTCCTCCTATAGTTAGCTCAACCTACATGCAGAGATAAGCAAAAGCAGTTAACCTAAAAGGTATCATTGTGTATATTTCAAGGGCATGTGTTAAAAGCAAAATGGAGCTAGTCATGCTAGGCCTCCTTTTCACTGCTGGAGGCTGGTGTGCTACTGGAATCTAATAGGTAGAGGCCAGGGATGCTGTTATACATCCTGTAATGCACAGGATGATCCAAAATGTAGAGCCTAAAATACCAATAGTGCCAAGGTTGAAAAACTGCTTTATATAGATGTACTGATTTTTTTTTCCAAACCTAGTAAATAACTAATTGTTTTTAAAAGTCATTCATTGCCCAGCCTTCCAAATTTGGTTCCTTACACTCTTCATGAAAGAGAAGATTCTAAGGAAGCTACAATTTATAAATAACTATAATTCTTTTGAAAGCAGTTGACACCTTTTGCTCCAGAAACATAAAAGTTGATCCTATGGGAGCGTCTGAAATCAGAGGAGGATCTCTTCACTGTAGTGTTTAGAACACATGCCCAAAGGTGGCCCTTCTAATCTGGAATCCCAGGAAGTACCCAGCAATCTATAGAAGAATGCTTTTTAGAAAGGGTCATTTGTGCCATGTTCAACTTTCCTGCCATACCAAATAAAGATATTAGCAATGCCAATTCTAGGCCAAAAGTCAAACCAGGTGAAAAGTTCTGATAATGACCCAAGATAGGCCCCTAAATAGGCTTTAAAAAATGCTACCAGTGATGAGAGGAACATGGAAAAACAAATCAGAAAGGGTCCTTGTTTTTAGACCAAATTAAAATATTGCTGAAAAAGCACACTGGAGCTGTCTGCACATCATTCCTTCTCCAAGACAGAGATGAATCTGATTTAAACAAAAACACTGGGGGAAATTGATGGCACACATTTCATGACAAACATTAAATCAGAACAAATTTACTTTTTACATAGCAAGTTCTGTACTGGTGATTAAATATGCCTGCTACCATAGGTCACACCATTCAAATTAACACAAATAAGCAAGTATTAAATTATTTTAATAGCAAGGCAAAAGCTTTTCTGGCAATAGGCACTTGGATCATATATCCACCTATCCCACCTAACTCTGTGACAAAATGGTTTGAAGTCCACAGGAATTATTGCCCCATAGAGAGAAAGCTTGTGAAGTAGGTATTTTAAATTCAAGACTGCAATTAACTTAGCTCAGGTTAATGTCTCAGGATTTATACCAACACAGGTTTTTGGAAAAAGCTGAGATCAGATCACAGACTGCATTTATTACTCTGCTTATGTGGGGCCAGTTATCATGTAAAGATAAAGCATTCCTCTTTAGGCGGTAATCAAAAGGGGATGAATAGAATGATTCTCATTGAATTTAGAAAGATGATTAGATGACATATTGCAAAATTGTAAATTCTGCAAAAGATCAAGTGACTTTGGAGCTAAAAACGTAGCAGACAGTTTCTGCCTACTATTAAAAAAGTAAATGGAAGGCCACAGCTTAGAGATTGGAAAAAATTTCAAAACTGTGCTCTCCATGAAATGTTCTATTGCCTTCTCAATTTACTTATTCTACTTGTTTCTCTAGTCACAGCTCCTACAAGCTATGACCTATCTCCTGGCAAATGGCTGTTATCTTATTGGAAAAGATTTGCTTGATTAGAAGAATTAGGTCCCTGAAGATGCATGCAGTCATGTGTGCATTCCAATTCGCCATTCTTTTTAACATTTTAGGGGACAAGGTAAAGTTTATCCTCTACCCAGCAAAGGTTTGCTGAAAATGAACTTACTTTAAGATGATTAAAGAAAAAGGCATACAAATTTAACATACATATGGACACAGGAGCCATACATAAAGTGTGAGACTCAAAGAGGGCCAGACGGTTGAAGCTTAAATACTGTCTTTATAGGGAGAAATGTATGGATCCAGGAAGCAGACATTATTTTGTAAATAATTATCTTTGAAAACTGGGTGGGACTTCAGAGGGAAGGTGAGGGGCAGAGCTGCACAGGAACAGAGGTTGACTTATGCAGATAGAGTCCCCTAGGTAATATCTCTCAATTGCTCTCAGAAGAACTGATGAAAAATCTATCTGGGGATGGTGATGACTCCAAGTCTTCTCTTCTCCAGTGGTTAATCTTTCCTGGTTATTTGGTGAGATTTCTAGGGAGGGGATCTTAAGGCAATTTTTTGTTTGTTTGTTTGTCTTTTTTTGGAAAGAAGTTGTCTTAGTCAGATATGAAAAGTCTGGAAAGTCTCTCCAGATGCTTCAGGAAAGAGGATCAGAGACATGAGGAGCTGAAGAAAGGTCATAGGGAGACCTTGAGGCTGCTTCTTTAGCTCTGCATGTCAAAGTACCATATTTGGAGATATCTTTTTTTGACCTCCAACAACACAGTGTGGATAACACCTGTTTTTGTTACTCATTTATCTGACAGTTTCTACACCTGAAAGGCAGGTTCCAGCCTTTATATAAAGACGACAAAAGGAGGGTTTTTAAATAGGAGGGCAAGGAGGTTTTAAAAAGTTCTCGTAGGAACTCTGACCATTATCAGGGGAACCAGCCCCCAATATTTTAATGTAGGTTCTTTCTATTTTCCCTAAGTGTTGGCCAGTCTGAAAAATAAAGAGAAAGAGTACAAAGAAAGGAATTTCACAGCTGGGCCTCTGGGGGTGACATCACATATTGGTAGGACCGTGATGACCCCTAGCTGCAAAACCAGCAAATTTTTACTAGGGATTTTAAAAGGGGAGTGGGTATATGAACAGGGAATAAGTCACAAAGATCACATGCTCCAAAGCGTGATAAAGATCACAAGGCAAGGACAAAATTAGAATTACTGATGAGGGTCTATGTCCCACTATGCATGTATTATCTTGACAAACATCTTAACAGGAAACAGGGTTCAAGAGCAGAGAACCGGTCTGACTAGAATTCACCAGGATGGAATTTCTCAATCCTAGTAGGCCTGAGGGTACTGCAGGAGACCAGGGTGTCAGTCCTTATCTCAACCACATAAGACAGACACTCCCAGAGTGGCCATTTATAGAACTCCCCCCAGGAATGCATTCCTTCCCCAGGGTATTCCTTGCTGGGGAAAGAATTCAGTGATATCTCTCCTACTTGCATGTCCATTTATAGGCTCCCTGCAAGAAGAAAAATATGGCTCTATTCTGCCCGACTCCACAGGCAGTCATACATTATGGTTATCTTCCCTTGTTCCCTGAAAATCACTGTTATTCTGTTCTTTTTTTTAAGGTGTACTGACTTCAGGTTTTACAATCTATTCGTACAATAGTGATCCTGAGGAGACGTACACTCTCAGCTTACAAAGATAACGGGACTAAGAGATTAAAGTACAGACAGACATAAGAAATTATAAGAGTATTATTAGGGAAGTGATAAATGTCCATGAAATCTTCACAATTTATGTTCAGAGATTGCAGTAAAGACAGTCTTAAGAAATTATAAAAGTATTAATTTTGGGAACTGATAAATGTCCATGAAATCTTCACAGTTTTCTGCTGCAGCTTCAGCCGGTCCCTCTGTTTGGGGTCCCTGACTTCCCACAACAGACCATCACTAAAACCAAGGCTTAGTCTTTCTTTCTCCATAGTATGTCAGAAACAGAGGAGGAGGCTTGGAAGCCAAATGCACATCAGATAGCTTATATTTGTGCTGTGCAGTAGTTGTTACTCATTTTCAATTTATTTCATTATTGTACGGGGGAAATGTGAAATACTTAGTAATTGACCAAAAGCATTACTGGATTTTTTTCTAATGGAAAAGTAGGGATTGCCTGGGCTATCTGACTCTATAGGGTTTCAGTGCTTTTTGTTGTCTTTGAGCTACTTTGTAACTCTGTATGCTTTGGAATATAATAATAACACAAAAGATTCCTGTCCATAAAAATGCAAATTGTATCCCATGGAGACAGAGTTATTATTGCTCTGTGAATATTGACCAAATTTACATGTACTAAGCTTTTTTTGCAGTGGCACCATCTGAGTTCACTGCAACCTCCGCCTCCCGAGTTCAAGCAATTCTCCTGCCTCTGCCTCCTGAGTAGCTGGGACTACAGGTGAATGCCACCATGCCTGGTTAATTTTTTTGTATTTTTAGTAGAAAGGAGGTTTCACTGCATTAACCAGGATAGTCTTGATCTCCTGACCTTGTGATCCACCTGCCTTGGCCTCCCAAAGAGCTGGGATTACAGGTGTGAGTGAGCCATCATGCCCAACTGAGCACATTTATTTCAGTGATCATGATTGCAGATTTTATACACACACACACACACACACACACACACAATTTATATGTTGTTATTTGGAATTTCTTATAAGCTAGTTATAACATCTTATTGCTTTCATCATTAATTAAGCAAAATATTTGATATGTACTCATTTTATGTTTATTTACATGTACTAATTTTATGTTTGTATGAGATTCATAGTTGTACCCTCTTTTAAAAATTATACTAACCAATGTTTTAAGATCGAAAGATAATATCTCAAAATTAACATTTTTTCCTAAAAAAATAGAAGTATGGCAATTGCAGGTTGGCATGTTCTAAAGGGGTCAGAGTTCTAGCTGAGCAGTGGGTACTTATTTGGAGGGGGTGTGCACTCATCAGTTTTCAATAGTCCCCATTGGCGTTTGAGTTGCAAATCTGACTTTTTACACATAGTCAAGATGTTGCTCTGTTAAAAATTGTATTGATGTTTAAAGTACTCAGAATTTAAGTTGCTCACTTGTTAATTCATGACACAATGATCACTCTGCCTTCTCTTTTGTTTTATTTAAAGTTTGCATGCTTCTCCACTTCCAACTTCCTCTCCTTAAGATAGGTATCCTCTCTAGTGTATTTTTAAAAAGCTCTTCCAATCCATATTTTACTTTTATATAGATATATGGCTCCTTGGAAACACTTATTTAGATGTATGGATTCTTGAAAATGTATACTGTTTTCTGCATATTAAGTTATGTGAATAGTAGTGAAAACAGTAAGAAACAAATCTCTTTTTTGTACACAATATTGTTTTCAAGATCAATGTGGTCATGCTTAAAATTCATTACTTATGACAGTTGAAGACCATTCTATTCTCGTACAGAAGATATTTCTTCATCCTTTCTCCTAGTAAGAAAACTAAAGTTGCCTCCAATTCTCTGCTACCACAGAGTGCAGCAATGGACATCCTAGCATATTATCTCCTGTGAATCTAGGAGCTAGACATGAATTTCTATGTCTAACAGCATTCACAGGCTTGATCAGACTTAGCACTGCCAGATGGATCTCCACTAAATGGAGACTATTCTCCCACCAGCTCTGCGTGATAGTTCCAGATCCCTCAGTACTTCTCCATATTACACCACTTTTAAATTCTTGCCAAATTTATAGATCGTGCAATGGTATATTTTCTGTTTTAATTTGCATTTTCCTCTTTTGATTTCTTTTCTTCTTGAAGGTGCCATTGATGTTAAGAGAATAGCAGCTACAGAAGAAGAGAACTAATAAATGAAATATAAAATCCTCCTCTTCAACTCCACAGGGAAAGAAATAAAGAACCATCAGTTCACCCTTGTTAGGATAAGATCCTAAAAGATATGGGCTATTTATTTCTCTTATTGAAAAATAGGCAAAAAACTCTATCCATACTCTAAAAAGGCAAGCAAATTTATCAAATATTTAAGTAAGCTTTATAATACTAGGAACTAATATTTAGATGTGGTTCTATTTTTCTTTTTATTTAACAGACAGGTTCTTGCTCTGTCACCCAAGTTGGAGAACAGTGGGGTGATCATGGCTCACTAAAGCCTTGAACTCCTGGGCTCAAGCAATCCTCTTTCCTCAGCTTCCCAAGTCACTAGGGCTACAGGCACTCACCATTTTGAATTGAAAAATTAAAGTTTAAGGGTTTTTTTTTTTTTCCATAGACAGGGTCTTACTGTGTTACCCAGGCTGGGGGTTCTATTTTTCATATGTTGTATATTCTTATACAGGCTACCATTATTTATGTCCATTTTATGCAGGGCTAACTACTCCATTAGACACAGTAGGAACAGTGCCGAGGGCCCACAATACTTTTACAGAGTCTCATAAAAACATTTTAATTTCTTATGAAATTTAAAAAAACTTTAATGTCAAAGAAAACTTTTAAAATATGACTTTTATTTTTTTATGAAGGAAGGGGCCCATGAAGGCAAATATGGCTAGAGCCACATTTAATATAACATAATATAAACATATTATATTATTGGTCAGAATATAGCTGTGATTTTACAGGGCTATGCAATACTATTAATTGGGGTGACTACAGAGATACATCGTTTTATGTATTTACTTTTATGAGATCATGTTTATGAGCAGAAAAGCAGTTCAGAGTTATATAATCATTTTGACAGAAAACAAGTTCTGGTCTAGAACCATAAGTCACAAACTTTTTCCAGAAATGTTTTGCAACGAAGCATGGAATCTGATTTTCTTGAAGAATTGTTGATTTTGGAAGTAGCCATACTGGAAGACTAGGGAAGTGACTCTTTAATGGATAGAGGATGATTTTTTGTAAATGTTTGATTTTAATTTTGGGAAGTATTAGTAGGTATGCATGTTTAGGAGGTACATGAGATGTCGTGATATAGGCGTGCAATGCACAATAATCACATCATGTAAAATGGGATGCCCATCCCCTCAAGCATTTAGGATGGATAGAGGATTTTTTGACCCTATTATTCCAGCATTAGTTAATGTGTCTTACATGATTTCACAGGACAGATACTGTCCTGAACGTGCTGAAAAACCCCATGTTTGCACTTTGAAACTTTGAAGAGAATACACAGATAATCCTGTCTTTTGCTTTTTCTTCTTGGGATACTACTACAAAAATAGATAATAAAATATAGCAGCTCTTTGCAACCTAATATGAAAATAAAGTTCTTATAAAACCTAGACAGCATACACGTGTTGCCAAGAGGAAGTATTCAGTGGACACTCTGAGTAATATTACATCTATTCTAATTGTTATCTTGGGATACAGATGAGGATGAGAGAGAATGCTACCACTCTCTCTTTGCCTTTTGCTTCTTCATTTCTACTCTGCTCTTCCACTCACTCTACACAATGCTCAAACCTCTTCCACCCCAAATAAAACCCAGCTTTGATCCTGCATCCTCATCTAGTCCTGGTTCTTTTCTATGCTTTCCCTTCTTAGATAAACCTCTTAGAAGAATGATCTGCTTTCATTGTTTTCCACTTCCCCACTGTCTGTCCTCTACTTCTTATGTAACTTCTATGTGTGTTTTCTCACTTTATCGATGCTATGCAAAGTATGGTAAATAATTTAAGAATTCCTGAACTTGCCAACATTTAGATTATTTCCCATCTTTGGCCATATAAAAATAATGCTGCTATGAAGATGTGTGTAGATTCTCTCTGTCCATACTGGGGCTATGTTTCTGAGATGAACTCCTAGAAATTGGAATTAATGAGTAGATACTGTCAAAGTGTCTTCCAAAAGGCCTGAAACAATTTATATCCCTCTAAAGAATTTATCTTTAAATTGGTATCAAACTATTCTTTTCTTCTGGAAATTTCGTATCACACTGATTCTCAAATTCTCATGTAGATGAGCATAATTTGGGGAGATGGTTAAAATGTTGATACCTGGATCCTACCCTAGACCAGAACCTTTTTTTTTTTTTAAGACGGAATTTCATTCTTGCTGCCCAGGCTGGAGTGCAATGGTGCGATCTCGGCTCATTGCAACCTCTGCCTCCTGGGTTCAAGCAATTCTTGAACCTCCCAAGTAGCTAGGATTATAGGCATATTACAGCTGGGATTACAGGCCTCATCCTACCAAGTAGCTGGGATTACAGGCATTTGCCACCATGCCTGGCTAATTTTGTATTTTTTAGTAGAGATAGGGTTTCACCATGTTGGCCAGGCTGGTCTTGAACTCCTGGCCTCAAGTGATCCACCCACTTCAGCCTCCCAAAGTGCTAGGATTACAGGTGTGAGCCACCACATCTGGCCTAGACCAGAGCTTTTAACAAGCTTTTTGGGAGAATCTGATGCATCATACAAGACTTTACAGAAGCTACCCTTGCCCTCTTGGTCTTTCTCCTGTCTTCTCTGTCTGCTCTGCCTTTCTCTAGGGTTTATCTCTTCTCACTCCACATAGTACCCTGAGTGATATCAATCATTCACATGGCTTAACCTACCACTGATACGCAGATGAATTCAAACACAGTATCTCCAACTCAGACCTCTCTCAAGAACATCACACCCACATTTCCAATTTCTGGATGGTCTATACCCATATGGCCATTTCTTAAATTCAAAATGGCCAGAGCTTGATGCATCACCTTTCCCCATAAATCTACTCCTTCTGTATTTTCCAATTCAGTTGGTGGTGAGGTGACCACATTGAAAGCATCCTTACCTGGTACTTTTCATTCATCTACCATCTATTATTAAGTCCTGCTGATTATACCACCTAAATATTTCTCCATTTTTTTGCCACCCTAATACCTATAATTACTGTCCTCATTCTTGTCATCATTGTGTCTCTCACCTAGACTCTTACAATAGCTTTATAACTGCTCTCAAGGTCTCCCTCCTGCCATCTGTCACCTACTGATTTATTCCTCTCAGAGCCAGAGCTCTGAACTATCACCACGGCAGCTATACCAAATTACTCCCTTCTCTAAAACCTCCCCATGGCTCCAGGCTCACTATTAGAGAGGCATCCAACAGCTTTTCTGACTCCTCCTCTTTTTCCAGCCACCCCCTCCCACTCTTCTCATTTTACACTTCACTCCATCATAATACCAAACTGCTTCTATTTCCCAGAAGCAAGATGCTACTTCATGACTCTGTGCTTCTGGTATTTCCTTTGTCTGGAAACCCAGTTCCCTTTTAAATTTTATTTTGCCAAATTAATTTATATTTATGGTTTAACACCCAATTGAGACACAATCCCTTCTGAATTCCAGTCTGAATTCCAGTCTGGATAAAATGTACAGTGTTTGTATTTCATGATCAAACATTTGTGCTTCCAGTTTTCCTTCCTCCAACAAATGCTAACAAAGTGACTACTATTCATGGTTATCATAATAAGGATTGGGAACTCAGTGGAGGCCATAATGGAATGGCCCTTGCTCTTACTGAACCTTCATAGGACTTCATGTATTACCATAAAATGTGGCTTTACATCTGCCTCCTTAAAGAGGTTAAAAGCTTCTTAAAGTTGCTAATGATGTTTATTAATCATCTTTGAATCATCATTCTTTGGAATAGACTCTCAATATTATGACAAAAGTATGCAGTAGTCACCCTAACAAGATGGCCATAACTATTGGAAATTTTCTAAAATTTTTATTGGTACTTGAGGTGAGTCTTAAGATCTGTTAGAAAATAACTTTAATTTAAGGTTGGCATAAATTGCTTTTGTGTAGTCCTTAAGTAAGCAACAACGAGGAAGGGGCCCCAGGTTGGGGTAAACAATTGTTCTGAGAGATGGGTCATCACAAACAACCCACTACCTCGTTCTGCATGTAGTCCCAGCAGCAGGACCTCATTACGCAGGTAGTCCCCTCCAGCACAACCCTATAAAACTTCCCTCCGGCCACTGCCTCTTGGCAGACAGCCCCTTCTCTGCTGTCCTATCTGTTGCACCCTTGCAATGTATCTTTGTATTTTCTCTAGTAAATATGCCTTTCTTTACCTTTCTTGGTAAATTCTTTTACTGCCTGCGACTCTGGCCCCAGCCAGCCACAACTGTGGCATTTTTCAATAAAATTGCCTTATAGATCAATGTTTGGATCACTTCTGGGGAAGCCAGAAACATCCTAATCTGAATGCCTTCAAGACCCTGGGAGACCTACTATAACTATAAAAATCTATCTTTGAGAGGGATGTTGCACCTCCTTCTTTACTATGTAGCTCAACAGACACTTGGATTTAAAAATTTCCTTGTAAAAGAGAAAGCATTTAATTAACATTTACTAGAGGATATCTGTAGTCTTTATCTGCTTTACCAGTTTGTAAACTATGGTAGCTTATCAGAGATATCCACAAATGTCTTGGGTAGTTGTAAGAGGCAAGAATGAGCTATATTTAGGTGTCAGCAATTCTCTGGGACAATGGAAAGACTTGGTACTTTCACATGGATTCATTTTGATGCTTCAGAAGGGTTTGTAAAGTCAGCACATAGGTTATCAGAAATACCAGATGCTTGCTAACTGCGAGAGTGTTCAGTGGGTGTGAAAGAATGTTTTGCTGAATTAGACTTCTATAACATGAGATCTTAGGAATATGACTTTGGGTTCAGAAAAGCAGTGTTACAGTGAGGGGAACATTACACACTGGGGCCTGTCATGGGGTGGGGGAGGGGGGAGGATAGCATTAGGAGATACACCTAATGTAAATGACGAGTTAATGGGTGCAGCACACCAACATGGCACATGTATACATATATAACAAACCTGCACGTTGTGCACATGTACCCCAGGACTTAAAGTATAATAATAAAAAAAAATGTCATAGGTGTTCCCTAAAGTCTAAGTGCGACACAGCATTTTAAAGTTGCCTACATTCCATTTCAAGGAGATAGCAGAACATACATCACATCAATGAAATTGAACACCGCTTTGCAAGTTTTCAGCGGGGGAGTTTACAAGAGTTGTCCAGATAGTAAGAGTAATGTAGCAGATGTTAGCACAAAGGAAAGAGCAAATGAGATGTGAATTACAGGGTGACGAGGCTTGTATGAATCTCATTTGTTTAACCATCTGAATGGTCCACTCCAGGTATTAAATGAGCTAGTTACTGTTGAACACAATTTTCCGAATAGCACAGGAAGGTGGTTTAATGAACTATGGCCACTTGAATGTCCCCATATCATCTTGCCTCTTCAGCGAGCCATGGCTTGCTTAGCTTTTCTCCCCAAGTCTTTTAAAGTAATGCTTTAGATAATTATGACCTTGTCATTTCATTTTCTAGGTAATGTAACATTAGGGATTATTGCCTGATTAGTAATTTAATTAGTGGGTATATTGGCAGAGATCCTTTTGCAAATTAAGAACTTACTTTTTTAAGTCATATTTTTAATTGACAGATAATAATTTTATACATTTATGGGGTTCAAGGTGATGTTTTAATTGAGATATGTATACATTGTAGATGATCAAATCAGGCTAATTACCACGCCATCATCCTAAATATTTATCATCTTTCTTTGTAGTGAGAATATATAAAATGTTTATTTTTAGCTTGTATAGACATTTCTCCAAAAAAGACACATGAATGGTCAACAGAGATATGAAAAAATACTCAATATCTCTAATCATAAGAAAAATGTAAATTAAAGCTACAATAAGATATCATCCCACAGCTGTTAGATTGGCTATTATCAAAAAGATGAAATAAGCATTGGGAAGATGTGGAGAAAAGAAAACCCTTATACACTGTTGGTGGCATTGTAAATTACTACAGTTATTATGAGAAACGGTATGTAGAATCTTCAAACAACAAACAAACAAAAAATAGAATTCCCATATGATCCAGCAATCCTGCTCCTGGGTATAAACCCAAAGGAATTGAAATCAGTATGTTGAAGAGATGTCTGCACTTCCATGTTCATTGAAGTATTATTCACAATAGCCAAGATATAAGGGGAAAATTTCTAAGAACTTACTGTTAATAATCACTCCACATTGAAGGAGCTGACAGTTTGAAGTGTGCAAATTCAAGCACTAAACTTCCTCATACCCATTTTGGCTGCTAGAAGCTCAGATATCTTTAACTTTATAAAATGTTACTTGTCTGAAAACAACCCAGGGATTTTCACAATGCTTTTCATGGTTTAATGACTTGATCTCATTAGTGATGCGAAAGTATTTGCCCAGGAAGGATTTTCTCTTTTTCCTCTTTCTTGTCACTCTTACTGATCACTTCTGAAACCAGGTGAAACACTGATTCTCAAATAGAGAGTAGAGACTATAATTTAGTTTGCCAAGAATAATGGATAGTCCTGAAGTTCATTTCTCATTCAATGGATCTGCTTCCCTGTTTACAGATGAGAATTTCAGTGGTCTGGTAAGATAAGTTAATTTAAAAGCTTACCCATCTACTTCTGGAAAATAATTGAATAGAAAATAACATTTAAAACATATAATACTTTTGTGTATGCAAAGTTAACAACTCCAGGAAACTTTTCTGACTTGTAGACATTATGAATTTTTTAAATGTTTTGATTAAAAGCAATTTGACATGTACTATAAACGTCAGTGTGCTAAATAGAATATTCTGTTTCTCCACTTCTTAACAACTACATCTGTTTATGAATCTGTAAATCTAATAGAACTGATGTGAAGATTAAAAACTGGCATTTTTTAAAAGATTAATACTAAAACATGGGTGAACCTACATGCTGTACTTTAAATATTCTATCCTGAGACCTCAAGACATCCCCTGTAGGTGTCTTATGTTTCTAATAACTGGGAAGCAAGGAAAGGCCAGAACGATCAAGGAAGCCCTTTAAAGAGAAGTTCAAGGGTCAAAAGAGATGAAATGGGAGGTGGATGATCCAGCACTCAAGGTTTGACACTCACTCAAAGAAGCTAATAATAGGAAATCCACTGGAAGCATTCACACTCATGCACCACTGGCTTGCTGTCCACTTCGCAAGAAGTGCTCGTGCATATCTCGTCCCGACTCCGTATCAGTGGTGTCCCTTTGGTAGCATGAAACTGGCTGTGGTGGGAGTATTTACACCTTGGAAATTAGCAAAAACTATAGATCTACTTTTTAGTTTTTGGTTTTCCAGGCACACCATTGCATTACTCCTGATGGCAGTTAAACCTCACAAAGTATAAAACTTGGATCAGACAGTTGACCAAGTTTGTTTTTTCTGTATCTCAGGGCATCAGAAGCTCTCATGACTCTTGATACTTCTACTCTCCTTCTGCTGACTTTTCTGTGGTTTTATATGGTCTCCAAGTTGAAATAATCTATAGGTAAACAGGTAAAACCAAAGCCTATGATATCAGCAGTGTACCTAGTATTGGTAAAGAGAAGTGGACTGATCTATATTAGCATATTGAGTCTTTCTTGGTAATGTGGCTTTCACCCTTGCCCACAGATAGTCTAGTCAACACACGGCAGCCAGTGAGTCAGTTCATACCATAGTCTGCTCAATGTTCTAATGAATTCTATCACATTTAAAGCAATCTTAAAGTTCCTGCCATGATCCAGAGGTTTGCTAGATCTGACTCCCTCCTTGTCTTGGACCTCAATGTCCATATCTTGTCCATCCCTCTTGCTCCTGCTTCTTCTGGCCACACCCTTCTCCTATTGCTACTCTCAGACATGCCAGCATCCTACTGCCCCAGAGCCTTTGTAAATTTTGCTCCTTCTATGTTATATATGCACCAGGAGGACAAAGCGATGTTGACTACAGAGAACAACTGCACTAGGATAGGTATCAACCAAGCTTAGTACCATTACAAAACATATGCCCCTAACAGGAGGCACAAGCAGTACCTGGAGAGTAAATGAGATACATAAAGAAATGAGATCAAAGGAAACCAAGGGAAAATGGAGTAATGCTAAGAACCAATACAGCAACAACTTTGGTAGTTATGCTGCAAGGAGGCTTTCAAATAGGCACAAGCCAAATAGAGCCAAATTGACTGCTGTTAATAAACCTCTTTCTTCTAAACAGTGCATGGTATTTTGGCGGGGGCCAAACAATTGTGGCATAAATCAGCATGTACAATGTTGGCAAGTGCTCACAAATTTCGAAGTCAATAGGAGAATATACTATAAATTTTCCCTGATAAATAAGGAATCACACTTTTTCATAGGTTACTATTAAATCAGTTTGTAAATGGAGGCAAAAATTTCCCAAAAGATACGAGGTTGGAATGATTGTTACTGAGATATTTTATGCATATTTATAATGAGCAAAGAGTAACCATTAGCTATGTGCCAGTTATAGTACTAAATGGCAGATATTTATATATGTATATAGATATAAATATACCATATACCATTATAAATAATAAATTACAAATTATTTATATAGTATATAATATATATCGGTATATATTATATATAAGATATATAAATAGTATCATTTTATTATTTATAATAAATAATAAGATGGCCAGGTACGGTGGCTCACGCCTGTAATCCCAGCACTTTGGGAGGCCAGGGCGGGCAGATTACCTGAGGTCGGGAGTTCGAGACCAGCCGACCAACAGGGAGAAATTCTGTCTCTACTAAAAATACAAAATTAGCCGGGTAGAGTGGCACATGCCTGTAATCCCAGCTACTCAGGAGGCTGAGGCAGGAGAATCACTTAAACCTGGGAGGCAGAGGTTGCAGTGAGCCGAGATGGTGCCACTGCACTCCAGCCTGGGCAACAGAGTAAAACTCCGTCTCAAAAAAAAATCAATCTCACTATATATCACAACAACACTTTGGGATAGATACTAGGAGAAGTGGCGTATTATTGATAAAGGAACTGAGACAGAGAGTGGTGAAAACACGCCATGGTCAAGTAACTCATAACAACTAGGGTTGTTTGGATTTGGGCATGGGCAGTTTACTTACAACCAAAGCCCACTCTCTCAAACAGTCTACATTCTGCTTTTGTTTTATTATTTCTTAAATGTAATTTCTTAAGCTTTTAAGGCCAGTGACTACAAAAGACTTCATTTAGTGAAGAACTTCAAGATGAACTGTTTCCATTCCTTGATCTCTGTATTCAAGTCACTGGGATTTCCTTTCTTTGCTCACCTGTTCTCTGCCCATCCTTGATACCTCCCTCTTCTACTACCATCTATTCTCCTTGTTCTAGTCCTTTCCAATTGCAATCCATCATGCCAAAATAAAGGTGCTCATTCTGCCTCTTCGCTTTTCAGACTGTACAAATAGATCCTCATTCCTGCATTGGTGTGGTCCTTACACCAGGACCCATCTCAAATGGGTTGTAACTGGTCCCCCAAAAGGTGAGTATAGAAATTAAGAGTAAGTATTTTAGTAACCTTTACAGCCATTTGTTAGAGTAATTTATATCTGTTGAATTTAATATGAAAGTGTGAGCTTGTGTGCCTTTTTCCATTTCATTCTAGTGACGCATTTTATAAAAGTATTAGTCTTCAATGGGTTAGGAAACAAAAATCAGTTTTCACAAGAGACAATTTGAGCATCACTTCTCTATTTTTTTTTTTTTTTTTTTTTGAGACAGAGTCTCACGCTGTTGCCCAGGCTGGAGTGCAGTGGCGCGATCTCGGCTCACTGCAAGCTCCGCCTCCTGGGTTCCCGCCATTCTCCTGCCTCAGCCTCCTGAGTAGCTGGGACTACAGGCGCCCGCCACCGCGCCCGGCTAATTTTTTGTATTTTTAGTAGAGACGGGGTTTCACTGTGGTCTCGATCTCCTGACCTTGTGATCCGCCCGCCTCGGCCTCCCAAAGTGCTGGGATTACAGGCTTGAGCCACCGCGCCCGGCCAATCACTTCTCTATTGTAAGGTGCCCAGTTTGTTTGCCTGGACCTAAGAGTGTTCCAAGGACACAGGACTTTCACTTTTAAAACTGAAAGTCTTAAGCAAAACAGGACGAGCTGGTCACCATACTCTGCAGCCCTCAGTCCAAATTCCAAATTCTTCTGCGTGTTGTTTACAGTCCATTTTTATCTGACCTTCCTTTACCAGCCACCCTTACATTTTCCTTTTCCCCAGGGCATACCATTTTGTTTTTTTAAATATAGAACTGAATCATAAGTCTCAGAGGTGGATGACATAATTTATCCCGGATGCCAACCCTGATCGCCTGCAGTTCCCACCCAAAGCACTGCATTGAAGCCTTGTCTGAGATCAGGCAATGCAGCATGGTGGGAGGGAGCATGGCTTTCAGACTAAGATGTAGGGTGCAGGGCCTGCCGCACTGCTTTCCCATGCCTGGTTCTACGAAGATAGAATTTCCTCTATCATCCCATTTATTCTTTGTGATTGTTAATTTTATGTGTCAACTTGACTGTATTATGGGGTATTCAGATATTTGGTCAAATATTACTCTGGCTATGTCGATGAGGATGTTTCTGGATGAGATTAACATTTGAATCAGTAGGCAAAGTGAAGCAGATTGCTGTCCCTACTGTCATGGTCACCATCCAACCTGAGGAAGCTTGAACAGAATGAAAAGGAGGAGTAAGGAAGAATTTACTTTCTGCCTGTTTCCAAAGTGGACCTCAGTCTTCTCCTACATTCTGAATGGAACTTACAACACTGGCTCTCCTGGCTCTCAGGCCTTTGAACTCAGACTAGAACTACATTATCTGCTTTCCTGGGTTTCCAGCATGTAGATATCAGATTGTGGGAGTTCTCAGCCTCCATAATTGTGTCAGATAATTTCTAATTTATACATATAAATTACATAAAGTGGGTTAGCAAAGCAATGGCCACATCACTCGACTGCAGTAAAACTATTACTGCTATTTCAATGGACAGCAATGACATTGGCCCCATGGGTCCAAGGGCATGTGGGGCTGAGTGAGAAGGAAATGTATAGATGCAATCTATTTATCTCCCTTCCTTCAACTGGACAAAAAAACTCACGTTGATTACTATTTAAAAGTTCTGCAATTACTTTTTTGATAGATCTATGTTAATTCTGCGTCAAAAATCCACACTGTTGAAAAGATGGATAATGCCTGAGGATATCTTTCTTCTACTGCATGCATTGTAATTATACTGTATGCCTTGCACTGTGTTGAATATGCACTCTTGATTAATATCTTTTTATAGAAAGAAACAAAAAGACAACCCATTCTCATTGTTGTTCTAAGACATCATAGTGTTTTTTTTCACATACTAGATGTTACATTAAGTTTTATAATTTTGTTTTTAATTTATCTAGTTGATTTTGTTTTATTTTTTATTACTGAATCTATTATACACTAATTTACACTAGAATATTTACTAACATTAAGTAAATATTTTTGGCAAGGAAAAACTATTTCAATCAAACTGTGAAACTTTGCACTGTATGTAAAGTGCACTTTCAAAACCAAACTTTCATATACAATTTTATGCCATGACTTTCCTCTTGTTTTGTATCAGCATTTCTTGCAGGCTGTTAGGACAGAAGCTGCAGTTGTCACCAGTCTAGTCAAGTGTAAATCTTACATGCGGCACTTTCTACTGTTGGATGTAAAATCCTATAGAAAGTTGAAGGTCATTCTTTCCGTCTGCTCATTTTAAGCTGTGAGAAAATATTAACAGTCCCTTAAAAACAATACTTGTGTTCTTTGGAAATTAAATATTGATATCCTGACAACCCACTACCTTAGATCAGATGTACCTAAGTTTTAACAATTTTAGGCCGGGCGCGGTGGCTCACGCCTGTAATCCCAGCGCTTTGGGAGGCCGAGGCGGGCGGATCACAAGGTCAGGAGATCGAGACCACGGTGAAACCCCGTCTCTACTAAAAATACAAAAAATTAGCCGGGCGCGGTTGTGGGCGCCTGTAGTCCCAGCTACTCGGGAGGCTGAGGCAGGAGAATGGCGTGAACCCGGGAGGCGGAGCTTGCAGTGAGCCGAGATCGCGCCACTGCACTCCAGCCTGGGTGACAGAGCGAGACTCTGTCTCAAAAAAAAAAAAAAAAAAAAAACAATTTTAAAGCTTTACATTATCAATTATAATATTCATTTAAAAAATTATCAGTCTCCTATGGAATTCTGACCAATTTCCTTAGACTACATATTTTTGTCCAAACCAGCACTGAACTGGTTCATCTCCATTGAGTTCTGCCACCTTTCAGTGGCAAAAGTAAGATTTTTGGTGACAGGTGAACCTGGGTTTAAATCTCATTTTGTGCCACTATGTGATTCAGGACATGCTACTTATCTTTCATGTCCTCAATTTTAACATCTATAAAGTGGAGATATCTACTCTTTAGGAATTTTGTGCATATTGAATGAGAGAATCATTTTCAACAAACATGTATTCAGTCTCTATTCATCCTAGGCACTTTTCTAGGTGCTGAGGGTATAGGAGTGAGGAACAATCATCCTGATTCAAGTATTCATGCTGACTAGTAGTTAGTATACAGTGGGTCACTAGGATTGGCTTCCTTCCCTTTTAATCTCCAAACTATTTTATATTATATGCTATTGCCCAATATACCCTTACTTATATTATTAGCTTTCCTTTTTAAGTACTTAGCCATGTACCTAACTAGGCTATTTGAGAGCTGGGATTATATCTTAGAATGATTTCTATTTATAATATTAGCAGTTCTATGCACCTAGGAGATAATCAGGAAAATTCACTGATGTAATCACCAGTGAATAACTGACATTTTGTCTGGGGCAGATGGAGAGAAGAGGAGGTTTGCAGAGCAATAACATCATTCTAGTTCTTAACTTCAGAGGCAGATTCATTAATAACTTAACCTTGTCTTCACATCCTCTTGGGTACCCCAAAATGTGTCTGTTGAAACAGCATTGTTATTTTTGAGGCACGGCTAGTAGGCAAATATCCTCTGCGTTATTGGCATTTTACTGCATACTCTAGCATGCAAATATTTATGTTTGAATTCAGAAAAATGTATAAAGCTTGAGTGACAGAACTTTTACAAATAGCTACATTTTAAAGAGATATTTTTAAGACATCTTGCCTCAACATGTTACATTACCACAGGACTGAATTTTTCTAAATATTTAATTATAAAATATTTTTTATATTTTAACTTTTCAACTTCCCTTGGACAACTAGAGTAAACTTATTTTATGATTTCCCTTCCACCCCTTTATATTTACACATGCATGTATTCATGTGTGCACATAGACACACAAACCCACAACACATACCCCCCCCACACACACACATGCATTTTCCCTGGATCCTAAAGTTGAAACTTATTCTTACTTTATATTATGTTAATACCAGAGAAACAGAAATGACATTAATCCAGCAGTGGGTAAGGTTTTCATCCAGCATTTGCTGTGTGGTGGGTATAAGTTTTCAATATGTTATGATTGGGTTCCCTTTTTGGTAAATATAAAAGAAAGTCCTCAATAACATTTATGCTCACAAATAGAAAATAATTAATCCTCTCTTTCTAAATCTCTTAAAGGTAAGTTCAAGAAATAATGAACACTCTTTGAAAGAGAGAATATATGGGGTCTTCAAAAGAGGTACTTGCACTTTACCAACATGTGACAATCATTTAATTTAAACTCTACCTATTATGGTTACAAAAGTCTACTCTCTGTAACTAAAATGTCACCAGACTTGGGGATTTTATAGATTTCTATAGGTTCAGATGCTTTTTTCTGAATTATTTGTTTAGAGACAGAGATAAGTATGGTTTAATTATAGGATCAAAGAGACAAACTATGAAATACACACATAATCATATTGAAAATTTTTCGGTTTGTACTACCAGATTTTTGGATCTTCCTTTGTGTAATAATCACAACAAACTATCCACCCTTTATGTAGTTACTAATTCTGTAATTACTAGTTCTTGGAGAGTGCTCTCCATTGTTGATTGACACATCCAGCTGCCAACCAGATGTTGACACTTGGAACTGGATTTATCTAAAATCAACCTCCTTGCCATTGCTCCCCCGCTCAGGTTTTTCTTCCAATCATTCTTACTGTAAAGACTAGAGAAGTTATTTTTGAATCTTTACTTTCTTTCCCTATTACATCCCACTATCCAATCTTATTGATTTTTCCTTCGTGGAATCTCTCTTTTTCACCATCACTTGCCTCAGGACCATATTACTGGACTTCTGTGTAACAAAATCTTTTCATTGGTCTCACTGTTCTATATCCTTCTGTAATTCCAATTCATTCTATACACTGAGACAAAGAGAAGCTTCCTAAACAACACTGTGAATATATCTCCATCTTTCCAATCCTTCTTTGGCCCTCTTCAGGTAAGAGGCCCTTTACAATGCTCCAACATTCTGCTAAGATCTTATTCTAATATCTCACTGTCCTGAATACATTAAGAATAATAAATTAACATTCAGTGAATGCTTACACATGCATTAGCTCCTTTTACAAAAAAAAAAAATCTTTTTCTGACATATACATACCAAGAAGCACACATAATTGTACCACTTGATGAATTTTCACATACTGAAAACATCTGTATTACCAGCACCTAAATTGTGCTAGCTCTTTAAATCATCACAACTATTCTATGTGAAGTTGTAATCTGCCCAGGAGAGGTCAGGTATAAATGGATGAGCTTGAATTTAAACCCAACTGTAAAAATCCAGAGACTATGCCATTAGGCACATTTGTAAGCATCCCCTACATTTGATCGAAGCAAATCCATATACGCATTATTCGTCAAACACTTTTTGTATATATTTTTGCCCCCATTCTCATGCTATTTTTGTAGCCTAAAATGTTCTCATTTCTTCTTCCTCCTTCCTTAACTCTCTGCCTCTTTCTCACTTTATCTTTTACTACTTTCTCAATAATCAGATCAAATCCTCCTACCCATTGCCTGGCATGTTTTTATAAAGTATAGGTTGCAAACAGAACCCAGGCTTTGCAGCCAAATATGTCTGGGTTCAAATTTCACCTGGACCATTTACTAACATTTATTTTAAAAGTCTCAGCATTGTCCTCTTGTGAAAAGTAGATCTAAAAATAACCATGCATTTGTTTTTTTCTAAATTGAAACATATCAAGTATAAAATGCCTACCAGAATGCCTGGCAGGTAATAGCCACTCATTAAAAGGCAACTTTTGCTCTTGAGTCACTCCCATGCAGCTTTGCGGTCATGTGCATGTTGAACAGTCCCAGCCCACCTTGTTCACTAGCACTTGTTAGTCTTTTCCTTTCAAGATGCATGAGGAGATGCACCATGTAGAGGAGGAGATGGAGACTTTTGTCTTTCAGGCAGAAATTGCCCAACTCATGTCTCTCATCATCAATACCTGCTACTACAAAGAGATTTTCATATGGGAGTTGATCTCTAATGCTTCTGATGCCTTGGACAAGACTTGCTTTGAGAACCTCACAGGACCTTCCAAGTTAGCCAGTGGTAAAGAGCCGAAAATTGACGTCATCACCAACCCTCAGGAACACACCCTAATTTGGTAGACACAGGCAATGGCATGACCAAGGTCGATCTCATAAACAATTTGGGAACTATTGCCAAATCTTGTGTTAAAGCATTTATGGAGGCTTCTCAGGCTGGTGCAGACATTTCCAGGCCTGGGCAATTTGGTGTTGGCTTTTATGCTGGCTACCTGGAGGTAGAATAAGTGGTTGTGACCATAAAGCACAATGATAATGAATACTACGCCTGGGAGTCTTATACTAGGGGTCTCTTAACTGTATGTGCTGACCATGTTGATCCCATTGGCAGAGGCACCAAAGTGATCCTCCACTTTAAAGAAGACCAGAGTATTTGTAAGACAGGCAGGTCAAAGAAACACTCGTAGTTTACAGGCTATCCCATCACCCTTTGTTTGGAGAAGGGACGAATGAAGGAAGTCAGTGATGATAAGGCAGAAAAAAAAAAAAAAGGTGAGAAAGAAGAGGATGATAAAGATGATGAGAAAAAGCCCAAGATTGAAGATGTGGGTTCAGGTGAGGAGGATAACAAGGATAAGAAAAAGAAAACCAAGAAGATCAACAACAACAACAACAAAAATGCATTGATCTGGAAGAACTAAATAAGAACAAGCCCATTTGGATCAGAAAGCCTGATGACATCACCCAGGAAGAGTATGGAGAATTCTATGAGAGCCTTGCCAGTGACTGGGAAGACTGTTTGCCAGTCAAGCACATCTCTGTAGAAGGTCAGTTGGAATTCAGGGCACTGTTATTCATCCCTCATCAGGCTCTCTTTGACCTCTCTGAGAAAATAGTAGGGCTTTCTTTGACCTCTTTGAGAACAACAGAGAAAAGAAAAACATCAGCCTCTATGTCCGGCATGTGCTATGATGAGCTGACACCAGAGTATCTCAGCTTTATCTGTGGTGTGGTTGACTTTGAAGATCTGCCCCTAAACATCTCCCGAGAAGTGTTTCAGCAGAGCAGAATCCCAAAAGTCCACACAAAAACATTGTAGGGTAGTGCCATGAGCTCTTTTCTGAGCTGGCAGAAGATAAGGAATGTTATAAGAAATTCTATGAAGAATTCTCTAAAAATCTAAAGGTTGGAATCCATGAGGACTCTATTAACTGGTGATGCCTGTCTGAGCTGCTGCACTATCACACCACCCAGTCTGGAGATGAGATGATATCTCTGTTAGAGCATGTCTCTCACATGGAGACGGGAAGTCCATCTATGACATCACTGGCAAGAGCAAAGAGCAGGTGGCCAACTTTGCTTTTGTGGAGTGAGTGAGGAAGCAGGGATTTGAGACAGTATATATGATCAAGCTCACTGCTGAGCACTGCATGCGGCAGCTCAATAAGTTTGGTGGAAAGAGGCTGGTCTGTTACCTGGTAGGGTCTTAGGCTACCTGAGGATGGAGAAGAAGAAAATGGAGGAGAAGAAGAAAATGGAGGAGAGCAAGGCAAAGTTTGAGAACCTCTGCAAGCTCCTGAAAGAAATCTTGAATAAGAAGATTGAGAAAGTGACGATCTCCAATAGTCTGTTTCTTCATCCTGCTGCACTGTGACTGGTACCTACAGCTGAACAGCAAATGTGAAGTAGATTGTGAAAGCTCAGACACTTTGAGACAACTCTACGACGGGCTACATGATGGCCAAAAAGCACCTGGAGATCAACCTTGACCAACCTACTGTGGAGACACTGCAGCAGAAGGCTGAGGCAGACAAGGACGACAAAGCTGTCAAAGACCTGGTGGTACTGCTGTTTGAAACTGTGGGGCTCTCTTCTGACTTCTCCCCTGAGGATTCCCAGACCTACTCCAATAGCACCTACCATGAACAACCTAGGTCTAGCTATTGATGAAGATAAAGTGGCAGCACAGGAAGCCAGTGCTGCTGTTCCTGATACAATCCTCCTTCCTCACTCAAAGGCGACGAGGATGTGTCTTGCAGGGAGGCAGACTAGGAGTTTATACTTGGAAACCTGTGCCCTCTGAATAGTGTCCCCATGGCTCCCACTGCAGCCTTGAGTGGTCCTGTCTTACCTGGCTCCCTCTGCTGATGTCTTGTGTTTATTCTCTCCTGTCCTTGTGTCTAAGGCAGGAAACAAGAGCCTGCACTCCCATTCCCTCCCTAATTTCACAACAGCATTGGATGTTGCATATTATGGGTTTTTTGTTTATTTTGTTCTGAAATTGAAGTATGCAAAATAAAGAAGATGCAGTTTTATACAAAAAATTTAAAGGGATAACTCTTATTCTTAATAAGCCTTCAGCATCTCTCTTTCTCTTCAATAACTGTTAGTCTCCATCCAATATTTGGCTCTTGTTTGTACACAGCATGGTGGATTTTCTTTTTTGTTGTCTTAGATTTTACCAACTCCTGTTATTCTAATTCAACATCATTGTGTATATTCCTTGCATTTCCAAATAGATAGTAAGCTCCTTGCTGGCAAGGACTACATGCTTATTTGCATTCTTCATTAAAGATATGTTCAGTAGCCACCCTATATGCATTTTTTGATTCATAAACATTCCAATTCCAGGGCAAATCAATGGATGACAAGGTCCTACATGACAGACAAAAATGACATCTAAAAGCAACCTGCACCAAATTTAATATTTTCAATAAAATTATTTTCCCAGTTGTACTGATACATTTATAACAGAACAGGTGACATGAATTGAGCTTCTTAGCTTAATCAAATTACCTGTGTCATCATAGTTCTGAAAAGAAGAAAAATGAATAATATGATTCTGACTCACTAATTCCATTAAAAGAATGAAGAATTTAACTTTCTGAGAAATAAAACTTCTGCTTTGAAAAATCCACAGGACTTAGTGCTGTTGTCTTTAAATTAATGATATAACCCCTTAGCTATAAGAAGCAGATATTGTACAGGTGTAAAAAGAAACAAGCAGCCATGTAGAGAAAAAATAACTGCATTTCTGGAATGGAAAGTAATCAGCCTGGAAATGTAAGAAATCGAGTAGGAAATGAAAGAGAATCTTAACAAAGCATCAATATGCCAATTCTTGCCAATGGTTCTGTTCATTCAGGCAGGTAGTGAATGTTACAATTTGAGATTTTTTTAAGGAGGAATAGTTTGAAAGCTGTTTGTGTCATAGTGTCAGGGTTTTTAGAAGCTGTCCCTCTGCTTACGGCTAATATTTTATGTAGCAGTGATATAAAGAAAAGATATTAAGTTATATGTATTTGAAATATTAACCACTGCTTCCAAGAAGGAATTATTCTTGCCCACTTAGCTCCTGAGCACTTGTGAACGGGCAGAGTCCAGGACATAAGGAAACGAAAATGAGAACAGAATTAGCAAGGATAAATTGGCCTAACTGACAAAGCTCTTATCCAGAGACCAGAGAGGAGAGACTGCAAATGAGACTGCGAGGAAAGGTTTGGGGACCTTGGAATGAAAGAAGGGAGAGATTTTAGAGTAGCTCACTGGGGTTTGAAAAAGGCAAGGTGAGAAGAACATTAATTGCAAAAGATCTGTATCTTTTGTGCCTGTATCTGATATTCCTCTTTTGCCATTTTTGTGAGTGGCAAATGTAATAATAACGTGTACAATGGTTAATGCTGGTTTCATCAGCTGAGAACCACATCCTGCTTTAGAAAAGTCAGGAAACAAAAGAAAGCCCTCCTCTTCCTAAGAGCCCTCTATCTGCTTCTTAGGGGCTGCACCTTAGTGTTTGGGGTAACTCAGTGTACTAGTCCGTTTTCACACTGCTAATAAAGACATACCCAAGACTGGGAAGAAAAAGAGGTTTAACTGGACTTACAGTTCCATATGGCTGGGGAGGCCTCAGAATCATGGTGGGAGGTAAAGGCACTTCTTGCATGGCAGTAGCAAAAGAAAAATGAGAGAAATGCAAAACCGGAAACCCCTGATAAAACCATCAGATCTCATGAGACTTATTCACTATCACGAGAACAGTAGGGTGGAAACCGCCCTCATGATTCAAATTATCTTGCACCGGGTCCTTCCCACAATCCATGGGAATTATGGGAGTACAATTCAAGATGAGATTTGGGTGGAGACACAGAGCCAAACCATACCACTTAGTATAATAACAGCAGCAGCCCCAACAGCTGCTAATAATTTTTTATTGAACACTTACTGCGTGCTAGTGGGAAATGAATGAGTGCTGAGCACTCACATGGATCATCTCATTTTATTCTCACAGAAATATTTTGTGCTAAGTGCCATGATTATCACAAAATTAAAAAAAAAAAAAAAGGCAACTGAGGATTATAGTGGCTAAGTAATTTTCCAATTGCACGCATACCAGTTTAGTGGTAGGGCATTGTTAGACTCCAAATCTATCACCTAAACTGCTACAAGGTTCTATACAATAAAATAGCAAACTCTGAGATGCATTTGTTGGGCACCACCAGGAAAGGCAAAGGCAAGATAATTCTAAAGGTCATGCTGCACTGTGATATTTTAGCATATTCTCACTAATAAAGAAGGAAAGGTATTCTGTTCTCAGTTGTTTTCAAACCTACATGTTAGTATTTTTGCCATAATAGGACAATTAGCTTCATTCTATTCAGCTTAACTTCTAAATTGAGAATCACAGAATGGTAGAACAAGATAGTAGTTTAGATAATATGCCTGATTCTTCCTTACAAATGAAGAAACCAAGGCCTAGAGAGATCCTATAACACTTAGTGACCAAGCCAGGACTAGAACCATGATCTTCAACTTTCTTTGGTTTTTTAAAGATAGAGTCTTGCTCTATCATCCAGGCTGGAGTGCAGTGGCACGATCTCAGCTCACTGCAACCTCCACTTCCAGAGTTCAAGTGATTCTTGTGCCTCAGCCACTGGAGTACCTGGGATTACATGCATGGGCCACCGTGCCCAGCCCATGATCTTCAACTTTGAAACTTGGGTTTGTTCCATTCTAGCACATTGATATGATGGGTAGCATATTTCATTTTAACCCTGCTGGACGACTGTTTAATTGAAGGTACCCCTTGTCAGCCCTAGTAACCACAGAAGATTCCTAGTAACAGACTCTAGAGATTTAAATAAGTGGTTCAAATTATCACCTGACCTACAGAATGGAAGACAATATTCGCAAACCACATATCCAACCAAGGACTGGTATTTAGAATATGCTTAAAAACTGTCAAAACCCAATGTCAAAAGAACATGCAATCCCAATTTGCACACGGGCAAAAGACACAGACATTTCACCAAAGAGGATATATAGATTCTGAGTAGCACATGAAAAGATATTCAACATCATTGGCCATTATAGAAATTCAAATTAAAACCACAATGAGATATAATTACACAGCTATCAGAACTGTTAAAATAATAGTGAGAACAACAAAGACTTCCGAGGATTAGGAGGAACTGAATCACTGATAAATTGCTGATAGGCATGTAAAATGGTCCAGGCACTGTGGAAAACAGTTTGGCAGTCTGTTAAGAAACTAAACATGCAAGTCCCATATGACCCAGCAATTGCACCCTTGGGCATTTATCCTAGAGAAATGAAAACTTATGTGTACTAAAATTCCTGTATGTGAATGTTTATAGCAGCTTTATTCATAATAGTTAAGAACTGGAAACAATCCAGATATCCTTCAGCGGAGAATGGGTAAAGAAATAATAGTGTATATGCAGTGAAATTCTAGGAATGAAGTATTGATACATAAAGCAACCAGGTTGAATTTCCAGAGAATTATGTTGAGTGAAAAAAGCCAATCCCCAATGTTTATACATTGTATCATTTTATGTATATAACAAACTTGATGTGAAAAAAATAGATAGAGGGAAAACAAGTTAGTATTTGCCAGGAGTTAAAAAGAGGATGGGCATGGGAGGGAAACGCTGTGTCTATAAAAGCTCACACGAAAAATCCTATTTTAGTCACCTCCTCTGCACCCCATTAGTAAGAGGGATATGGGAATTGCCCAACACTGGACTAATGAGATTGACAGCAGTTTACTAGTCACATATACTCACAGCCAGGGAGAGGAGGACACCGTGCATGCAGAATCACATGGGAGCATGTGCACCCTGGAACGGAGTGAACACCCAGCAGCTGTTGGAGTCACACTTTGTACCACCAAGACGATGGGGTGATGACCCTTAGTTCCCATGGGAGGATGTGGTTGCGTTATTTGAATATGTTTGCTGTCTTGCAGGAAGCTGAAACATTCCACTTAGGAATAAGCAGAAATTGTGCATGGTCCCCATGATAAGGAGGGCCTTTTGGTTAGGGGGCTTTATCCACAGGAGGAGAGTAGGGAGGAGAGTTTGTGGCTAGGCCACTTGAATTCCTCCTGGTTTTCTCCAGGCACATACAACAATGGGCCTTAATTTTAGGCTCTTCACCACAAATCCCATAGTAAAGGAAATATTCTGTATGTTGGCTGCATCAGTGGAAATAACCTTGCTGTGATAGGATACTATAGATTTGCAAGACATTACCACTGGAGGAAATTGGGCAGGACAAACAGTCAGGAGTAGTATAGTGGATTAGAAGAGAAAGAGACTTTGCCGTCACTTGGTCTTATTTCAGAAATAGAAATCAGTTCTGAAACACTGGTAGGACAGCTTCCAGAACACTTGCAAATCTCAAAAGATTATTACAAAAATTAGCAATTATTCTTTTTATGCATTTTTCACCTTCTATTGTCCATTAGTTTTTGTACATAAATTAAGAGGTGCAAAAGAGGTAAAAGAGATGGTACTCTTTCCTGAGGTAGGTCCGGTTTGGCAGTTTCTAAACATACGAATGCATCAGAGAAACTAGAAGATAACATAATCCAGTGTGGTTCTCGCTAGTACAATACAAAGGTGCTCAGTGAGGGCTGAGAGAGTTTAGGATTTGGTGTACCCGTCTAGCAGGGAAAAGCAATGCATAGTCATCATAAAAGAATTGTGCAGAGAGAAAGGAAAAAGAATAGACTTTGAGGTATAAGTAGATGCCACAAAATGTACAAAAATATGTATGTTCAGGGACAACAATTAACCAAGTTCAAAAAGAAGTTGCTTTGATAAGTATAGCTCAGTGGCTAAAATGTCAGATTATAGAATTGAACTGCCTGGCTTCAAATACGGATATTTCCTCTTCACCAACTATTTAACTTTGGACAAGCTATACAACTTTTCGAAGGCTCATTTCCTTATCCATAAGAAGGAATAAAAACAGTACTAATAGCCCTTTTTCAAAAAAAATAAATGTAGAGACAGGCTCTTGCTGTGTTGCTCAGGCTGGAGTACAGTGGCACAATCGTAGCTCACTGCAGCCTTGAACTCCCGGGCTTAATTCATCCTCTCACCTCAGCCTCCAGAGTAGCTGGGACTACAGGCATGTGTCACCATGCCTGGCTAATTTTTAAAAATGTTTTTATAGAGATAGGGGCTTTCTATGTTGCTCAGGCTGGTTTTAAACTCCTGGCCTCAAGTAATCCTCCCTCCTTGGCTTCCCAAAGTGTTGAGATTACAGGCGTGAGCTACCTCACTGGCCTAATACTTCTTTTTTATAGGATGGTTGTAACGTTCCAAAGTGAAAATGGGTACAAAGGTTTCCTCACAGTGCCTAACATATAATTTGTGCTTGATAATCACTAACAACAATATACAAGGTGCATAGGTATGATTGCACCAGATAATCAGGCATTTAAAATGTCAGAATCAGAAATCTCAACTTGACGGGCCCAGGCAATGATGAAGAGCCATGGAACATTTTTCAAAAGGGTTTACAATTCATTGGATAAAATATGAAGACTGAAACATTTGTTGATACACTAGAACTCTTCCCAATTGTTGCTTTTCACAATCACTCAACAACATAGTCATTATTTTCTCTTCCTCACAGATAAGGAAACTGAGGCTCAAAGGCAGTGAGTTGCTCAAGTTTGTACACAGAGAAAAGCAAGCACCAGTATTCTAGCTCCTTGCCCAGAGCTCTTTTATATCACTCATGGCTTTCATTATAGATGGATATCCATTTATCATCTATAACCACAGATTGTTGTTGATGGATGGCTACTCCTGAAACAAGCTTCCCATCAGCACAGGGAATGAATGGTGCACATTTGAAAACGTAAGCAAATAGAGTAAGTGAAAGGTCATTATTTTATTTATTTATTTATTTATTCTTGAGACAAGAGTCTCACTCTGTCGGCCAGGCAGGAGTGCAGTAGCAAAATCTCAGCTCACTGCAACCTCTGTCTCCTGGGCTCAAGCAATTCTCCTGCCTCAGTCTCCCAAGTAGCTGAGATTACAGGTGTGTGCCACCTCACCTGGGTAGTTTTTGTATTTTTAGTAGAGACAGGGTTTCACCATGTTGGCCTGGCTGGTCTCAAACTCCTGACCTCAGGTAATCCACCCTTCTCAGCCTCCCAAAGTGCTGGGATTACAAGCATTAGCCAACATGCCCAGCTGAAAGGTCATTATTACATATAATGAAAGTAATCATTTAGGATCATTAATCTTGTAGAATAAATGATAGAAGGAAGAGAGGTTGAAGCTGGTTGACCATGATATCACAATGAGCCAAGAATATTAGAAGAATCTCTTCCTTGGTGTTATTGGTTATTGAAACAGACAGAAAGAACAACTGGAAACATTTGAAGGAAGAACCTATACAAAAATCAATGTATATTTCAAGGCAAATGTTCTCAATCTCAGAACAGTGACTTCCACACTTTGATATTTTGTATACTGATTAAATTACCTCTTCCCAAATGTTCCCCCCAAAATTAAAAACCACCTTCAATGTAATTATGAGGAGTCAAAGATCCTTAAGTCACTATTCAATTATAATGATTAGTATGAAATGCTACTATTATCTCCCCATGTGGACAAAGGTCCTAGCCACATGCAAGCTTTTGAGAGGTTCTTCGTCTAATTTTCTTTCTCCTAAACCACACATTTTCTAGGAGAATGGTAATTATATTGTAAACATTTGGCTTTGCCATTGTTGCTAACAGCATTACAATTCTCTAACAATAAACCTGAAATTTTCCATGAAATACAAACACAATTGGCTGTCAAAGCCCTTTTTAGTTCACAAAGACTTAGAAAAAAAGAATTCTTGGATTTTTCTCAAAAATACACAAAAAGAAATGACATTTTAATAGTTCTTTTCCTTGTTTCAATGTTTTAATGAATCTTATCTATAATTTCCAACTCTGAATATTACTGACTGAGCAATCACATTCTTCTCGTATTTTAGCATGCAGGTGAATTTGACAATTAGAAATTTATTTATTTGACAATTAGAAACATGATTAACTATAAATTCAAGGCTTGGCTTTGATTTCTAAAGAAATGAGCTACACTAAGTTTTAGAATAATGTAGCGATAGTGAAGGAAAATAAAAACAATGCGATAAGGTGTAAAACTGACTAGAAAACAATATAAGTCCAAAGAGCTAATTTAGTTCACCAATAATCATAGAGCTAATTTCTAACTTTGGCAAAACTTACTTTTAAAATTTCTCTGATATATAGGCAAAAACTGTGGTCAGTACTTCAGAACTGAAAGATTTAGTCACTCTGATGAGATAGTAGAATTTCCATATACGTAACGGAACCGAAATTAATTTGGGAATGTTTAGAGTGTTTTTACCCCCTCCACAGAGAGTTTCTCGATTGGCGCAACTGTCTTCTCTCTTCCTTCCACTTCCTAACAAGCAGATATTCCATCCCATTATTTTGTAAAGAAGCTACGCTGATTTATAGGATACAGGAATGGATGGAGAAGTAGGGGAGAGGAGACCTAGAAAGGACTGGATGCTATAGGGATGGAAAAAGATCTGAAAATTTTGTGGACAGAGAAACTTTGTAGCACATGTGAGGGAAGTGGGTAGATAAGATAACAAAATGCTACTATCTCCACCGAAAATGTTGCTAGATCCCCTTTTTGTAGGGTTGCCAGATGCAAAAACATTTACAGGATTCACAGTTAAATTTCAAGTAAACAACAAATAATTTTTTAGGATAAACATGTACCAAAGATCATTGGATCATTCCATACATTTTATTTTCCTTTTCTTTCTTTTCTTTCTGTTTCTTTTCAAATATTTTGGCTAAATCTAGCAGCCCTGTCTGACATTTTTGATTAATGGATAGGTTCTTTTAAAATTTGACATGGTCTTCTCTGAGATAGGACGAGGCAGACACAGCTTTTAATGGGCCTCATTTTGAACAATAAACATAAGGCCAATGTCTTGGGAAATTCCTGAAGTTGAGTAAAACCTGGCTCTCGAATATCTTAAATTTGCTGTGATAGATCCTTGGTATCCAAAGGTCTGAGTGTTTAAGCATGAGCAAACTAACAATAATAATAATTTAATAAAAGTTCAAAACTTCATAAAATGTAATAATATAATCTGTTGCAATAAACTTATTTTTGTTTCCCAGGGAGTTCATCCCATAATTAAAGCAATTATGGAAAGAAACAGATGTATACAGTAAGGTCAGCTTTACTATAATTATTCACTCTCTATATTTAGATTAAATTTTTAAAGAAAAAAACAAAGTTCATTTCCACAGCAGAACAGAGAAGGATTGTTCAATTGCAATTTTACTTACATATTTTAAAATTTAAATTTTGAGAAATTATATGCATGAAGTTGTGATTTAGCTTTCTTTTTGAGTTCATCAAAGAGCGATAGAACTGTCCATGAAATATGGGGCATCACTGCATTCAAAAGGTGCTATAATTAATCACAATAAGTTTTTTTTAACAGTTTAGGAAAATATAGAATACCCATACTATAAGCTGTCTGCCTCAGCCATCTGTATTTTACTGTTCTAGTAGATTAAACAGGTATCATTAGAAATAAAAGTTGAAGGTCTTTTGTTTCTTTTTCTTTTTAGCTTTTCTAATGGATTTCTCTTCCACCCTTAGATGTTGGTACTTATTCCTATATTCTGCCTACAAACCTTGGACAGCCCTTCACTGAACTTCAGATAAGGCTCCAAGTGCCTTTCCTGTCTGACAAGGCTCCTTGTCATGTGAGCCCTGCTACCCTCTGAGATCAACCCTTGCTCCCTTTTAGTTCAGGAACATTGAACATGGTGATCTTTCTGGGTAGAAAGCAAACCCTTCCCAACTTCTGCAACCCTATCAAACTAACTCCTACTTATTCTCCCTGTCTCTGCTTAGAAGACACTTCTTCTGAGAAGCCATGCTTAACCAAGATGGACCAGGTGAACCTATAATTAGCTCCAATCTTGACCTTACATGAGACACAACAATTACTCAAATCAATTGTAAATGTTCATTTGTTCATATGTCCCACTAGGGAGAAAGTTCCTTTAGGACAGAATCTTATTTATAACATTATCTCTAGTAACTTAACACAGTCTTCACATAGAACGAGTCCTCAATAACTATTGTTGAATGAATGAGCAAATAAATGATGTTTGTGCTGTTAGGAATGTAATTTGCTCCAGCAGATTTTCCAATGGCAAACTGGTTGCATCAGCAATGCAAACACAGCCATTCCAACTAAAAACCACTGAATATTGCTACTATTAGCAAAAAATCAGTGGAATTCAGGCATCAATGTTTTGTCTGCTTTTGGTACAATCTGTTCCTTTGAAAAATACCCATAGAAATGTGGTTTACTTCAGATGCAGCCAACTGTGCTCCTCTCCTGTGTCACGAATTACAGCTGTGAAGCTATATTAGTTTCTATCATCACTGAATAGAGTAATACCACCATCTATTAAATCCCCCACCTTGGGAAGTCATGCGAATGGCTCAGACATCTATGCAAACTATCAATCAATGAATGGTTCAGTTCATTTTTAATTTTGAGTCACACTGCAACTGAGGCTGTGGCCACAAAGTCAATATTTGACCATTGGAAGCTTAAATTGTTATCCAGGGTGATAACTGTTCAATTGGTCAATTGCCCAGAAGATAATCCCATTGGCTGCGCTAATAACAGACATAATTAGTTGTATTTAAAAAATATTTTTAGTATTTTGAAGGCTGGTTCAAATAGACCAATTAAAATCTGCTCATTGGCTGAGCAATCAACCTGCCAATATCAGCCATGAGTCACTACCGAGACTCAGATGATGGTGAGTGAGTTAAGATGAAAAATTTGATAATTGATATATGTTTCTACATTTGCTTATATGTCCTTTAAATGGAGGAAGACTAGAATAGGAAATAAGAAGATCCTGATATTTGCCTGAGTCTGATTTTGCGGAAAACAAAACAGAAAATCAAATAAATAAATACATTCATACTTATTTAAAAACAAAAAGGTGTTTTCCTCTCCCTCCAATTATTAATAACTTAATATGGCAGGATAAGCTCAATTATTATATATATTGGTTCAAAATAGCCTAAAAGTAAGGTGTTCTCCTATATTGTTCTAGCTTAGTGATAGGCATCATAACATATAACCTTCATTCATGGAGAGCTTAGACAACATGGAGCAGTTTCAGCAATTTTCATAATTTACTATCATTGTTGGGATGAGATGCGATAGCAGTGATGATCTTATATGATTGCTTCTTGAGTGATCCGGGATATATAACCCAACTGAGTTTAAATACCAGCTAACTACCTTTAAAGTGCCTAGGGAATTGAAGTAACTATATTTCTGAATATTTGTACCAAAGAGGATCAACCTATCAGATTTGATATAGGCTTTCCACTTATCTATTTTGTTCTGAGCACTACCCATTGGAAAGCTCTCTGGTGTTATTTTAAAGCCTGTTATGATAAACTGATTAGACACTGATGGAATATATTCAGCCAGATGTAATGGGAAAAAAAATACCTAGGCTTCACCTGGGCTATTTTCTTGAGCTTTATAAAAGAAATACCAAATAGTTAATGTTGCCTTGGTATTTAGTATCTTAGTCTGGGGAACCTTGGAAATAATCTATCCCATATACATCAAGCATGGCATAAACAAGCTTCAGTTAAGGACAGACTGCATCTACGAAAGTGTTTCCATAAGATCATGGTACCATATTTTTAGCGTACCGTTTCTATGTTTAGATATAAGTTACACACATACCATTGTGTCACAATTGCCTGCGGTATCCGGGACAGTCACCTGCAGTACAGGTTTGCTGCCTAGGAGCAATAGGTTGTACCGTATAGCCGAGGTGTGTAGTGGCCCATATTATACAGGTTTCTGTCACTCTATGATGTTCACACAACAAAGGCATCATCCTATCAGTGCATTTCTCAGAATATAGCCCTGTTGTAAAGCGAAACATGACTGTATCTTCAGTTGATTTATATTTTCTGATTACATAAGGATGTCTGTTAAGAAATGCCAAAAGATAATTATAAGTAAGCTCAATTAATTCATAAATGTGGCCTCTGAGTCTTCCAAATTCTTAGCCATTTTGCTTTCAGGAAACGTGTACTGAGTCACAGTGTCATTTTTTTTAAAAAAGCATTTTAACTGTCTTAGAGTCTGACAGATGTATAACAGAAAGCATTTGAAAGGGAAATGTTTTACTTAAGTAAGTTACAATGCTAAAAACACTGTCAAAACAGTACAAAATACTTCACTTCAAATCATTAGCGCTTTAAAAACACACCACCTAGAATGCATAACTCCCCAAATCATCAACTAATCCTCATTTCGGAATTGTTAGTAATTGACAAGGATATGGCGTTCTTTTGGAGTGAAAAAGTCCAAAAGAAAATAACCAAACTAACTAGGGATGATCCCTCTAGCACCTGCTTTTATTGCTAGTGCAACACTGACCTAAGGTATTTGGGATGGGAACTTCTCCTGGATATACATGTTGGAGAACAGCCCTGTATCCTCAAGGACTCCAATCTGGAAATCTTATTCCTTAACCCCTCTAACTTCCATGATTTTTCATTGAAGCAAAGCAATCAAATACCTACCAATGTCTCCAAATGGCTAGGGGACCTCCTTACTTGACTTTGAGTATCATTTGTGTTCAGAAGCCTCCATTATTATCATTTATAGACTTCAGGATTAGAGACTCACAGTCACCCCTTTCTTTCAGCTCTAAAATGTGGAAATAATCTAAATGTATCCCAGACTACTTTATTTTAAAATGTAGCCCTTTCAACCCAACCCAACCCAGCTCTCTCTCTTGCTAGATTTAATTTTCTCCATAGCAGAAAGCACCATCAGACCTATGAAGTATTTCATTCATTTATCTATCTCTACTAACTAGGATGTAAGCTCACATAATGAAGGGGTTTTGTCCATTTTCTGTTCATTGCTGTACCCCCAGAAACTCATTAAGTATGCAGGCCTAACAAATACCTGTTGAATAGAAATGAGTCACTATATACACATACAATAATAAACTACTATTTAATCAAGGCAGTCAAGTGGAAATCAAATCTAGACTTGGGGAAGGAGAGATTTAATTCAAAAAAGCTACTGAAATATGAGGAAATAAGAAGAGGGGTCACTGCATTTGAGAGATCACTCTGATCCAAAGATTGGCGGATGTCTCAAAGATCAGGCAAAAAAAGGTTTTTGCTTTGTCGGAGAGAGTAAACAAGATTAGAAAGAACTGAGTGTGGGAAAGGGAGTGAGCAGGTGTCATCTTTGCAAGGTTGGTCAGAGAATCTCTTTCCCTGAAGTCAACCCATTCTTCACAGGGACTGTTAAGAAGGTGCTGTTCTGCATTCTAATGGTGGCTCAGGATGAGTCAATGTCCCAGGGCCTATGGGAGTGAGAAGCCTGATTACAGTTTGGTCAAGTCAAGCTAATAGGTATTTTGTCCAGATTGTCCAATGGAGGCCGAACATTTCAGCTAATCATTGATGAGATAATGAATGAGGATTTGCAGAGTCTGTGTTTGACTTTGACCTAACTAAACAAGGTGAGGGAGCATCTGCAGATCTTATAAAAGTAATATGAAAGGTCATATGTGATTTTTTGCAGTAAGTCATTTCCCCTAAAATAAAAAGATGGTGGGATTTCTTGACTGCTGCTATTTTCCAGGAGCATAGGACTTGGATAAAGTTAAACATTTTCAAGTGGTTTAGTTCTATACTACCACCAATGAAAAAAGAAAAAAGTTCCAAGTAAAAAATGTAATCAAACAAGAAATGAAACATATAGAAACTGTGTTGTACATCCCATATATCAAGTATATATTGTGTTATATATTTTTTCTCATTCCAGCTCCGTCACTGAGTAGAAGTTGCCTCATTCACATATTTACCATGATACTAAACACGAAGACAACAACATGGAAATGTGTGCAATTTTGCCGGCTATTCCTTTCTGTGAGCACCTGCCCCAAATGAATGGGAGATGGGAATATATTCTTCCCAAGTTTCATGGTACTAATTGCAATTCTCCTATTTTTTATATACAAGGAAACTCATGCACAAACCAGCTACTTTTATGTAGTGTCTCCATCTTAGTAAATGACAAGTTGACAGGTTCAGTTGCTTTGGCCCCCAGTCTGAGGCCATCCTTACTCCTCCTGTTTTGTCCACACTACATATTGAATCTACCCACAAATCCCATCGCTTCTACCTTTAAAACACATGTGGAATCTGACCACTTTTCAGCAGTCACTCCCCTACCCTGGTCTGAGGACATCAGTTGTGTTTTTCTAATTGCCTCCTTCATGCCTGCATGATCCTTCAGCAGAGCTTCTGTCTCCCTGCTCCTTCTGCCTAGAATGTCCTCTCCCCATCACAGCTCTCTCCCGAATCTCTGGTTCTTGCCTCTGATGTCACCCATCAGAGAAGTCTTCACTGATCATCCCATGTACCTATGTAAAATAACAGCCTCCTTATCCCTTAGCATTCCCTTCCTCTGCTTTATTTTTCACTATAGCACTACCTACTTGGATTCATTCATTCTTTCTCTCTCATTTTATTACTGATTGTTTTCATTGCTATATTTCCAGCACCTAAAACAGCATCTGATACAGACAAGGATTTCAATAGATATTTGTTGAATAATAAATGATTTATATTTTAATGAAATTTAAAGTTCTCTGTACAACTCTTTTGCTTTGGGAGATTAGAAGGAAAAAAGAAGAGCAAATTGTTAGCGCTGCTAAAGAATTTTTCACAGATTTTCATGATTATTACCTCTTAGAAAAAAGAAAAACACCTACCACACTGAAATAAAATATCACATTTTTGTTGTTGTTTAAACTCAATTATGAATCTTACATAAGTGCTGTAATACCAGGCTTACTTTTTTCTTTCTTTTTTTTTTTTTTGGAGAAAGTGTCTTGCTCTGTCACCCAGGCTGGAGTGCTGTGGCATGATCTCGGCTCACTGCAATCTCTGCCTCCCAGGATCAAGCCATCCTCCCACCTCAGCCTCCTGAGTAGCTGGGACTAGAGATGCACATCACCACGCCTAACTAATATTTTGTATTTTTTTTTTTTTTTTTTTTGCAGTGACAGGGTTTCACCATGTTGTCCAGGCTAGTCTTGAACTCCTGAGCTCAAGCGATCCACCTGCCTCCCAAAGTGCACCTGGCCTAAGCTTACATTTTAAGCACCATTCAGATGGTTATCATTTCAGATCCTACTCATCATTATATACCCAGTATCTGCTACAGGAAAAAAGGTTGGCACAACTCGAACAGAAAAAGTTTAGATTTTCTAAATTTGTATTTTCCATCAGTTGGGCCACTAGTCATTAGTTCCATATTCTATATACTCCCCAGGTTGGTTCAGGAAGATAAGGCACTGAGAGATATGCTCCAGCTCCTAAGGGAAAATTCTGATAAGGGCTGGACCAATTAGGAGTAAGCCATGCTTTTATGGAGAGGGATATGAAGAGGGATGCCTACAAAAGGTCTAAGATCTGAACCCAGACAGAACCTTGTAGAAATGGCATAAAATCTGTTCTGTTTGCATGATGTTCTAAGATCTGACTCTACATCTCACTCCCCTTGAGTAGGAGCCTTGGCCAGGCCCAATTGTGCAGTAAACCATTGATAGGATTTCATTCACAGCTGCATTCATTGTTGGGAGAAGGAAGCTAGGACCATGGGAAAATCTTGTCCAGGGATGAGAAGTGGAAGAATAAGTCTAAGAACCTAGATGTGAATTTCCTTTATTGATAAAAATCCAATAAATAAACCTCTCTATGAGTGGCCTAGGGAGAATAGAAATAAAAACTCTGAATTTCTTAGACTGGTTCAAATCTATAAGTCATCCGAAAAAAAGTTTTCATCTTGATAATAATAAAATAAATTGATATTAATATTTCATAATTTTTGTGCTTATTAAAATATAATTATCAACCTGGTGCCAAAGATTTACAAAAAGTAGGCAGTCACAAGACTCATAGAAGTGTAAATTAGTACAAAGTTTGTAGAGGGCAAATTGGTAATATGCATCCCAACCATTACCATGTCCATGCCCTTTTCATCCACACATTTCATTTCTAGGATTTCTATTGTGCCCTTCTGTCCAAAATTTATAGATGTGCAAAAATAATTTACATAGAAGATATTTTTCAAGGTTGTTTAAAATAGCAAAAATTTGGAAGCAATCTAAATGTCCAACAAAGATGAATAATTTTAAAAATTACAGAGTATCCATGAACTAAAGTGTATTATTAAAGTATATTATTCTTTTAAAAACACTGTGTAGGGCAAACTGTAAGCTGGTCAAACAAAGAATAAATTACCCAGGCCAGGCTTGGGAGTTGCCAGTTTAAAATCTCTTAAACTCAACATAAACATAGAGTTCTTCCTGCTTGTGTTTGTTTTGTTCTTTCAGCCTGGAACATTTTTCTTTGCCTAACTCATCATCCTCTACCACCAAAACTGTCCTCTTTCTTCAAATCTCGTCTCTTTCTTTGATTTTAAATATTTTAATACCTTTAATTCATTTCCAACTTCAAAGTATTTTTGTAATTTTGATGTATAAATTGAGATTTCTAATATTTCTTCCACATCAGAAGATCCAACAGTGCAAGGCCAGTGTTCTCACACGGAATTAATGGGTTGGAGCCAGGTGATGGTGAGAATGTTTAACAACCATTAGAACACCAGCACCAAGCAGGCAGAGGAGCCTCCAGCTGCAGTGCTGGAGCATGGCTCTGGTTTTTAACTTCTAGTTGTTGGATCACTGGGTCATCCTAGTAGTTCCTGGGAGATAATCCATGGCATGTGGGGGCTCTTGGGGAATAGAGCACTCATGAACTCTGGGTAAAACAATTTACCCACAGTTGTGTGTCTTGCGTTAAGAATGTTTTCAAATAAAAAGAACAAGTGTAATCAGAGACTTGCTCAAGACCCCAGAGGTGACTCTGTGTCCAGTGATCTTTCCATTCTTTCGTTCAATCCAGAAGAAAGAATGTCACTTTGAATTCTAATAGAATATTAAAGGACAAATTGGAGACAGGAAGCAAAAACAAATTGTTGTAGTCTGTGTGTCCAATAAATGAGGTGGCTGGGAGAACCAATGAAGATCATGGGATCGACAAGAGAAGAACACATGTCTCCATTTCTGCCCATCAAAAGCTTCTAGAGATGAAAGAAGGCAACTACTACATGGTTTTTTAATGGATGCAATTTGTACTTAGAAGAAAACAGCCTTTTGTAGATTAGCATTCAAGGAAATACTGCTTTCTTTTTCTGGTCTACTGACCTTAACAGGGTTTCATTTATTTTGTGCTCTGTTGCTTTCACGTTTAAACACCATTTGCTCTCCCCACAATAAAGTATAACAATGATAAAAACTAAGTTTCAAAAAGGTTTCTAAGCATACCATTGAAACTGTTACATTTCTCCTCAAAAGCAACATATTCGACTCCCCCTTTTATTAACTCTAAATACATTCAATTATTGTGCAAAGTTCCCAAACTTCATTTCAAAGGCAGCCATCTGGGAAGGAAGTCATGCTCAGAAACTTTTCCAGAACCAGTCTTCAAACTAGATACCTTCAATGTACAATACAGTGTAATTCTGGTCCCCTGACTACACTGATGGGTTCAGAAATGCATACAAGACCTTTTTTTGTCTTGGAGCTGGGAAGCTTTTGCTAGAACTATATAGGAAGAGAAGCTTTCCCCATGGAATTTCTGAGATTTCTTTCCTTATAATGCATAAAAATGCCTGATAGGCTCCTCAGGACCTTATATCATCAGTCTTCATCTTTGGAGCCAAGAAAGAGAGGCAGAATCTGGAAATGACTTGATCTCCTGGATGCAACCATGTCTGAAACTATTGTACTCCCATTAACCATTTTTTTTTTTTTTTTGGACTAGAGCCAGTCTGAACTGAGATTTTGGTACTTGATGAATACATTTGAGATTAAATCTCGTGAATATGTGTGATGGTGTTGTTACTAACTACTGATTACAAAAAGTGACAAATGGACCATTTCCTTCAACATACAACTTCAAAATACTGAAAAGAATAAACTAAAACTGCCAAAAAAAGGGAGAGGAGGGGAATTATTAAATTAGCCACATGGGAAAGTCATCTGTCCATAAGCACCCTCAAAATAATTGATCCTATTTGAAGACTGTATTAGTTCATTTTCATGCGGCTGATAAAGACATATCCAAGACTGGGCAATTTACAAAAGAAAGAGGTTTATTAGACTTACAGTTCCATATGGCTGGGGAGGCCTCACAATCATGGTGGAAGGTGAAAGGCAAACAGGAGCAAGTCACATGTTACATGGATGGAAGCAGGCAAAGACAGCATGTGCAGGGAAACTCCAGTTTTTATAACTATCAAATCTCAGGAAACTTATACACTATCACAAGAACAGCAGGGGAAAGACTCGCCCCCATGAGTCAATTACCTCTCACCAGGTTCCTCTAATGATACATGGGAATTTTGGACACAGCCAAACCATATCAAAGACCTTCAACTTGTGACTGCAAAATAGGGATACTTCACTAACTTTTTTTTTTTTTTTAAACAAACACTGCAATAATTACCTTTCTCTATTAGCCTTTTTTTTTTTTCTTTTTCTTTTTCTTTTTTTTTTTTTTGAGACGGAGTCTTGCTCTGTCACTCAGGTTAGAGTACAATAGCATGATCTCGGCTCACTGCAACCTCCACCTGCCAGATTCAAGCAATTCTCCTGCCTCAGCCTCCTGAGTAGCTGGGACTACGGGTGTGAGCCACCATGCCCGGCGAATTTTTTGTATTTTTAGTAGAGATGGGGTTTCACCATGCTGGCCTGGCTGGTTTAGAACTCCTGACCTTGTGATCCACCTGCCTCAGCCTCCCAAAGTGCTGGGATTATAGGCGTGAGTTACTGCGCCGTGCCTCTTTTTTTTTTTTTTTGGCCCCCACGCTGCAGCACCATGGCACCATCTTGGCTCAATGCAACCGCTGCTCCCCAGGCTCAATAAATCCTCCCACCTCAGCCTTCCAAATAGCTGGGACTACAGGTGCACCCCTGGCTAATTAAAAAAAAATTTTTTTTGTAGATACAGGGTTTTGCCATGTTGCCCAGGCTGGTCTCCAACTCCTGGGCTCAAGTGATTTTCCCACCTCAGCCTCCAAATGTTCTGGGACTACAGGCATGAGCCACTGTGTCTGGCCCATTTTTGTTTTCTGCCCTCATATTTAATATGAGTAATTCACATTTGCAGTTGACATGTAGAGGTCACTGAATTGTTTATTATCATATGAAAGAGAAAGCTTCACAGACTTTCATTTCTTTTTTCTTTTTACTTTTTGCCTGTATCGTATGGGAGAGGAATTATTCATTGAGTGGTAACTAAGGATCTCACACTTTATATATATTATGCCACTTTATACTCAAAACAAGCCTGAAAAGGTGGATTTCTCCACTTTTTCCAGCTTATACACATGAAGATTTTGCCAAGTTTAAGTAACTTGCCCAAGGTCAAAGCTCATAAATACCAAAATGGGAATTGGAGCCCAGATTTCCTGTTTTGACAACTCATATTCATGTGATAATAATAAAAATAGACATAGCAATAAAAACTCTTAAATTTACTATGTTTTAAGTACTTTATATAACCTAACAATGCTACATGGTAGATACTCTTCTTATCTTTGTTTCTAGAATGAGACAACTGAAGCACAGATTAAAGACTTGCTCAAGATTTCATAGGAAGCAATAACTCAGATTCAAATCCAGGTGAAACTTCAGGAATCCGTGTTTTCAAATACTATGCTCTACTGCGTCATGTAATTTAATGACTTTTTCTTTAGGCTAGATCCCTGTTTCACAGCCATGTTTTTATTATCATCTTCCTAAGCAGACATTGGAGGTAAAATCCTCCCATTGGGAATGCATGCGCTCGGGTACGTGTTCTTACCATAGGCTGTGTCTCATTCATCTTCATCATTTCTGCTAACCAAATTTAACACCTTTTCTTCATGATGTTAATCTTTGTTCTGTGGACTTGTATATGAGACTCTTGGATGCATTAATTGATTTAAATAAACAGTATTTGCCCCAAAGCACAATAAATTTTACAGCCTTTGGTCAACAGTGCTCTTTTAGCAGGACATGCGGAGAAAAATTCCTCTCCAGTTTCCTTCACATCTTTCCTAAAGATGTAAGAAGGTATCATTCTGAATTTAGACCTACAATCTACAGAAAGACTTCTCAATGGAGTCCTAAAAATTCCTTTTTGGGGACTCTTCATTTAATGCATCTTCTGAAAAACACCTGTATTTCTATTTGTGAGGTTGGAATACTATATAAAATATAAAAATCTTCTAACAAACTCAATGTTTGGCTTTCAAAGATTGTGAAAGTATTTTCCCCCAGAGTCTAGAAAATTGCCTCTCATTTCTCTAAATAAAAGAATAACATTGAAGGGAAGAAGAGCAATTTTTTTCTATTCAAACTTTTTTTTTTTTTTTTTTTTTTTTTTTGGCTGTGAAGTTACTTGGTATCCCATGAGAAAACAACTGTTACTTTCTTATGTGGGGTCTGCTTCTAAATTAATTAATGACTGATGCAACCTTTATTTTATGACTACCACTAAAAGGTGAATTATGAATTAATAGGGAATTGTTAATTTCAGTTTAATCAATAACATAAATGAAGATTGCCCTTGAAGAACCAATAAATCATTGTGTTAAACATTAGTAACTTACATTAAATCCGATGTGACCAATATATTAAATGTGTATTAGAAATTTGTTACACATATCCAAGAGTAAACTTATACTCACCTTAAGTTTGAGTTATATTTGCTGACTCCAATCGATATGATAATAGGAGCTATTTTCAAGGCTTTAGGAGCAGGTTTTCATGCTGGAGACTAGCGAGTAAATTTAATGGACGCTTCCCTGAAGTCAGATTTGCCTCATCTGTGTAGCTTTCACATGAATTTTCAATTCAATTTCAACCTCAAATGGGAGTTCCCACAAATCCAAACGCCTTGTTGAAGCAGCAGAAAATGAATTATGTGGATAACAATATTTTGTCAAGCTCGAAACTCAGCTATGTTATGTCCAAAGCAGTAAAACTGTGTAAATAAATTGCTAAGTCACAGTGAAATTGATGACTTGTATCTCATGTTTTAAAACCAGGATGACTAGTTTAAAAAAGAAAGAGAGAAAGAGAGACAGAGAGAAAGTTAGAGGAAAAATCATTCTTTTGACTTGGCACATTTGTTCGTTGTTTCCAAGTTCAAATGAACGTTGGAGCAAAAAGCTATCCAATTAGACTTAAATAACTTTAATATTATTTTCTGTGTTTGTGTGTATATGTGTGTGTGTGTCTGTTTGGACTTTTTTAAAACTAAGTTTTCCTATGTAAAGATTTTTTAAAATGTTTGGTTGCATAATATTGTGCTATAACAACCACATTTCAACGGATTGTCAATAAAACTTAAAAATGTACATGCCTAACATACCAATTTTGACATATAGAATAATCCTGGCAGGTTCAGGTCTCTTATCACCTCCCCTACATTTTAGAAACCACTCCCTCTAACCAAGCTTGGATTCCACCATAAGGAATACCAAAAAGGCCTAAGCCAGAGATACATTAAATAAACAAAAGCTAACACTTATCTGGAGAAAACGGCAAGCACCAGCTCCTTCCCAAAGGACTGTTTGAAAATGTTTCTGCACCCTGATCTGAGAGTCAGAAAGCAGGTGGGGAAACCTCCTAGAAATAATCGACTCAGCAAAACAACCATTTCTTGAGTAGGTGGGAGTGGAAAAGAAAGAAAATGAGTAAACTGGAAATAAATGTAGAAGTAGGGAGAAGCACAATAGTTACCTATTTATCTAGAATCCTCGCTGATGCTAGCGTTTGGGTCTCCAAAATACATCCAGAAATGAAGTGGATGTGATCACAGGCTCCAAGTCTCTTTCTCTTGGCTAAAGTGCTACCTTTTAAAGCCTTCCCTGGCTAAAGAGGGTTCATTAAATACTTTCCCTTGAGGCTACCTAGGGAGTTGGCCTGAACAGGTAAGAGGTTTCAGAAGGAATACTGAGATCTGATAAATGAGGAAGAGTCACCTCTCCCGAGAAGAAGATTGGGAAAAAGGATCTAGGCAGACAGAGAACAGCAGGGGAAATCATTGCCATTGCTAAAAGGCAGTAAGGACAGCAACATTGGCAAGCTTTTCTGAACTGAAGGAATGTTTTTACCCTGTGTTATTTTGGGAAATTTAAGCATGGATGTTCTTGCTAGGATGTTGGTTTTCAAGTAGCCAGCTGTTTCGGCAGGGCTTCACTGCCCTTAAAGTATTCAGGAAGTATTCCTACACTGGGTGGTGTCCAGGGCCTGACACTTTCCATGGACTCTTCCATGAACCACGTTTGCTCCTGCCTTAAACCTGTCACTTATAGGGTGTTTCTGCAGTGCATTCCTCTGTGCCGCATTTTCTTCCTTCTGGAAACAATTTATTTTAAATGGGTCAGCATGTTTTTTTTTCTTTTTCGATGTTTTAACTTTTAAATATTCCATAAACATTTTGGGATGGGCTGAGCCCCTGTTACTTCCTATTATACTTTCTCTATCCTTTTTTTCATTTTATTGGGAGCCTGGGATGATGCAGAGAAAGAGAGAGTGGGTAGGAAAGGGCTTCCACTGTTATGTTTATTTTACCACATCTACAGAGAAAGGCAGGATATTTTGATTACTTGGGAATTAATTCTGTTCTATTACATATTTTATTCTGCTTTTAAACTTTTAGGAGGAAACTGAAAGGCAAGATGGTATTTTCAAAGATTGTCAGCTGGTTCTGTTTTGCTTTTGTATGTAATAGTAATAGGCAATATATAGGAGTGCTTATATGTTCTAAGCTCTATGCCTATATTAATGTAACTTTATAACAACCTGTAAGTAGGTACTGTTTTTATCTCTATTTATAGCTGGGACACTCACCCAAGAAGTTTGGTACTTGGCCAGGCACGGTGGTTCATATCTGTAATCCCAGCAATTTGGGCAGCCAAGGTAGGAGGATTGCTTGAGCTCAGGAGTTCGAGACCAGCCTGGTCAACATAGCAAGACCTCATCACTACTAACAACAACAACAACAACAAATAGCTGGGCATGGTGGTGCATGTCTGTAATCTTAGCTACTCAGGAGCCTGAGGAAGGAGCATCTTTTGAGTGCAGGAAATGCTGGTTGCTGTGAGCTATGATTGCACCACTGCACTCCAGCCTGGGTGACAGAGCAAGACCTTGTCTTGAAAAAAAAAAAAAAAAGAAAGAAAAAGAAATTAGGTTCCTAAGTCCATATCTTTCTCACTATAATGCATTGCCTTCTCTTACACTGTGTGAAGTTCAGACCAGACCTTTCATGCTTAAAAATAAATGAACACGTAAATCTTTATTGACTACATTCTATTTGAATATTAAATTAAAATTAATAAAAGAAAAACCCCTCTACCACCCTTCCACTCTGTGTTTCAGTTAGAGACTACATGTTTCCTGAATCACACCTAGTGAGCATCTTTGACTTCATACACCACAAGAAGTAAACTTAAATTTTGCTACACTGCATATCTCTCATACTTGGGGCAGAGAAGGAAAGACCCTGGACCTCTGCAATGGAGTATACAACATTTCTACTCTAAAAACCAAACTTTTCACTTGGAACAACTTCCCTTTCATTAGACTCAGTTTTTCCTCTCCTTGAAATCGCTGGGTAGAAATTGTCAGCCTTTGTGTTAAATCTCTTTTAATATTTAATAACTATATGTGTTTATTTTATTTATTTATTTATTTATTTTTGCGATGTTGTTTTGCTCTTGTTGCCCAGGCTGGAGTGCAATGGCGTAATCTCGGCTCACCGCAACCTCTGTCTCCCAGGTTCAAGTGATTCTCCTGCCTTGCCTCCTGAATAGCTGGGATTAGAGGCATGCGCCACCACACTGCACTAATTTTGTATTTTTAGTACAGACGGGGGTTTCTCCATGTTGGTCAGGCTGGTCTCGAACTCCCAACCTCAGGTGATCCGCCCACCTTGGCCTCCTGGGATTACAGGTGTGAACCACTGCACCTGGCCTATTTTATATTTTAACTATATCTTTGTTCACATGTGTATTCCTAATTCTTTTCCCTGCTGCATGTTCAGTGCCGAAGTATCCAGTTCAAAAAAAAAAGTTTTTTCTGGGGATATCGCAGTCAGTATTTAGGTAATAGCATCAAATCCCTAAGCATCCTTTTGTTATTCCAGACTGGTTCAAGTAAAAATGTCTCTCTATAGAGTTATTTTCCCTGGTCTGTTGAATGCTTACATAATGTCATCACTCTCAGAGCTATGAGCATTCTAAGGCATGGTGGCAACTCCTTGCTGCCACATGGTTAACACGGTTGCTATATTGCTTTGCCATTGACTGACTGTAATTGAAAGTCTTCATCCTAAGTCATCCTTTGATGTCTTATTGATAATTTGAAGGCTATTTTATTGGTGTCATAAATCCCACATTTTAAGAATCCTTTAGGTGATAACAGAATTGATAATCACAAATTAAGAGAGTCCCATTTTATGAAGAGGCGGCATTTTAAAGTTCTTGCACAATTCAAAACTCACAAAATCCAAGTCAAGCTCTAACAAATGCTGGCTGTTTTTTGTGCATTCCAGCTTACATGGAAATCGCTTCAACATAGTCAGTGGGTCACTCGGTGGTCATTCAACATGCATACCCTGCAATTCTGAGGACCTGAAAAAATTCAGATCCACATTACTCCATTTTAAAAAATACAGTTAGACATTATTAATATTTCCATCTTGAATGCTTTCAATTGTCATAGCCCAAATTAAAATAAAACCATACTGTATTTTATTCTTCCACCTAAGTTTATGGAGATAGGCAAGTCTATATAACATTGAATTTAATTTTTGTTGTACTTGCCCCTATTGAGAATGCCGTGGTGTGGGACGATACCTGTACCTAGCATTGTCTGGAAAATAGGTGAGGCTAAACAAACATTTTTTGAAAAATAGATGCATAAATATGTAAACGCTTGTCCCACTGAACTTATTTTCTTAACATATGATCTTGCTAGCTATAGAATTAATTTTTTATTTCATCCCTTTAAAACCTTTTATAGGCTTTTCTATTCATTTATTTGGCATTTGCAATGTCTCACTGAGAATATGCTACTGACATCCCTAGTACTACTGATTCCAAATGGAATGAGAATGAGTTGGCTGATGTAGGTGCCAACAAAACCTAATTCTATCTAAGACTGCATAGATAAAACTACAATTTCCAGAACAAACGGAGATAGTCTTGCTCAAGTTTTGCACCACACAGGCTGTGTCTGACAGGCAGGACTCAACAACCACTGACACACATCAAAAACCACATGCCAGGCACTGTGCTTAGTGTGCTAAACACAGCATCTGCTTTACCCCCCAGCAGCCCCCGTGGAATACCTTTTATTAATATTATCCATTTTACATATGAAGACACACACATTTAAAGAAGTTTATCCCAGGTTCACAGCTAATAAGTCACCAAGCTCAGACTCAAACCTTAGGTTATTCTGACTCCCTATCTGTGTCCTTAATCACGGTGCTCTATTGCTTTATGAGATGGAGCTTCACAAAGAAATTATTACCATGAGAAGCAAATCAAAAGTGTCATTTTTTTTTTTGAGGAATCAAAATTACTGTGCTAAGTTTGTATGGATGATTAAAAACACCAAAAGACAGAATAACTATTTTCATCTCTCTGAAGGGTTATCACGCAGTAAAAATTAGTTTAGATTTTTTCATACATCAGCAGTAAGAATGAAAGTTTTAGGGTGAGCAATTAAATCTCAGTATAAGAGAAGAACTAGTTATATCTATTTCAAATAGATTACTGGATGCTTTAGAAGGAAATAAAGGCTTCTAGTCATCATGGAGGAATGATAATTGCTCACAAAGATGATAAAAACAGATTTTTAGATAAGCTGAACTAAACGGCCTTAATGTTCCTTTAAAACTAAATATTTTATGATGCTATGATAAACAGAAGCTAATAAAAGGGGAAGGAGAAGAAAGAGGGAAGAAACACTTATGGACCACCTAGTTATAAATACTCTGCTCCATCTCACTTAACACTCACCATGAGGTCGATGTTGTCCAAGAAGACAACATCGTCATCCCCATCTTTCATACAGGAAGGAACTGAAATAATATTCCCATATCATAGACATAAAAACTGAGACTTAGAGTATATTAATAACATGCCTAAGACTGCACAGCTGTGTAATAACAAAGCCAGAATTGAACTTCTGATATTCTTGATTCTAAGCAAAGGTCCTAAACAGAGGGAAACATTGTGGGTATGGAACTACTGGAAGAGATACAAAAAGACCAAGTGTAAATTCAAAGAAATAAATAGGAGAGAACATGGAGAAATCCTGGGCTGAGGAGGCACCATCTGCGGAGTATACCCTTGGGGAATAGTTGGCAGGGTATGGAAGTAGGGGAACAGGAATAACAGATAAAGGTAATAACACAGTATGGCCCTCCCAGGCTAGCCTCAAATTTGTTCTAAGAACTTAATGTTATTGCTTCAAATATTTTAGACTGAACATAGGGAAATTAAGTGTCTTACAAGAGATTGAAGCTGAGGTGGGGGGGGTCATTGGGGAAAATTTTATATATTTCCAATCTACTAAATTTGCTAGCCACTGGTCAGAAGCAATATAATGAGCAGAGTTCAAATAATTAGCTATTGGCTGACTTCCTATGAGCACTTTGAAAGCTTAATGGGCATTTCTATGCATTTATTTCTTCGATGATTGTGTTGTAGATGCTGAAGATGCATCACTGGATAGATAGACTCCCTGGCTCCACAGAGTTTGCATTTGAGAGAGTGGAGAACGATGAAAATAATACATAAATACATTCTGAAGCATACTGAGAAAAGTGGTATGCAAGAATGAAGTAGAGCACGGCAAATGTGTTGGGAAGCAGGGAGGGAGCATAGCCACTTTAAATCTATCTGCTGAGAAGGAGGCATTTGAGCAAAGCCTCGAAGCAGTGGAGAAAAAAGCCCCGCAGATTATTTCTAGGCAAAGTGTTCTAGAGGGAGGGAAGAGCTAAGGTAAAGGCCACAGGAAGGAAATGTGGATGCCCGTACTAAGAAGAGTGAGGTGTGGAAGCCGGGAAAAAGAGATAAGGTCAGAAAGCAATCATGTAGGATCTTGAGGATAACCATAAAGCCATTAGCTTCTACTCTGCATATGGTGGAGAACTACTAGAAAATTTTGAGTATAGGAGTGATATAACTTAATTTACATTTTATGATTATAAATTAGATACCAAAATGCCCCACTGTGTTCATAAGAAATGGGTCATTTACTACAGGCGCCACAAAGCAACAAGAAAAATGATTCCTAGTGCACATCATGTTGAAGAAATGAACTGATAAAATTAAATACCTAGGAATTAACCAAAGAAGTATATGAGCTCTATAATAAAAATTATAAAACACTTTGATGAAAGAAATTGAAGAGGATGCCAAAATGTATTGATGTTCGATGTTCACACATTAGAAAGATCAATATTGTTAAAATCTCCATATACCCAAAGCAATCTAAAGATTCAATGCAATCCCTATCAATAATATTTTTCAAAAAAATAGATAGAACCCATCCTAAAATTTATATGGAACCACAAAAGACGCAGAATAGCTAAAGCTGTCTTAAATAAAAAGAACAAAACTAGTAGAATCACATTATTTGACTTCAAATTATACTAAAGAGCTATAGTACTCAAAACAGCAAGGTACTGGCATGAAAACAGACACAGAGACCAACGGAACAGAGTACAGACCCAGGAACAAACCTGCACACATACAGTGAACTGATTTTCAACAAAGGTGTCAAGAACATACACTGGGGAAAAGACATTCTCTTCAATTAATGTTGCTGGGGAAACTGGACAACCATATGCCGAAGAATAAAACTAGACTCCTATCTCTTGCCATATACAAAAGTCAAATCAAAATGATTAAAGACTTAAATGTAAGACCTTGTATTAGTTAGTTTTCATGTCACTGATAAAGACATACCTGAGACTAGGCAATTTACAAAAGAAAGAGGCTTAAGTGGACTCACAGTTCTATGTGGATTGGTAGACCTCACAATCATAGTGGAATATAAGGAGAAGCCAGTCACATCTTACGTGGATGGTGGCAGGCAAAAAAAAAAAAAAAAAGCTTGTGTAGGACAACTCCCATTTTTAAAACCATCAGATCTCATGAGACCCATTCACTATCAGGAGAACAGCATGGGAAAGAACTGCCGCCACAATTCAATCATCTCCCATTGGGTCTCTTCCACAACACTTTGGAATTATGGGAGTTACAAGATGAGATGTGGGTGGGGACACAGAGTCAAACCACATCTTTCCACTCCCGGCCCCTCCCAAATCTTGTATCTTCACATTTCAAAACGAATCATGCCTTCCCAACAGTCCCCTAAAGTCTCAACTCATGTCAGCATTAACTCAAAAGTCCACAGTCCAAAGTCTCATCTGAGAAAAGTCAAATCCCTTCCACTATGAGCCTGTAAAATCAAATGCAAGTTAGTTACTTCCTAGATACAATGGGGGTACAGGCATTGGGTAAATTCAGCTATTCCAAATGGGAGACATTGGCCAAAACCAAGGGGCTACAGGTACCATGCAAGTCTGAAATCCAATAGGGAAGTCAAATCTTAAAGCTCCACAATGATCACCTTTTACTCCATGTCTCATATCCAGGTCGTGCTGATGCAAGTGGTAGGTTCCCATAGTCTTGGGCAGCTCTGCCCCTGTGGCTTTGCAGGGTACAGCCTCCCTCCCAGCTGCCTTCATGGGCTGGCCTTGAGTGTGTGCAGCTTTTTCCAGGGCAGGGTGCAAGCTGTCAGTGGATCTACCATTCTGGGATCTGGAGGATGGTGGCCCTCTTCTCACAGCTCCACTAGGCAGTGCCCCAGTACGAACTCTGTGTGGGAGGTCCCACCCCACATTTCCCTCTGCACTGCCCTAACAGAGGTTCTCCATGAGGACCCTGCCCCTACAGCAAACATCTGCCTGGGCATCAGGGTGTTTCCCCACATCTTCTGAAATCTAGGCAGAGGTTCCCAAACCTCAATTCTTGACTTCTGTGAACTGGCAGGCTCAGTACCACATGGAAGCTGCCAAGGCTTGAGGCTTGCACCTTCTAAAGCCATAGTCTGAGATCTATCTTGGCCCCTTTCAGCCCTGGCTGAGCAGTTGGGACACTGGGCACCAAGTCCTTAGGCTTCACACAGCTTGAGGACCCTGGGCCCAGCCCACTAAACTACTTTTTCCTACTAGGCCTCTGGGCTTGTGATGGGAGGGGCTGCAGTGAAGGCTTCTGACACGCCCTGGAGACATTTTCCCCATTGTCTTGGGAATTGACATTGGATCTTTGTGTTACTTATGCAAACTTTTGCAGTTGGCTTGGCTTTCTCAGAAAATAGGATTTTCTTTTCTATGGCGTTGTCAGGCTGCAAATTTTCCAAACTTTTATGCTCTGCTTCCCTTATAAAACTGCCTTTAACAGCACCTAAGTCACATCTTGAATGCTTTGCTGCTTAGAAATTTCTTCTGCCAGATACCTTAAATCATCCCTCTCAAGTTCAAAGTTCCACAAATCTCTAAGGTAGGGGCAAAATGCTGCCAGTCTCTTTGCTAAAACATAACAAGGGTCACCTTTGCTCCAGTTCCCAACAAGTTCTTCATCTCCATCTGAGACCACCTCAGCCTGGACCTTATTGTTCATATCACTGTCAGCATTTTAGTCAAAGCCATTCAAGTCTCTAGGAAGTTCCAAACTTTCCCACATTTTCCTGTCTTCTTCTGAGCCCTCCAGACTGTTCTAATCTCTGCTTGTTACCCAGTTCCAAAGTCGCTTCCACGTTTTCGCTATCTTTTCAGCACTCCCAGTACCAATACACTCCCAGTACCAATGTACTGTATTAGTTCATTTTCACGCTGCTGATAAAGACATGCCCGAGAGGCAGTTTACGAAAGAAAAAAGGCTCAATTGGACTCACAGTTCCACATTGCTGGACAGGCCTCACAATCATGGCGGAATGCAAGGAGGAGCAAGTCACATCTTACGTGAATGGCGGCAGGCAAAAAAAAGAGCTTGTGCAGGAAAATTCCTGTTTTTAAAACCATCAGATAGCATGAGACCCATTCACTATCAGGAGAACAGCATGGGAAAGACCCGCCCCCATAACTCAATCATCTCCTACCAGGTACCTCCCAAAACACATGGGAATTAAGACAGCTACAAGATGAGACTTGGATGGGAACAGAGAGCCAAACCATATCAGACCTCAAACTGTGAAACTACTACCTGAAAACATTGGGGAAACTCTCCATGACATTGGCTGGGGCAAAATTTTCTTGAGTAATACCCCATAAACACAGGCCACCAAAGCAAAAATGGACAAATGGGGTCACATCAAGTTAAAAAGCTTCTGCACAGCAAAGGAAACAATAAACAAAGTGAAGAGAAAGCTCTCAGAATGGGAGAAAATATTTGCCAATCATCCCAGTGACAAGGGATTAATAACCAGAATATATAAGGAGCTCAAACAACTCTACAGGAAAAAAATCTAATAATCCAATTTAAAAACGGCAAAGCAATTTGAATAGACGTTTCTCAAAAGACATACAAATGGCAAACAGTCATGTGAAAATGTGCCCAGCATCTTGATCCTTACAGAAATGCAAATCGAAACTACAATGAGATATCACCTCACCACAGTTAAAATAGCTTATATCAACAAGACAGGCAATAACTAATGCTGGCAAGGATGTGGAGAAAAGGGAACCCTTGTATGCTGTTGGTGAGAATGTAAATTGGTACAACTACTATGCAGAGCATTTTAGAGGTTCCTCAAAAAAAAACTAAAAATTGAGCTACCATTTGATCCCACAAACCCACTGCTGGGTATATACCCAAAAGAAACGAAATCAGTATATTGAAACAATATCTGAGCTCCTACATTTGTTGCAGCACTGTTCACAATAGCCAAGATTTGGAAGCAACCTAAATGTCCATCAACAGATGAACCGAGAAAGAAAATGTGATACATATGCCCAATGGTGTACTATTCAGCCATAAAAAAAGAATGAGACCCTGTCATTTGCAACAATATGGATGGAACTGGAGGTCACTATGTTAGGTGAAATAAGCCAGGCACAGAAAGACAAACATCACATGTTCTCACTTATTTGTGGGATCTAAAAATTAAAACAATTGAACTCATTGATATAGAAAATAGAAGGATGGTTACCAGAGCCTAGGAAGGGTAGTGAGGAGGCGCAGGGGGTATTTGGGTACAAAAAACTATAGTTAGAAAGAATAAGACCTAGTATTTGATACCACAGCTGGGTGATGATAGTCAATAAAAATTGTAAATTTTAAAATAAATGAAAAATTGTAATTGAAGTGCTTGTAATACAAAGGATAAATGCTTGAATGGATGGATACCTCATTTTCCATGATGTGATTATCACGCATTGGACGCTTCTATCAAAACATTTCATGTACTCCATAAGTATATACACTTACTATATATCCATAAAAATTAAAAACAAAACATTTTTTAAATGCACTGAAATTTCCTCCAGATATCTAATCTCCACCTGCCCTAAACAAATTATTCTCTCCGTTAGTAACACCATCTCTCTTCCCCCTTCCTGATACAGCTGCCAAAAATCTTATCTGCTGTTCTCAGCTCCTGTGCTCAACTTATATACCGCACTTGGCCAAATAAGCGCATTTCATTTAACTCTAAGAGCAAACTGTAATTTTTTTCCCTAAGCGTGTCCTTAAAAGATCTCACTCTGACTCTATCCAAACTTAACAAAAACATTCACCCCCAAAAAACCACTTCCTTGGGGATGAAATTGCTGCTAAGAAAATAATATTTCCCCATGTTGTTATGTTTATGTTGTCTACTATTTAAGTAGACCAAGCCGAATTTGATTAGGGTTTTTGAGACATAGGGATTGGGATCTTTGTTGAAGTTAGCACCTTAGCTCATGGGCTATAATAAGGTGTGGGTACTAATATATCACAAACTATAATTTATTTGCAACTACGTCTTATTTCAGAAAAGGATGTTGTTTTGGGAAGCGGTGAGTCAGTAGAACACTGAATACAAGGCAAAAGAAAGGAGATTTCATCTCCACTTTCAAACAGAAGTTCATAACATTCCTGAATTATCCACTAAGAGGGCTGCCAATCTGGAATCAATTAAGAGCCTTCCATTGGGGTGCAACTGGAGGGAGTAAGATCTTCAAAACTGTATTTTAATTAGTAAAGTAGAGAAACTGGCTGCAGGAAGGTGGCTGGCTTGGCTAGCAGGCCAGGAGAAAAGGAGTAGGGCAAGGCGTGGGTGAAGGTATAAAAGTCAAGCTTTGCCATTTTGCCAAGCACCCCTTTGAACAGAGCCAGAGGGTGTGAAATCAGAAAGCTTGGTAGCACCCCAGTTCTCCTTTCCTGCACCCTTTGCAAAGGTAGTACCATCAGCAGGAATAGCAACTCTCAACAAGTCTTCATTATAATAGAATGTCCTCTACAGGTCAAGTTCAATTACCACAAACCTCCTCATCACAAGAGATTTCCAGTCTTAAGACAGGCAGTGGGTGGACACTAGAAAATTCTCTTATACGCATTTACTCCAAAAACGCAACCAATGCCTTAGATCCCTGCTACTCCAAATGTGGTACCCACACCAGCAACCAGAGTTAGAAATGCAGAATCTTGGACTGCATTCTAGGCCCACTGAATCAGAAACTGAGTTTAACAACACCCCCAGGTGATTTATATGAGCATTAAAATGGTAGCATTGACTTAAAGCAATTATGCTCAAACTTTGCACATTAGAATCACCTGGAGAGGTTTTTAACACCTCCCTAATGCAGGCAGTACTCCATATAATGTATCTCAATTATCAGTATTTTTAAAACCAAACTGGTTCCAATATGCAGCCAATGTTGAGGAACCATGACTTAAAGATAATAATAACAATATTTGTATTCGAATGAAAACTTTCCCCAAACTTTGCATTCCTAATTACCACTTGGGTTTTCCTGAAAACTTAGATATTAAAAATTTCAATATACGGATCTGGGCAGGGGTCTGGAGAGCGCAGCAGCCATGGCGAGCCACCCTGTCCTCACCAACGGCACCGAGATGGCCATCCTGGGGCTGGGCACCTGGAAGTCCCCTCTGAGCTAGGTAACCAAGGCTGTGAAGGTGGCGATCGATGTCAGGTACCCCCACATCGACTGCACCTACGTGTACCAGAATGAGAATGAGGTGGGGGTGGCCATTCAGGAGCAGCTTAGGGAGCAGGTGGTGAAGCCAGAGGCTTATCAGCAAGCTGGGGTGCACGTACCATAAGAAGGTCCTGGTGAAAGGATCCTGCCAGAAGACGCTCAGCAACCTGAAGCTGGACTACCTGGACCTCCACCTTATTCACTGGCTGACCGACTTTAAGCCTGGAAAGGAATTTTTCCCATTGGACGAGTCGGACAACATGGTTCCCAATGACACCAACATTGTGAACACATGCGCAGCCATGGAAGCGCTGGTGGATGAAGGGCTGGTGATAGCTATTAGCATCTCTGACTGTAATCATCTCCAGGTGGAGAGGATCTTAAAGAAACCTGGCTTAAGGTATAAACCAGCGGTTAACCAGATTGAGTGCCACCTGTACCTCACTCCCGTACTGCCAGTCCAAGGGTATCTTGGTGACCACCTATAGCCCCCCTGGCTCTCCTGACAGACCCTGGGCCAAGCCTGAGGCCCCGTCCATCCTGGAGGATCCCAGGATCAAAGTGATCTCAGCCAAGCACAATAAAACCACAGCCCAGATTCTGATCCAGTTCCCCCATGCAGAGGAACTTGGAGGTGATTCCCAAGTCTGTGACACCAAAATGCATTGCTGAGAACTTTAAGGTCTTTGACTTTGAACTGAGCAGCCAGGATATGACCACCTTACTCAGCTACAACAGGAACTGGAGGGTCTGTGCCTTGGCGAGCTATGCCTCCCACAAGGACTACCCTTTCCATGAAGTTTTGAAGCTGTGGATGCCTGCTCATCCCTAAGTGACCTATACCTGTGTTTCCTATCTCATTTTTTTCTTGCAAATGTAGTATGGCCTGGCCTGTGTCACTCAGCAGTGGGAGAGCAGCCTGTAGAGTGGCCAGCAAGGACTTATCTAGGTTGATGTTGGATCTGAAGAGCAGTGTCAGTAGAGTAGAAGTCTCTTTCAGTTTGCTTTGTTCTTTTTGCCCCGGTGGGGAAAGTATAACCTGAATACCCTTTTCTGACCAAAGGGAAGCAAAATATACCAGGTCAAAATAGTGCCACTAACAGTTGAGTTTTTTGTTTTTGTTTGTTTGTTTGTTTCTTGAAATGGAGTCTCGCTCTGTTGCCCAGGCTGGAGTACAGTGGCGTGATCTTGGCTCACTGCAAGCTCCGCCTCCCAGGTTCACACTATTCTCATGCCTCAGCCTCCTGAGTAGCTGGGACTACAGGTGCCTGCTACCATGTCCAGCTAGTTTTTTGTGTTTTTAGTAGAGACAGGGTTTCACCGTGTTAGCCAGGATGGTCTCGATATCCTGACCTCATGATCCTCCTGCCTTGGCCTCCCAAAGTGCTGGGATTATAGGCGAGAACCACTGCACCTGGCCACAACAGTTGAGTTTTGACTGCTTGGAACTGTAATCCCTTCAGCAAGACTTCTCTTTGCCTCAAATAAAAAGTGCTTTGGTGAAAAAAAAAAAAAAAAAAAACTCAATGTATTCTGTCGTATAATTAATGCTTAAATTTCCCAAATTCTGATGATGCTAATTTTAATTTGCAATAGATCCATAGCTGACAAAGGGTCATTTAGTCAAGAAAGTTTGCTGAGTCTTACCATTCAGAGATAAAACAATTATTTGTTTTTAAATAGCGTTTACAGTTCAAGATTGCTTTTCAGATTGAATGATTCTTCTCTCTTATTTCTCAAATCATTACTCAATAAAGGAGATAAACAATCTTAACTATGTTCAACATTTTCAGGCATGATTATTATAAATATTTTGCAAGTTAGCTTCAGGAACTGAAAAGATTTCTTGATGGCAGGTGATACTTTTGTTGAATCAACAAGATTGGCTGGTCTCATGGTTGGTGTTTAGCGAGTCAATCATTTTCACTACACAATAGATAACAGTGAACTAAAATTTTCTTTTATTCATTGGGAGCCTATTCTGTGATACTAAGAACAAAGAAAATCAACTCTCTGTGGAACCAGAGTCAATCTTCCAAAACGTAATACATCCATTAGGAGAAAAAAAGAGTGTCAGACAAGAAACAAATTGGCTAAATTGGTTGAAACATTTCTTTAAAATTAAGTTTACATATTAAAGGAAAGATAAAAGGAATAAGCACATCATTTGCTAAGACACAAATATCATCTGATTTTCAGCTATTTCACATTTCTATTTTTTCCCCCTTAGTACATTTTCAGCACTTTTGGTTTTGAAAAGCAGAAAATGAAATCAAACTGGCTTAAACAGAAAAGAAGATGAATTTATTGGTACATATAACTAAAATATCCATGGGTATCTGACTTCAGGTGCTGCTGGATCCAGTTGCTCAAATTATGTCAGTTAGTCTTTCTCTTTCTCCAGATTCTGGTTTTTTTCCGTACTGCCTTAATGTTTAGTTGTTTGTATCCCACAGTTGGCAATTATGTCCAATAAACTTCAAATATATATCTTATTGCCTGATCGTGTTTTCGTCGCCTGCCATGGAATCAGATTTATAGCCAAGGAGATACTTCTTGGCAAGATCATGAGTCTGTGCTGGTCCTGTGGAGTCGGAGATAGGGCCAACCCAGTTTAAATCATATACACTGAGAACAGGTGAGGGTAATGATGCCCCAAAGGATAATCAAAGGATCGATGTCAGAAAAGGGAGAATGGATAGCAAGAAGGCAAAAATACTATTCTAGAAGAGATCTACATCATTTGCCTTTAAGACCGATACATAATATAACAGTTTTCTTTGAGAAGTTCAGGAGAAATGAGCTTAGAGAATTATCTTTTCATTTTTGTTTTTATCCTGCAGCAGAGACTTATAATACATATATGTTGTACCAGCTCAATTTTAAGAAAGAGGAAATGCCTGATGTTCCCTATCGTAAATTCCTGCAGTACCACAGTCCATGAAGAGGAAACCTGAGGGCTGAGGGAAGTGGTGGGATGAGCACACTGTGGTCAGCCTTGCTAAGAGTTTCATTTATCTTGTTGAATGTGAAATCCATCTCTTTTGAGCATAGCCTGGTGCCCACTTTACTTGTATGCTCTCCCTTATTCATCTATTGTTGATATAAAATTACTTAAACTCGGGGTTTTTAAGAAAGAAAATCAACTTTCTATGGACCAAAACTCTATTTTCCAAAATGTAATACATTCAGGAAAATGTGCACCGAGACTTCAAGGTGGGTTCCCAAGACTCAACCGATACTGCTCTTTATCATCATAAATAGTAGCTCCCAGAAACCCAGTGTAGACACCAAGAAATTATTACATGATGAAGACTGAACTCTTATCTACTTCTCAATCTTGTATTTTTTAAGACAAGCAAAAATGAGAAAAGTTTTGTACAATTGCACAAGAGAAATAGGATTGATCAAATAAATGGTTAAGAAACACTCAAATATTTTCCTGTGGAAATTCTTTCTTTCTATGGCTTATGGATGTGAAAAGTAATATACTAGATGAATGTCTAAATATCTTGTCTTTTTTTCTGCCCATCCCATTCCAAGAGTTAGAATATCAGCCCTTATTCAGAGTTGTCAACTTGTCATCCTAGGAGATTCGCAGAGTAGTATCAGTTTTTAAAATGCGCCACCATTGCTTTAAAGTAGGGTTTCACAGTCACAGCACTATTAATATTTTGAGTCAGATAATTTCTTATTGAAAGGGGCTGTCTTATGCATTGTGGCCTGTTTAGCAGCATCCCTAGCTTCTACCCACTAGATGCCAGCAGTGTTACTCCCTCTTTGTGACAACCAAAATCTCAGACATTGCCAAAGGTCCCCTGGGGTGCAAATGTGTTCCTGGTTGAGAATCGCTGCTTGAAAAACTGAAATGAAAATAGTGAACACCATGACATACTCTTCTAAGATAATGGGACAACTGTACTCCAGAATAAAAATAATCTTTCCTTGTCTCTTAAATTCTGGCATTGTTACCATTATTACTTTAGTATTAACCCAAAATACACTTTTTAAAAGTTCTGAGAATAAAAGCTGAACCTGCAAAATAGGATAACTCCTTTTGCTACACTAACCTTAAAAGGTACAGAAGTAGAGAGAACTACTGCTTACAGGGGTGTCAGATGGACATGACTGCTTAAATGAAGATTCCTCTTTTCCACTTTCCTCCTGATATCTGCTGGTCACTATAGCAACAAGAACAGGAGTGATTCAGAACCAGGACACATGCACTCTAGCATGACAAATTCAATTTAAATCTAGATTGGCTACATTAAAAAAACTACACTAAATGAAATGAGTGTATATACACCAACAGGAGATCAATGCACTTTGCTACACCAGTTGCAAGAGTGACATTCAGTTCAAAAAAACCCTTGGGATTCTTTAAGAGTAGGAAAAACTCAAACATTTTCACTAAGGCTTCACTTTGTCAAATCTCTCTTGAGACTTTTGGATCCCTTGAATTTTAGGCAGGCTTAAATACAGAGTCCTTTCTTGGTACTTGGAGATATTTTACCCATAAGGTAGAGTAATGAGGGTCTTCAGTGATAGTGAATGAACAGAATTTTGAATATTTTAATATATTCTGGAACACTTACATGTTTCAAGCTAAGTTAACCAGTATAATACCACTACAGAAAAACTGTATTATTTAATTATATTTTTTAATTTTTAATTTTTGTCCTAACAAAGTTCTAAAAATATAGTTAGAATTATGTTTAGAACCAGAAATATATTTCAAAATTGCAATTATAATGTTTAAAACAGAAACAATGAGTTGCTTCCTAGTGGGATTAAAGGTCATTATTTGGGACATACTATGTCCTGATTTTTATCATTGCACCCTATTAAAGAAAATGATATCTAGGCTTTTCTTTTTTTAGAGTTTGCTATAGCTATACATCAGGTTAAAGAGCTTGGGAGATGAATTTTTTAATTTCAGGAACTCAAAGTTCTAAAGATGACTTCAATATATCTATTGATTGGTCTTCATATAGAACCAAATTTAAGCTATTTTAGGCAAGTGATTCTATAACTTTAAAAATTCTTCTAGAAAAAAATAAGAAAATATATAACTCATCTATTCCTTTCAAGAAGAAAATTTATTGTTTTATCCAATTTGTACCTCATAATGCACCTAAGAATTATTTCCATTTGAGCATTTCCCAGTAAAGGATGCTGTTTATAACTGCTCCTGTCCCCCTGTTTGAAGTTAGATTTCTATTTCCTCTTTTTCAGGTTAATTGTTCTGATTCTAAGAGCATTTCTTAGAATTGTTTTTCAGTTTTCATTCCTTAACCAATTTTGAGTCTCTCTTTTATTTAGATGTAACTTTGTAAATAAAGATATTCAAGAAATGAATATAGAGTTTAATAAAATGTGGAGAAAATAGAACCCTTCAAATTCCTCTTGATGTAATCTTGTTATTAAGTTATATATAACACATATGTATTTTATATAAATATATATACTTAATTATATATATTTCATATGTGTATTTATATTTCTTATATATATATTTTTTTATTTATTTCTTAGACCCTGATCACTTCTTCAATGAGCTTAGATTCTTTGGAATTCTAATCCATAGTTTTCCCTTAAATTATTTTCATCTAAGTTCAGAAAAATAGCAAGTTAATTGCCCTTTATATGTGATAAAAATGAAAAATTACTCAAAATCCAAGACCAGTAATGATGTAGGCAACTGGTTGGAATTCAGATTCTTAGGTATAAGTGTGATGATGAAAAATTACATTAAACAATGGAATATCAAAAATATACTCTTTCATTCGAGTGACATAAGCACGTGGAATTCATCACAGGACAGCAATCTGATATTAATTTAAAGAGTTTTGTCCAAGAATTTTCCATGAGGTCTTTGTAAAAATAACAAGATTTTCAATTAATTTCTCCCTTCATTTTAAAAATGAGAAAATTGAGAAAAATGGAAGAGTACTTGAGTTTGATAATATCTCCCTTTTTACACAAAATTCAGCCATAAAACTTCTAAACATTAACTTACAACAAAAATGATACTTTCTTGTCAAGGGCATGATATGTATATGTTGATGAATTTTTATTTATTAACTCATTAACTTTAGCTTGCCGTTGGAAACTGTGATATATCTAAAAGCTAACAATTGACTTAGATGCATATCTCAGATGCGGCGGGTGTTCAACAGCTTAAAAAGAAAGTAAATAAGTAAACCAAAACAAAATCCACAGTCCTGCAAAGTAAGGCCAAAACCAAATGATTTGGAAAACAATGAAAATTTGTGTTTCAGTGTATGCAGACATAATATTTCACAAAGAAAGCTGTATGTCATGTCAAATAACCTGCTTATGAAATTCCTGAGGGAAAATCCTTATATCATTTGTAGAGAAGATCTGTTTTTAAACACAGATTAGCTGATTTATTTTCTCTGATAACATGGAAAACCATTTTGATATTAACATACAGAGTCAGGCATGATGCCCAGGGTGAAGTTAGCAGGCAAAATCATATTTGGTGATTATCTGCAGGTAAACAACTTCCCTCACTGTCATAAAGAGTCATCATTTTTTCTACTCAGAGAGAGGCAAATGAGGCACTTGCTTTGGTCAGAAAGCTTAAGGGAAGAACCAAATTATCAGTAATCAAAATAAATAATGTTTTAATGTAATCTTTTTTAAAAATATCAAAATTAGTACAAAAAACCCCAGGGTGGACCAAAATTTAAATTTTTACATGAAGAAATAATCAAAATTTCTTTGAGACAGGGTTTTGTTCTGTGGCACATGTTGGAGTGCATGGCATGACCAGAGCTCACTGCAGGTTGGACTTCCAGGGTTCAAGCCATCCTCCCACCTCAATCTCCCCAGTAGCTGGGACCACAAGCATGCCATCATGCCTGACTAATTTTTTAGTTGTTTTTTTTTTTTTTTTTTTTTTGGTAGAGACGGGGTCACCCTATCTTACCTAGACTGGTCTCGAACTCCTGGGCTCAAGGGATCCACCCACCTCAGCCTCCCAAAGTATTGGTATTACAGGCATAAGCCACTGCGCCCAGCCTCAGAGAATGGGTATTGATTCAAATTTGTCATTGGCAATAGCTGGTAATAATTTGCCATGTAAAAAATGTTCTAAAGATTTTCAAGACCCACACATTTTCCACTATATGTTTTGAGAAAAGAAAAGAGGAAAGGGCATTAGGCCTTCTTTATTTGGACTTTAGATTACTGTTGCTGTGGTCAACTAGGAAACATTTCATTTTCATGTTCATCATGTGACAGTGTTATGATGTACATTGCCTAAAAAATATATGGCTCCATCACACTTCATTTTAGATGCCAGGAGTGTGAGTCATCTAGGAACAATATTCTGTTCGAAAATATGTCAAAGGGGGATAGATTTTAAAAGCTCCTCTTACATTATACTTCCATTACTTTTGTTCTTATACGGTGTTTAATAGGACAACAGAAGACTTTTTCATAAAGGCAATAATTCCAGCAATTACTACATCTGTCAAATATCTGAGAGTTGTTATGCGGGTAAGATGATGTCTGTGAAAGTGATGACAAATTACCCAGCACTATGCAAATGCTAATTATTAGTTCCAGTTTTTAAAAACCCTCTAAAATATTGAGACCATTTTATTTTATTTTTAAATAATTATAGGCTCACAGAAAATGAAGTAACAGTACAGGGAGGCCTCATGTACTCTTTCCTCAGTTTCCTGAAGTTCCATTTTACATAATATCAAAAGCAGAAAATGGACATTGGGACAATATAAAGATCTTATTCAGATTTCATCAGTTTTTACGTGTGCGTGTGTGTGTGTGTGTGTACGTCTATGTCACTTTATCACATGAATAGACTTGTGTAACATTCTTGACTCTTTTCTTGACCTCATCCTCACATTCCAAATTTTTACCCATAATATACGTTTTCACTCCGGGAAGAACAGTACTCTTCCGGTTCTAATCTATTCTCTTCAGTATCATCATGGCGATCCTTCAGTTGGATGGCTCCTCTTTAAGCACATTTGATAGTTTCATACAGATAGAGCACAATACACCTATTTTTCCTCTTCTAAAGGCTCCAGTCACCTGGCTTCTGGCTACTCCTGAATTCTTGTCTCTGAGTCCTCAATAACTGTGGTTGACATTAGGGCTTACAAATATCCCCTGCTAGCTCATTAAGATACATGGTAAAATTACACTGTCCCATCTTCTTGAATTAAGATGTGTTCGTGGGACTTGTTTTGACTAAGAAGATGTGAGTAAAAGTGATTCATGTGATTCTGGGGAAAAGTAAGAGCCAGCATTGGTGTAACCATGGTGTCTTTTCCTGCCACAGTGACTGGTGATGCTCTAGATGGTGGAAATGCTGCTAGCCTCAAGAAGTTTGAGCCCCTGCATAGCTGAGACCAATCTTTATCATTATCAAAAAATACATATTAGTTGTAAGCCACTGAACTTTTGTGGTCATTTGTTTGTACAGCATAACTTTGCCCATCCTAACACAGTTCTGTGGCTCTCACTGCAAGAATTTTCTTTCCTCTATGTGTCCCTGCAAGAAATTCCTTTCCTCTATGTGCTTTCTGCTTGATGAATGACTATTTAGACTGTAAAGACTTCTTAAGATGTGAACACCCTTCTCTGGTTTTCCTTTATAATCTATAACCAGTCTTGTTCTGCATCTATATCTCATAGAGGTATGTGTGCATGTGCATGTTTAGACATATTGGCACTTGCATCATATTAGATGGCAGATTTATGCTTATTTGACCCTATCCCATAACAAATTATGAGCTGCTCAAGGACAAATCTACACTGCAGCAGACATGACTAGTTGAGGAGTTGCATCAGAGACATCAGAGATTACATGGTCCTCAAAATCTAAAATATTTACTGAGGTACTTTACAGAAAAAAAAATTGTGAGCTTCTAACCCAGAGAATTGTGGAGTAGCAAGAAGGAAAGTAACAGGACGCTTGGATGACCTCATGAAACAAAACTGCCTCTCCATGATGGGCAATCTGCCTTCTTCTGTTACCATGGTGAAAAATAATTCTCGCTTGTTTGAGCCACTGTATTATAGGGTCTCTTCAGGCACAAGCTAAGTTGATGTAGCGAGGTAATGTATGTCCCTAACTCACTTTCAAGTCACATAGGTCCTCTCTAAGTGTATGTGGAGTTAAATTTGCTGAAAAAATAAAACTTTCTCATAAAGTTATATGACAATAATACTATAGACTTACAACAGTAATACTATAGACTTAAGATAGTAATATAGCAAGGCTAGACATTACATGAAAGAGCATAGATGTGGTTTTTTTATTCATATATGTAGGCAAACACATTTTAGAAACAATGCTAACCATGTACTCTTTGGATTGTGCAATAATTTAATGCAAATTGGAAATAGGAAAGTTCAAATTCAAGCTCTACTACTACTAGCTGTGTGTTTTGAATAGCATAAAGTACCTGATGAACAGCAGGGGCTTCTCCGGAAACCAAGGGAAATGTTGTGTTACTGTGTTTGGATTCAAGTTTGGCTGCTCTACCCAAAACAAAGTAACAATGGATTAATTAAGTATCATAATAGAAGTGACCTAGGACTGCAGTGGTGGTTCTCCACTTTGGAGATTCAATCCTATCTTTGCATGTTTTCAGCCTCAATAAATGTCTTCCATTTCATAGTCTGAAAGGACTACCTCAGTTCCCACTGCCATTTTCACTTTTCTAGCAAGTGGAGAAGAAACCATGTTCTTGTCCTTTAAGGCCATGACTTGGAAGCTCTACACATCACTTCTCTCTGGATGTCATTGCCTGAATGTATTTATATGGCCACAGTTATTTGTAAGTGTGTCTAGCAAATATAATCTTTAGCTGTGTGGCCATAGGCCCAACAATAATTTGGGAGCTATATTGCTAAAGAAGGACAGAATGGACATGTGTGGTAACCAGTATTTTCTGTCACAAACATTAACCTGTGTGAAGATGTGAATTTTGTATCAATTGACTATTTTGTATTTCTCTGTTATTTTTCTTTCTAGATCACTGAGCCAAGAAATTACATGCATATGCTGAGAACTGTATCACACATGAAATAGTTAAGATATAAAATCCCCATGAGGACAAACAAAGGCAGATGTACTCACGTTCTAGGCTATATGACAAGGTTGTGATATAAAAATCCACTGAATGCTTCCAAGAGAAATTAGCAAATAGGCAACAATTGAGCAGACAATCATTGATTCAAAGAGTATGAATGGAGAGAAATAAAACTAGATTTGAAAAAATAGGTTGGCGAATGTACATTCTCAAAATTAGGGACCAGGGTGTGGGGTTCCAAAGAGGGCAGCAAGGTCAGTCCAAAAGGAATGCCATGAGCTGTGAGAATACAGTGAGGCCCAGGGAAACAGAGTCAATGCCATTAGGAATTTGGATAGACATCTTGGAAGATACAAAGCAAAATATGTTTTCAGTTCTTAAAACATACAATCTCATTGGTGGTCACAGAACTAACATAGGTGAAAGAATTAAACAACAGTGTTGGAAGATTGGCACCATTAACTATTAAAACCAGAAGTGTTTATACTATAAGAGATTTTAAAAAACAGTGTCTGTGACTGATAGATTTTTTTTTTAATTTTTACTTTTTAGGTTTTATGGCTACATAGTAGATATATGTATTTGCATTCGTATACCCATAGATTTTTTTTTAACTGAGCCAAAGAGAACATCAATCAAATATATAGTAATACCTGTACTATGCACTGATTGTTTTAAGGCTGCTATTTTAAAAATTCCTAATATCCCCAAAAATAGAATGTCTGGGTTTTTGTCGCATAAGTTCTTATTCTTACTTTTAAACAAAAATCAATGTCAGGAAATATTTGTTGAATACTAAGTAATAGAATCTGCAGTGTAGTGTGACCAAGATGTTGCTGTGACATCTGAGATGCTTATAAAATAGGGTAGGAGGAGGAATAAGACACCAATGCAGGCAACGCTGCTGCACTCTAATATCTTGCTAACACCAAGATGCAGCAAAAAGCAAAGCATGTTGAGCTGAGCGTTCATTCCAATTGAGAGCCAGTTTCATGGGAAAGGTAACACTTTTAAAATTCCTTGGGATGAAGCAAAGATTTTGAGACTTATTGGTGGACTAGAAAGGCAAGAATATGTGGCCATAGTTCAAAGACAGGAGGGAAAAATATACAGAATATTTGAGATACAGATACTTAAACAGAACACTATACAGAAATCTGTCATCCATGTATTCTACTGAAAAAGTCTATCAATTGTGCCCCCAAATTGTATCCCCTTCTCCATCCCCTTCTCCATCCTCACTGCTTTGTGCAAAGCATTCTAGACTTTGTCATCTTTCATCAAGCAACTGTCATGGCCTCCTGTTGGCTTCCACTCTGGCCCCTGCAATCCATTCTGCACACAACAGCTAGTCTTCTTTGTGAAATGCAAGCTCTATCCAACCTCTTCCTTGTTTAAAACCCTTCAACAGCTTCTTAATGTGAATAGGAGAAAAATCTCAATCTTCTAAATCAGCCTTTGAGGCTTATAAGACATGGCCTTATCTATACTCCAGTCAAACTCACCACTGTCTCTCCTGCCCACTGCCCTCCCTCCACACTGGCTCATGTTCATTTCCTTCATCAGAACACATAGGCATGCTATTCCCTTCTCCAGAAACAATTTTGTAGGGCAAATTCTCACTCATCCTTTAGGTCTCATCTTACATGTCACTTTTTCAGAATATTTTCCCCTTCAACCTCAGTTGAGTTTCTTTGTTGAAATCTATCACTATTCCTCTGTCCTTTTTTAGCATGTATCCCAGTTTGTAGCAAGTGTGATCACTAATATTTGTCTCCATTATGGCTACTAAACTCCAGGAGGGTAGAGATCATGCTGGTCTTGTTAAGCCTCTTGTCCTCAGTGACGGGCACTCAAAGAATATTCAGTGAATAAATGAATGAATGCATGAGTGATAATCAAGGACTTTTATCAAATAGACAATAAACATTATTTTAAAAGCCCCCTGATGTTTTATCTTCACATTGTGTCAGGACTCATTGAAACAACCACATTTATGTTATAGAGTTTCTTTGGGCAAAAGTAAACAAAATCCAGACAAGTAAAGAAAAATGTAAGTTTTTGAGATTGCACTACTTGAAAAAAATATAAATAACAATCGAAACACATGTTTTAAAGTAAGCCCTGTCTAAACACATTATGCTTTAATTAATTGATGTTCTATTGAATGGTAACTATTGCTATCCTCATTTTGTAGACAGAGCTATGAGGTGATTTCTCCTAAATTTCCCAGCTGTTAGGATGATAGAGCTCAGAAACCAGAAAGAGTAACTCATACTTACAGGTCAGTATCTTGGTGAGTCTGAGTATCCATTAACATAATATTATAGTACATTAGTAGCAATTTGTCTGAAATTTTAGATTCCTACTGCCTTATGTAATGCTTCCTTTAGTCAAAATATGATCTAATTAATAGTAAGAAATGTTACAGACTTTGGATACAAGAAGAGATAAGGTATGATTTACATGTGAAAATGTTATCATCTATTTATTATACTAATTCTTTGAGACCAATAAGTATTTCATTGTTTTGGTCTTTAAAAAAGTTGTGTTAGAGAATTTCCAATTTATGAAAGCATTAATGTTACTTGTAAAATTATATCATTTTCATCCTGCACAGCAGGATTGGGGACCCAAAACCATGGTACCACTTTAGAGGAAAAAATGACTGTCAGTAGATTAGTAAGTGTATTAGATGGATTGGGTACAAAATGGAGCCACTTAACATAGATTTAACTTTTTAGTAAAGAGTATTATGACAAAATGCAAGCAATTTTATTTTTAATACAGTACCTTGGAATAACTTTTACTTTCTAAACTATGTTCTTTTGCCAAATATGCATAAACCTAGAATTTTATGGATAAAATTATCCTTTACTAAATGTTATACTTACATTTATTTGGGACAATGATTCCCATATTACTAAAGAATGAAGGCAAACATTTTTAGATTCAGTTTGTGTTAAAATAATTTTAATCATATTATTTGAGTGTCAAAATAATTCATTTTTTACTGACTTGCCTTTTTTGAAAGATACAATTGATATCCTATCTCAAGTGACCTAAATGGCAATAAATTATAATTTAAAATCTTTCTCTGTTAATTATGCTTCTTAATATATGCATACTGGAAGAACAGGTATACTAGAAGAGCATATAGACATGCATATAGAAGTACCTAATAGATGCACATTAGAAGAAAAGTGTTCCTAAATTAGGTATGTCTACACACACACACACACACACATCTCTACATATGTAGATACGCACACGTATATTCCATTAATGAATATTCCAATGAATATTCATTGGGAGCCACATAGCCTAATGGTTAAGATTATAAGCTCTAAATGAAGCTAATCTGCATTCCAATCCTGGCTCCACTGCCTATTAGTTCTGTGATTCTGTGGCTTAGAAAATGTATTTATAAAATTGGGATAAAATTACATATCTTATGAGTTTTTTGAAAGAGTAAATGTGGTAAAATGAATAAATTGTAGAAGAGTGCCTAGCCCAAGTGCATATTTGGTAAATATTAGCTCATGTAATATAAAGTATTTGGGGCTGCTGAATGGCACTTAAGAAATAATTATGATGGAAGATAAAAAGATTTTCTACTCTGTTAATTATTGCATTTTAAAATCATTGATGTATTCATAAAGAGACTTTCTGATTTGTATTGAGAAGTTTATTTAAAGTAGTGATACTTGCCAGGTCGTACAGTAAAATTCATTTTGATTGATTTTTATCTACTGATGTAGAAGAAAAACAGTGGTAAATAACATTCAACACTCCATGAATCTAACTAGCTAATCTCAATCCATCATTCTCACCACTCTTGGAAATCAAAAGCATTCTAAGAAAACAATACTTAGGATGAAGAGTGATACTTTAAACCTTCAAGTAGAAAAGCTTCAAGCAAAAATACAAATCAGTATGCAGTGCAGAATCTGAGGTTGGGTTTTACCAATTGGCACTCCTGAGTTCAGATTTTGGCATATGAAATTTTCATTTGAGCAACAAAATGCATCTAATTGTGTAATTTGCACTCCTTAATGAATGCATGTAGAAAGCAAGAGTAAACAGACAATGTTTTAATTCTTGAAGTAAAAAATATCACTGGCTCTTACAGGTACTGGTTTCTAAGAATCTTCTTGGCTTAGAATACAGTAATGAAATTGTAAGGGGAAGTGAGAAATTGAGGTAAGTTAGCAATAGATCATACAAGACAGAGAACTCTGAGATACTTGTGTCTTCAGTAAATATTTATATACAGCATATGTTTTATACAATAATGCTAAGATATTCAATTCATAAATCTGCATCCCCTAAATGATTGTTTACTATTAAATTTGGTTACTTAAGGTTGAATAAAACATTAATAAGATCATAGAGGGATGTCAGCAGTTTATTAATTTTTGCTAATGCATTTGAATCAGGCAAACATAATATTGACACGTGAAGGACAAAATCCTCTTATTTTTTACCATCCTTTTTAGGGTGAAATGGAAAATACCACTAAAAACCTCTTTCTGACATTTCCACTATAAGAACTTTATACAGAAAAACTCAGTCATTCATTTTGTTATATCAATATTTATTTATTGAAATACGTACTTTAGGCCAATTATTTGCACACAGGTATTTAGGATATTGCTTTTCCCACCTTTATGTTTCTATGATGAAGCACAATGATGTAGAATAGACTGTTACTTTCACAATAGCCATTTTATCCTTTTTCCTCAATTTGAGTAATGTGCCTATCTTAAAAACTGCATTGCCTACCATACATTGTACATAGGTTGAACGTGCAACTAGATTCTAGCCAAGAAGATAAACCTAGTGGAAAGTATTGGAGTTTCCAGGAAAGTTTCTTGTACAGAGAAAAGGAACTCAGCAGATAACAGGCTTTTGCTCTTTGGCTCAAACCATCTTGCTACCAACATTTTATAAGCATAGTGAAGACCACTCCATCTTTCTGAGCAGAAAGTATCAGATGCCTGGACCCCAAATGTTTCTGTGGAACAACTATATCAGACTTCAGCTTCTTAAATCTGGACTTATCACATAACAGAAAAATAAACTGAAATCTTATTTAAGCCGTTCTTTTGGGGGGTTTCTGTTATGAACATCTAAAGCTATTCTTTAACTGACATATCAGGAAATGCATTCTCAAATTCATTTTATTAATAAATTATACAAGTTATTTAGTTCTACAAAAATCAGTGGAAAGTATACAATATTAAAAACATTGCATATATGAAAAATCCACACCTAACAACACAATCAATGGTGAAAAACTAAAAAATTTTCCTCTAAGATCAGGAGTGAGACCAAGATATTGACTTTTACCACTTCTGTTCAACAGAGTATTGTAAGTACTAGCCAGAATGTTCAGGAAAGAAGTAATAAAATACATCCAAATTGAAAGAAGTCAAATTACCTCTGTTTACAGATGACATTATCTTATATGTAGAAAACCCTAAAGATGATTCACATACATACACACACACACACACACAAACTATTAGAGCTAACAAACAAAGTTGGCGAGTATCAGGATACAAAATCTACATTCAAAAGTAAATTGCATTTTTATACACTAAAAATGGCCAGTGTGAAAATAAAATTAAGGAAACAATTCCATTTTTAATAACACCAAAAATAATAAAATAATTAGAAATAATTTAACTACAGAGGCAAAAGACTTATACTTGGAAAACTATAAAACATTGCTGAAATAAAGAAGACATAAGTGGGACGATGTCTCATGTTCATGGTTGAAACACTTAATATTGTTAAGATGACAATACAAAACCCAAAGTACTCTACAGGTACGACACAATCACTCAAAATCCAAGTGTTTTTTGCAGAAATAGAAAAACTCATCTAAAAATTCACATGGAATCTCAAAAAACTTCAAATAACCAAACAATCCTGGAAAAGGAGAACAAAGTTGGAGGATTCATACTTTCCGATTTCTTACTTAGCAAAACTTACTGAAAAGTCACAGTAATCAAAACAATGTGATACCGATGTAAAGAAAAACATATCAACCCATGAAATAGAATAGAAATCCAAAAACTAAACACTCATATATATATTGTCCATTTTTTTTTTGACAATGGTGCTAAGACCATTCAATGGGGGGATGGGCACTTTTCTACTAACAGTGCTAGTTAGTTTGGAAACTAGATAGCCACATGCAAAGAATAAAGCTGGACCCTTACCTTACACCACATACAAAAATTAACTCAAAATGGACCAAATATCTAATCTAAAGAGATAAAAATTATAGAACTCGTAGAAGAACAGATGTGGAAAATCTTCCTGACATTGGATTGGATAATGATTGCTTATATATGACACCAAAAGCACAGGCAATAAAAAAAGGAGATAAATTGAACATGAAAATTAAAAAATTGTGCATCCAAGAAAACTATCAGGAGAGTGAAAAGACAACTCAGAACAGGAGAAAATATTTGCAAATTGCACATATATATGTGTGTATATATATATAATATATTATATATGGGATTAATTTTCAAGATATATAATATATATATAATATGTATTATATATGGGATTAATTTTCAGAATATATAAATATTCTACACATCAACAACAACAAGAAAAAGCAACCCAATTCAAAAATGGACAAATAACTCTTATTTTTTTTAAGATGGTTGACCGGGTCTGTCACTCAGGCTGGAGTGCAGTGGCATGATTATAGATCATTGCAGCCTCAAACTCCTGGGTTTAAGCAATCTTCCCCCTCCCAGCCTTCTGAGTAGCTAGGAGTGTAAGTATGTGACACCATACCCACATAATTTTTTTTTTTTGTAAATGTTTTTAGAGACAAGGTCTCACTATGTTGTCCAGGCTTGTCTCAAACTCCCGGCCTCGAGAGATTCTTCTGCCTCAAACTCCCAAAGTGCTGAGATTACAGGCATGAGCCACTGTGCCTGCAATCCTTGGCATGGGTATGAGCAAAGAACTTGCATTGACATTTCTCCGAAGAAGATATACAAATGATCAGAAGCACAAGAAAAAAGTGTTCACCAATACTAGTCATTCAAGAAATGCAACTCAAGTCCACAATGAAATGCCACTTTACATCCATTAGAATAGCTATTAAAAAGAAAAAAAGGCAGAAAATAACAAATGTTGGTGGAATGTGAAGAAATTAGAGCCCTTGTGAATTGCTAGCAGGAATATAAAATGGTGCAGCTGCTGCAGAAAACAGTTTAGTAACTCTTCGAAAAGTTAAGCAGAGTTGTCATATAACCCAGCAATTCTATTTCTAGGTACATAACCAAGATAATTGAAAGCAAGAATTCAAACAGATACTTCAACACTAGTGTTCACCAATGTTCATAGCAGCATTCTTGATAATAGCCAGAAGGTGGAAGCAACCCACATGTCTATCAACAGACGAATGGATAAACAAATACAACATACACACACAATGAACTATTATTCAGTCTTAAAAAGGAATGAGGCCCGGCACGGTGGCTCACACCTGTAATTCCAGCACTTTGGGAGGCCGAGGCAGGTGGATCACGAGGTCAGGAGATCGAGACCATCCTGGCTAACACGGTGAAACCCCGTCTCTACTAAAAATACAAAAAAAAATTAGCCAGGTGAGGTGGCGGGTGCCTGTAGTGCCAGCTACTGGGGAGGCTGGGGCAGGAGAATGGCGTGAACCTGGGAGGCAGAGCTTGCAGTGAGCTGAGATTGTGCCACTGCACTCCAGCCTGGGCGACAGAGCAAGACTCCGTCTCAAAAAAAAAAAAAAAGAAAAGAAAAAAGAATGAAATTCTGATAGGTGCTATAATACAAATGAACCCTAGAGATACTACACTAAGTGAAATAAGCCACAAACACAATGGCAAGTATTGGATGATTTCCCTTATAAGAGTGTAATAGTCAGTTTGGGGTGCTATAACAATACTATAGACTGGGTGGCTTAAATAACAAATATTTTTTTTCTCACAGATCTAGTGTCGAGGAAATCCAAGATCAAGGTGCTTGCAGATCCTGCATCTGAGAAGGGCCACTTCTTGGCTTGTAGGCAGCTGCTTTCTCACTGTATTCTCATGGGGCTGACAGAGAGAGAGAGAGAGAGAGAGAGAGAGAGAGAGAGAGAGAGAGAGAAAATGGAAGGATGGAGAAACAAGCTTTCATGTTCTCATCTCACTTCTTATAAAGGCACTGTATTAGTCAGGGTTCGCTAAAGAGACAGAATTAATAGGATAGCTGTATCTATAAAGGGCAGTTTATTAAGGAGTATTAACTAATACGATCACAAGGCGAGGTCCCACAATAGGTCATCTACAAGCCAAGCTGAGGAGAAAGGAAGCCAGTCCACGACACAAAGCTGAAGAATTTGGAGTCCAATGTTTGGGGTCAGAAAACATCCAGCATGGTAGAAATATGTAGGTTCGGAGATGAAGCCAGTCTAGTCTTTTCACGTTCTTCTGTCTGCTTTTATTCTGGCTACACTGGCAGCTGATCAGATTGTACCCACCCAAATTTATGGTGGGTTTGCCTTTCCAAGTCCACTGACTCAAATGTTAATCTCCTTTGGCAATACCCTCACAGACACACCCGGGAACGATACTTTGCATCTTTCAATCCAATCAAGTTGACACTCAATATTAACAATCACAGGCACTAACATCATTCCTGAGGGCTCCACTCTCATGGCTTAATTACCTCCCCCAAACCCCTCCTCCTTATACCATCACATTAGGGGTTAAGATTTCAACATCAAAATTTTTGAGAGACACAAATATTTAGCCCATGACAATGAGGCATCTAGAATAGGCAAATTCATAGAGATAGAAAGCAGAATAGAGGTTATCAAGGGCTGGGAAGAAATAATGTGGAGTATATTAGTCTGTTCTCATGCTGCTAATAAAGACATACCCAAGATTGGTAATTTATAAAGGAAAGAGGTTTAATTGACTCACAGCTCCACATGGCTGGTGAAGCCTCACAATCATGGTGCAAGGTGAAGGAGGAGCAAAGTCATGTCTTACATGGAGGCAAGCAAGAGAACGTGTGCAAGGAAACTGCCCTTTATAAAACCATGAGATCTCATGAGACTTATTCACGATCAGAAGAACAGCACAAGAAAGACCTGCCCCTGTAATTCAATTACCGCCCACAGGGTCCCTCTCACGACACGTGGGAATTATGGGAGCTACAATTCAAGATGAGATTTAGGTGACGACACAGCCAAACCATATCAGGGAGTGACTGTTTAAGGAGTTCAGAGTTTCTTTTTGGTATGATGAAGAAGTTCTAGAAATGGAGAGTAGTAATGATTGTGCAAATGCAACTGAATTGTACACTTAAAAATGTTTTGAATGGCAAGTTTTATGTTGTATATATTTTACCACAATTTTTAAAATATGTACTTCTAGGATTTCATTTTTTATTTCTAGTTGTGTAATTAATTTAAACTAAGTTTAAAATAATTTTTAAATATTAAATATGTAATATAGACTGCATTGTCTTAGCAAAGCTATCCAGATAATAATTCAACATGTCATAAAAAATAATATAGCAGTTTTTTACTTAGAACTTTTTTAAAGATTGTTTCAAAAGAATATCAATTAAATCTTATTTTCTTATCATGACAGCTATCCCTGTGTATTTTAAATATCAAATAAAGCATTCAGAAAAAATAAGGCACACAGATTCTATAGTTAAAAGCAACTTGGCCAAAATTAATGCTAGTAGATAAGAGATTTCAGTCTGAAAATAAATCCATTTCTCCAATTCCAAAGACTATTGTCATCTGCCACAATTTAGGGTACATCTAGAATAAGATGAATATTTTTGATAAGAATTCTACACAACAGTGAAAATATCACTGTCTAGTCTTGATTTACAACCTAATATAAAATTTATTTTGAAAATAAAATAACTTATATTGGGTTTTTTTTTCCTGATTTTAGAAGATTGGCCTGTTTTCTTCTTAAGAGTTTTCTCTTACATGAGAAAAAAAGCAAAGTGGGTAAATGCTTAAAACACAAAAGTTAACCACATTATAAAGAACTCTAAAGAACATTCTATTTAATCCATTCTTTTCCTAATACATGTAGGAGGAATATGGTCACAGCATTTCCAGAATAACAGAATTCAAAATATAGAGTATGGCCAATTCTATAATGTGCATTTTAAATAATTATTTTAAGATCAAGAATGTGGCCAATGTGTTCTGGTGCCTTTGAATGTTAAGCTTCTTTCTTTGATGGGAATCTTATAGTTTGTCTCTGAATATCAGAGCACACCATGCTTTAGGGGAAAATAGATGGAAAATGTTTTTTAGTGTAAGAAAAACATTTCTGGGAGAGAAAGTAAAAACAACCCATTCAATCACACAATGCAGAAAAAATAAAAATATCTCCCAAAACGACTTCTACAATAGTCTAAATCCTCTTTGTAATCAATATCGGCTCTGACAGTCTTAACAGAAAGTTTCTGCACACTGAAAGCCATGTCACAAGAATATGTAAATAACATTCCTTTCCCACATACCTCACTATAACTGCAGTGCCTAACACCCATTTTTCCTAAGCAGCATCACTTCTAGTCTTAGATGAGTTAAAGTGAAAATAAAACTTTTCATTTCATCATTTTGTGAACGTGAAAATATGTCAGTTTGGCTCCAGTATTCCTGTTTTTTGGACTAGAGAAAGATAGGAATCACGTGTTTTTTGAAGACTCGAACTACTGGCTTTTGGTATGTACAATATTTATTGGGGATTGTTTAAAATGCTCTGATAAAAATAAACTTTGTTCCATTCTAGCTCTTGACTCTCAAAGGCAGGAAATTACAAAAAAAGAAAGATTGGCAAAGGAATATTATAACATTTTGGCATGCCTTATATTCTTTCAGTGGACAAACAGTCTTAGAATACACAGTAACACATTTTAATTCCCAAACTAGGGTTATACCAAGTAAATGCAATAGAATTTAAAATGAATTCCCAGCACTAACCCAACTGGGTTATTCCTTTATATTTGTTCATAGATACTATGGCTTAGACTAAATTTACTAGCAAAGCAATTCCTTGGCCTCATAGCTAAGGCTTTGATACTGAAAACTTGGTTTATTAGTTCATTCATAAACATCACCTTTAGGATACCGCTATTTATATTTGAAGTTGAAACATAACCATCTAAGTTAGAGCATTTATATATAGACATATTAATATAGCTCCCTTATTGACAACAAAAGTTTTGATATTTTGGTTTGAAATATCTAGCTTATTAATATGAAACCATTACCATTTGGAAATCCTGGAGCCATAGTTCACCCATTTACCATTTCAAGATCCTCTGAGGTTTCCACTTGGGAAAACTATATGCCTAATTACCTAATGTTAATGAAGCCCTAATTTTTACGACATAAACTGGTCTCGTTAAATTTGTCAACTTCAGGACAATTAGGCATCATTAGTATTACCTATTGACTAATTGAGCTGTAAAATAAAATTTAGCATTTCATTTTCAGCAACCTTTAGGTATCCAGGAAGAAAATATGTCATGACTTATGACAGGATCTTCTAGAAAAGGTAAATTAATGAATTCAGATGACTTTTCAAATAAAGCCATATTCTAAATATGAATTCTAAGTAGCATTAATTGCTATTAACATTAATTACTTTAAGCATCAACTTGCTTCTGATGATTTTAATTTTTATCAGAATTAAGTAGCAGAATCAATAAGAGAAATTGTAGATTTGTGACTTTCATTCAAAACTGGTGCAATCACTGGCAGTATATCAGTTTCCACTCAGAACGACTAAAATTAGTAACATCACAGAAGAGCTGAACAACAATCTTAACCAATTTAACCCAATGACATTCATTGAACACTGCACCCAATAATGACAATAAATATTCTTTGTGAGTCCACATAGGACATTTACCACAAAATGAGTCTATGATAAGTCTTCAAATAAACAAATTGCATAGGATTTAAATCACTCAAATTATGTTTTTGGAACATAATATAATTAATTAAAAATAGTCTAATAAAAATAACTGAAATATCCCTAGCTTCTCGGAAATTAAGCAATACATATTAAATAAAAATATGTGTCAAGAACTCACCAAAAACTTAGAAAATCTTTTCAATGAAATAATAACAAAGGTCCAGTATATCAAATCTTGCATGATACATCTGATAGAGTACTTAGTGGCATATTTGTGGCTTTAAAAAGAATATATTAGAAAATAACAAAGGCTGAGAATCGATGAATTAAGCATCCATCTTGAGAAACTAGCAAAAGAAGAGTCAATTAATCCCCAGAAAGCAAAAGGAAGGAAATAATAAAGAACAAAAGATAAATTTGACAATTTAGATGAAAAGCAGACATTTCTTGAAAACCACCAATTACCAATCCATCACAAGAAACTCTACATTTAGATGGTTTTGGCAGTGAGTTCTTCCAAATATTTAAGGAAAGAAGTGTAAAAAAAAAGAAAAATAAAAATAAAGAAGGAACATGTCTTACTTTGTTCTATAAGATTAGCATAACTTTGATATAAAACCTGACAATGATATTACAAGAAACAAAATTTTAACAAATCTTTCTCATCAACAAGATGTAAAATCCTCAACAAAACACCATATCAAATCTAGGGATATATAAAAAGAATAACACCCTACAATTAAGTGAGGTTTATTCTGTGAATACAGAGTTGGTTAACGTTTGAGAAAAATGTAATTTGATGCATTAGCCGCAAAAAGAGAAAAAATTCATATCCCTAAATGCATAGAAAACTTGTGATAAAATTCAACATTCTTTACTAGAAACAAAACAAAAACCCCTAGCCTAAGTTCAATAGACAGAAATTTTCTTAATCTGATAGCATCTCTTTTTTTTGAGAAAGAGTCTCGCTCTCGCCCAGGATGGAGTGCAGTGGCGCCATCTCGGCTCACTGCAAGCGCCGCCTCCCGGGTTGACGCCATTCTGTCTCAGCCTCTTGAGTAGCTGGGACTACAGGCGCCCACCACCATGCCTGGCTAATTTTTTTTTTTTTTTTTTTTTTTGTATATTTTTTAGCAGAGACGGGATTTCACCGTGTTAGCCAGGATGGTCTCGATCTCCTGATGTTGTGATCTGGCCACCTCAGCCTCCCAAACTGCTGGGATTACAGGCATAGGCCACCGCGTCTGGCCTCTGATAGTATCTTTTAAAGATAAATCAAAGATTATACAAAATGATGAACTGTAAAAAAAAATTGTCCCCTCCAAAATAGGGAATGAGACAAAGATGGCTGGTCTTCCCATTTCAAGTCAACATTATACTGGAAGTCCAAGCCAGTGCGACAGTGGCAAAGAAAGAAGACATTATTCTTTGCAGGCAACATGATAGTATCTGTAAAAAATCTGAAAGAACCTATACGGAAAGTTTAAAAATAAGCAAAACTCACCTATGATGCTAGAAGTCAGATTCATGACTATTTCTGGTGGTGGTGGGGTCTGGTTTCTGAAAGAAACATGTAATAATATCCTGTTTCTTGATCTTAGTGCAACCTACACTGAAGCTTTATTTTTGGAAATGAATTGAGCTGCACAGTTAGATTTTGTGCACTTTTATATATGTATGCTAAACTATAAATAATTATATTGTATATTATAGGTAACATTTCTTGAGTCACTGAGATTATCACGAGTCAAAAATTTTGTCACCTAATCTTGAAAACAAGTTCAGGAAGTGGATCTTATTTTTAGCCCCATTTTACAAATAAAAAATCCGGACTCTGAACACAGATCTTTATGATGCCAAACTCATGTTCTTTATCACAAAATGTAATGTTTTTAATGCTTCTTAATTCAATGTTTTCTGAATCTCTCTTGACAATTCTTTCTGTTCCAGATTTTGGGCGATAAACACAGGTTAAACTCTAATTTAAAATGTGAATTTACAACAGCCATGAAAATTATTACATGCCTGAAAAACCCATGTTTAGGGAGATAATACTGAGTGCACATTGCATTTTACTTGCATTCATGCAAGATTGACTCAACCTGTCAAATGTTTGAAAATCAAAGCCAGTCTTATGGCCCAAACATGTATTAAATCATGTGCACAAATGATTCATAACAAAAGCCATTCTGCCCCTAGTGTTCTGGCAGCCAAGAACAAATCACAGTTATGCCTAAATCTGAAGAACTACTCTTCTCATATATTGTTAATGATGAGATTACAAAGGCAGCAAAGCACTGGAGATGAATGGGTGACCATAAAATATAAGACGTATGCTCCAGTAAGACCCAAAGTAATTGAAAAAAATTAGATCATGGTGGCACATCTTTCTATTCCATCTAGTTTTTTCAACCTCCCAGCAGAAGTTGATATAAGAAGAGAAAATATTTGCTGGTCGGCACACAAGGCAGTGAAACCTTCCCACTTTTGTGCAGATGGAAGCTAACTTAATCTGGTTCATATGTTTTAAGCACATCTTAAAATAAAAACTGGAGGCTCACTTGTGCCCATAAAAAAACTGCAAAAAGCTGCAGAAGTAGGCAAGCAATTTAAATTTCCAATATGTTTTTGCAATTCTTTCTTCATTCCAACAGGGTAATAATGCTACCATTTTCACTTCATCATTTGATTCTTTTTAAAATCCACGTTTACATTTCAAATGTTATATCTGACCTAATTATTTCAAGAAAGGTTGAAGTTGCCTCAAAAAATCAATTACAATAGTCAGTCTGTTTTGTTTCCACTTACAAATTCATTATTTGAATGTGCTATCAGAATTCATAGCAGTAGTTTCCAGCTATAATGCATAGATGGCATCTGTTATTTTCTCTTGCAAGAGAGTCCTTGGAGTACTTTGGCAAACGTGGTTATGAAAATATACAGTAACTATTTTTTAGCATTATCCTACATAACTGGACAATGCTTACCTAACAATTACTTTTAGATCTTTATTGAATTTTAAAATGACACTCATACTCATAGGTATTATTATTAATTATTATTCAGGAAAAACAGAAAGGCAAGCACTAAATTTTGGTGTTTTTTTTTGTTTTTTTTTTTTTGTTTTTTTTTTTAAGAATTGGGTCCTGGCTGGTGTGGTGTTTACAACTAATTGATCACAACCAATTATATATTTCTTTGTCCCTTCTCCTATTGATTCACTTGACTAGCCTTAAAAAAAAGAGAGAGAGAAGAAGAAGAAAAAGAATTGGCTCCTTTATCTACTATTCTATGTAACTAGTTGGCATGTTTCCTACTTTAGCCAAAAAAAGAGGGGGAAGGATGTGCTGAAAATAATTTTGGCTTCATCTTAGTTTATTATTTTAACCCCTGCTTAATCCAGTCTTCAGGAAGGCAGGTTTCATGTGGGTTTTATTCAGATTTATTCTCACATTTTAGCACAGTGCCTATTGTATAATAGATGCTCAGTAAGTTTCAGCTGAATGCATGAATGAGTTGGCCATTCAATATTACATCTGAAAGCTCACAATGGGAAACAGAAGATTGTATTTGTGTCAGAGGTCACAATATTATCAAGAGTCAGAATACTCCCATGTTCAATGGTACACTAGGAGGACTCACAAAACTCAGCAAATAGTCATACCCATGGTCATGATTTTTTACAGCAAAAGGACATAATGCATAGTCAGCACAGGGAGAGGACTCATGGGGTGAAGTTCTTAGGACAATAGGTACAAGCTTCCCAGAGTCTTCTCCCAATGGAGTCACGCAGGTTGTGTTTAATTCCTGAGCAGAAAGATGTGACTTCACATTTAAAATGTTGTCTACCAGGGATGCTCATAAGGACTCAGAGCCCAGGGTTACTGGGGGTAGGCACTGTCTGTCTAGTATGTACCAACATTCCAGACTCCCCAAAAGAAAGCAGTTATTCCTTATAAACCATTTGTTTGCATAGACAATTTAGGCACAATGGGGCATTCTTATCAGTTCTAGGAATAGTGAGAATCCTTCTGAAATCTCAGTTCCCGAATGCCAGCCAAGGTCTAACATTGCTTACAGGTTCTTCTAATGATGGCAGTCTCAGGTCTGCTATGTTTACCCTTTTTTTACATAGTGCTCATTTGCTCATTTCAATCATTCATGCAAAGATAGTGCATCTCAACTTTTCTAGTTGATTGCTCTTTCCCATTTTAACAGAGTCCTGTGAAAAATCCCATTTATATCCAGTATCATTGATTGCTAACAAATGTATTTCAACTTAACATTAAGTAACATAACTAATAATATGTGCCCCACTTAGGTTGATGTGATAAGAACAATATTCAATGGCACAAAACTAATAAAAAACCAATTTCCTTACTAAACTTCTCTACTATTAGGAGTTATTTTTATGGTGGTTTTAGGAGGGGGCTTTTTCCAATTTGTACTTATTTTAAAAGGCAAAAACACTATTTTATTAATATTGTGTCTTAAAGCATTTAGGCTTTTTGTAAATTATCAGTGCTACAAATATTGGCTGAATAAATGAATTCATGAACATACATTTACATATGCTCTTTGAAATATAAATTTTGTTATTGGCTGAAACTTTAATAAAGTCCTTTAAAATAATAGCTTTCCTGCCTACTAGTTAACTTATGGTTAAGGGCATAGAATTTTTTTACTAATAAATTAATAAAAATGAGCCTAAGCTTCCAGTGGAAAATGTATGTGTATTTAAGGGAGATTTTAATGGAGAAATTGTCTTCTGTTGGGAATGATGGGATAGTTGTGGTAAATTGCCTTAATAGAATCAATACTTTACCCTGAGAGAAATATATGTCATTGCTATGTAATTGTGCAGTCCTTCCCATCAAGAGTACATTGTTCTACCCTAGAACCTGGATTTGATTATATGATGTGTTTTGGCCAACAGGATGCCGTCATTCATGATGCAAGTAGAAACTTGAAAACTTATTTACCAGATTGGGTTATGTTCTTGTCCTTCTGCCATTGTCAAGAGAAGGATATTCCTGCGCTGGCCCATTGCTCTCAGGAGAAAGATGAGTGACATGTGGAGCAATGCTGAGCGTTCCCATCCAAGCCCAGTCTAATGCAGCTGACCCCCTGCCAACTCCACATGCCTGAGTGAGCCAAGCCAAAATTAGAAGATTCACCCAGCTGAGCCTGGCCTAGATTAGCTGAACCATATTGATTCATGAGAAATAAACGCTTATTTTTGTATGCCACTTGACTGTTAATAAAAGTCATGTAAAAGTCATGGAGACCAATTATAGGAGACATTATAGCCAAGCCACAAAGATGAGAGTTTGGACCAATACTGAGCGTTCATAGCTGCCTGAAAGCAAATGCCAGGTATTTCCTGAAAATGATATTTACATTTTTAAGGCATTTTTGTTGGATCAGTTAAAACCAAAACATAAAAAATATTTTGCAAGGGCCATTTAAAGATAGGGCTTGAGTCATTCCAGAGTGGGCATTAAAAGTTAATTTGACATCATTTTATATTTATAGACTACAGAAATCTTGACTCTCTGGTTACATTCTATTCTTCTGTTTAACTTCTTATTTAAATCTTGAATCAGTTTTTTTCCACCACACACCAGCATGGGAGAGTGAACACAGAAAGGATGGCAAACAGTTCCATTGTAGTGTGGTGAAAAATTCCTAAAGTCAGTCTTGAGTTTCACCAGTAGAGGAGTGAGTAACAGGAGAAGAAACAAAACTGAAAGACAAGGAATTGATATTTTCATCCCATTCCAGGTGTCTATCATCAAGGGGGAAATAAAGGCACGCCACAGAAAAAGGAAGTAGGAACTGTCCTATTATGGTGATAAGTTCTCAATTTCCCAAAGCTTTTCCTGCTCAGACATTTCTATCAGCTAACAATAATAAGGCAATCTGCTGAAATAAGTAGTTTCTTATAAACTCTAATGTCACTTAGGGCAAAGCCCTAGTTGATGATATTAGTTAGCGTAGCACAGTCTATCACAACAAATTAACTCCTGCATGTCAATAGTTTAAAACAGTCAGTGTGTATTTTTCGTTCACTGAATAGTCCCATGTGGGAAGTTTTCCTTCTGAGTCTGTTCTTCAAGGACTCAGCCTTTGTCCATCATATAGTTCCATCATTTCCTATGGCCTGGGAATCCTTTGCAACCAGCTACTGTACAGGAAAGAAAGAGTGGAGAAAGTACACCTGCTTCACAAAAGCCCCAGCCCAGAAGTCACAGTTTCTCTGCTAGTCCACTGTCAAGAACTAGTCACATGGACACACAAAGATGCAAAGGAAGTTAAGATGTTTAATTCCATGCTGTACAGAAGCCTTTTAGCAACAACTTTGTAGAACTGAAGTGGAAGCATGAATTTTGGGTGGATCCTAGCCATCATCCTTGCCACACTGAGACAACTGTGTTTTGCCCGTAGAAAACATCACAAGTCTTAAATGTAGTGAGTGCTCAATACATATTGTAGAATAACTAAATTAATTATTTGAACTCATGCACCTGTTCTTGTCCTGAAGTGTTAATACAGCTATTATTGATGTGTTTGTTGGCTTTCACTTTATATTTGCTCTGTACCAATGGCTAAGCTCATTAACTAGCTGTGAGAATGGCTGTTACCAGTGTTCCCATTTTGTAGATGAGGAAACTGAGATTTAATAGTAAAGTAGCTTGCCGAAGGTCACAGAGCTATTAGATGTTAAAATCAGAATTCAAGTCTAAGTCTGACTCCACAACTGAAACTTTTTCAGGCACTGAATGACTTCTTCACAGCTATTAGCTCAATCACACGCTGATTTGTAACAAAACATTTTCCATTATGGGCATCTCTTTGCTAATTATTGCAAGCTCTTTGAGGAGATCATTGAATCCTTTAATAGACAGTTCCCTGTTTCATCTTTCACTGAAAACTGGGTAAGTTGTGAAGGCCTTAAATTGTTGCTGGATCCAGAGTGAGGATCAAAATCTTAGTGAAAATGCAATATTTCTTTGTGACATTACATTTGAGCAGATGAATTTTTTTATGACAGTTTAAAACAACTTTTTCCAACATACATCCTTGGCCTGGGCAATTTACAAATATTAGGTGTTACAAGATATTTTTACAAGAATTATTTTATTTTTGAGATGAGCAAATATTGTTTACCCTAATATAAAAGTTCAATAAAAAATAAGATGAACTATTTGTTAACTGTATCAGTGGATAATTCATATTAGCTGTCATATCAGACAAATCTTCAAAACCGTAGTGGCTCCTGGGTCCTTTTCTCTCAGACATAAAATATAGTGGGTTGGGTATCCCTTTTCCATTTTAGAGCCATGTTACCATGGCTTGTAAGGCTGCAAAGGAAGAAAAAGAGACATGGGGAGGAGGTACATTCTCTTAACTCTCTTGGTCCCCAATTGACACATCTTTTCTGGGCATTATCCATTGGCTGGAACTAATGATGTGACACTAGCCTCATTCCAAGGAAGACCAAGAAATGTAGCGGCGGGCAGGCCTATTTGGCAGGTACAGTTTCTGCTATGTTCATGGCAAAAACAGGTACCCAACTTTCTTGAGAGTTGCTCTAGTGATTTGTCTGCGGATTTGTCTGCAAAGTGTACTTATGGAGCTCAAAGGAAATTATCTATGATCCTTTCAGGTTTGTTCATCGAGACTAATTTTAAATAAAAATGAAATTCTTATAGAATTGTGGTGGCAGACATTATCATGAAATTCTCAATCTTGTGACTCTGAATTTGAATGTCTTGATATTGACTTAGGAAATTTATTGTATAAGCTCCAAGTGATTTACAGCCAAAACTGAAAACCTGAAGGTTGATAACAGCATATATGATTTAGTAGGGTTCTTTCATAAAGAATTACATATTTTTTCTCTTTGGAAATGCATTCTGTTTCTTAGGTTCTACAATGAAACCAAACTATCTTACACATAAAGCTTTCTGCAGGTATATGTTGTGATGTTGCAGGCTTCTTTTTTAACACTAACTGAAAAATCAACACAATACAAGCGATAACATAGTGCATGACAGCAAAATACTGAAGAAATGTTTTTCCACCTTTAACAAGTTTTTTAAATTAATGGTACACAAGGTGGAATGGTATTTTCAAGTCCCATTTTTTTTTTTTTTTTTTTTTTTTTTTTTTTTTGAGACGGAGTCTCACGCTGTTGCCCAGGCTGGAGTGCAGTGGCGCGATCTCGGCTCACTGCAAGCTCTGCCTCCCGGGTTCCCGCCATTCTCCTGCCTCAGCCTCCTGAGTAGCTGGGACTACAGGCGCCCGCCACCGCGCCCGGCTAATTTTTTGTATTTTTAGTAGAGACGGGGTTTCACTGTGGTCTCGATTTCCTGACCTTGTGATCCGCCCGCCTCGGCCTCCCAAAGTGCTGGGATTACAGGCTTGAGCCACCGCGCCCGGCCTCAAGTCCCATTTTTAAGAAAATTGATAGCATCATATTTCCTAATAATTTGGACTTATTATCCATCATTGATCTCCCAAGTACTTTATAGGAAAATTACTATTTTTACAAGAAAACAGATTCTTCCAACTCCACTCACTTTGATTAGGAAAGATGTGTCTGAGAGAGTTTAGAAACTCTTGCAAAGACTCTCATATGTTAACCTCTTTTCATTATAATGAAATACAGCCTGTTACTCATATGTACTAGTGGACAAGAGATATTATTTTAAGCAAGTCCTCAATCATGGGCTATGGAGAATATTATAATCATTTGCCCAAACCAAATGATTACAAGCATTGCTTATAGTGGCATAATTTTGTCTGGAATTTCATTAGAATGGCATTACCTTGGCCCTTAAATAACATTTGCTTTTCTTGACTGTCAAATACCAGATTATATTATTAATAGTTAAATGATGATCTCAAAAACTTTCATTTATATATCATTTGATGTCTGTATTCCCTAGGCACTAAGGAGAGGTTTCATAAATTTTGATGTCTTGTGTTTTATTTACGCCTAAAAGAGGGCACAGTCTGTCTGGTTTGGGGAAGCTAGAAAATGGTCAGAATTCCTTGGAAAAGATCAGGCCATTTGAAACAGTCCGTGGCAAGTGGCATTTAGTGTGGAAAAGTCTTCTGTAAATCCCTCAATATTAATAGGTGAACTTTTAGTATTTATTGGCTGCAAAAACATATAATGGGAAAAGTTTCAAATATGAAAAAAAAATTTGAAGAGTTGTTAAGACATTTAATTTAGACAAATTGAAGAATTTGAAGCATGAGAAATTAAAGGAAAAAATAATTTGGTTAGAATTGGCAATTCTTCTCACTCTTCCCACTCAGTAAATCATGTCCTGAAATGATCATGAGATAGAAGAAGTGAAGATGCTCTTTTCTCACTCTTCTCAGTTGCCAACAGCTTCTCATAGTGTGAGCATCTGGCCACACAGGCAATGATTCTAATGAACAAGATTAAGTACTTATATACAACATTTTTCCTAAACACCTGCTAACATCTTTGTCTATTCCTCAACCATCAGAACAGCACTGGAGGAAAAACTGACTGGGTTGGGCCTACCAAGAAACAATATGCCTATAACCTCTATGAGAAACATGGCAGATTTTCAAAGGTAATTTTAACAACACCTAATTTTCACTTTATTAAGAATTTGAGTGTCTAAGAAGAGGTAATTGATACCATGTAATTGTCATAATAGGATCCATATCCACATCATGATTCACTCTGAGTGGTCAAAAGAGTTTGTAGCTACTTTGCAGACTTGTTGAATTATCCAGGGGATGTGATGGACAGTGTGAGAACTACTAATCCAGAGGTCAAAGCTAAAAAGGCCAATATGGACTGGCTGAGCATGTTTAAAATGCATAACCCTCAGGATTTAGCCACTTTCCCAGCAAAGCAAGTCAATAGCCTACTCACAAGAAACATTCACTTCTGCGTGGACAGGGGTCCACAAATGAACATGACATTATTCTCTAATTCAGTCAGTCTTCAGCAAAGAACATACAGATTGCCCACGACTAATATTGAAGTCTTGGAGTGACAGGCATAAGGTCTCAACCTCTTACTACTGGAGAGTTAAATGTAAGTCACTTAATTCTGAGCTTCACTATTTGCATTTTAAAATAAGATCTTGTGAGAACTCAACTAAAGCAATTATGTAAAGTGCTAGAACCCAGTAAATAGTTGCAAAGGGTAAGGCAGATTTATGTATACTGATTTGAGGTGATTGCCAGATTATTGTTAATGTTTAAAAAACCAAGGTTTAAAACAGTATATTTAGTTTTATAAAATCAGTAAAAAATGGATATATCTGTATATATATACATGTATATATATATATATACACACACACACACACACCCCTATATATGCATTTGATTGTATCGACCAGATTTTGGTGAGCTTTTTCTGTAAAAGAACAAATGACAAATATTTTGGACTTTGTGAAGCAGATGGTTTCTGTTGCAACTACTCTGTTGTTGTAGAAAATAAGCAGACATACACAATACATAAATGGATGGGTGTGGCTGTGTTCCATGAAACTTTATTTAGCCCAAGGGCTATTCCACATCTCTGGAAGGATAAACAAGACCTCAGCAATAACAGTTGACTCTGGAGAAAATAATGCAGATGGATGCAAGACAAGAGACAGTGATTCACTTTTCATCTTATACATTTTTATAACTTTGAATTATATACAATGTACTGCATTTAACAATAAATAAGTTTACCTTTGGGAATGCAGGCATATTTCTCAGATATCGTGGATTCAGCTCCAGACCACCACAATAAAGCAAATATCAAAATAAACCGAGTCACATGAATTTTTGGTTTCCCACCATGTATAAAAGTTACGTTTATGCTATACTGTTGCCTGTTAAGTATGTAATAGCATTTTGTTTAAAAAAAAGGACATACGTTAATTTAAAAATACTATATTGCTTAAAAAGGCTAATGATTATATGAACCTTCAGTGAGTTGTAATCTTTTTACTGATGCAGGGTCTTGCTTCAATGTTGATAGCTGCTGACTGATCAGGGTGGTGGTTGCTGAAGGCTGGAGTGGCTGTGGCAACTTATTAAAATAAGACAACAATAAAGTTTGCAGCATTGATTGACTCTTAATTTCACTGAAGATTTCTCTGTAGCATATGATGCTGTTTGATAGCCAGAGAACTTCTTTCATATTTGAAGTCAATCCTTTTAAATCCTGCTACTGCTTTATCAACTAAATTTAAGTAATATTCTAAATCCTTTGTTGTCATGTCAACAATGTTCACACCATCTTCTCCAGAAGTAGATTTCATCTCAAAAAACCACTTTATTTGCTCATCCATAAGAAGTAATTAAACTCATCCATTAAACTTTGATTAAGAGATTGAAGAAATTTAGCCACATATTCAGGCTCCACTTCTAATTCTGCTTCTCTTGCTCTTTCCACCACATTTGAAGTTTCCTCCACTGAAGTCTTGAATCTCTCAAAGTCATCCATGAGGGTTGGAATCACCTTCTTCCAAAAGTCCTGCTAATGTTGATATTTTGACCTCTTCTCATGAATCATGAACATTCTTAATGACATCTAGAATAGTGAATCCTTTTCAGAAGGTTTTTCATTTACTTTGCCCAGATCCATCATTGGAATCACCATCTATGGCACCTACAGACTTATGAAATGTTTTTAAATTGTAAGACTTGAAAGTTGAAATGACTCTTGGGGCTGGGCACGGTGGCTCATGCCAGCACTTTGAGAGGCTGAGGGGGGCACATCACGAGGTCAGGAGATCGAGACCATCCTGCCTAACATGGTGAAATCCCATCTCTACTAAAAATAGAAAAAAATTAGCTGGGCGTGGTGGCAGGCACCTGTAGTCCCAGCTACTCGGGAGGCTGGGGCAGGAGAATGGCATGAACCTGAGGGGCAGAGCTTGCAGTGAGCCGAGATTGCACCACTGCACTCTAGCCTGGGTGACAGAGTGAGACCCCAACTCAAAAATAAAAAAAAAAAAAAAGAAAGAAAGAAAGAAAAAAAAAGAAATTACTCTTGGATCCCTGGGCTACAGAATGGATATTGTGTTAACAGGCATAAAACCAACATTAATCTACTTGTATATCTTCATCAAAGCTCTACTTAGGTGACTAAATGTATTGTCAATAAGCAGTAATATTTTAAAAGAAATCTTTTTTCTGAGCAGTAGTTCTCAACAGTAGGTTTAAAATATTCAGCAAACTATACTGTAAACAGACATGCTGTCATCAGGCTTTGTGATTCCATTTTTTTTATTTTTATTTTTTATTCATTTTTGATATGGAGTCTCGTTCTATCATCCAAGCTGGAATGCAGTGGTGTGATCTTGACTCACTGCAGCCTCTACCTCCTGGGTTCAAGCAATTCTCCTGCCTCAGCCCCTGAATAGCTGGGACCACAGTTGCCCACCACCATGCCTGGTTAATTTTTTTTAATTTTTAAATTTTATTTTACTTTTCCATAAGTTATTTCAGTACAGGCAGTATTTGGTTACATGAATAAGTTCTTTAGTGGTGATTTATGAGATTTTGGTGCACCCATCATCAGAGAAGTATAATTTTTGTATTTTTAGTAGAGACAAATTTTCACTATGTTGGCCAGGCTGGTCTGGAACTCCTGACTTCAAGTGAACCACCTGCCTCAGACTCCCAAAGTGCTGGGATTACAGGCATGAGCCACCATGGGCTGACCTGTTATTCCATTCAAAGGGCACAGGCAGGACAGATTTACTATACTTCTTAAGGGTTCCAGGATAGATTTAGCATAATTCTCAAGGGTCCCAAGATTTTCAGAATGGTAAATTAACATTGGCTTTAATTTAAAATCAGGGCATAAGCCCCTGACAAGAGTCAGTCTATCCATTGAAGCTTTGAAGCCAGGTATTGACTTCTTCTCTCTAGTTATGAAAGTTTTAGATGGCATCTTCTTTCAGTAGAAGCTTATTTCACCCACACTGAAAATTTGTTGTTTAGTGTGGCCACCTTCCTCAACGATCTTAGCTAGATCTTCTGGAAAACTTGCTATAGCTTCTCCAAGAGCACTTGCTGCTTCATCTTGCACTGCCATGTTGTGGAGATGGCTTCTTTCCTTAAACATCATAAACCAACCTCTGCTGGCTTTTCTTCTGCAGCTGCCTCACCTCTCTCAGCCTTTATAGAATTGAAGAGAGGCAAGGCTTTGCTATGGATTAATCCTTGGCTTAATAAGGGTATGCTGTGGCTAGTTCGATCTTCTATCCAAACCACTAAAACTTTCTCCATATCAATCAGCAATAAGCTGTCTTGCATTTTTATCATTTGTGTATTCACTGGGGAGCAATTCTAATTTCCTTCAAAAACCTTTCCTTTGCATTCACAACGTAGCTGTTTGGTGCAACAGGCCTAGCTTTCCTCCTATCTTAACTTTCAACGTCATTTCCTCACTAAGTTTAATCATTTCTAGCTTTCGATTCTAAGGGAGAGACATACAACTCTTCCTTTCACTTGAACACATAGTGGCCACTATAGGGTTATAAATTGGCCTAAATTCAATATTATGGAGTCTTGGGTAAGAGGAAGACCCAAGACAAGGGAAGAGATGGGAAACGGGCGGAGCAAGCAGAGCAAACACATGTATTGATTACATTCTCTTTCTTATGTGGGTGTAGTTCATGGCCCCCCAAAACAATTACAATAGTAACACCAAGGATCACTGATTGAAGATCACCATGGAAGATATAATTATAATGGTGAGTTTTAAACTAGTGCGAGAATTACAAAAATGTGACAAAGAGACACAAAATGGGTGCTTATAGACTTGCTCAAAGCAGGGTTGCCACAGACCTTCAGTTTCTAAAAAATACAGTATCTGTGAAGTGCAGTAAAAAGAAAGGCAATGAAACAAGGTGGACCTGTAATTATTTTTTCCATGTATCAATCAATTTCCCAGGGCATCAGTTTTATCTTCTGTGGAAAGGGAATATAACATCATCTCTCCTTCTTTCACTGGGTCATTGTGGAAATAAAATTAAACAATGAATGTAAATGTGCTTCATAAACAGGAAAGTACATGTAGGGTGCTATATTTATTATTTCATAGCTATTTCATTTGGGGAAATAGGGCAGCTTAGTAGCTGAGAGCTCAGGTATTAGTACTGTTCTACTGAAGACCAACCAGAATATTTCCAGTTGCTTTTCCCTTTTATTACCACTGTGTTCTAATAGAATGCAAACTCAAATCAATACTGGGCTCAAAGTAATTTAGACAGTAAATCTAACATATTAAAAACTGATACATAAGAAACAAAGTTCTAATTGGGACCTTCTCTTTTAATAATTCACAATATTCTTTTCTTAAATCTATGTAATTTACTGGGGAGGAAAACTAAAATAAGGAACATGTTTTCCTCATGTCTTTTTTTAACTTTCCAAGTCAGTTCTGGAGTTATTTGACCCTGGACCCTGTCCAGCTGACATTCACAGTTTCTGTAAATGTTGTACAATTAGAATTGATCAGAATAATAACCTTATCCACAATAAAATCTTCAAACACTAAATAAGATTTAATTAAGTCATGTCAAATATGTTAACACAATGAAATAGACAAATGTATTTTAAAATTATTTTCAATAATAAATTTTAAAATGAAAGGAAGTTTAGATTACACTCGAGCTAAACTAAACATTCTATTTTCATTAAAAATTGATCTATTGAGATTTATTTGAGAGGCAAATATAAAAGATTGTTGGATTATATCTACTCTAGCAATTGTTTATAAGCACTGGGATGGAGAGTAAGAGATGGATACATTTTAAGAGACATGAAGAAAGATAGGTCTATCAGCGTAATGGAATAAAGCACCTAATGTTTATAAAAATAAGAGTATAGCACTTTGGCAATATGAAATGTGAACAAACATTGATTTGTAAAATGTGGATTTTATAACTGCATTTAAATCATCCTGAAAGTTTGAAGAACATGCACCACTTTATTTAAGGATGCCTCTAATACAGAATTTGCCAAGTATTGAAAGCTGGAGATGAAATGTGGAGAGGTATTTTGGGTATTTTGACCAACAATGAATCCAATACTGAAATGGAAGAGGCCATATTTGTCTCTGAGTCTTAGACCCAGAGGTAAGGCAGCTATGAGCAAAAAATACAGGTATGCATAAATCTGACCTCAACAATCTGAACTCTACAATAATAGACTGGATGAGAAAATGGATTTTGTGTAGAAAATTCTCTAGGTAGCCAAAGATAAAACACATTTTTGTTTACAAACAGAGGCACCGAAGCAAAGAACTGCTTCACTGATGCAAAAGCTAATTAAATCTTTGAGAAATTGTTCCAAGGCAGAAAAGATGGAGAGTGAATATCAAGGGGACTAGTTTGGGAGGAGTGCCCCAAGGATAAAGGAAACAAACTACAGTGAAACTTATTGGATAAAAAAATAATAAACGAATAGCCTTCACAGTGTTACATATTCTTGCTGAAGTGGGTGGTGGCAGAAGTGATGAATAACATGGGGTATTTCCATTAATTAATTGCCACATTACAACAAAGCAATTTATATTCCAAAAATGAAATTTCTGAAACCAAATACAGTTGCAGAATTTGTCTCATCAGGAACAGTCTGCTGAAATGGCCTTAGCAGTCCCACTTGCCAGAGAAGTGAGAGTTATTGCCCGAAGGTAGAATTTTAGGGCTTGAAGCTTATACAATTTGGACCTTCTCAGTAAGAAAAGAAAAATACAAAATTACTAATACAAAACTAGATAGATATAAGAGAAGAGTTTTATTTGGAATGAGAAACAAAATCACAACAAATTATGCATATCAAAAAACTGGCAAATGACACAAATATCACATAATTCAGAGGAAAAAACATAATATACAATTAATACTTTGACATAAATCTTACCCCACACCTTTCAGTGAAGATGTCAGAAAAATTGCCAGTAGGGACCCCATGGAACTTAAACCAGGATGGCTAACTTCATAACTTTATCAGATGCTTGGAAGTGACTTTGAGCCACATAAACCCAAACTAAGTGTACCCCAAATTTAATCTCCTTTAGCAGATCCCACTCAATCATGGACACTCTGAAGTCATTCAGTCAGGAGAGGAAATATGATGGAGGGCAAGTTACAGTAGTGTAATAGTGGTCTTAAATAACTAAAGTCAAAATGATTTTTGCAAGTTTTACAAAAACACATTGTGGTGAACACATTGTGAGCACACTGCTGGACTCCTCCCAGAACCTTGCAAGGGGCCCAGGCAAGTGAGAGTTCCTGCAACTCAGCTCAGCTTCCTTTATGTCACTGTAAGTTTACCTCTGCATGGCCATTGGTGCTTCTCCACTGGATACAAGTTGCCGTAGACAGGAGGCAAAAAAAAGTGTGGGCTAGCCTGGCGCAGTGGCTCACGCCTGTAATCCCAACAGTTTGGGAGGCTGAGGCGGGTGGATCACCCGACGTCAGAAGTTCAAGACCAGCCTGGCCAACATGGTGAAACCCTGTCTCTAGTAAAAACACAAAAATTAGCAGGGTGTAGTGGCACACACCTGTAATTTCAGCTACTCGGGAGGGTGAAGCATGAGAATCTCTCGAACCTGGGAGGCAGAGATTGCAGTGAGCAGAGATTGCACCATTACACTCCAGCCTGGGTGACAGAGTGAGACTTTGTCAAAGAAAGAAAGAAAGAAAGAAAGAAAGAAAGAAAGAAAGAAAGAAAGAAAGAAAGAAAGAAAGAAAGAGAGAGAGAGAGAGAGAGAGAGAGAGAGAGAGAGAGAGAGGGAGGGACGGAGGGAGGGAGGGAGGGAGGGAGGGAAAGGAAAGAAAGAGAAAGAAAGAAAGAAAGAAAGAAAGAAAGAAAGAAAGAAAGAAAGAAAGAAAGAAAGAAAGAAAGAAAGAAAGAAAGACAAAAAGAGAATATATAAGATAATTTACTTCCAGCTATTGCACTTCTGCTTCATATTTGTAAAATGTACCAAAAGTGAGAACTCTAACAGGTACTTAAAAATATTTCAGGGAATTTTTTTCTTGTTAATTTCTTCGAAAGTCCCAGATTCTTTCACAGAAAGATTAATGGGACTTCAATGACACAAGATTTAGAATTCCTAGGCTATATGTGATATGACCTGAAGGATGATGTTGGAGGTTTCTCTATCTGAGAAAAATCTGCCCTGTAAGAATATTAAACTTCTCCCTCAGATAATCATTATAGAATAAAAGAATGATTCAAGGCCATTCACCATTGTAATTCAAAGTCCTCTCTAGCTGAGGTTAAGAAATTTGGCCACATTATTATCAATTAGAAAACTCATTGAGAATCAGTATATTAGAGCAGAGAGTCACCAACCATGTAGCTGAGAGACTATTACCCAGGAAAGCTATGTTCTGAGGTTTTGAGGCAGAACAGAGATAGTGAATATAGATGGAAGAAAATGATCTCTTCCAGAAGAGTTTCTGTCTATAGAGGACAAGCCATAACTGGGCATTCCATGAGGCCTGGGAAGTGGAGCATAGCGGCAGCTACCATTCAGAAGAGGTAAGAAAAACATAGAAGGAAGAGGTAAAGCGATGCTAAGTTACGCAGCTGTTTTATTGTGTAGTTTTGCCAAGGGCTGGCTTTGTCCTTAGTATCTGACAATAACAAAGATGGATGCATGTGCATATGTGAGGCCATGGGTCCAAGCTGCATGTGTAAGCCATGTGCATTGGACTGCAGAAGTCAACAGTAAACTCCAGGGAGTGAGCAGGCCCCTGTTCATACCAGTCGCTTTAGATACCAGAGATTCGACAGTGGTCTGTTTTAGGCGACAAGCTCAGGCCAACATTTCCCAAAAAGAGGTATGTGCACCCCTACTGGTATGTGAGATGTTATAATTTAAACGCTCATTTCCAATGCTTTTATCTGGCATTTTATTTATCTTAATATGATAAAGGAAAAAATATTGACCCAGTGGGTTTACAGATATTATAACATTTTCCTTTAAATTAATTACATAAATAAAAAGCAAATCAATTTAGAAGAATAATTAACAGTATTCTGAATAGGTGATATTGAGATGTGACAAGAATCACAAAGGGGAATTAGAATAATAAAGCCTAGGAGCAATCCCATTACTGAGTCTAAACCCAGAGGGGTATAAATCATTCTATTATAAAGACACACGAAGGTCAGGCATGGTGGCTCATGCCTATAATCCCAGCGCTTTGGGAGGCCATGTTGGGCAGATCACTTGAGGTCAGGAATTCAAGACCAGCTTGGCCAACATGGTGAAATCGTGTTTCTAATAAAAATACAAAAAGTAGCTGGGTGTGGTGGAGCACAACTATAATCCCAGCTACTTGGGAGGCTGAGACAGGAGAATCACTTGAGCCCGGGAGGCAGAAGTTGCAGTGAGCAGAGATTGTGCCACTGCACTTGAGCCGGGGCAACAGAACAAGACTCCATCTCAAAACAAACGAACAAACAAACACACAAAACAAAACAAAACAGCAACAAAAACACATCCACACGACTTTTCATTGCTGCACTATTCATAATAACAAAGACATAGAATGAACTTAAATGCCCATCAGTGATGGATTGGATAAAGAAAATGTGGTATATACACACCATGGAATACTATGCAGCCATAAAAAAGATGAGATCATGTCTTTCACAGGAACATGGATGAATCTGGGGGCTACTATCCTTAGCAAACTAACACGGGAACAGAAAACCAAATAACAAATGTTCTCACTTATAAGTGGGAGCTGAATGGAGAACTTATGAACACAAAGAAGGAAACTGGAATCTATTTGAGGGTGGAGGATGAGAGGAGGCTGAAGAGCAAAAAAGATAACTATTGGATACTAGTTTTAATACCTGGGTGATGAAATAATCTATACAACAAACCCTCATGATACCAGTGTACCTATGTAACAAACCTTTACACGTAACGTGGAGACTAAAATAAAAGTAAAAAAATAAATAAATCAAAAATAAAGCCCAGGAAATAAATTCATATATAAACCTCTGTTTTTCTAAGAGTATAGAAAAGTGGCCATTATGTAAAGGACTGCAAGAGACAGAATGCATTTTGCCTTAAAGGAAACTCATACTTCAAGTTCCTAAATTTTATCAAATAGAAATGGAAGTAAAAAACTCAAAATATGGCTACGTTTTTTTCTTTTAGTTTTATGTTTTCTCAGGGTTCATGCTGCCCATTTTTACTCATGAGGAGCTTGAGGTGTAAGGTAATTAGGTTAGTTCCTAAGGTTCAGGAAACAGTTAAGATTTCAATGCAGGACTGTTATCTCCAAATTCCATGATAACTATTACTCTAGCGCTAGTTCAAGACATTCTGGCAAAAATTGCTAAGGTGGAGAATCAGTACAGGTAAAAAAAAAAAAAAAAAAAAAAGAGGGGGAATGGCTTACGCACAACTAGAACATTAACTTCTATATCTATTCCTGGCTAAAATGTTACCAATTTCTGGAGATACAGACTTGTTAACATGAAATATACACAGCTGTCAGGATGTTTAAACAGAAAAACATGATAAGGACAGTTTATGCAAAAACTATGTATGTATACATATGTATGAGTATGCATACATACGCATTTCCATTATATGCATAGGTGAAATGGGAGTTTGTTGATAAGACTCAACATTAGATTATGCCACAGTCGTTAAGAATGAGGGCTCTGACCCCTTACCTCCTGGACTCAAATTCCTTACCAGCTATGTGGCCTTAGGCAAGTTTTTCAACTTCTCAAACCATGTTTCCTCAAAACAAGGATAATAGTAATAATAGCTATCTTATACAGTTGCTATGAGGATAAAATGAGATGATATTCAAAACATGCTGAAAACTGTACCTAGAATATCATAAATTATACATAGCTATAAAGAGTTAGCCTTATTGTCCAGTTGTTGATGCAATTTAAAATAAACACAAATGCACAGAAAGTTCACTCTTCTCTGGCTCAATAATCTGTTTCAATCTCAACTTACACATTATTAAATAGAAGACTACAATTATTTTCACACCAGCATTTGACACAAGAATTGAAAAATGTTTTGAAACCTTTTTAATTATATGGGCACTTACTATGTAGAGGAGACCTTTGCTTGACAACTGGTCATTACTAGGAGTAGCTAAGAAGGTAAATGTTCTATTACATGTGAGACCTTTCCTGATGTTTTGCTCTTACTGATTCTCTGGTTTATTAACGTGTACAGAATGTAAGTGCTACACAGGAGTGCCATCTCTGTCTTAAATGGAATTAAGACAGAATTAAGACATTAATTTGTGATGGCATAAAAGATTTTCAAGAAAAGAGCCCCTTCCTCTGGTGTTAAGGAGGGGTGTCTAATCATTGAATACATAAACTATTATAACTTCCTCATCCCCTGAATCCTAGGGGATGAGGAAGATTCTGCCAGGTAAAATAGTGAAGAGAGAGGTAGAGCTTGTTCAGGCAGGTGCCCACTGTGTGTTGATGCCTAGACATGAAAAAATGCTGCTCATTTCTGAAACAGTATGTCCCCTGTCCGTGGTTTGAGCTTACAGTACAAGGTGGGGGAACTTGAGAGACTGAGTCTGTTTGGGTGGTAATAGAGCCTGTTTGTCATGCTAAGGATTTTAGACTTTATCTGGAGGGAAGTTGTGAACAACTGGAAAGCTTTCAACTGGGGAGTTACATGGTTATCTTTGCTAAGAGGCTACCAGCATCTATGTGATAGGAATTCTTAATGTGGAGTCCATAGACACTCCCCGAAATACAGTGGGTCTATGAACTGAGATAGCAAAAAGGAAAAAAAAATATTTATTTTTACCAACCAATGTAGTGTATTGCTAAAACAGCTTTCATTTCTTATATCACACATTTGTTTATAATGGTAACTATTTTAATATAATTGTTTTCTCTATAATCCTATCTTTTTTTATTTCATGCTTTTAAAATGTTTTTCTGATAAGGAGTCCATAGGCTTCTCTAGACAGCCAAAGGGGTCTCTAGCACAAAATAAGGTTAAGAACCCCTAGGAAAAGGTTACGTGTATATCGACTGAGACAACACAAGATTCCTCACAGCATATGCTAGGGAAGTGGCTGCAAGATCAAGTACAAACCAAATATCCCAACAAGATAATACTTAAGCTAGCTTAATTAAAAACTCCAAATTCTGTTATCTCTAGTACTTCTTTTACTGTGTTTGCTAGCAAGAAAGTTCAAAATATTAAATTGTCTCTTTCAAATCAAGTTCCCTGGCAACTTTGCAGGCGCAAACCCTGCATATTGTGTCAACTTGCTTCTGTGCACACACAGTATTATAGTGGATATTTCCTGGGGATGTCTCTCCCAATCCATCCCTCCTCCCTCTGGCAATAACAGCCAATTGCAACCAATTGAATCAACTAATTGGATGCACCTCTTATCCTCTCTCGATACGTATCACCTTGGGGGGAGTGTCATTCCCCTCAAAACACGTAGGCCAAGGCTAAGCCAATCTTTGTATCACTTTCCTTCAACCACATGATCTAAACTTGTCCAATGAGAGTAACACTCAAGATTTTGCAGGAACTAGCTGACAAGATTCTAGTTGTTTCTACTGGATTTGAACCCAAGGGTCTATGAGAATGGAGCTCCTACAACCACATTTGTCATGAAAGTGAAGAGCCTAATATCAGAAGAAGAAGTTAGCATGCAGAAACTAAAGAGGGAATGGGGAGAAACTGAGTCCTGATGACACTATTTGATCCCTGGAGACAGAGATAACACAGGACTATTTAAATTCATGAGCAAAACATTTTTGTTTTTTATTTTTTAAAAATTATGGAATTATTTAAATTCTTTTTTTGCTAGGTGGAGAGGCGCTTAATGGAAAGAACAAATGTTCATGTATGATGTGGAAAAACAGAAAATAAAATTTAAAAACTCTATGTAGTTCACAGCATACTGTGGATTCTTTTCTTCCCAATTAATTTGTGATGGCATAAAAGATTTTCGGGAAAAGGGCCCCTTCCTCTGGTGTTAAGGAGGGGTGTCTAATCATTGAATACATAAACTATTATAATCTCATATTTGGTGTCCATATTGTGTTAATAGCATTCCTTAGGCAGAACGTTGCCAAGTGTACTCCATAAACCACCCACAGCAGAATTATATGGGGTTGAGCTAACAGTAGACACTGTTACAGTACTGCCAGGTTCATATGCCCAATGCACAGCAACATACCAATACACTGAGACAGTGGGGTTTGCAACAGAGAAACAGTTTAATAATCACAAGATGTGAGGAATCCTCAAGCTTCAAATCTGTCTTCTCTAGGGGTTCAGGGCAAGGGTTTTTAAGGGGCTCATGGAGAGCAATGGGCTAGAAAACAAATCACCAATTGGACAGGGTAAGGAGGATGAAATCATCAGGATGTGAAAACTGCATTCTTCCATGAGTCAACTCCTTGCTGGGCTCTTCAGACCAGCCGGCATTAATAGTTTTATCAGTATGCAGAACTAAAGGAGAAACTCAAATGGAAAGTTTGTCATCTCACAATGTTTTATAATTTATCTATAGAACAGAAAATAAACAAAGAGTCTTGTGACAAGGGCTACATTATCCTAGGGTAGTAAGCAGTGACCAGATACAAGGAAGTGGGCCAAAGGGCAAGCTGGCTTCATGATTGATGCTATTGTGCTACAAGACTAGTAGACTAGTTGGATTTTATTTTATTACCTTAATCAATTTTATAAAATTTACTTGGGGGTGGTTTCAACATTCTTGGATTCCAGGTCAAATGTATTGAATAATATCTCTGGAGGAAAGGGCAGGCCTAAGAATTGGCATTTTTCTTAAATACCTGGTGTTGTCCACAGACAGAAGGGGTTAAAACCTTCTTTCTTATGGTTACTAATGCTATCAAAAGTACATAATTATGCCATGAGGGTATCTAGGATTGCACTGTGCTAATTCTTCACTGAGTATTTTTTTGTATTTTTCACTTTAAGCTTTTATGTTATGGTTAGGAGTTTTTCACTGTCATTTATCACGCTCAAGCCGTACCATGTACCATCATTTCTGAAGCTCTTAGTATAAAACAGATTCCCAGGATTTATTCTGGTTTCAGTTCATGTGGTGGAAGCCCTGAAAACCTGCATTTTTATTTTTTACCTGGCCATCGGAACACCTGAAGTGTGTGTCAGTGTTTCCTATTCACAGTAACACGGCAGTCAGCTGTGTGGACTGTGTCATCTTTCAGCTGAAGCAGAAACCTAAGTAGGCCTTTGTGTTGCTTAATGTTTATTTAGTGCACGAAACCATTGGGTGTCTGTTCTTGTTAGGGACAATCAATAAATAGAAAGCATTATTAGTTTTGTTCCAACTTTCACATCTGTTTCCATCCTGTATAGGATTTTAATCGTGTATATTAATCAGGTAGGACCAAGTTTCCCAGATAATTCTGATGCATCCTGAAGTTTTAAGAATGATTCAGCTGGAGAGATCAAGAAAAAGACTGAACTCTAAGCAGAATAGGAAGAGAAGATTAAACCTGAAATCCTTGAATTCCCTTTTTACTTGATCAATCCAGAAGACATCTTCATTTTCCCTTATTTGCAGTGAGTTTTTCCTCTTTTTAGCACACCACATTTTCTTTCACCCCTATGGAGATTCAGAATTCATGGTACTCTTTGTATAGAGCAATTTAAGCCACTTGCAGGCACCAACCAGATTTAATTAAGAATATCCCTAAGGAAAAGACTTGGCCACTCTGTGGGCATTGCTGGATGCACATTTTGTCACTACCCAGCGGGGCTTAATGCTTGATGAATTTTGGGATATTTTAAAAGTAGGAAATTGAGCATACAGTTGAAAATGCCAAAATGCTGCTGCATTCATGAAGCAAACTCACTGTGAGCTCTGAATTCCGTTTTTGTCCCTCAGTTAAAATTGAGTTTGAGTTATGCACACATTTCAGGAATAGGAAAACTATTATTTACCTATTTTCAGATATGAATTTTGGCATCTTCTTCAAACTAGTTGTAGAAATGGAGCTGCATTAGGTAAGCAGAAATGCTACAGTTTCTTAAGAAATTTTTCACAGTAACTTCAGGTAAAAATGAGAACTTTTCCTACACTGTAAACTGTTCACTACTGGGTGGGAGATTTATAAAAACTTATCATTCTACTAAATGGACAGATTCCTTACATTATTCACTCAAGGTATTTTTCCTGTGGAGAGAGTGAGAGAACAAAAGAGAAAGAAAGAGAAGTGATTTTTTTCCCACCAGTTCCCTATATTTATTAGGAAATCATAAGAAAAACATACATTGTATGTTATAACTATATCTATTATTTCTTGTAATTAATAAACCTGAAGAGGAAAAATCATTTAAGGCGGTATTTCCACGTCTTTCAATGTATGTTTTTAAAAGTTAATACTTGTGCATTTAAAAAATCTTTTCACACATGTGATAAGACAAAAGGATCTGATCCCTCTTTTTTTTCCCCACAAATAAAGGTGTTGCATCTTACTCTTGTACAGGGTACATATATTATTATTGACAAAAACTTCCAATCAATATTTAGAAATAAAGCTTCACAGAAAATTTCATTTCACCCTAATCAATAAACAATCAACCTGGCCATCTGGAACACCTGAAGTGTGTGTCAGTGTTTCCTATTCACGATAACATGACAGTCAACTGTATGGCCTGTGTCATCTTTCAGCTGAAACAAGAGCCTAAGGAGGTCTTTGTGTTGCCTTAATGTTTTTTTAGCACACAAAACCATTGGGTGTGTGTTCTCATTAGGGACTATTAATGAATAGAAAATATTTTTAGTTTTGTTCAAACTTTCACATGTTTCCATTTTGTGTAGGCTTTTAATCCTGTGTATCAATCAGGGTTCAATCAGACCACTAGGAACCATGTATGGACCTTATGCAAAGGTGGGAGATGGTGGAGAGGTCAATTCAAGTCTGTGGCTTCTGTATCTGGTTTTGGGCTTCACCTGTTATAGGGTGGCTAGGTTAGCCTCCAGGGGAAAGCTAGATGTGAAATAGGGGGTCCAGGACAAACTGAAACCTGCAAGAATGAATCAGAACGCACCAGGATGAATGACTCTCTTGATTTCATCAGGAATGTCTGGTATGTGATGTGTGTGTAAGAAAACAGCTTCTCTGCCAATGCAGACAATGCTTATCATGGTACTTTTCCCAGTAGTCATGACTCTGCTTCAGAATCCTTCTAAACACAGATATGTAGGTAGTTGTTTCCAACCTAATGAAGTTGATCTAAGATAAGAAACCTATTTGCCATATCCAGTGTCAACACAGCATTCAAGAAAGGGGTACCCTGTTATGGGTCACCCTCATTCTCTGGATCTCAGTCCTCATTGACTTTATGATTTAAAGAGGCTTTGAGGATAATTGACCATGACTTACTTAAAGCATTGCTTTTTAAAGGGAAAAATGAATTTCAAGGTTCACCAATCAACTAACTGATAGTTTCTCAAGAGAAAGTAACTGTTTCTTATTAGCAGTAGCAATAATAGAACCTGCTATTTGGAAGATTATCTACATTTATTTTTATTTGTTCTTAAGTTACATGCTTCAAGTTTATGTAAACTTGCTCAAAACATTAGTCAATAGATCTTGAAAATGAGATAAAAGTCAGAAGGAGCTATGCTTTCAAAAGAAAACAGACTGGGAGTGCCTTCATCCGACCTTCATGGGAAGCCCTCTATAGGTTCTAAGTTCAGAAATTACACAAGTGCATAGATTTCATTTTCTTTCTACTTTTCTTCAGTTTCAGCATAAAACTGCATTTCTCGAACTTGACTCCTTTGATCTGACTTCTGCCCATTTGGGCACAGCTGAACTAATATACCTCACCTCCTCTACAGTGATCCTTCAGCTCTTATTTTTCCCTCAAATCATCTCTGCATCTCAGATCTTGAGTGTCTTTAAGAATTTCTCTTTTACCATGTAACATTATATTTCACACATCTGTATACTGATTTATCTTCTTTAGAATCATTTCTGGTTTATTTATATTTCTTTCTGAGTTGTGAGAATCATACAATATCTGGCACAAAATTGAGCCAGAGCATCACCACACTTATTCTGGAATATATACTGCTAAGAGAGCCTTAAAATTAAAATAAAAGAAATAGCTTCTTTTTTTCATGTATCCATATCATAATATGTCCTCATATTGATCTTGTGGTCAATTAAACTCCCTAAAGCTTCCCATATGGGGTGCTTTAAGCCACAGTGTCATTCCTGCAATCCACAGATGGACTCTTTAGACTTAAAAGTCAGTCATCATATTTGTCATTTTTATAGTTTGCAGGTCGCACAAGTATAATGGGAATGAGTTGAGTCCTCTGTGAATTTTCAATTGAATTCACAGTCACTTTAAGCAATAGCTACTGCTTTTCTTAGTACTCACAAGTCAACCTTAAAAATACATTATTTTGTATTTTATCTGGCCTAGTGGCAAGTTTACTTGTATACACAGGTCATGTCTTCAAATTGTTAAGAGATGATAAGATCTGCAAGGGTAGGAATTGTATCTGCTTAATTCTTTGATGTATCCCTAGTAATAGCCCCTCACTCACATCTGTAGAATAAATTCATTTATATGCAAGGCTGTTTCCATATAATAAATGATGTAATCCTTTCAACAGCTCTAAGAGGTAAGGCTATTTTTATTCCATTTTACAGATGAGGAAGTGAGGTATTTGCTTTCAAATTTCAGAGTGGATATTGATTGGTTATTAGAAATCAGCTATAACGTGTATGTAGAAAACAAGAAACTATAGCCCAAGAAAGGGACAACCAAATTTTGTAAAAGAGATTATATTTTCTTTTTTTCCCCGTTCCCCGTCCCTCTCCTCTCTCCATTCTTTCTATTCTCTGTTTCTGTGAGATTGACTTTTTTTAGATACTTCATATAAATAAGATTATACAGTATTTGTATTTCTGCAAAAATTGCTAAAAGAATAGATTTTTAACATTCTCATCACAAAAAATTAAGTTGGTGTGGTGATGGATATGTTAATTAGCCTGACTGAATCTATAAAATATAAATAGATCAAAATATCACATTATATGTCATAAATATACACAATAAAAAGTTTTAATATAAAAATTGTGATATATTATCTTCAAAATCTTACTAAATTTTTGACCATCTGGCAAGCACATTAATCCTAGAAAATCCAAAAAGAATTAAAATACATAGTTTTATTTACTTTTTCTTTATTAAAAAAACTTTTATTATAGGCTCGGGGGATTATTACATAGGTAAATTGTATGTTGCAGGGGTTTGATATACAGATTATTTCATCACACAAGTAATAAGCACAGCACACAATAGGTAGTTTTTTTTGTCTTCGCCCTCCTCTCACCCTCCACCCTCAAGTAGACTCCTGTATCTGTTATTCCCTTCTTTGAGTTCATATGTGCTCATTGTTTAGCTCCCACTTCTCAGTGAGAACATGCTATATTTGATTTTCTGTTCCTGCATTTTCTTTGTGTACGAAGTGTAGCTATTCATGCACCCAGCAAACAAATTTTGAGAAAACTTTTTTTCAAGAACGGTGCTGGGGTTACAAAAATATTATTAGATAGAATGAGTAACACTAGTAGGTGATGGCACAACAGAGTAATTACAATGGACAATTTTTTGTACATTTAAAAATATCTTGAATAATAGAATTGGATAGTCTGTAACATAAAGAAAGGATAAAGGCTTGAGGTGATGGATACCCCGCTATTATTATGCATCTTATGCCTGTATCAAAATGTCACATGTGCTCCATAAATATATACACCTACTATGTTAAAAAATTGTCTAAAAAAGAACTGTTCTGTGTACTAGCAGGAATTTATCCCAAACAGCTGTCAATCATGCTCAAACAACAACAACAATATGCGTAATAAAGTAAGCAGAAACTATGGAGATGAAGAACCACTCATATGGTTATGTAAGTGTTAAAAGAGACATAACCAAAAATGACAAACAGGTAATATAAAAAGAGAAAAGTGAGCAAAGGCCCAAATGATGATTGCAATAATGAAATCAGATCACAAAATGAAATGTGATAGGAACCCTAATGAACTGTATAAAAGCTGAGAGGTTGAGTGTCATTATGAGTCCTGGGTCAGGAGTTTTTAGAAAGACTCCATGTTGATGAGAAAGCCATTGATGCTTTATTGTTTCATAAACAGAAGTGTGGCTAATCATGCATGCACAAATTAAGGCCATTTTTTATTCATGAGGATGGAATTAATTAACTGAAGTTAAGCAAGGTTTTCCATTGGTCTATTATGAATAATTATGATTTGTATGTATTCTCTATCCTTGATCTCAGAAAAAGTTGTTTTGTCACAGGACATCTCAAGTTACAAAGATCTTTTTTGGAATTTTTTTTTTTTTTTTTTTTTTTTTTTTTTTTTTTTTTTTTTTTTGCATCCAGACTATTTCCTTTTGAAACCCATACCAAACAATGAACTCAAACAAATGCAAACAATCAATTAAAGGGGTTTGGTGTCTGACAATTCTAAGGATAAAGCTCTATGGATAGTTGTAGCAGTCCATAAGCCTATTTCAAACGTTTAATGCCCATGTATCTCCACACAGTTGGCATCTGTCATTATATACTCCTAGATTATTTGCCTTAATTTGACTTACCCTAGTAAGAGTAAGCATGTGATACCAGTCGGTCCAAAGAGACATTGGGAAGATGCCTCACCAAATAATAAAAATCCGAAATGAAACATTCTTTTCAATCGTTCTGTTCTTCAGATGGTTCATTAATCTCAACTCCCATGACTATTTGTAATTCCAATCAGCAAGCAAGGGTAATGCCAATTCTTGCGCTCTTATTTTCAGCCAGAACACCAACTTTTACTCCCTACCCCTTAAACCTTCTTATTTGCTAATAATAGAAGAAGAATTTTGGCCTCCTTGATGTATGATGAAAAAGCAACTATTAATCTTACCCAGAATCCCTTGTACCTCATAACTCACTTCCATCTTGCTGCTTTGAAGATTTTTCTTGTTTTTGACTTTTTAACTATAATGCATCCAGGCTTAGATCTTTTTGGGTTCAAAGGCTTGGAATTTGTTGTTTCCTGTATATGTGTAGATTCATGTTTTTTATCAAATTTTGAAGGTTTTTGCCCATTATTTCTTTAAATTTTCTTTCTGCTGCTTTATCTCCCCTCTACTTCTAGAAGTCTAATTATGCATATATTGGATACTTGATGGTGTCCCACAGGTTCCTGTGGCTCTGTTCGTTTTTCTTCATTCTTGTTTCTTTTGTTCTCTGATGGATATTCCCAACTGACCCATTTTCAAGTTCACTGATTTTTTTTTTTTTTTTTTGTCAACTCAGGTCTGCTGTAGAGCCTCTGTAGTGAATTTTTCTCTTCAGTTGTTTTAATTTTCCACCCCAGATTTTTTATTTGTTTTTTTAAATAACTTCCATCTTTTATTTCTTAGGCACTTTCCTTTCCCTTAATTATTTAAACATTTTTTTTGAACATATTTATAATAGCTCATTAAAAGACTTTGACTAGTAAGTCCACTGTCTGAGCTTCTTCAGGGATCTTTCCTTTTGATTGCTTTATTTCCTGTTTATGGGGAATATGCTTTGTCAAACAATGGATAAATTAAATAATTTGATGTGACAACTCTGGAAATTATATTCATCCCCTTCAGTGTGTGTTATGTTTTTGGTTGTTGTTGTTGTTATAGAAGATTTATGTTTAATGACTTTCCTGGGCTACTTATGTAAAGTATGTACTTTTTGTCATATGCCACTGAAGTCTCAGCTCAATTAGTTCGATGGTCAGCTAATCATTGGACACATATTTTCTTCACTGTCTTGGATGAACATATCTCGGCCTTTGCCAAGAGACTCTGTGTGTGCTTGAGTACACCTTCAAAGCTCAACAGTTTATAACTCTGCCTTTGCCTTCACTTCCTTTTTGTGCAGAGCTTCAAGGTCAGCCAAAGCTGAGAGATTAGGACCTTCTCAGGACTTTTCTGGGCATGTGCATAGCCCTCCACATATGCACAACCTTTGATATCATCCAAAATATACCAGAGCTTTCTAAAGACCCTTATAACATCTCATGTCTTGGTTTTTCTTTTTACATTTTCTTGAGCAATGTCTTATTTGCTGTTACTGGTATTGCTGTTTCAGGCTGCTGCAAGGTTAAGCAATTGCTCCTGATTATTTTCAACAAACACCCCAGGGGTAATTCTTTTCCTATGGAATAAATTTGGACTCAATCAAATAAATGCAAGCCAAGAAAATGGAGCTTTTCCAGAGAGCTATCAGATAGGTCAAATAGTAATACTTCTCTAGGCATGTAATTTTTAGGGGAGCTTTGGACCCATTTTGTTCCTCTTGTTCCTGCTAGGTCAGTAGTTTTCATATACCATGTTTCCAAAGCTGCTGATATTCAAGGCTACCAAAGAGGTGAGGGTAGGGAGATATAAACAGAGCAAGGTAAAATGCCATAATGTATTTGCTATTCTTAATTATATTCAGCTGTTTTTCCTGAATAACAATTTCTATTATTATTGTAAGATTTTGATAAATTTTCTGAGTTTTGAAAAAGTTGAATTTTACTATTTTTGTAAGTATTCTTGTTATGAAAAAGCAGATTTTTGGAGGGCCTTACTATGCCATTCCAGAAGTATTTCTAGTTTGCTCTTTTTATTTTTGTATTAGATTAATTTTTTATCGCTCTTGGTGTATAGCATTTTTAGGTACCTTATTTAACAAATATTTTCACCATCACTTGATGTAGAAGTCAATTAATTTAATCTAAAAAATTTTTATGAATACTAATCTAAAATATCATGTATAAGATCTCAATATATGATTTATAATGAATATTTTTTTACAATGATAATTTTAAATTTCCAAAAAAAAAGCTTGACAATAGAATAATGAGATATAGCAAGGTCAAAAAATTTGAAATTGGCAAAATAAAGTTTAGAACATTTTGAATCTCATAAAATAATAATATTCATTTTAATAGAAATATTTAGATACCTAGAGAAAAACACAAAAGGTAAAATAAGTACAATGATGCATCATTATTTTTCTTGGGAAAATACGCATCAAACATCTTTGGTAAAATGGAATCAACTACATGTAAGACAGAGTGAAAAAAAATAATGAAGACAATGCTGCTTATCATGCATGAGGTAGGGATGGTAATATAAGTTAGTTCATGTCTTATAGCTGTCATTAGTTTAGTGTCTTACTATGCTGCATCTAATTTTAGTGTTTAAAGACACAGTGCTGGAAAACTCCATTTTGCAAGACCATTCTTTTCTGTGTGTACGTTGTACATGTAAACATTCCTATTTCTATACAGAATTGCATACATAATAGCAGATATAGTAGGTTGAATAGATCTCCCCAAATCAATCTCCACCAAAACCCTCAGAATGTCACCTTATTTGGAAATAGAGTCTTTGCAGATGTAGTTATTTAAGATGAGGTTATATGACTATTGGCAGTGGTGGGAGCTCAAAATCCAAAGACTAATGTCCTCATAAGAAGAGGAGAGGACAAATAGAGATATGCACAAAGAAGGCCATGCGAAAATGGAGGCAGAGGTTGGAGTGATGCAGATACAAACTAAAGAAAAATAAGGATTGCTGGGAACCACTAGAAACAAAGAAAATAAAATATTCTTCCGTTTCATGCCCTCTTCACCATGCCTGGCTAACTTTTAATTTTTTGTACAGACAGAGTCATGTTACGTTTGCCAGGCTGATCTTGGACCCCCTGCTCTTAAGCAATCCTCCTACCTTGGCCTCATAAAGTGCTGGGATTGCAGGCATGAGCCACTGCATCCTACTGATACATCACTTTTGATTAAGAATCACTGTTCCAGCCTTCAAGTCCATTGAGAGTTGGTTTCATGTCACTTTGTTAACTTCCAGTTATCTGATTTCATGCCCTTGTATAAATACAATATTTTATAATTTGATATATTAAGTAATAATCAATGTGTGTCCTATTTGGAAATAAAATATTAGAGTATGTAATAAAGGAGATAAGCCACTACTATCACTTCACCACAACCTATATCTGGTACCTTGCTCAGTGCTTGGCATGTGAGAGGAGTTCATGAATGATGGTTAAATGGAATGAATGTTGGTGGGAAACATTGTTCTCCTTATTGAAAAGAGCAAAATACTTCCTTCTGTGCGTTGAATCTTTATCATGTACAAGGCACTGTACTAAATGCCTTACATACATTATAACAACTCTTAATTACTCTCTAGTGGCAAAATTCCATGTTGTAAATAAGGAAACTGAGATTTAGTTCAAAGTCACACAACTAGCAAGAGACAAGAGCAAGATTTTGTAGCAGGACGAGCCGCAGACAAAACCTCTCAGACACCAAGTTGTAGAAGGAAGGGCTTTACTTACCTGGGAGCAACGGCAAGCTACTGCCTTAAAATCCGAGCTCTCTGAGTGCACAATTTCTGTCCCTTTTAAGGGCTCACAACACTAAAGATTTCACGTGAAAGGGTCGTGATTGATTTGAGCGAGCAGTGGGTACGTGACAGGTGCTGCATGCTCCGGTGGTCAGAGTGAAACAGAAACAGAGCAGGGGGTTTCACAATGTTCTTGTATATAATGCCGGGAGTCAATGGATAACATCGGTTTTTAAGTCAGGAGTTGATTTTTAACTACTAGGTTTAGGCCAGGCAGGTCCAGGCCTGGTTTTGGGCCTGGCGCCGGGCTGCCTGTCTTTGGTTTCAATTCCTTGTTTTTCTTTAAAACAGGTACTGAGTATAAAACAATATAAAACAATATGAGAGGGTCTCTTTCTTCCCTCAGTTTGAGTGCATATCTTCCTAAATCCCCACCTACGCTTTTAATAACAGGATGCCCTTTGATACCATTGAGTTAAAATTAATAGTCCCAGAATGAATAGAATTACCTGTTACAGTATCAACCTTTTGAGATTATTTCCTAAGATCATATAAGCATAGTGGAAAGTTTTAAATCTGAATAAATACAATAGGAACTAATGAAAGCATCTGAGGATGGCTTTGAAAAACAATTTTACAGGTACAGATGAGGAAAAGCTACAAGGTAACTCCCCAAAAGCATTTATTCATCAGTTGCCAGCTGAGACCAACTTATCTTATTTGACATGCATCTCATCACCTCTACTCATGCTTGTAGATCTCATTTCAGAATAGTGTGTTGGCAGGGAAAAGTAAGTCTCAAAAAGATTTATTATGTCATTAATCAATACTCAGTGCCACAGAGCAAATAAACCACAAACACGCTGAATCTGCTAGCTCAGTTGTCTTCAATAGTGTCAGCTCGAAGTGACTGAGACCTGTGTATGCTCATTGTAGGGTGGAGTGTGTGTACACAAGTGCACATATATCAATAGAGTCCAATCTAGAAAAATTAAGAGCTATGGAATAATGAATAACTTACCACTCTTTTGAGACATTTCCGATCACAGTGTAACTTCAGGACACTGAAGGGTATAAGTTATTCCCCAAATATTGTATTCCATTTAAGATTTTTTTTTCTATCACATATAGTAAATCAGAACTTGTTTATAAATAAATTACATTCTAGAATTCCATTTTAAGGCTTTTGTTTCTATGTTAGAATACATTTTTCACTTTACAATGATAGGTCATTTTTACAATTAGTCTGTACAACTCTATTTAAATCTTAATGCATCTGGTATATATATAGCATTATTTCAATTATAACCAAATGTATTAATTTTGTTTAAAAATACATTTGAAATTTTTGGAAAGCAGATTTTACTTTCTTAATGGTGATGACTCCACTGAAAGTTTCAGGGTCAAGGATTCCACCAGCAACACAGTGTAGAGGAAGATAATGTTACTGAACATCAATAAATTCTGTTATCTTTTTAAGTCTGCTAAAACTCGTTAAATATCTATCCTATGTTGAACATACTGATCCTGTACTCTAGATGCCCTCAGCTTAAAACAGGGAGCTTATATAAGTACAGATAACTGCAGTAGAATGAGTTAAGAATAGCATAGACTAAATACAAGTTAGGGGTTATATAGAGAGGTGAGGGGAACATTGGGATGAGAGGATGGGGTTTAGAAAGGGCTTCACCCAGGAGATTTTTGAGCTGCACATATGAGCTTACATATGTAGGTCATATTTAAGAGATTTGTTCTGGAAAACAAAAGACAGGTATTCTACTCACTCATGAAATTTGATTGACTCATCTATAATTCTAATATTTCTCAGGGAATCTGGTTGTCAGATAATCTCATACCATAATTATGAGCTCTAATATTATAATTGCATCCTTTTGGTTGAGTCTACAGCCTGGGAAATTATCTTTTGGAATTCATATAAATAAAACAATCATAATGACCAACAGTTGAGCAATTACTTGGACATTGTTCTAAGGACTTGAGATGTATTATCTCATTTAATTCTCATAACTTGCTTATGGGGTGAAACCTATTGTATTCATTTTTTAAATAAAGGAAATGACAGAAAGTTCAATAACTTTCCTAAACTGACAAAGATGGGATTTGGACCCAGTCTGTCTAATCCTAGACCTAGTTTTTGCTACAATTTCATACTGCTTCCAGACAATTTAAATAATAATTTAACTGACATTTAGTATTTTCCTGAATGGCTATTTTACCTGAGTTCTAACATCACATTGCCATTTAAGGAGATTTAACCCAGGACAGGTCTGTTAAAATTACCCCTGCCTTTGTATCTGCTACGTAGCCCACAGCCCAGCAGTTCCACTTTTGGGATTATACTCCTTAAACTTACGTGTTGATACATTTAATAAAAGACATATACTCAGTGATCCACAGCAGCATCACTTGTAATACCCTCCTACTAGAAAATAACAAAATGCCTTTCCATACCAGAAAGTATAGATAACCTGTGGAACGATCACATAATGCAAAACTTTACAGAAAGGAGAGTGAATGGTTGACAACTACACTCAATATGGATGAATCGCCCAATGTTCAGCAACATATATCAACACAAGAGTATATATACCATATGAATCCCTGTATATAAAGTAGAAAAATGGGCAAACCAAGCTATGTTGTTAAAAGTCAGAAGAGTGGTTATCCTTGGTCAATAGTGTGACTGGGAGATAGCTTGGGGGTACTTTTAGGGAGACTGATAATGTTATTTTTATTAAACCTATAGGTGATGGTTATATGGATATATTTACTTTGAGAAAACATGTTCTTCAATTATGACATGTATACTGTGCATGTGTGTGTGTATATATATATAAAAAATACTTCAATAAAATTTTAAAAAGTTGGCTGGGCGTGGTGGCTAGCGCTTGTAATCCCAGCACTTCGGGAGGCCGAGGCAGGTGGATCACGAGGTCAGGAGACCATCCTGGCTAACATGGTGTAACCCCATCTCTACTAAAAATACAAAAAATTAGCTGGGTGTGGTGGCAGGCGCCTGTAGTCCCAGCTACTCAGGAGGCTGAGGCAGGAGAATGGTGTGAACCCAGGAGGTGGAGCTTGCAGTGAGCCGAGATTGTGTCACTGCACTCCAGCCTGGGCGACAGAGCGAGACTCTGTCTCAAAAAAAAAAAAAAAATTCAAAAGTCAAATAATATAATGTATTCACCACAGAACAAAGCAGCTATTCAACAAACATATATTGAATGGAGGAAATAGAACTAAATTTTTTTTAATCTAATAAAAACTTTTTTTGTACATCGAATTTTACATATTTAGCCCTCCAATCATGAGCTTATTCAACTAGAATTTTTAGAATCTTTAAGTAATATGATCCAAGAATCTCTCCTCTTTAGTTTGCATCCGGGCAATAGATAGAGAGGACATGTGAACCAGTCTTGCTGGTAAAACAGAGCAAATGCTTTGGGATGGGAGCAGGAGGAGCTGGGCAGGGAGGAAAGAGAGTTCTGGGAAACAGAAGCAGCAAAAGAAAGTCTTTAAGGAAAACCTGGAGCCTATTTACTAATTAGGTTGTGTCCCCAGAGTCTCCTGGGAAATGGTAAAAGATGGCCTAGCCTGGCATGAGTCTATAAAAGAATGAAGAAGGCCTTCTTTGGCTATGACTGCAGGGTCAAATTCAAGTGTGAAGGGCAGCAGTAAAAAGCAATAGTTGCAATAAACAGTGGTTCCAGGCACAAATCAACATTAACCATCTTAAATTTGGTTTAGTTCCCTTGTTGGTCTTTCCAACTGCACAAACTATAATCACCTTTATAGCAATTGCAAAATCTGCAAGTATTAAAAATAGACATATGACTATATCTAACGTGAGGCAGTTATATGGCCATTTATTCTGTTATTCTTCCTCACTAAAGCCTCATAACAAAGTGAGAAAGCATATTAGTCCTTAGAATGTTAATATAAAATATTTAGAGGGGTCAAATATTTGCAGCTTTTAAGTGTTAAGATGGGAATACTTGTCCTGAAGCACCTAAAACACCATTACAAGTAAGAAAATATTAGTAAATTATTTGTCACTTAAATTGTGCAGCCTGTGGCTCCCAGAGACAATGAAAGTTGAATAGCTCTTTTAAAGCTTGTATTGGGATCATCAGTCATCTACTCACTTGTAGAAGGTAAATAAGTAGACAAATGTCCTTTGTGCTAGTACTCTCTTATCTCCTTGTTAATCTGTAATTAGTTTAGGAAGCAGCATATATGATTTGGGACCAGAATCAGTTTTACCTCCAACATTAGAATGGTAAATCCTTTCCTTAACAGAAACAGTACATGGAACAGTTATTGGACTTTTTCTTATTGTGTCACATTGGATATTAATTTCGGATTGCAGTTATGCATGGACGGGTATCATATGGTGCTTTGATGACCTTTAGAAATTCTCTTGATTAAACGTTGTTGTACTTCATTATGACATTTCTTTCCTTGTACTACCAGATTTGATGTGTATGGCTTAATAATGCAAGTAGACATGAATGTTAATAACTTCACAATTCATTGCTTTGCTATTTTTTAATGCACATGAAATTTAGAACAAGTTTCACTGGCTGGAGGCTTACATGAATCATATAAATTAGAGGGTAACAAAAGAACATATTAGCATTTGTTAGCCGAGATGCACGAATTTTGTACTAACCATTTTAATATGTACTACAACTTTTCCACCCTCAAGTTAAAAAGGCTTTCAATTTTTCAACCAACATTATAATTGAATTGGTTCTCTTTCTGCCTAAGGATAATGATTTTACACTGATGGAATCTTTATTAGATTCTAAGGATTATACTGATGCTACTGGTTTTTAAAGTCAAACAACTCTACCCAGGGAAAGAGGTATTTCAGGGAAATCATGAGCAAAAAATGTAAAATTTGTCTTTTAGGGGTAAAATGCTTGTTTAATTATTATTGCAAAATTAGCTGAAGTGGTGTCTGATAATTGATTCTCAGGAGAAATGGCCACATGCTGAGAAGGCTGTAAAACCTAAAATTTCATAGAGCAAAACTGGTTCCAAACCATGGCTATTTTTCACACTAGCTAGTGTTTTGCTGATTTTCTGAGCAATACACTTTTAAGTTGGTGCTTGAAATATAATTTCATAAGATAGAACTTGTCTTTTGATAGCTGAGAACATTTGGCTTGTGTCAACTTAGTTATGTCTTGAAATGGAATTTGAATGAACAACTTTATATCAGGTTTTAAAATATGTCACATTAGATTTTCAGTCTGAATAGTATCCTGGCAGTGACCAAAAATAAGGCTTCAGATCCTCCAAAATTAAAAACTCTAAAACTATACACTAGACCATAGAGATAAGCTAGGTAAACCTTGTATTTTTGACCAATAGATCTGAAATCTGGAAATAAGAAAACATGTAGTACATTCAAGTAATTTTGATTAGTTCTTCCATATTTTATTAGATCTCTCTGTTGCCTTTGCTTTCTGACTTAAATTTGGGAGAAGAGTAAAAACAAAGGTTGCTGGTCATAAAGGAAGAATTGAGAAAAAAAGAGAATAGCTCAAGAAAAAGCAAATTCTGTGACTTTCTTGGCTACAACCACAGAAAGATACTCTATCTGGACATGCATGCTCTCTCTCTCTCTCACTCTCTCTTACATACACACACACTCACACACCAAAGTCAATTTGAAGGAAATAGGATAATTCACAGAATGAAAAGAATGACTTTTTCTCTAAAAGGATATGAATCAGGGTAATTCTGGGTTTCGAGATAGCAATAACTAATGGCATTATTTACAGGGTCACCATTGTAATAAATCAGTTTGAACCCTTTATTTTGTCCTCTACAACTAATCTAAATATTTAAATCCCGAGGAGAAATAATCTAATTGACTTTCGTTGGGCCCAGTCCCACTTCTGGCCCAGAGTACGATATAGCAGTTTGATTGATCTCATTAACACAGCATGCTATGGAGACAGGGTATTTCAAAAAGGTAAAATCAGGCTGATGTTCTCAGAAATAAAAGATAATAGATACATAACAGCCTAAAATCACTGGCGTATACTACATAAAGGACATTAGACTAGTGGTTTCCATCCTGAGGCCCCAATAACATTGGGAAGTACTGCACTCCCTTTGGTTTTTTAAGGGTTTAATAGAAACTGTGTAATAAATGACAGTAGTGACATTTAAGAAAAACAAGATGTTGAATACTGGGAGAAGTTATATTATGTCCTTAAGAGTGCAGTTCTGCCCAGGTTTAAATCTCCTCTTCTCTTCTTCACAGTGACTTTTAAGTCATTCGGCCTCTTTAACCCTTAATTGCCCCTTCTTCAAAATAGAGATAATAATATGTATGTTATCATTGCTACAATAATTAAATGCAATAACGCATGTGAAATGCTTAGTATAGTACCTGACACAGAATAAGTTTTGATGTAGAAATTAAAAATTTTGATTATTTTCATCATTGGATTTCTTTTTCTTTTCTTTTCTTTTTTTAAGATGAAATGACTTGATTCTGCATGGAGATCCTTTTTATTTCATTCCAATCAACAGTCCTGGGGCACTTTTCACTGGTTAATGCAACTTTGAAAAACAATTAGGCTTTACTTGCACTTTATAATACACATTAAAAAAAAAAACTTGGAAGATAAGGGGCTACCATATGAATATAGTAAATAATCACAAAATGATAAAAAAGCATCTTCCATGATTAAATGTTTGGAAAGCCCCATTTTAAGGTAGCCATCAGCCTGTTTTCCACCCAAAGGACTGAACTGCTTAAAGCAAGGAAGAATCAGAGAGTGATTTCACACCAGGATTGCCAGAGGCAGCTGGCTAAGAATTCTCAAGTTTTCACTGTGGGCCCCTAAGACAACAGTTCCAAATAACAATTTGTGATTTAACAAATATGCATTGAGTAGCTACCACACTCCCAGAATTATGCTAGGAACTGATAATTAAACAGAGAGCAAAACAGATATTGCTGAGTATATTATAACTTTTATGACTACTACACAATAGTTATTACCTGGTAAGTTAGATGCAGTGTGGTAGAATGGTTAAGAATGTAGGCTCAGGGGTCGATTCCTTGTGTTCAAATCTTGGCCTCACCACCTATTTATTAACTTTCTTGGTCTGCCTCACTTTCCTAATCTGAAAATGGGAATAATAATAGCATTCAGTATTCTCAAGATTCAACAAAATGACACAAGTAAGAATATAAGTGACTTTCTTACCACGGTGCTAAGACTGTGAGATATGTCATAAGAACAGGAAAACCAGATTGAATACAACAGAAGTAGTAAGTGCAAAACTGTCTGGAGGGAGAGATCAGACCATACAAGACTTTTTTAGGCCATAATTTGGAATAATGTTTTAAGAGTAAAAGGAAGAATTGGAAGGGTTTTAAGCTAAGTGGGGAAATTGCCAACTCATATATGCTTATTATGAACGTGATTTGGGTTGGACATGGTGGTTCACACCTGTAATTTCAACACTTTGGGAGCCTGAGGCAAGAGGATCCTTGAGCCCAGGAGTTTGAAACCAGCCTGGAAACACAGGGGACCCCCATCTCTACATAATTTTTTTTTTAATTAGCCAGGTGTGGTGACCTGTGCCTGTCTTCCCAGGTTCTTGAGTACAGAGAGGCTGAGGTGGGAGGATCGCTTGAGTTCACAAAGTCAAGGCTGCAATAAGCCATGATCATGCCATTGTACTTCAGCCTGGGGGATAGAGTTAGACCCTGTCTCAAAAAAATAAAAATAAAATAAATAAAATAAAGACATAATTCTGTCTGTAGTGTGAAAAATTGGGAAGGTGGAATTCAGAGTTGTTAAAGGGAGATCAGGTAGGAGACTTTCAATAGTCAAAACAAGACAAAATGATAATCATATTGATAGATTGTAGAGAAGAGATTACAGAAAAATGTAGGAGATAGGATAGATAGGACTTGATTTATTCTATGGGTGGGGAGAGACTAACAGGTGTGTGGAAAAGTTCTCAGGCATCTGACAGGAACTACCAATGGAACCATGCACTAGAATGCAGTGGACATCTGCTCATTTTCTCTGTCAGCATTAATTCAATTTTATTCTCATAAAGGTACCTAGATTTTTCTCTCGGGAGCCAACTCCTTCTTCATTCAGCTCAAGAGTGGATCATATGACTTTGGCTTAAACCAATCTGATGATCACATCCTAGCCTTGGCAACTGTCAAGGGATACCCATGTAACCCAATAAATATCATCTTTCTGAGACTTCTAAGAAACTCTTTTATTCCTGCTACCCCAGATGTAAACCTTAGGGGTTGTGTATTATGGAGTTATTATAATATTTTTTTACTACTGAAAATAAATCACTGAAAGCTAGCAAAGATTTTTTGGGAAAAATATACACATATGAACAACAAAACCATTACATAATAAAGTGACTAACCTAGAAAAACCAAGCCAGACACTTGTGCATAGGACTCATAACTGAAATCGCTTTAATAGAATGAATGCTCAGTAAATGATGCTTGACGTCGCTCACATATTAAAAGCACATAAGGCCTTCAGTTAAGACCAAACCCTAACCAGTTAGCCGAAGGCCTCTACTTCCATTAAAGTCTTCAGAAATCTCTGGAGAGAGAGTCTCTATCAAGTCACTTAGCTCTTCCCTCACAAAATCATTAGATTTAATTAAATGTAGGAATGATACAACTAAACTATAATTTAAGTAAGCAGTTGAGTTATAAAGCATAGGAATCACGACTGAAGATTTAGATCTCTTCCTACATAAAATATCTATCAATAAAATATCTAAAAGTACCATCTTCTAAAATTGAACTTTGATAGTAAGCTAGTCTCTACACTAGGCATATTGCATCATTTTCTTATTTATTCTCCCTAGTGGATTTTTCAGGTATGCATCATTAACCTTACTTTCAAGCCAAGGGACCAAGGTATAGAGATAACTTGCTGAGCTTGGAGTCAACTCTGAGCCTATCTGAATTAAGCCATCAAACATTTTCTACTGCCAGCCCTTATTCTAAGTATAGATATCTTTTGGTTATATTTGTATTTTTAATAATGAGTTTTTTTGATAATGAGATTTTTTAATTGTCGAATTAAAAGCTCGAATTTGGCAACATGTTAGAAAAGATTTAGTTCTCATACTATTTGAGGCAGCCAAGTTAATTCTAGAAATGTTTCCTAAACGGTTGAATGTGATCAACTCAGTCTAAGGATGCCTACCTCAATGTAATTTAGAATAGTAAAAAGTCAAAAAGCAAATAAATATCCAAAGTAGAATTAAATAAATCAAGTTTTGCTTAATTACATAGTGGAATACTTTGAAGCTATTAAAAATATTTTCATAGAGGAATATTTAATAATATGGAAAATGTTTACAATATATAAAACAAAGCAGAACACTAAAAATTATGTATAATATGACCATATAATCCTGTTTTAATGTATAGACACAGATTTTTGGTTATCACTAAATAAAGGCATTTGGGAATTTCTTTGCAAAGGCTATTGTAACTAGAAGAAATAGGAAGTCAGCCTAAGCATAAAAGATGAGTTTATTACAAGAATCTAGGAGTATCAAAATGAAGTTGAGAGTGCAAGTACAATTGGGCCTCATGAGGGGTGGGAATTAGACAATGAAAGCCTTTGGAAAACAAAGTAGTAACATTATTGGACTCTTCCTTTTTCCGCAATGCATCGTAGTCAACTCCTCTGCTTCTCCGAAGACCTGCTTTATTATCCTCCCTTGACTGACATTCTTTGTTTCTGGGTACACACTGAAGATGTATACCCCTCTATACCCAGGTTTACATGTTCTCACTTCCAACAATCAGGAGGACTGACTAGCAGTTCTGATTTCAAAAATGACAAGTGTATTATTGGTCTACCTTGAGTCAAGTATTAATCCTGGTTCAATAAATGGTTACCACGGGGACTAGGTCACAAAGTTAGTGCCAGCTCCAGTGATTGGGACTGGGAGGTCAGGGTCTGTACAATTACTCCAAACAAAATTATTTTCTTTTTTTTTGCATTTGTATGCTTTTCTGAATTGTTTAATGTGAACACATTCCTCTTTTGTACTAATGGAATATAAGATGTTATCAAAAATAAATTTGTCTTTTAGGTTGAGAGAAGCAATGAAGATACCAAGTGAGTTTGCCTATGCAAACAGGAGAACCATGGGTTATTTATATCCTGCTAAATATATCATTTGAGATAGAGAATACTCTGGCTGGGAACTCAGTACAAATATTTGTGCGTCACTATGCTCTCTACCCCTACATGTTTTATTGAAGATCCTCAAGCCATAGTAGATTATCTGTTGGGAGAAGGAAAGCTCAGATGTGGGGCCCAAGAGTGCAAAGGAACTTACTGGGAAGATCGGGAATCTCAGCTTCATTTGACACCCAAGAAAAGACAGGCAAGGAAAACAGAGGCAGCATGATGTGATGTAACTTTCGCTACACTCCAGGAGATGAGTGGGGAGGGGAGTATGACCCACTTTTAGGAAGTCACTCACACTCATTGATTTTTAATTATGTAAAATGCATCACGTTGAACCAGATGTCATCTATAGCTCTAAAAACACACAGTTCTAAATATTTGGTAAAAGTAATTCATAAAATAATGAGCTTCAAATATTAACTTGGTTGTTTACAACAGCTGAAACATACTTTTAAGCTATTTTGGCCTGTGTACTACAAAGGGATTTTCAATATTTGAGACCTTGGTCATTTATTACAGAATAGGCCTTGTCATTCAGGTATGCAGTGCACTGCTATTTTAATGGGTTTTTAAACCCTCCTTCATGGTTCATTAACATGGATGGACATAACTGCAGAGGTCATAAAACACAATAGCTTTTCTACACTTAGTTGATAAATAGGTCAATCAGCTTACTTCACAGAGAAAACAACATTCCAGATAAGCACAAATTGAAATTCACACACAACTAATTGTAAATGGGATGACTAATATGTTAACTCAAAAATCATGTCCATACATTAAGCTATTATCAACTATATGAAACTGCCTTTCTATTTTGGTTTCCTCTGTCTCCATGCTCCAATGCCCTCATGAAGAAATCTTCAACATATCTTTCATTTGGAGAGATAGAGAGGGTAAGAAAACATAGTTTGCATATGCAACAAATTATATCTTCATCCAAAATGTTGTTAGTATGAGCTAATTCTCAATATGTCATAGTGATTATTCTGTGCTGCTTTTTCTACTGCCCACTGCATGATATTATTTTAATTTAAGGTCAGCTTGGCTCTTTTTAAACAAGATCTGCTACATACCATAAATACACTTCAATTCCTCTCCTGATAATCAAAAGTCTGTCAAAAGGTTGGCTGGCATTCAACTCTGATATACTGTTTGACATCATTCAATAATGTGTTGCACACTGAACAAACAAGTGTTACTCTTTAGTCTACAATATATGTCAAAATAAATGGCTATTTCAGATCTAGTTTTCACTGAGTGACATTTCTATGTGGTGTCATGCTTTTACTTATTGACCTTAACTTCCTTGAATGAGGAGCCTCAAGACCAAATATTAGCTCTATTGTTCCCCAGCCTATTTTTAACAAGTTGTCAAATCCAGAGATCCATTCAAAACAATTTCGTGAAACAGATTGTCATGCCCCATCTACTAAATTGCTTTATTATCTTCAGCATCATTGGTACTAAGACGAGACCCTGTCTTCAAGTTTTTGATTTCATTAACCTCAGTTTACATTTCTATATAACTGGTTTTTTTATCATAGCTACACGTTTCCGGATTTTTAAACATACATTAACAAGGTTATGTCTTGGGATCATCTGAAATCATTAGGCTACTTAAATAACTAGGATTATTTACAAGTTTTCTTCATAATTTGCTTTACAGACTTTATTATGGAGGCTTACAAAGGGAAGGATTAAAAAACTAAATTAGATGGATTTATGCTGGGCACTCAACTTCAATGCCAAAGTCTTGCCATGAATAATGCAAAATTACTTCACCAATTTAGCCCGAATTTCTGTTTTTATTTATTTCCTCTCCTAGCACAGTTTGTGATAGTTAATGTCACAGATACTCAGTTACATCAATTGTTCTCTTTTTCTTTAAAAGATTTTATAGACTTCCTTTGTCATGTAGAGATTTTTTGCTAAAGTATTTGCCATCTTCATGCTTCTTCTTTTTTTTTTTTTTTTTTTTTTTTTGAGATGGAGTCTCGCTCGGTAGCCCAGGCTGGAGTACAGCGGCACGATCTCTGCTCACAGCAACCTCCACCTGCCAGATTCAAGCAATTCTTCTGCCTCAGCCTCCCGAGTAGCTGAGACTACAGGCATGTGCAACCACGCCTGGCTAATTTTTGTATTTTCAGTAGAGATGGAGTTTCACCATACTGGCCAGGCTGGTCTCGAATCTTTGACCTTGTGATCTGCCCGCCTTGGCCTCCCAAAGTGCTGGGATTATAGGCTGAGCCACGGTGCCCAGCCTATTCATGTTTCTTATGTATTATTTTTGCAAGTGGATCATGGTGATAAGAAGAGAAAAGGTGCCTATTTGAAACTTCGGAGACTTAAACTAAAAAAATGTCAGAACAATTTACATGGAAGTACCAAATATGAAGCAACTATGTCCAGTTCTACTCCATTCCTCATTCTATCCCCAAGGACACAGGATCAGTTACTTTTGATCGTTTTAATCTTAGCTTTTAATGACTGCTTCCAAGTACGAAGTAGTACATTTATACTGATGTTGCTAGATTCATCAATGTCAAACAATATCAAATATCTAGTTAAAATATAAGAATGTAGCTCATTTGTTTCTCTTATCTTCTCACCAACATGTAATCCACACCATTATGAGTATATCTAAGCCCATCTTTACCATCAGTGCCCAATCAACTCATTGATTCATTTATCTGGTAATATGTATTCAACAATGACAAAGTGATCAATTCATCAGATAACGTATTGAACAACTACAACGCCATGAAACCTTTTATAGGTGCTGGGAAAATAGCAGCGTACTGAACACAATACACTCCACCCTTTCATAGAACTTCCATCCTGATGAAAATGAGGAGAAAACAGACAATAGATATAATATAACAGGTGTTGATAACAGCTAAGAATAAAGAAGTGAGGGCAGTGTAAGGAGCTGAGAGGGACTAAGAGCTACCTAATAGAAGGTCATCCAAGAAGGCCTTTTAGATAGGGTGAGGCCTTTTCAATGTCTTTGGCAAAGATTGGATGATAAAGAAGAAGTGAGTCATGACAATATCAGAGGGAATATGAAGAACTACAGCAGAAACTGTTAGCTGTTGGTCTGCTGAAGGACTGGAAAGAAAGCCAGTGCAGATGGGATACAGTGAGTGTAAAGAGAGTGGTGGAAGATGAGAGAGTTTGGGACAATGGACAGGGAAAGGGTTATATTGTAGATGACGTAGAGTCAAAATGAAGGAGATGTAAACTGAGTGAGATGGGTTTCCAGCAGCTTCATGCATCAGGACAAACAGAGACTGACAATATCATCACACACCATGACCAGAGCCTGAGCTATCCCATCATCGCCTATGTGTTACATAAGCAACACTAGATTTCTTCTTATAATACTGTTCTTAACAATGCTATGGAAGATACACTGTAGTGGGGACAATGCAGTGATGAGAATAAAAGATAAGGAATGTATATTAATCTATGTGAGGTAGAAAAAAGCTTTGCACTAAGGCAGTGTACCAAGAAAAGTAGGCAGACTTGAAATAAATTTCCAGAGAGAAATTGGTGGCTATTTAAATGTGGGACTTAAAGGAGAAGTAAGACAAGAGACTGATTCATTCCAAAGTGTGTAGGTGGTGAAGGAAACAAAGAGGTTCAGTTGAAAAAGTCAAGAGAGACAGCAAGTTTGCTGAGGTTTTAAAAAAGTTCATTATTGGAAAACTTATGTTTTAGGTACTTGTTGGGTATTTGTTATCAGAACGATTATACAATGTGAAATCATTATAGTGGGAGTGGGTTTTTAAAAAAATTCCTCTTTAGAGTTTAGTGTGCGTTAATATTTCTTGGATTAATGGGTCTTACTCAGTTTTCTTCAATTAAAAATAATTGAGTTGTTCATTTTGAAAAGGTGATAAGCTTAATGAGAAAGGTTGTATGTCAGCAAGTTGACAGTAATTGGCAGAACTCTTCTGGTCATTTACAGCCTCTAACTAATAGACAAGTGACTTTAATATTCCATATCCTGTTGCTACATCTTATTTCACTCAAATAATATTTGAGGACCTATAATTTGCTGGATACTATACCAGGTACAGGAACAAGATATTGTTTCAGTCCTATTCTGTGACCACAAGAAATGGTTTCCATCCTATTCTGTGATGGCAACATATTTCTATTAATACATTACAAAAGGATGAATCACAGCTCTACTAGCTACTGACTAAGCACTTTTTAAGAAGCACAAGAACGGGCAATTTTAAAGTCATCTCCACTATTCTCTTTAATATCATTAAATTTTTAAAACTTTAATATCATTCCTCAATGGGAAGCTTTCAAAAATTATTTCCCTTTCCTTCATTCTCTTGTACAAGGATTCACATCAAGGTCTGCAAATACATGGCATCTTCCCTTTCCCACCCATGACAGAAATCACAAATCTATCATAGACCCCTTTCCAAATGAACCCTGGTATAATTTCAAATGAACCCTGGCATAATTTCAGAAATGTTTTTAAAAACAGGACACAAGATAGCAGCAAACAATAGTTTATTTTGAGTACGTGAGATGGAAACTCATCACCATCCAAGTTTGAACAACTGCTTAACAAAAGAGGATTTGAAAATAGGCTACATACCTCTGAGAAAAGACTCAACTGTATTAGTCGTTAGGGGAATGGAAATTAAAGCCACAATGAGGGTCTAGAGGCAAAATAAATAACTCTGACAATACCAAGTGTTGGTGATGACGTAGAACAACTGAATTTGTCACTGTCAATTGTTTCAATTTTAAATTGATTCAGCCACTTGGGAAAACTGTTTGATGGAATCTACAAGAGCTGAATCTATGCATCTTCTAGGGGTTAAACTGACTTGAAATGTGTCTGTATATACACCAAAAGGGATGTAAAAGAATATTCATAGCAGCCCTATTCAAAACAGCCAAAAATTGAGAAACAACTTGATACGGTTTGGCTGTTTTCCCACCCAAATCTCACCTTGAATTGTAAAAATCCCCACACGTCAAGGGCAGGGACAGATGGAAATAATTGAATCATGGGGACGGTTCCCCATACTGCTCTCATGGTAGTGAATAAGTCGCATGGTATCTGATGGTTTTATAAATGGGAGGTCCTCTGCACAAGCCCTCTCGCCTACCTCTTTGTGAGACATGACTTTGCTCTTCGTTTGCCTTCCGCCATGATTGTGAGGCCTCCCTGGCCGTGTGAACTGTGACTCGACTAAACCTCTTTCCTTTATAAATTACCCAGTGTCAGGTATGTCTTCACTAGCAGCATGAGAGCTGACTAATACCCAACCCAAATGCAACTTTCACTAAATGAATACATAACATTTTTACATTATTAAATACACTATACCTAGATAGTATGATACTACACATAATGGGAACAAACAAACAAAACTACTTGCAGCATGGATGAATGTCACAAACATAATATTGAATGAAAGGAGCCAGAAAAAAGCAATATAGGATACAAGATTTTATCTATGTGAAGTTTAATAAACTTAATAAAGTTTAAACTTAAAGGTATAATGAAGTTTAATGAACAAAGCTAACCTATGGTGATAGACATTAGATAGTAGTTACTGTTGCAAGGTTGTGACTGGAGAAGGATGTCAGGGTTGATAGGAGCTACTAATGTTCTAGGTGCTGGTGACATAAGTGTGCTCATTTTGTGGAAAAATGAACTGAGCTGTAGTCATTTAACCTGTATACTGTACCATATGCATGCTATTGTAAATAAATTTACTTAAAAAACTAAATACTCTTCAGCATCCTTGAAATCCTACCAACTTTGAATTTTCTTTCCCCACATGAACATCTATGCTTTCATTATGAGACACTACTATAATCCACTGCAAGAAAGTTGAAAAATAAAATTTTAGCTCCTTTTAAATAAACTCAGTTTTCCAGTTAAATTAATTTTCTTCCTCCTTTAAATGGGCTCTCCTTACTCTTATTTTATTTGATTTTATCTTCATGTCAAAATTTTATTGCAAAAATCTTTTTTTAAGTAAGCTGAGTACAATTTTGGAATAAAATACTTTCAAAAAGAATAATGTATTCAATTCTTAACACTATGAGTCTCAGCATTTATTACAACACATTCATGAGCTGCAAAAAGAGCAAACTAAATAAAAAATACACAGCATTCAGGTACTTTTTTTTTGAATACTCTTTATTCTTATTACTTGCATAATTTGTTTCTTTTCAAACACTTTCCATACTGAGTCATGTAAAACATTTGTTATTTCCGGCTGATTATCATTTATCTGGATGATAAATATAAACACATAGCATTTATTTGGTGAGTTCTTAGTTTTCCTTACATATTTTTTTTGTATGTAAACTTGTTAATTCGGCCAGTAGCTTTGCACACACAAAATTAAAAACTGTTAAAAAGAGAGAATATACTTGAGATGTTTTGTTTAATCCAATTTTGGAAACTTCATTCTCTTTGTTAACAATTGATGAAGTGAAGGGTGTGGGATCTCATTCCTGATTAAGATGGCATGAACAGAGGGGCTGCTGGCGCTTGGGGAAAGGTCTTTTTGCTAAGAAAGAGACACTGGGAAAGATGAGGTTTGAAATCTTGGCAGCAGCAAAAAACCATGAGATCAATCACAAAAAACGAAAACTCACAGGCTTCAACTTTCTTGACTGTGATAAATGAACTTGTAACTATTCGTATTTTTGCAATTTACTTAATCTGTGTTGCAGAACAGGATTTACAGAACTAGAATGATCAGCCATCATAAAAGAAGGGAAAGATGAAACATTCCATGTCTTTGGTGACATAATTGATCTAAGGAAATTGCCACACCTAGAGCTGACATATCACTGGGCTTCTACAAGTAGGTTCAGTAACAAATGTACTTATTCAAACAATTTTTCTGTTGGAGTTATGTAAGAAAAATCAAAACATCCTAACTAATTTAGAGGGACAAATTTGTTTCCTTTTAGACTTTCGTAAGTACTCAGCACTCTGCACCAAACATGACAGGTGCTTAACAAATATTTGCTGAATTTGCAATTTGAGCTTCTGGCTCTTAAACTTGTGTCTACTAGTACTAGGGCAGTGTTTTCCAACTCTTTTTTTTTTTTTTTTTGCTAGCAACATTGCACCAGGAGGAAATTTATATTAAATTTAAATTATTACTAATTAATTAATTTTAACTTAAATTTTATTTCTCCCTAAGGAGAGATTTTTTTTAGTATCTCTCTTCTGTCCTTTAAGAATACATACGCTAGAGGATATCTTAGTTATGGTTAAATTTTTTTTGAGGTTACACATTGCTTTTATTTTCTTTATACTTTTTGGTTTCTCATAACTGTGACAATGACCTTTTATTATTTTTATAATAAGAACAATGAACACCATTTAAAGAAAAGCCATAAAAATGTTTAATCTAATGTAAAATATAATACTACATTAAATCATGCTTCGTTTGAATTTTTATCTTTGCTTTTCACACTTCCAGCCAATGCCAAAGGCAGACAGACTAGGGGCTTGGGAATGAGGATTAGACAGCAAGCTTGTGAAGCTGTATCATACCTAGAATACTGATTGTCTCAGGATAACCAATGGAGTCTGCAAACCTCAGAGCTAGGTACCTATGTTGGATGCTCATTGCCACATCTTTTCTCCATCTGCTGATTTTTTTTTTAAAAGGCTATACCTTGGAGAGCATGGATTTTGTTTTATTTAAAGAGGAGCTATTCCCAAATTGACCTAGCTGACCGACATACTACAGTCAAGTAACTCAAGTAGAAGTTAAGTAGAGGAAGTGTAACTCAAGTACAGTCAAGTAGAAGTTAAAGAGGAAGTGTGACTACACAGACTGTTCTATAAAGGATCTGAGGTTCATACCTACACCACCAGCCTCCAAGTAGCCCTTGTAACCAAATGATAGGGTGGCTTCTTGTTTCTTCCTTTTTTTCCTGTTTTGTTTTGTCTGAGATAGGGTCTTACTTTATCACCCAGGCTGGAGTGCAGTGGCACGATCACAGCTCACTGCAGTCTTGACCTTCTGGCCAGCCTCTAGACTAGCTGGGATCACAGGTGGGTGCTACCGTGCCTGGCTAATTTATTTTTTATATTTTGTAGAGACAGGGTCTCCCAGGAGTTCTAGACCAGCCAGGTGCCCAGGCTAGTCTAGAACTCCTCGGCTCAAGACAATCCACCCACCTCAGCTTCTCAAAGTGTTGTGATTACAGGCAAAAGCAACCAGACCCGGGCTCCTCTGGTTTAATACACCCTATATCACCTTTTCAGGGCTCACCCTCCTGTAACCTGATTTCCATCTGTATAAAAATGTTCAGCCAAACTATGTGTGTGGTGGTGGGATTGTGTAGGGGAGAAATGAATACTTCATTTTAATTACTAAGTAGTTCCCTGACAATGATGGCAGTAACTTCAGCTCATCCTTCTAACTATATAAAGTTCATTCTGCAATTCAGAGTAAATAGAACGGGATAAACATAAATATTTACAAGCTTATTTTGTCACATAGAAATATATATTATCTGGATTACAAGCTGTTTTGTATATTTATCTTTAATTTGTATGTTTATAAAAATAAAGTGTACATATTTGTAGCATTTTTTCCTTGTGGGTAGCCATATTTTCCCAAACTTGGTATAAGGACATTTTTATAGTAAGATGCATTATGCAATATATCAGCAACTAATGAAGAAGAAATAATGATGACTGTACTGTAAAATGTATTAGAACACTAATTAGACTATAACAGAAATGCTTACTGATGTCTTTTAAACACCTGCTTGATAATTTCTAAGCCTGGGAGTTACTTCATTTAACAATGCATGCTTAATTGGGAGACAGAGTTAAGATTCAATAATAAACCCAGGACAGCCCAGGATGCTCCATGCTTTTAACTTTCTATCTCATACACAAAATTTGAGGAACGATAATTCCATTTACAGAGGAAGCAATAGAATAGATTTATCTGTTCCCTCAAGGCAGATTCTAATTGCTATTATGAACTTCATTTCATATAATTGCAGAGCAGATTTAGGGATGAGGGTATGGATAAAGATATTGGCAAGATGGTAGATGAAGCCAGAAGGGGAAGTCTGATTACTTCCAGGTATGATTTCTCTGGAGTCCTCGTGATTGTTTTAGCCCATGTTTCTGTGTCCAACAGAAAGAATTTCTTTGGGGTTTCCATCTTGGGGTTCAACAAAGGATACCTATTTTGTTACCTCCTTCCCACACCATGTATTTCCTCCCACTTTTTGATGGGTGAATACAGTGAAAGCATCCATAGCAAGGAACATGAAATCACTCAGAAGGACATAGTTGATGAATGGTCTCTCATTACTCAAAGAGTATTTCATGGGCCAATAGCATTGACCTCAGCTTGGAGGTCATCAGAAGGACAGGATCTCTAGCCCCACTCCAGCTCTGTTGCATCAGAATCTAAATTTCCATAAAGTCCTCAGATAATTTGCACCCAAATTAATTCATGATGCACTGGCCTAGAGCATTCTACTACTGATATCCACTCAGTTAAAGCTTTTGATCCTCTGAAACAGTCTTGGGTCATTATAGCAAATATCCCTTTGTTCATTAGCTAACCACAGTGAGTTTCTGCTACCTGTAATTAAGACTCCCGATAGCCTTATTTTATCTATGCGACCACTTTTATTTCATAAGATGTAATAAACTTTAAAATTTAATTTCCAAGCAATTTCCCTCCCCAAATTAACATTAAAATAAATAAAGATTGAGAAGTATTCACATTAGGGGACCTGAAATGAAGAGTTATTTGTTGAGGTTTAAAGGGTGATTTGATTCATGCATCTTTGAACACAGAATAACTACTCATGTTCAACAGCTGAATTTATTTATAGGCAAAGCCTGTCACCACCTATGAAGGATGATTTTTAAAATAATATTATGCTGATAAATTGTAAGAAAAAAAGAATGGAGAGAGAACTACAGATTAAGAGAGACTTAAAAGATGTATCATATTAAAATAAATAGACAACACTAAAACTAAAGTGCCTACAGTTGCACATTTGAGTGATAAAAAACCTAATAAAAATGATTACTATAAAGATAGGATAGGGTTACTTATGAGAGAAGGAAGAAGTAATAATTACAAAGGAGCACACGGAAAACACTTTCTGGGAGTTGGCAAAATTCTACTTCATAGTATGGAGGTAGTTACAAAATGGTTGGTGTGCACTAATTTTTAAGGCATACATTGGCTTTGTAAGGTTTTTAAATTTTATTTTATTAAGTACATTTTATTTTAATATAAATAAACTATTTTATTGTAAAATGACTATATTTTATTATAAAATATAGTTTTATTTTTACTACATTTTATTATAAAATATATTTTATTATAAAACTATAACTATATTTTATTTTATTTTTACTTTATTCAAATAGCATGTTTCTGAAAAAAGAACATTTCCAGTGTCAGAGAGTTAAAACTGCCTGTCAACAACTTTTGAACAGTTAACTACCACAGTGATCCCATGTGTACAAAGCATCCTGTCTTGTAATTATTAGAATTCCCACTATATTTTTTATATTTTATTTTAAACTATATTTAAAATATATTTTAACTATATTTTATTATAAATATTTATAAACAACAAGAAAAAGTCTTGTACGAAAGTTCAGTCCTACGCAAGAACTGAAATATATTTTTTTTCTACAGATCAGGCTCTTCCCAAATATATATAGGTCATGTGCTTTAGTTAGACAATATGAAAATCAAATTAAAAAGAAAAATAAATGCCTTTTTGAAAAAAACAACACAAAGCTAATTAAATAATAGACATGTTGTCAGGATTCATCATTCTGGATTCATGCTTTATTAATTCCATTTTTGAAGCAGTTCTATTTTCTTATTTTGGCATAGCAGTAATTGGCTTAGTACTTTAACATGGAAGCTCTGGAGGCTGGGTACCCAGATGCTAGTGACTTCAGTGTGTTAGTATTGAGCCATTTACTCATCCTTGTCTGGGAAATAGGGGTAACTGTAGCATCAACCTCAGAGCTTTTATAAGATATGAATCCAAGTATGAAATCACTGAGCCAATACCTGTTAGTTTTCAGGAAAAGCTGTGAAAAGAGCAGGGCTATTGGAGTCTAATGATTTGGACTGAGTCCCAACTCTTTGGTTAAGCAGAGCAACTCATTTCTGCCTGATTTTATGAATAACATAAATATTCATTTAGAAAAAGTAAACTTTTAGGCTATTTTCAATTGTTTTTAACATCTGGAACATAAATCAATATTCAAATTCCAGATTATCTTAGAATAATATCCCAGAAGTTGAAGTGCAGGGCCAAGTCATTTGCACATAAGTCTTTTGCAATGTACTATATATTTGCATTATATCTAAGATTAGGTTATAAAGTAAAAAAAAAAATTGATCAAAATTGCCTTAGAATCTTGATAAATGTTGAATCTAGTTGATGAGTACTAGGGACCTTACTGTATTATTCTATTTTTTAATATTTCGACACTTTCGTTAAATATGGATAAATGTGCCCTTTAAAATCCATTTTAGAAAGAATATGTTGAAGGAAGTCAACATGTTATCTTTCTAGAAATCCAACACAGCTATTTCTACTTGGCTTAAATAGATCATTTTTTCTTTGTTTAAGTACCAGATAAAAGAAAGCACTGATCAATCTGATAGGTAAAAAATTGCAATTTTCTCTTTTAAAATGTATTTCTCTGAATATTAATGAAGTTGGCCTTGTTACTTTTTACATTGATTAGTTCTGTGAGTGCCTTCAATTCATATCTTTGGCTTATTTTTATAGGGTCATACATCCTTTTTATTATTGTACTCTAAGGATTCTTTATACATTGTAGATATTAACTTTATTGTATAATACATGTGCCCAAGTGTTCTCATTTTTGTCTAATTATTGATCACATATAGATGTTAACCTTTTTCCAAATATATATATTTTTTCCTTTATGCTTCTTTCTTTGTCTTTCTACTTAGAAAACCTCTCTTTTCATGTGTTATTTTCTTCTTATTCTTTTATGACTCAGTATTATGTATATTTATTATAATATATACTTAATAATTTAGTATTATGGTTTATTTAGATGCATTTTATGAAGTGGGGGGGTCTAACTTTGCTTTCCCCCTTAAGTAGTCAAGTACTGTTTATTTTAAAAATAAATCAATCTGTGCTGATGTATATGAATTGCCTCCTTCATATTCTAATAATTGCAAGACAGGATGCTTTGTACACATGGGATCACTGTGGTAGTTAACTGTTCAAAAGTTGTTGATAGGCAGTTTTAACTCTCTGACACTGGAAATGTTCATTTTTCAGAAACAGATGCTATTTGAGAAAGTCAAAGAAGAAACATTTAAAGTTTCCTTTTATTTTCATAAGATGTTTGGAAAGGAGAGAGGATCTAAACTGTCCTGTGGGCAGTACTGTTACCCTTCTCTTGTACCAAAAATATGTTTATAATACTACCATAAAATCAGATTTATAATCCACAAATTCCCATGTGAGAAGCCAAATTTTCATTTTACTTTGAAGACAAAGCTTAAAAATGTAAATAGACTTAGAAGAGTTTACATCTTAACTTCAATGAACAATAGATATGATACTGTATTAGCTCATTATCATACTGCTACGAAGAAATTCCCCAAACTGGCTAACTTATAAAGAAAAAGAGATTTAACAGACTCACAGTTCCACATAGCTGAGGAGGCCTCAAAACGTGGTGGAAGTCAAAGGAGGAGCAAAGGCACATCTTACAAGGCAGGGGGCAAGAGAGCACGTGCAGGTGAACTGTCCTATATAAAACCATCAGATCTCATGAGACTTATTCACTATCATGAGAATAACATGGGAAAAACCTGCTCCCATGATTCAACTACCTCCCAACAGGTCCCTCCCACAACATGTGGGGATTATGGGAGCTACAATTCAAGATTAGATTTGGGTGGGGACACAGTCAAACCATATCAGATACTGATAAGATCCAACCCTGAGAAGAGATATTAATGAATGATTTGGATCTGGTGCCTGAAAGGGCATTGTGCAGTTGAAGAGAAATTAAAGAGAGAGCATAAGGAAAGGCTTTCTATCACCAGTCTTTCTATACCCTTTATTTCTAGAAAGGTAATCATATCCTAAATACATATCCTAAATACAATAAGATCTTTCTATGAAAGACTGGCAAGTGAGTTTGTCTACAGAAAGCAAGATAATTTTCTAGTTTGTACATTTCATTTGCCCTTTCTGATGAAAACCCTAAAGGATGAATTTTAAGGAGAAAGAGAAGATAAACAAGAAGAGTTCTGAACTCAAGATGTAGCAGTGTACCACAAATACACAAAAATTACACCTGTGCTATACAGTGAGCAACCTAAATTCCAAAAAAAAAAAAGAAACGACATGCATTGTTCCTAGATTCAGAGTGGTCAAAGCTTATGATTTACGGGGGACAGGGATAACACTTAGATGATTTGGGTTATAAATTCTTCTGACCCCAAGGGATACAATAGTTCAGCAGTAACAGAATAGCATCATCTTGGTACATATCCAGGGGCGGGAGCTGATGCTTCCCAGGGACACAATGACCTAGACTGATACAAGCTGAATCTATCACTAGTTTAATATATGATTAAAGAGTTGAAACATCTTTTATGAAACAAACTTGATATTTTATTGAAAGAAATACATAAGTCTGTATAAGTCTGTTTATTCTTAAGCAATAGGATGGTCAAGGGAAAATATATTATTTTACAAAGAAACAGAGTACTTTTCAATTCTTTTTTTTTTTTTTTTTTTTTTTTTTTTTTGAGATGGAGTCTTGCTCTGTCACCCAGGCTGGAGTGTAGTGGCATGATCTTGGCTCACTGCAACCTCCACCTCCTGGGTCCAAGTGATTCTCCTGCCTCAGCCTCCTGAGTAGCTGTGATTACAGGCACATGCCACCACACCTGTCTACTTTTTGTATTTTCAGTAGAGACGGGTTTTCATCATGTTGGTCAGGCTGGTCTCGAAAACTCCTGACCTCATGATCTGCCCCACCATCAGCCTCCCAAAGTGTTGGGATTACAGGCATGAGCCACCATACTCAGTCTCTATTTTTACCCTTTTAAATCAGCCAATCTCAAGCATCCTCCAATGCAAAATAGCCTCTTTAACAAGAAAGTGAAATACAGTCAGTCCCAAATATATTTCCTTACCCATACCCCTCTTTTCCTGATTTTTATTAATTCCAAATAATATATTATGTTTTCTAACCTATATTGCTCTTATTTTGGAAATGGACTCTTCTTCAGGGTATAATATCAAGTCAGATTTTCATGTGACTGAACGATAAAATCAAAGTATATTTATAAGTCGTAATCTAAGTGCCACACTTTGTAGACTAAGTATTATTCTGGAATTCTTAAGAGATAGCATCTCTATGGTGTTCACCATTATTATTAAGTGGTATATGCTTTTGCTTTTCGATGTGGAGTTAGATAAAACCTCATTAGTATATTTCCCCCTCAGTGATTTTTATCTGCTTTTGTATTTGTGATGGTTGTTATTTTATTGTGTATGTGTGTTTAATGATTTAATGATAATCATTAATTGAATAATGACCCAAATCAACATCTCTAGACCTGTGCCCTCTTAATTTTAACACACATCTCAAACTGCTTCCTGGATTTCCATTACATACATATTTACCTAAAATCTAGCATGCTTAACACCAGTTTCACAGTCTATATCTCCATTCTACAAGAAAATTCCTTCTTTTACTGGTTTTCCTTTTTGGTCAATGATATGCATAGCAACGATTGGCAGCAGAGTCAGAACTCCACATTAGCTAAATCAACATCTTCTATATGCAGCTTGAAAAATCTTTGTCTTAGTCCACTCAGACTGCTATAATAAAATACCATAAATTGTGTGGCTTATAAGGAACAGAAATTTATTTCTCACAGTTCTAGAAAGTTGAAAGTCCGAGATCAAGTCAGATTCTGTGTCTGGTGAGGGCCTACTACCTGGCTAAGAGACGATGTCTCTGTCTGCGTCCTCACATGGTGGAAAGGGTGAGGGGTCTCTCCAGGGCTTCTTTTATAAGGTCACTAATCCTAATCAAGGGGATTTCGCCCTTATGACCTGGTTACCTCCCAAAGCCCCACCTCCTAATATCATCATCTTAGGAATAAGGAGTTCAACTTAGAAATTCAGACCCAGCAGCCTTCACCATCGTTTCCTCCTTCCCCTTTCTTCTCATATCTGACTATCCTATTGTGTTGGTTTTCTCTTCTTTCTTTCTTTTCTTTTCTTTTTTCTTTTTGAGACAGAGTCTTGCTCTGTCACCCAGGCTGGAGTGCAGTGGCATGATCTCGGCTCACTGCAAGCTCCCCCTCCTGGGTTCACACCATTCTCCTGCCTCAGCCTCCCGAGTAGCTGGGACTATAGGCACCCACCACCACGCCCAGCTAATTTTTTGTATTTTTAGTGGAGATGGGGTTTCACCGTGTTAGCCAGGATGGTCTCGATCTCCTGACCTCATGATCCGCCCGCCTCAGCCTCCCAAAGTGCTGGGATTACAGGTGTGAGCCACCGCGCCCGGCTGGTTTTCCTTCTGTATCTTTACCTGCTGCGTACAAAGGGAAGAAACGACGATGAACAATGAAAACTAGGCCTTGGTATCCTCCTATGGGCAACCCAGTGCTTCATCTCTCTGCCAGGGTCCTGAGAAAAGTTCTCATTCATTCTCTGGATTCCTATTACAGCACTGTTGTTAACACATTTACATATATATTAATGTTTTACATCACTTTCTTTTACTGCTGTTTGGAATTTCAGCTTCTTTTTGCTTTAAAAAGGAGATAATCTTTGTATAAATCAACAATTATTTTGGGGGCACATAACGCATGCCCTACAGTATAATAGAAAAGGGTGCCTATCTCCAACAGAGGAGACTGAAAGGGCCTGCCTCTGGGAAATAAAGAGGAAAGGAAGGTTCCTGTGCTAGACACTGCAACACAGCAGATCCGTGTTTACCATATTCTTACAAAACATCAGTGGTAGATATTGAATGCATAACTAAGTACAGAAACCAATGGGATACAAAATAAAGCGATGTTTTGGTGAAACTGACAAAAAGACCATTCCTCCCTACTGAAATGGTACGTTTTCCTAGCGGGCAAATAAAATGACGTTTAAAAAACTAAGAAGAAAACTCAAGAGTTATGTATTAGAGTGCAGCTTTCAGTTCACATGGTTGAATACTAGAGGTGGGAGAAGCTGTAAGAAAACACGAGTTAGTGAAGTCAGGCTCCTGTTTGCAACCCTAAATAGCGATTTTCAGGCCCTACCATAAGCAATTACAGAGACTTTACCTGGACAGAGTTCGGGGGCAAAGCTGCCCTTCCTACCCTGACGTGGTGTACAGCCAGTGCACTGGGGTCTCTAAAGAGAGTTGCAATCAAGGACTCAGGTTCCCTGGCCAGTTGTGCTCTTAATATATTCCCATCACTAACCCAGAGACCTCATTCCTAGGTCTCCTTGCCTGACGCCTTGGGCAGAGATTCTCAACAGGTGTCTCTACTAAGGCCTCCTTACTGTAGTGGAGGGGGAACCTTGAAGACACTTTTTCCCAATCAGTCTCAGCACCAAGTACTTTTCTACTCCTAGCCCTCCTCTTCCTTCCTTGACTTCAGAGTCTACAAAACTGCTGGAATCTTTTGTTCAGTGCTCCCTCAACAGTAACACAACTCCCAAGTCTATACTGATACATCTGACCTTCAACATATAAACAATTCCACAGAGGAAACAGAGGAAAATGGAGCAGGATGAGTTGGCGCCTTCTCCTGTCTTACACTCTTTGTTATACCATGGCAATTAGTGATTACAGGCTTACCTCTTCTATTTTTGGCTTGAGAATCAGCTTCTCCCAATATCTGGCAGTTTAGTTTCCTTTCCCAGCTCAGGTGAGCCCCCAGCAAAACAGCATTGTGCGGAGCCTATCAGGTGCCTTTCATGATCTAGTCTGTCCTTCTTTATTTATAAGAACACCAATTTTTAATTGGACACATGCCAATCCAACTGAAGGAGTGTATTTTCCAGCCTCTTTTATAGCTAGATGTGGTCATGTGACCAAGTTCTAATTGAAGTGAAAGTGTTATTTATATGTTACTGATGGAATCTCTCCAAAAGTAAGAGCAAGTCCCCCCCGATCCCCTTCCTCCTTCCTGTGGCCTGGAATGCAGATAGAGAGGACTCTAACAAACCATCTCGGACCATGAGGTGACCAGCAGCAGGATAGGAAGGTCTTATGTCCCTGTACATTTTCTAGAACTACCAGATCATACTTGGACTTCCTAACACTAAATGCTTTATGCGAGGGAGAAAAATTCTTTTGCTTTATCACTTTTATTTTTGTTCTTGTGATAAGCAGCTAAAACTGAATGCTAACTTATATAATCACCTCTAATTTTATTCAATAGTAGACTAAATAATCATAAATCTATGAGTAAGCTACAGTTTATCTTCAATGGTGAGTTGAGAGCAGCTGGCATTAGGTTAAATGTACTAGTTGTAATTCAAACATACGTTTTATAATCTTACAACAAAATCTCTCATCAATCGGTTTGTTTGGAGAACAAACATTGTTTGGAGACTTGTACCCAGAAATAACAAAATGGCAAATACCATAGCCAGATCACAGTTACAGTGTGTGAGGAACACAGAACGCTGATCTGAGAGCCATAGATCCCTGTTTTGTATGCTTTAACACAAAGATCTTGGACCAAATATTGAACCAAATCTTACCTCCTCTAAAACATAGGGATGATAATAAGAAAATTATTTAAAACATCAAATGCAGTCACTAGCACATTGAATGTATTCAATAAGAATTTTCTTCCCATGTTTGGCATCAAACGAGGGCACTGATTTATCCTGCTTCAAACATGAGTTCGCCTTTAAACCAGGGACAGGAGCACCAGCAACTCTGGGAGCAAGGCTCATTTGGTTGTGTGAAAAATAAAAAGGTACTATTCATGTGATTTAGTTTGGATATTTGTCCCTACCCAAATATCATGCTGAAATGTATTCCTGCATGTTGGAAGCAGGGCCTTATGGGAGGTGACTAAATTGTGGGGGCAGATTTCTGATGAATGGTTTAGCACCATCCAATTGGTGGTGTCCTCGTGATAGTGAATTCCTATCAGATCTGGTTATTTAAAAGTGTGTGGCACCATCCCCACCTCGCTCTTGCTCCTGCTTTTGCCACGTGAGACAGCTGCTCCCCCTTTGCCATCTGCCAAGATTGTAAGTCTCCTGAGGCCTCCCCAGAAGCTGAGCAGATGCTACCATGTTCCTGTACAGCCTGCAGAACCATAAGTCAATTAAATCTTTATAAATCACTCAGTCTCAGGTATTTCTTTATGAAAGAATGGCTTAATACACCATGGAACAGATATTTACAAGGAGGCACATACTCGGTGTAGATGTATTCAAAATGTTTCTCTTCCTCCAGAACACCACAGTTCACTTCTAGGGTGAGAGCTTGGAGAGGGGAACTCAGCCATATTTCACTCTTGTCCCTTATCCAATCTGTACAACCACAGGGTAGGCCAGGCCTAGAATAGTAATATAAAAACACGTGGAAGGAGGAAGGTGCAATTTTCTATAGATAATGAGGCTCTGAGCAGACAACACTTTTCAGAGCCTCCATTACAAACATCACAGGGTGACCACAGGAGCAATGGCTGCTTGCAGAAGTAGAATTGGACTTCTAGAGTTAGAAGCAATAATGGAAGCTATACAAAAGTGGAAAATGAAGCATACTGTGTTCCCTGTAAGAAAGCAAAAATGTGGATAAAGGCCTAGAGATATAAATATACCTAAACATAACACAATAGAGGAGAACATATTTATAATTAAGAAGAAAATTGCATAAAGGAACAAAGACTTTTAAAATAAATACTCAAGAGTTTTCACTCCCATTGTGTAATTGGAGCTGTGATTAATACTTCCAGATGAGAATATTTATCCAGTACTTTGTCAATGTTTGTTTTTCTATGAACCATTATAGGCTTGGACCTCTACTCTTGAACTTTTTATTTTTATTGCTCAACTATAATTCCTATCCATAAACTAAAGAGCAGATTTTATATAATCAGAGTATATCTTTCAAGAAGAGAAATGAATATGTAATAAGAGTATTTCCAAAAAAATTTGAGCTTGGGTAAGAACCAGTAAAACACTCAGAACATTTCTTTGCTGCATGTGGTGATGTTTGAATTGGGGACCCCTATTGATAGAGAGATGATTGAAGTCTCACTGAATTCAGAAATGACCTGAAAAACTGTATGTATCTTTTTCCTTTGAAAAGGATTTGGAATCTAATCTTTATATTCTAACTATAATTTTTCAAGTAAGCTCTTTTTAAGGACAATATAGTGACCCAGATTTTTTTTATAGATATGTCCTTCCCAAGTAGAATGATAATCTGACTTCTAGAGTTTCTTTAAAAATAGCAGCACCATTTTACCTGCTTTCAAAAAAATTCAGTTTTTAAAAAGTAAATCAAATGCGAGTAAAGGAATGTAAATCCAGGTCCTATTAATTATTCAGCCTTTAAAATCTTTTTCACCACTTTAGATTTAATGCTTTCTATAAATATAGTAGACTACTGACATTAACAGGTTTACATTTTATGATTTTGATAATTAGCAGTGACTGTGAATGTCTGGGACACATATCATTTGTGATGTTTTTGAACCATGCATTTGAGTTGCCTGCTGGGAGGTAAATGCTCAAGAATAAGTTACTGGCTGGTGCTTGAGCCCACTGATCATTCAGCAGCCATGTGACTCACAAACACCTGCGCGGGTCTAACACTGTCAGAAGTGCTGATATTCTGACACGTGTGTGGAGTGAACTGATGAGCTAATGCAGTGACTCTAAAACTGAGGGTGCATCCAAACCACCAGGAGGATTTCTTAAAACAGATATCTGGGCCCCACCCCAGTACTTCTAGATATAAACAGAAAATTTACATTATGTTTCTACCAAGTTTCAAGGTGATATGGATACTGCTGGTCTGGAGACCACACACTGAGAGCTAATGATATAAAAGATAGTATCTATTTTGTCATTACCAAATGGATAAAATTAGATCAAAACTTCAAAATAGACTTTAAATTAAAATATTCAAAGTAAAATGTTCTACACCAACAACAGCAGTAGTTCTGCCAACAAAACTTGTTATGGATCAAGCAATTACAAGGAATAGATAATTGAGTCAGAACCGATATTTTGCTTACAACATTTTCTACACTGTTTGTCTACATATGCTGTTTGTCTACATATGCTGTTTGTCTACATATGCTGTTTGTCTACATATGGAAACACTTTTGTACAGACTGTTAAACAGCCACTTCACTGAGACAAGTGAGTCCTTTCCTTCCCAACTCACCCCCAGACTACCAAGCAACTCAGCACCCAGACGTTAATGCCTGGCACAGTTTGGAGCCTCCAGAACCTTACTGATTGATCACAGCCATTATTTTCTTTAAGACAGTGTCTCATTCTGTTGCCCAGGCTGGAGGTGTGATCTCGGCAGCTCACTGCAACCTCTGCCTCTCAGGTTCAAGCGATTCTCCTGCCTCAGCCTCCCGAGTAGCTGGGACTATAGGTGTGCACCACTATTCCCAGTTAATTTCTTTTCTTTTCTTCTTCTTTTTTTTTGTATCTTTAGTAGAAACAGGGTTTCACCATGTTGGCCAGGCTGGTCTCAAACTCCTGAACTCAGGCGATCTGCCCACGTTGGCCTCCCAAAGTGCTAGGATTACTGGCGTGAGCCACTGCGCCTGGCCCCCACTGCCATTGGTTTTAAACAGCAAGGCATGATAGGAACAAGAACCTCTCTTTGGCTCAAGACCTGTCAGACTCCTCCATCAGGAGGCAGGTGGAGAGACAGAATTAGGACTACATTTGATTAAAGAAAGGAATGGGCGTGCTTGTGTGTGCACTTTCCAATAACGGCAGCTTTCTGCCATGGAGTGATTTCCAGGCACTATGCATTTTTGAAGTTTTCAAGACACTTGGCTTAGTTTATGTAGACTAGAAATAAATCCGAAATGGAAACTTCATCATTAATTGAAGTGCACCTGGTTCCAGAGTACTCCACCTTAAGCAAGCAGAAGTGATGACAGCCAGATTAGGGTCCAGGGAATTGGGAAGCCTGCGTATCAAAGACTCAACTAGACAAACACGTCAATGATATTTTGAAAGTTGTCTCATATCAAAACATACGACATCAAAATAAATGCACAAGACTTTATCACCACCATATGTTTTCCTATAATCACTGGCTTTCAAGATGTTCAAAGACAGCATTAATATAGATATGCAGGGGAATGTCTTAGTCAAATCTTTGACAGATTTTATTTTTTTTTGCTTGTCCCTGTTGGCTAAGTTCTTCATGTGTAAACTACTCTAGTTTACATTTAATCACTTTTCCCATTCAGTCTTTAGAGAAACAATTGGTGTACTTCATAAAAAGCTCCCTACCTTTGAAGCTAATGATCTAAAAATCCTTATCCCCTTCTTCTTCTTTTCTCACTCATTTATTCAACTCTTTTAGCACCTATACCAGGCACCTGACTAGACACCAAGGCTACAATATGAACAAAATGTAATTATTGTCCTCATGACACAAATAATATGAGAGGAAAATACAGGTTTCCAGGAGAAGGTATAAGAGTGGATCACACTTGAACCATGGAATAATATAGGGAGAAGAAAAGCAGGAAAGAAGAACTTAACATGGGAAACTGCTTTGCATGGTGGAGGAAGAGGGGGCTGTGTGGCTGGAACAGAGTGACTAAGGAGGAGGGTAGGACATAGAAGCCATCACACTGGTAACCTTGTCAAAGATTTAAAGTTTACTTTAGGAAAAATAGAAAAGATTTGAAGGGTTACAAGTTAGGTGTGGTATGAGCAGATGTGATTTTTAAGAAGATCTATTTGGTTATGGTGTAGAGAATGGACTGGAGAGGACTAACATGGGAGGCACCAAACTATTTCTATATTTCAGGCCAGACATGATGGTGGTTTGCATTAAAATGATAGTGAACATGAAAAAATCGGGGCAGATGTGACATCCATTCAGAATGTGAAATCATCATGATAATTTGGTGGTGAAGTGAAGATGAGAGATTGAGATAGAAGGGATTATCAAGGATATGAATAGTGGTTTACATTCTCCAAGTACAGGGACAAGGAAGGTTATGAGTCCATTTTTAGTCTGAGATTCTTCTCGTCATCTAAAAGAAGGTATCATAGAAATTCAGGTCTTTCTCTCTATAAGTGTGAAGTTCAGAAAAATTGACACAACTTTTAATCATGTTCATCATTAATATTTGTAAAGGCAACATAGTACAATTGTTATATTAGGCTTTGAAATCAAAGGCCAGGGTTGGGGAGGACCAAAAAGACAACAAATCCCTCAAGAAAGGCTGAGCTTTTAAGTTAGCCCTGAGACTGTTTTTTTTCTTTAATGGTTTTCTAGTTCCAACCCATGAATAGTCACATAATAAACTGATCTTATAGTTGCTGCAGTATTTATCTTGAAACTGAGAGAAATAAACATAATAGATTTCCATTTGGCTCTGACCAGATGACTAACCAGAGACTAGATAAGGATACTAAACTGAAAGGAATCAATAATCAAAACAAATAGCAGCTAAGTTTTACTCTGAAGAGCTCCTTATATATTATATTTTGGTTTTTTAATCTAATTATGTGGCACCCTAGTGTCTCACATGTCCATGTGAAAAGACCACCAAACAGGCTTTGTGTGAGCAACAAGGCTGTTTATTTCACCTGGGTGCAGGCGGGCTGAGTCCGAAAAGAGAGTCAACAAAGGGTGGTGGATTATTATTAGTTCTTACAGGTTTGGGGATAGGCGGTGGAGTTAGGAGCAATGCTTTTTGGGCAGAGGGTGAATCTCACAAAGTACATTCTCAAGGGTGGGGAGAATTACAAAGAACCTTCTTAATGGCGGGGGAGATTACAAAGTACATTGATCAGTTAGGGTGGGGCAGAAACAAATTACAATGGTTGAATGTCACCAGTTAAGGCTATTTTCACTTCTTTTGTGGATCCTTCAGTTACTTCAGGTGATCTGGATGTATACGTGGAGGTCACAGGGGATATGATGGTTTAGCTTGGGCTCAGATGTCTGACATTCCTGTCTTCTTATATTAATAAGAAAAGCAAAACAAAATAGTGAAGTGTTGGGGTGGCGAAAATTTTTGGGGGTGGTATGGAGAAAAAATGGGTGATGTTTCTCAGGGCTGCTTCGAGCAGGATTGGGGTGGTGTGGGAACTTACAGTGGGAGAGATTCAACTGAAGAAAGATTTTGGGGTAAGGGGTGATATTGTGGGGTTGTTAGAAGGAGCATTTGTCATACTGAATTATTGGTGATAGCCTGGATATGGCTTTGGATGAACTGAGAAACTAAACGGAAAACACAAGGTCCAAATAAGAGAAGGAGAAAAACAGGTATTAAAGGACTAAGAATTGGGAGGACCTAGGACATCCAATTAGAGAGTGTCCAAGGGGTCCAAGGGGGTTTAGCATAATTACTTGCTCGGCTGGCAAGCTTTTAGGCTCTATCTTTGAGTTTTTTTATTAATGTCATCATATGTCAGGCCAGATTGATTTAGGGAAAAACAGCACTCTTCATTTAAAAATATACAGAGATCCCCCCACCCCGGCCTTTTTTTTAGTAGTAAGTCGAGGTCTCAGTAATTTTGGAGGAAAGAGAAATGCGAAGCCAGCAATCGTTTGTTAAAGAAGGATGAGAAATGGCTAGGAGAGAGTGACTGGGATTTGACAGTGTGGTGGAGATGGCTGGGGAGAGGTAGAGGGTGGCATAAGAATGGGAACGAGAATAAGAGTAAGTATAAAAGTAAAGAATAGGACTTCATCAGGGTGAAAGTATTGGAGTGTACTTTGTCACTGAAGATCTTCTCTCCACTTAAAGGGAGACTTAAGGGTGGCAGTCTGAGGTAAAACCAGGCACCACTGAACACCAAGAGCCTGAGAAGCTGCTTGGGTGATTTGACTATTAAAGACCTGTCCGTTATCGGACTGTATAGAGGTGCAGGGGTCAAACCGAGGAATTATGTCTGACAGAAGGGAAGAAATGACTGCAGTGGCCTTCTCAGACCTTGTGGGAAAGGCATCTCCCTATTCAGTGGAAGTGTCTACCCAGAACAAGAGGTATTTTCTTTGGTCTAAGAACCATTTGCCTTGTATGGGAAGAGATTGACAGTTGGAAGTTTCAGTAGGGGAGTAGGTGGGAGTGACCAGATGAGAAGGAGAAAAACTGACCATGAGGGATGGAAGTTGGAACGCTAGCTGCTTTTTTAGCTACTTTATCAGCATAAGCATTGCCCTGAGCGATGGGATCTGATGCCTTTTGATGGCCCTTGCAGTGAATGACTGCAGCTTCCTTTGGAAGTAAAGCGGCCTTGAGAAGAGTTTTTATTAAAGAGGCATTAATGATGGAGGACCCTTGTGTAGTGAGGAAACGTCTTTCTGACTATATAACAGCATGGTGGTGCAGGATATGGAAGGCAGGTCTGACACCTAGTTAATGATTTCTATTGATCAATCCTATGAAATATAATTCTGATTTTAGCAACAATCAGCTCTATAAGAATGTCATATCCTAATGTGTTTTCTCAGAAGGTGTTGTCAGCAGAGCCAGTGAGTCCTATCTACAAAACCCACGTTTTTATGGCAGTTTGAAGCTACCAGTAAAATACTCAGAATATCAACTAAGCACCAGAGAGAATCCATTTCATGCTAAGAAAATTGTTACTTTTAAAATATTTGTATATGGACCTTGCTTTTCCCTTTACTAGTTTCGGAGATATTCCCTACTTTCCCCTGTACTAGCTTAGGAGACATTCTTTCCTTCAGCTAAGGGAAGTATAGCTTCATAGCAAAGTCATATTTGGAAAAGAGTAATTTAATGTAAATTGCTAAACTGGCCATGATTAACAAAACATGTTTCTATAATTTGGAGGATAATACTCTTTATATTTTAAGCCCTGATTGGAAGAACTCATTCTGCCTTATCACTTATAAGACTTACACTTAATAGAGAACTTACCATATGTATTTGTTTGTTCTCACACTGCTAATAAAGACATACTCAAGACTGGATAATTTATAAAGGAAAGAGGTTTTATTGACTCACAGTTCAGCATGGCTGGGAAGGTCTCAGGAAACTTACAATCATGGCAGAAGGGGAAGCAAACATGTCCTTCCTCACATGGTGTCAGGAAGGAGAAGTGCCAAGCAAAGGGAGAAAAGCCCCTTATAAAACCATCAGATCTTGTGAGAACTCTCTCACTATTGTCCAAACTACTATGGACACTCACTGTCATGAGAACAGCAACATGGGGGTAACCACCCGATGATTCAATTACCTCCCACTGGGTCCCTCCCATGACATGTGAAGATTATGAGAACTATAATTGAAGATGAGATTTGGGTGGGGACACAGCCATACCATATCATTCAACCCCTGGCCCCTCCCAAATCTCATGTCCTCACATTTTAAGACCCAATAATACCTTCCCAACATACTCCTAAAGTCTTATCTCATTCCAGCATTAACTCAAAAGTCCATGTTCAAGGTCTTATATGAGACAAAGCAAGTCCCTTCTACCTATGAGCCTGCCAAATCAAAAGCAAGTTCGTTATTTCTTAGATACAATGGGGGTACAGGCATTGGGTAAATACATCCATTCGTAATGGGAGAAATTGGCCAAAACAAAGGAGCTTCAGGCCCCATGCAAGTCCAAAATCCAATAGGGCAGTCACTAAACCTTAAAGTTCCAAAATGATCTCTTTTGACTCCATGTCTCACATCCAGGTCAGTCTGATGCAAGAGGTTGGCTCCGATGGCCTTGAGCAGCTCTGTCCCTGTGGCTTGGCAGGGTACAACCCCTCCTGGCTGCTTTCACAGCTGGTGTTGAATGTCTGAGACTTTTCTGGGTATACAGTGCAAGCTATCAGTAGATCTACCATTTTTGGATCTGGAGGACAGTGGTCCTCTTCTCACAGCTCCACTAGGCAGTGCCCCAGTGGGGACTCCATTTGGAGGCTCTGGCCCCATGTTTACCTTCTGCACTGCCCTAGCAGAGGTTCTCCATGAGGGCTCTTCCCCTGTAGCAAATTCTTCTTGGACCTCCAGGCATTTCCATACATCCTCTGAAATCTAGGCAGATATTCCCAAACCTCAATTATTGACTTCTGTGTACCTGCAGGCTCAACACCATGTGGTGGCGGCCAAGGCTTGGGGATTTCACCCTCTGAAGCTATAGCCTGAACTGTACCTTGTCCCTTTTTAGCCATGGCTGGAGCAGCTAGGATGCAGGACACCAAGACACTAGGCTGCACACAGCAGTGGGAGCCCTGGGTTCAGCCCATGAAACTGTTTCTTCCTCCTAGACCTCCAGGTCTGTGATGGCAAGGGCTGCTGCGAAGCTCTCTGACATGTCCTGGAGACATTTTCCCCATTGGCTTGGCAATTAACACTGGGCTCCTCATTACTTATGTAAATTTCTGCAGTGGGCTTGAATTTCTCCCCAGAAAATGTGTTTTTCTTTTCTATAACATTGTCAGGCTACAAATTTTCCAAACGTTTATGCTCTACTTTCTCTTGAACACTTTGCTGCTTAGAAATTTCTTCCTCTACATACCCCAAATCATCTCTCTCAAGTTCAAAGTTCCACAGATTTCTAGAGCAGGGGCAAAAAGGCATCAGTCTCTTTACATAGAAAGAGTGACCTTTAATCCAGTTCCCAATAAGTTTCTTATCTACATCTGAGACATCTAAGCCTAGACTTTATTGACCATACTGCTATCAGCATTTTGGTCAAAGCTATTCAACAAGTCTCTAGGAAGTTCCAAACTTTCCACATCTTCCTGTCTTCTGAGACCCCCAAGTCTTTAGCAAGTTTGAAACTCTCCCACATTTTCCTATCTTTTTCTAAGTCCTCCAAACTCTTCCAAATTCTGCCTATTTCCAATTCCAAAGTCACTTCCAGATTTTCAGGTATCTTTACAGCAGCATCCCACTACCTGGCTTACTGTATTAAGTCCATTCTCACACTGATAATAAAAACATACCTGAGACTTGGTAATTTATAAATGAAATTGTAAAAGGTTTAATTGGCTCACAGTTCACATGGCTAGGGAGGCCTCAGGAAACTTACAATAATTGTAGAAGGGGAAGGAAACACATCCTTCTTCACGTAGTGGCAGGAAGGTGAAGTGCTGAGCAATAGGAGAAAAAGCCCCTTATAAAACCTTCAGGTCTCATGAGAATTCACTCACAGCCACCAGAACAGCAGAATGGAAGTAATTGCCCCCATGATTCAATTACCTCCCATGGGGTTCCTCCCATGATACATGGGGATTATGGAAACTACAATTCAAGATGAGATTTGGTTGGGGACACAGCTAAACCATATCACCATATATAGTCAGCCCTCCATATTCATGGGTTTTGCATCTATGGATTCAACCAACAGTGGATTTAAAATATTCAAGAAAAAAACTTGTGTCTGTATTAAACATGTACAGACTTTTTATTTCTTGTCATTTTTCCCTAAACAATACAGTATAACAACTGTTTGCATAGAATTACATCATATTAGGTATTATAAGTAATCTAATGATGATTTAAAATATATGGAATGCTGTACATAGGTTATATGCAAATACTACATCATTTTATAGCAGGGATTGGAGCATCAATGGATTTTGTTATCTGAAGGATATTCTGCAACCAATACCCTGAGGATACTGAAAGACAACTGTACTTACTTTACATTATGATAAATAATTTGCAGTGCATTGTAACTTAATCCTCAGCCACTTTAAGAAGCAGGTGCTATATATATATACACACATACATATATATATACACTTTTATATTATAAATATATAAGCATATTTGTATTAGACACATATAATATATATTTATTTTAATAGTCAAAAATTGAAGGTTAATTTATACTAAAGTGTAATGGCCAAGGTCATCCAGTTGTTAAGCAGCATTTCAGAGACTTGAACCCTAGAAGGTATGAACCCCAATCTGAACCCTGGACTACCAAAAAACTGATACTTTCTGAATCCTTCTTATCTTTGTAAGATTTCACAATGTTCACAGCATAGTTTAGCCTCAATTAAACTAAAGATTTGAATTAAGAACCCAAACCTCAAAGGTCACCTTCAAAAAAAGCTTTCGTGTATGATCTTTAGTACTTGGGAGACAAGTAGCTTAGTCTCCAACACAGAATCACTTTTTCAGACTGAACACAACTACTGAGAATTACAGCACCTTGTTCAGCAGCAGCATCTACTTGCAGTGAAATACTTGTCTTTAAAAATGATCAGTTCTCCCAGGTATCCAGTTCATTTTCCAACTATAAATTATTTAGAAAAGCCATTACCTATGCAGTTCTAATAAATCCTATGGACTATTTCTCATGATATCGTTATTTGTATGAGAATGTGGAAATCTCCATCTTCTTCCTCTTTGAGCCAAAATAAAATACAGCAAAGCTACTGAAAACTTATATTAAAGCACTGGAATTATGTTTCCAAAAATAATCTAAAAATATTCAAATAGAGTCTCTTTGTATGTGAGTGAACCTGATTAACAGCCTAACTTATATTTGTGGGCCAATAGACATGTCAAATCGATGGCATAAAAGGTTACAAAGTAGTTGTCTACTTATTTTCACATGAAAATCATAACACTTACTCTGTGCATATTGTTTTAATGCACATCTCTTTCTTAATGAGTTCTGAGTAATAAAAAGAGAATTATAATAGAAATTTCATATGGAATTATGTAATGCAATGAACAGGGCTTGGATAAGATTTCTCTTCTATTGAGGAGACGAAGTGTGTAATTTACTGTAAACCTGGATATTAACAGCTCCTATATATGGAATGAACAGCCTTAGCTATAAATGAAAATTTCATAGAAAGATAGTCTAGTTTAAAATGTCCTAAGAAGAAGTTGGGAGAAGGGACAATGATACTTTTACTCTGATTTGTGCTTTACCATATGTGGATATGCTAAGGATGGTTGAAACTTTAAAAAATATAAAACAGCAGAGATACACCTAAAGGGCATCACTCATTTTCCCTCACACACAGTAATTTCAGCTTCTTCCTGGGAGTCCCTCTCCCCCTTTGTCTTAATCAAGATCCTTATGTTTCAAAGCAGGCATGCTGAAATAACTCAAAAGTCCTTCTTTACAATACCCAAGAGAATATTGTCCAGCTAAGTTTTAAAGAGCCTCCAAAGTCCATTCTAGGGACTTAGTTTAACAAAGTCTTTATTATTTACAGTCTTTGGATATCAGGGAGTTTGACAAGTGAAGAGTGTTAAGAAGGAAAGCATTTCTCAGATAAATTAGCCAGTGAATCTCAAATATCAGTTCCTGTGAAGACACCCTGCTATTCTATCTTGCAGTTCTTTCTAATAAGAAATCAGTTGATTACTTCATTGAAATGAAAACTTATTTTCAAAATTTTGAGATTCCTTGAGAGTGCTGTTCTCACTTATTTGTGCAAATAAACTCTATGCATTAGTCTGTTATATTCATTTTCCTACATTCTGTTCTATACTAACATCCTCAGAAACAAAGGGGACTTCAATACTTGAACAGCACTTTGGAGACTTAAGTAAGTATATATTCTAGAATTCAAAAAGTAAAGGTCCTTTCAGTTTGCTTCCAAGATCAACTGATTGGCCTCACTTTCTTCACGATTAACTTTAGGATGGGATGGCTCTTCCTTTCCCTTCTAAAATAATTCAGGCCCAAAGTGATCAGGTGGAGGTGAGCAAGGTTGGGATCAGAAGCACTGCGGTGACCAGAGAAAAATGAGGAAGATGTCTTTACCCTCCTCAAGAATAAGTGTTGTGGTGAAGGAGGTAGCCTGGCATGGGGTGTCAGAGCTCAAGCAGGATGCAGAGGGCTGGCTACCCAGGGTGGGATGGTAGAGCCCAAGAAGTGTGTCCATGGGGGAGATGATCTTTCACAGGGTATCTGAGCCTAGACAATGTGAAGGCGTGTGACTGTGTCACTGTATGTTTTCTGACAGACGAGTCTTTATTGAGTCCTTAGATTTTACTGAGACCTGGTGCATACTTATGCATCACAATTTCAAGTGCATAAATGAAAGGCCCAGTTTACCTACCTGAAGACTAGGAGTCATGAACCTAGGAAGGGTAAATACATGGGATAAATTTGACTCATTGACAACAGTGGCGGCAGACCATCTTTATCCTCCATAAATCATAGGGGAGTAAATTACTGTGTCTTATGGGGCTAGCTCAGGAAGAGCAAGAATGGGAATTACAAAAAGATGAACTCAAAGATTATTATATGGTGAGCTCTGATAAATTCTTCATATATTTTTTCTCAAGTCTCACAGCAACCCATTGTGGCTACTAGTAATATGGATATTATAAGACCATTTTGCAAATAAACACTGCAAAGCTTAGAGTTAAATATATTACTTGTTGGGGCCTTGGGCAAGTATATTATAAGATTAAAGATCTTTGATTTTGAGTCCAAGTTTTCATCCTCTATATTCCCCCCACAAATGAAATAAAAGCAGCCTCCCAGGTATGCTAGCCTCTCTGATGTTGCATTACTCCCAAAGTTTACTGAGTATGTTATAATGCATACTGTCTTATTAGTAAAGATTAGCATTCTATATTCTTAAAAAATCGTGAAATGAAATGTTTATGGTTGAAAGATAATTAAATGTTTTCTAAGGTAATGAGTTACTACTTTTATGCCAATGATGACAATTTATACATTTTATATGTAAGGTGAGTTTAATTGTTCTTTCTGTTGTTTCTGCTGGCTTTCATTATGGTGTCTTGTTTCCTTATGTGTCTATTGATTTTTAACTCTCTGCTTCCCATTTTGCCTGTAAAGTTACATGTGAAGTTTCTTTGAGGCACTGGAGGAAAGAAGATTCCTCCTGGGGAGATTTGCCATCTAGTTCTGGCAGAAGTCTTACATGTAGAGGAAAAACTTAACAACACTTACATGTAGAGGAACATTGGAAACACTTAAATCTAAATTCATGGCCTTAGGTGTTACTGACCACAGAGTGTGAATTTATGTGAGAAGCCACGCAAATGGCAACTTGTGTGGTTATTTATTTTCAGGGAAGGTATTTTACTCCTCTAGTCAGTACCAAGTTTGGAGATAGGCAATTTCCCTATTTTCACTCAGGTACACAGTTATTCCTAATTCACAGTTAAATGGAGAGCACAGCACTTTTGAGTCCCCACTGTTAAGAAAAGGGGAACTCTGCTTTGACTTTCCCACTTTGATTTGGCCTGAGGATTTTTTTTTTTTCTGTCCCAGCACCCACCCTAGTCCCATGAAATGTCAACAAATGATACTCAGTAAAACTAGGATTCTCACATGCCCTCAAGATAAAAGCTGGCCTTCGGTGTTCCTATTATTCTCAGCTTCTTGCTTTCACTCAGCTGTTGGCCTAAGTTTGGCACTTTCTTGTTAGACTACACGTGCATTTATTTATTTGGTATTGTTTTTAGCAGAAGGGTTGATCATAACTGCTTGATATAGTTTGGCCGTGTCCCCACCCAAATCTCATCTTGAATCATAGCTCCCGTAATTCCCACGTGTTGTGGGAGGAACCTGCTGGGAGGTAATTGAATCATGGGGGCAGGTCTTTCCCGTGCTCTTCTCCTAGTAATGAATAAGTCTCATGAGAGCTGATGGTTTTATAAAGGGGAGCTCCCCTGCACATGCTCTCTTGCCTGCCACCATGTAAGATGTCCCTTTCTTGCCTTCTGCCATATTTGTGAGGTCTCCTCAGCCATGTGGAACTGTGAGTCCATTAAACCTGTTACCTTTATAAATTACCCAGTCACAGGTATGTCTTTATTAACATTGTGAGAACGGACTAATACACTGGTCTACTGCCACATTGCTAGAAATGGAACCCACAAAGTAAGTTGAACTCTATTTTTTCAGTTATTTCAACTTTTGAGTTTGGTGATATGCATTGCTAATTAATTTGAGGAAAAACCTATTACAGATGAAATGGATTATCCTGCCATTTTAAGCTTAAAAAAGAAATTTAACATATTAAACTCTTCCCCCTTCTTAATGTATTTATTCATTTTGTTGAATGAATATCAATAATTCTCTCCTAATATTTTGAAGAGATCATGATTTATTGACAAGCCCACAAGGAAACTTACATTTTATGCTAGTTTTGATATTAAAAGCTCTCTAAACTTGGAATGTCACATAATCCAACTGGATTACACTTACAAGAAAGTAGCAACCTCAGAAAAGAAGGTTTTGTGTTTCTTATAACTACTTAATCATGGACAGGAACAATACTTGGATGTAAAGATTAGGCACGAAGAGTCAGTTCCAGGACTAAAATCTCATTTGTAACCATAAGATCCCTGAGTGTGTTGATTTTAAATCAATGCATCACTTCGTGACAGATACTCCCCTACTTATAATTCTGGTGTCATTTGGTCTCGTAAGACCTGATCTAAAGTTGGTGATGCTTATTACATTAAAACTTTCCAATGCCACTTGGAAAAAATTAAACTATGTTAGTTAATTAAAATATGCACTATTTAATATGGTGCTTCAAATTATCACAGACACTTGACAGGTATATGGGTTGAACAACTTGTCTTCTGAAATTCAGTGAGTGAAGCTGCTGCTTTTTAAAATTTTATGCATAATTTTGCACTTCATAAAGGAAATACATTGGAAAGTAACATGAGTGACTCCACAGTTTATTTTTACTTTTACTTGTTTTGCATAAAATATAGGTTTTTAATAAATAATCAAATCTTCCTGTTTCCATCCTGATAAAAGCATGAAACAAATTGTTTCTTGTTCGGTTAAGTCCTGATAAAGACTGGAAGGCAAATGCACAAATCTCTGATTATGAATTTTACAAAAATGTTGAAGTGGTTCAGTTAAGAGGCTCCATTGATTGGCTTTGTGATGAAACTCACATATTAAACAATCATATAAAAATTTGCTTGAAAATAATGATGTTGACTGGCACAATGTCTGGCATATAATAATAGCACTAGTATTTAATCAAGCATGTATTGAATAGATTACTAAATGAATAAACTATATAATGGATTTATGACTTTAAAATGTCCAGTAAATTTCTAATAGCACATTATCCTTAATCCTATTAAATCATCAAACAGCTGATTTAGGTCAGAGCTTTTAGACTCAAGAGGATCCCTATGCCCTTGGAAATTATGTACCAAATTAAATGACTAAACGTACTTCTCCCTCCAGGGGAAAAATCATTGCTTCCAAAAGATCCATAAAGAAGAATAAAGGTTAAATTATACCACTATCTTAAGCAAAATTCGATTTATTATTTTAGATCAAGCTATTTCTCTAAGCAGTATGTTGGTCTTTTCCTACAACAATAAGAAAAGCATACCCTGATAAAGATAAGTCTCAGGATCTCAAAGGAACAAAAGTCTTATTATCTCAACCATTGCACTTCCTGACATAACAAAACCTCACAGGCGTGTAAACTCCAGAAGGCTAGGACTTTCTTCTGTCTGTTTACTGGCTGTAATTCCCAGCATCCAATGTGACACCTGGCATATAGAAGGTGGGCAACATTTGCTGAGTAAATGAGTTAAAATTAAAATGAACATTGCTGTTTTACAAAATCAAGAGTTAGATTTCTTGGTTATATTTCAACAACTCAGTGATCTATCATTATAGATACTTAATAAATCCTAAGTAGAGAATACCAATTCAATATCCTCAAAAAAATACAATGTTATATAAATTTTAAATTTTATATTGGAATCATTTTACGTGCATAGATTTGTAGAAACATCCATAATGATTACATTCAAAAACATCCAAAGCTATATATATTTTTTTGAGATGGAGTCTCGCTCTGTTGCCCAGGCTGGAGTACAGTGGCAGGATCTCAGCTCACCACAACCTCCACCTCCCAGGTTTAAGCAATTTTCTTGCCTCAGCTTCCCGAGTAGCTGGGACTACAGGTGCACACCACCACACCTGGCTAATTTTTGTATTTTTAGTAGAGACGAGGTTTTGCTATGTTGGCCAGGCTGGTCTTGAACTTCTGTCCTCATGATCTGCCCACCTCAGCCTCCCAAAGTGCTGGGATTACAGGTGTGAGTCACCGTGCCTGGCCCAAAAGATATATTTTTTTCTTTTTTCTTTTTTGAGACAGAGTCTCACTCTGTTGCCCAGGCTGGAGTGCAGTGGTGTGATCTTGGCTCACCAAAACCTCCACCTCCTGAGTTCAAGTGATTCTCTTGCCTCAACCTCCCGAGTAGTTGGGATTACAGGAGCACACCACTACACCTGGCTAATTTTTGTATTTTTAGTAGATACAGGGTTTCACCATGTTGGTCAGGTTGGTTTCAAACTCCCGACCTCGTGATCCGCCTACCTTGGCCTCCCAAAGTGCTGGGATTACAGGCATGAGGCACCGCGCCCAGTCCTAAAGCTATTTTTTCAATAAACTATTATAATTTTTAAAATTCTTACTGGTATATAGTAAAGAATGAAGAACTTTGACTAAGCAACTCCCTATTTATAACTTCTTTGATATGTTCAAGTTTGAAATCAAAATCTGAATAATATTCTGATTTGCTGTGTTGAATAGTTTCACACATACAAAGTAAAGCTAAAAGAGTTACATATTTATTTTATTCATCCATTAAAAACTTAGTCTGTGCTGTGAGCACATCATGTTAGTGAGGATGATAGAAACTGATGGACCTTACATCAAGCAACAAACAACTGAGAAGTCCTGGCTTTTGATTTGTGTTTTTATACTAAGAAAATTAAATCAAAATTATTAGGTATTTAAACAGAAAAAAAAAACAAAATCAAGAATTAACAATGAGCAGCCAGGCTTGGTGGCTCATGCCTGTAATCCCAGCACTTTGGGAGGCCGAGGCAGGTGGATCACGAGGTCAGGATTTCAAGACCAACCTGGCCAAGATGGTGAAACCCTGTCTCTACTAAAAATACAAAAATTAGCTGGACGTGGTGACAGGCGCCTATAATCTCAGCTACTTGGAAGGTTGAGGCAGAGAACTGCTTGAACTCGGGAGTTAGAGGTTGCAGTGAGCTGAGATCCTGCCACTGCCTCTAGCTTGGGCGACAGAGAGAGACTCCGTCTCAAAAAAAAAAAAAAAAAAAATTTAACAATAAGCAACATATTATTCATTAATCCATATTTACATACTAACGCAAATTTAAACTTAGAAGGGCACTTAGGATGATCTAATCCAACATTCATTTGACAGATGGGAAACCTAAGACCAAAGCCATGAACTGCCTTGTCCAAGGTAAAAGATGTAAGGCATGAAACCAGAAGTCAGGACAGACATACACGTTTTCTGACAGGGACCTCAGAGAATACTTCCCTATAAAAGGAGAATTCACTTGTTCCCCTTTATAGTTAAGTATTAGTTATATTAATTCATTAGCTATATTTAAATTCTCATATAAAGAAAAAGACATAATGTGCTAAAAATCTCAGAGTAGTCAACTAAAATGTAAGATTTGGCCTTATGTGTACTGATATCGGCTGAGTTTTAATAAACTGGGATGCTAGTGGTTCTAAGTGGTTATTAAGGAAATCCCTTAATAAAAGACAAACTGGCCGGGCGTGGTGGCTCAAGCCTGTAATTCCAGCACTTTGGGAGGCCGAGACGGGCGGATCACGAGGTTAGGAGATCAAGACCATCCTGGCTAACACGGTGAAACCCCCTCTCTACTTAAAAAAAATACAAAAAACTAGCCGGGCGAGGTGGCGGGCGCCTGTAGTCCCAGCTACTTGGGAGGCTGAGGCAGGAGAATGGCGTAAACCTGGGAGGCGGAGCTTGCAGTGAGCTGAGATATGGCCACTGCACTCCAGCCTGGGTGACAGAGCGAGACTCCGTCTCAAAAAATAAAAATAAAAATAAAAATAAAAAATAAAAGACAAACTGTGGAAAAATGGCTAGTTGGCTAAAAGGTTGATGGAAATATTTTGGTGCAACCATTTTGGAGGGTAATTTGGCAACACCTAGAAGTGTTAAATATATCTGTTTTTCAAACTTATAATCTCATTTCTAGAACACAAACCTACAGACATGCACACAAATGGACCAGAATACTTATAAAAATGGTGCTTGTAAGTGGGAGGAGAAAAGGCAAATGACTAGCTTTACTAGATTTTTAGGATTACAGAGAAGTAACAATTTGTACATTTTCTATGAATTCCCAACACCACGGATGGGTCTGATATATAGGGGTGCACAATAACATTTGCTTTAATTCTTCAAAAGCACAGAAACAGATGTGTGCACACAGAACTTCAGTAACTGTTCTTGACAATTCATTCTAGCCTAAGGGTACCTACTTAAACCTACTGGGAAGCACTACACTGTAATGACTGAGGGCAGACATTTGTGATGGGCATCAAAAGTCTAAATAAATCTAGATACAGGTTGAGTATCCGTTTCTCAGATTCTTGGGACCAGAAGTGTTTTGGATTTTTTTTTTCAGATTTTGGAATATTTGCATATATACAATGAGGTATCTTGGGGATGGTGCTCAAGTCAAAACATGAAATTCATATATGTTTTATATATACCTTATACACATGATCTGGAGGTAATTTTATACAACACTTTAAATAATTTTTGCATGAAACAAAGTTTGTGGCAATTACCTGTATGAGGAATTTTCTACTTCTGGTAGGCACTTGAAAAGTTTTGGATTTTGGAACATTTTGGATTTCAGATTTTTGGATTAGGGATGCTCAAACTGTACTTACCTAGGCTGTGACACTCAACCATTCATGACCTGCTTTTCTTTTGTTTCTTTTTGTAAAGGAGAGATAACATAACCAAACTTACTAGACTCTTTTAAGCTATTATTCTAACATCAGATATAGAGAATGATCATCTCCATAATTATCTGTATATGCACACAAGAGTCACAAACTCAATCCAAGCATCATTATTCTTGTCTGTCAAGTGGATAAACTACTGGCTACAATTTGTCAGGCTACAATGGAGCTCAAGAGAAATATTGCCTGGGTTAGTCCTTTGTGTTTCACATTTTTATAGGGTGGTATTATTTAATAACTACATTTTAACAGAAATCTTGGAAATTTTTAATTGAAGTACATAAGTGATGAATTTGTAGTGGGTTGTGACAGGGCTATTGAAGGACATAGTCTTTAGTAATAACCAATCTATTTAATAGAAAATACTAAGATGTCACACATCTACTGTGGAGCAATTCCAAAACTAAAATAATACATAGAATAAAAAGTCAAAATTCCTTCATTCCCTCCTTAAGTATAGCATTTATTACATTTGGTATATTTTTGAGTCATATATAAACATTGACTAGTATTGACTAAATGAATAAGCTAAATTGACTAATATTGGGGTTTAATATGTTAAAGGAGGCAATAGTTCACATTTTGTTTTGCAAATTGAACCTTCTATAGCCCCTCAAATTATGTGATAAACATCTTGCTTTTCACAAGCTATATTTGTCGACTTGTGTATATTCTTTTAATTATATAGTCTAAAATGAGAAACAAGCTTAAATTTATTTAGATCAGCAATCATCAATTTTTTTCTGTAAAGGGCATAAAGGGCAAGAAAATAAATATTTTTGACTTTGAGGGTCATATGGTCTCTGTTGTAACTAATCAACTCTGTCACTGTAGTACAAAAACAGCTATAAACAATACATAAACAAATGGGCATGGGTGTGTTTCAATAAACCTTTATTTACACAAAACAAGCTGTGGGCCAGACTCCCTGAAGGCTACAGTTTTCTGAGCCTTGCTTTAGATCACTGGTTAGCATCCAGTGCTAGTGCCATAGTTCTGTAAGCCAGACAGTATTTATATGGATTTTATAACCTTATGCAAACTCATGCAAATGGGAGATTTTATGCACAACCTTTCATTTTTAAAGGCACACAATTGTCAAATGATGAGTTAACCACTGTTGTAGGGCAAATGAAAGGCATCTTGAATACAACTGGTCCCTGTGGATAGAATTCTATTAGAGAGAGTGTTACTTTATAAAGAGAAAATAGCACATTAGTTACTCTTCATTAAATGAAAAAACAAAAGCTGCTCAGGAAATATTAAAAGCATGGAGAGATTAAGTGAAAAGAAAAATAGATGAGCTATGGCAGCAAAAAGAACCATTTCAGTGCATTTTATTGATCATTAACCTTTTGCTTTAGGAGGCATTTGAAAACAACAGAAAAGCATGTTATTGGCTTGGCATGAAACCTCTAATGATGCATGAGAATATATGCTCAAAAATGTCAAAGGTCACCAGCGAAATCACATATTGACAGATAAAATGTTTTTGATATTGTGTAATACAGAAGCAAAAGGGCAATAAGCTATGCCTTCTGCTTGCTGGCTTGTGGAAATTTTGCAGTATTTAGTAAAGTTAAAACTGAATGTGACTAAATATAATGCTGGACTTCTCCTTTCTCGATAATGATATCAGATAAAACTGATAAAATATCAATGTCATGGACATATTCTAAGCCAAGTATGCATTTAAAAATGTCAAGAATTAACTAAAATAGTTATATTAATGACTGTTCAACTATTTATCAGTTATAGACTAACGTCAAAATTGGAGGACCCACTCACTTACAGACAGAGATATATAAAACATTCCCCTTGTTTTACTCATCCTGTAACTACAAATGTCTAAAATGTGTCTGTATGAATCTGTTCTCATGCTGCTAATAAAGACACACCTGAGACTGGGTAATGTATATAAAAAAAGAGGTTTAATTGACTCATAGGTCAGCATGGCTGGTGGGGCCTCAGGAAACTTACAGTCATGGTAGAAAGAAAAGGAAACACATCCTTCTTCACCCCCATGATTCAGTTACCTCCTACTGGGTCCCTCTCAAGACATGTGGGGATTATGAGAACTACAGTTCAAGATGAGATTTGGGTTGTGATACAGCCAAAGCATATCAGTGTCCATGAGTGGTATCTTATCCTAGCTGTTCGAAATATTAGGAGAAATTCACTGGAACCTTTGCTTTTCCCTACAACAAAACATCCTACAAATAAACTTGAGAGGTATTTGAAAAATCTACAAAATTTTCTAGGATTACATACCCTTTATACATTGCCAAAAAAAGCATTGATATGCTAACAATTCTACCACCCTAGGAAGCATTATGCACATAAGAACTCACCTGGATTTCTTAAGGTGTTTTATTTAAAAAAATAACTTGATGATCTCTTTTAAAACAAACTTAATTTGAAAAATTAAATTGTATGGGTATATTAATTTAATAAAGATGAAAATTGGAGGGGGCTCCCAAGATGGCCAAATAGGAACAGCTCCAGCCTCCAGCTCCTAGTGTGAGTGACACAGAAGATGGGTGATTTCTGCATTTTCAACTGAGGTACCGGGTTCATCTCACTGGGGTGTGTCAGACAGTTGGTGCTAGTCAGTGGGTACAGCCCAACCAGCGAGAGCTGAAGCAGGGTGAGGCATTGCCTCACCTGAGAAGAACAAAGGGGAAGGGAATTCCTTTTCCTAGCCAAAGGAAACTGAGACACAACACTTGGAAAATCGCGTAACTCCCACCCTAATACTGCGCTTTACCAGGGGTCTCAGCAAATGGCATACTACGAGAGTATATCCCATGCCTGGCCTGGAGGGTCCCATGCCCATGGAGCCTCCCTCATTTCTAGCACAGCAGTCAGAGATCTAACTGCAAGGTGGCAGGCAGCGAGGCTGGGGAAGGGGTGCCCATCATTGCTGAGGCTTAAGTAGGTAAACAAAGCCTCCAGGAAGCTCGAACTGGGTGGAGCCCACTGCAGCTCAAGGAGGCCTGCCTGCCTCTGTAGACTCCACCTCTGGGGACAGGGCATAGCTAAACAAAAAGCAGCAGAAACCTCTGCAGATGTAAATGTCCCTGTCTGAGAGCTTTGAAGAGAGCAGTGGTTCTCCCAGCATGGAGGTTGAGATCTGAGAACAGACAGACTACCTTCTCAAGTGGGTCCCTGACCCCTGAGTAGCCTAACTGGGAGACATTCCCCACTAGGTGCAGACTGACACCTCACACCTCGCATGGCTGGGTACACCTCTGAGACAAAGCTTCCAGAGCAAGAATCAGACAGCAACACTTGCTGTTCAGCAATGTTCTATCTTCTGCAGCCTCCGCTGCTGATACCCAGGCAAACAGGGTCTGGAGTGGACCTCAAGCAAACTCCAACAGACCTGAAGCTGAGGGTCCTGACTCTTAGAAGGAAAACTAACAAACAGAAAGGACACCAACACCCAAACCCCATCAGTACATCACCATCATCAAAGAACAAAGGCAAATAAAACCACAAAGATGGGGAAAAAGCAGTGCAGAAAAGCTGGAAATTCAAAAAATAAGAGTGCATCTCCCCCTCCAAAGGAATGCAGCTCATCGCCAGCAACAGAACAAAGTTGGATGGAGAATGACTTTGACGAGTTGAGAGAAGAAGGTTTCAGTCGATCAAACTTCTCAGAGCTAAAGGAGGAAATATGTACCCAGCACAAAGAAACTAAAAACCTTGAAAAAAGAATGGAAGAATGGATAACTAGAATAAGTAATGCAGAGAAGTTCATAAACAGACTGATAGAGACAAAAACCGTAACACAAGAACTATGTGACAAATGCATAAGCTTCAGTAACTGACTCAATCAACTGGAAGAAAGATTATCAGTGATTGAAGATCAAATAAATGAAATGAAGAAAGAAGAGAAGTTTAGAGAAAAAAGAGTAAAAAGAAATGAACAAAGCCTCCCAGAAATATGGGATTATGTGAAAAGACCAAATCTACGTCTGATTGGTGTGCCTGAAAGTGACAGGGAGAATGGAACCAAGTTGGAAAACACTCTGTAGGATATTATTCAGGAGAACTTCCCCAACCTAGCAAGGCAGCCCAACATTCAAATTCAGGAAATACAGAGAACACCACAAAGATACTCCACGAGAAGAGCAACTCCAAGACACATAATTATCAGATTCACCAAAGTTGAAATGAAGGAAAAAATGTTAAGGGCAGCCAGAGAGAAAGGTCAAGTTACCCACAAAGGGAAGCCCATCAGACTAAAAACAGATCTCTCGGCAGAAACTCTACAAGCCAGAAGAGAGTGGGGGCCAATATTCAACATTCTTAAAGAAAAGAATTTTAAACCCAGAATTTCATATCCAGCCAAACTAAGTTTCATAAGTAAAGGAGAAATAAAATCCTTTACAGGCAAGCAAATGCTTAGAGATTTTGTCACCACCAGGCCTGACCTACAAGAGATCCTAAAGGAAGTACTAAACCTGGAAAGGAACAACCGGTACCAGCCATTGCAAAAACATGCCAAAATGTAAAGACCATCGATGCTAGGAAGAAAGTGCATCAACTAATGAGCAAAATAACCAGCTAATATCATAATGACAGGATCAAGTTCACACATAACAATATTAACATTAAATGTAAATGGACTAAATGATCCAATTAAAAGATACAGCCTGGCAAACTGGATAAAGAGTCAAGACCCATCAGTTTGCTGTATTCAGGAGACCCATCACACATGCAGAGACATACATAGACTCAAAATAAAGGGATGGAGGAAGATCTATCAAGCAAATGGAGAACAAAAAAAAGCAGGGGTTGCAATACCAGTCTCTGATAAAACAGACTTTAAACCATCAAAGATCAAAAGAGACAAAGAAGGCCATTACATAATGGTAAAGGGATCAATTCAACAGGAAGAGCTAACTATCCTAAATATATATGCACCCAATATAGGAGCACCCAGATTCATAAAGCAAGTCCTTAGAGACTTACAAAGAGATTTAGACTCCCATACAATAATAACAGGAGACTTCAACACCCTACTGTCAACATTAGACAGATCAACGAGATAGAAAGTTAACAAGGATATCCAGGAATTGAACTCATCTCTGCAGTAAGCAGACCTAATAGACATCTACAGAACTCTCCACCCCAAATCAACAGAATATACATTCTTCTCAGCACCACATCACACTTATTCCAAAATTGACCACATAATTGGAAGTAAAGCACTCCTCAGCAAATGTACAAGAACAGAAATTATAACAAACTGTCTCTCAGACCACAGAGCAATCAAACTAGAGCTCAGGACTAAGAAACTCAATCAAAACTGCTTAACTACATGGAAACGGAACAACCTGCTCCTGAATGACTACCAGGCAAGTAACAAAATGAAGGCAGAAATAAAGATGTTCTTTGAAACCAATGAGAACAAAGATACAACATACCAGAATCTCTGGGATGCATTTAAAGCAGTGTGTAAAGGCAAATTTATAGTACTAAATGCCCACAACAGAAAGCAGGAAAGATCTAAAATTGACACCCTAACATCACAATTAAAAGAACTAGAAAAGCAAGAGCAAACACATTCAAAAGCTAGCAGAAGGCAAGAATAACTAAGATCAGAGCAGAACTGAAGGAGATAGAGACACAAAAACCCTTCAAAAAATCAATGAATCCAGGAGCCAGTATTTTGAAAAGAGCAACAAAATTGATAGACCGCTAGCAAGACTAATAAAGAAAAAAAGAGAGAAGAATCAAATAGATGCAATAAAAAATGATAAAGGGGATATCACCACCGACCCCACAGAAATACAAACTACCATTAGAGAATACTGTAAACACCTCTACGCAAATAAACTAGAAAACCTAGAAGAAATGGATAAATTCCTAGACACATACACTCTCCCAAGACTAAACCAGGAAGAAGCTGAATCCCTGAATAGACCAATAACAGGCTCTGAAATTGAGGCAATAATTAATAGCCTACCAACCAAAAAAAGTCCAGGAACAGACGGATTCACAGCTGAATTCTACCAGAGGTACAAGGAGGAGCTGATACCATTCCTTCTGAAACTATTCCAATCGATAGGAAAAGAGGGAATCCTCCCTAACTCATTTTATGAGGCCAACATCATCCTGATACCAAAGCCTGGCAGAGACACAACAAAAAAAGAGAATTTTAGACCAATATCCCTGATGAACATCGATGCAAAAATCCTCAATAAAATACTGGCAAACTGAAACCAGCAGCACATCAAAAAGCTTATCCACCATGATCAAGTGGGCTTCATCCCTGGGATGCAAAGCTGGTTCAACATATGCAAGTTAGTAAACGTAATCCAGCATATAAACAGAACCAAAGACAAAAACCACATGATTATCTCAATAGATGCAGAAAAGGCCTTTGACAAAATTCAACAGCCCTTCATGCTAAAATATCTCAACAAATTTGGTATTGATGGAATGTATCTCAAAATAATAAGAGCTATTTATGACAAACCCACAGCCAATATCATACTGAATGGGCAAAAACTGGAAGCATTCCCTTTGAAAACTGGCCCAAGACAGGGATGCCCTCTCTCACCACTCCTATTCAACACAGAGTTAGAAGTTCTGGCTAGGGCAATCAGGTAAGAGAAAGAAATAAAGGGTATTCAATTAGGAAAAGAAGAAGTCAAATTGTCCCTGTTTGCAGATGACATGATTGTATATTTAGGAAACCCCATCGTCTCAGCCCAAAATCTCTTTAAGCTGATAAGCAATTTCAGCAAAGTCTCAGGATACAAAATCGATGTGCAAAAATCACAAGCATTCTTATACACCAATAAAAGACAAACACAGAGCCAAATCATGAGTGAACTCCCATTCACAATTGCTTCAAAGAGAATAAAATACCTAGGAATCCAACTTACAAGGGATGTGAAGGACCTCTTCAAGAAGAACTACAAACCACTGCTCAGTGAAATAAAAGAGGACACAAAGAAATGGAAGAACATACCCTGCTCATGGATAGGAAGAATCAATATCGTGAAAATGGCCATACTGCCCAAGGTAATTTATAGATTCAATGCCATCCCCATTAAGCTACCAATGACTTTCTTCACAGAATTGGAAAAAACTGCTTTAAAGTTCATATGGAACCAAAAAAGAGCCCGCATTGCCAAGACAATCCTAAGCCAAAAGAACAAAACTGGAGGCATCACGCTACCTGACTTCAAACTATACTACAAGGTTACAGTAACCAAAACAGCATGGTAGTGGTACCAAAACAGAGATATAGACCAATGGAACAGAACAGAGTCCTCAGAAATAATACCACACATCTACAGCCATCTGATCTTTGACAAACCTGACAAAAACAAGAAATGGGGAAAGGATTCCCTATTTAATAAATGGTGCTGGGAAAATTGGCTAGCCATAAGTAGAAAGCTGAAACTGGATCCTTTCCTTACTCCTTATACGAAAATTAATTCAAGATGGAATAGAGACTTAAATGTTAGACCTAAAACTATAAAATCCCTAGAAGAAAACCTGGGCAATACCATTCAGGACATAGGCATGGGCAAGGACTTCATGTCTGAAACACCAAAAGCAATGGCAACAAAAGCCAAAATTGACAAATGGGATCTAATTAAACTCAAGAGCTTCTGCACAGCAGAAGAAACTACCATCAGAGTGAACAGGCAACCTACAGAATGGAAGAAAAGTTTTGCAATCTACTCATCTGACAAAGGGCTAATATCCAGAATCTACAAAGAACTCAAACAAATTGAGAAGAAAAAAACAACCCCATCAAAAAGTGGGCAAAGGATATGAACACACACTTCTCAAAAGAAGACATTTATACAGCTAACAGACACATGAAAAAATGCTCATCATCACTCGTCATCAGAGAAATGCAAATCAAAACCACAATGAGATACCATCTCACACCAGTTAGAATGGCAATCATTAAAAAGTCAGGAAACAACAGGTGCTGGAGAAGATGTGGAGAAACAGGAACACTTTTACACTGTTGGTGGGACTGTAAACTGGTTCAATCATTGTGGAAAACAGTGTGGTGATTCCTCAAGGATCTAGAACTAGAAATACCATTTGACCCAGCCATCCCATTACTGGGTATATACCCAAAGGATTATAAATCATGCTGCTATAAAGACACATGCACACATATGTTTATTGTGGCACTATTCACAATAGCAAAGACTTGGAATCAACCCAAATGTCCATCAGTGACAGACTGGATTAAGAAAATGTGGCACACATACACCATGGAATACTATGTAGCCATAAAAAAGGATGAGTTTGTGTCCTTTGTAGGGACATGGATGCAGCTGGAAACCATCATTCTCAGCAAACTATCGCAAGAACAGAAAACCAAACACCGCATGTTCTCACTCATAGTTGGGAATTGAACAATGAGATCACTTGGGACTCTGGAAGGGGAACATCACACACCGGGGCCTATTATGGGGAGGGGGGAGGAGGGAGGGATAACATTAGGAGATATACCTAATGTAAATGACATGTTAATGGGTGCAGCACACCAACATGGCACATGAATACATATGTAACAAACCTGCACATTGTGCACATGTACCCTAGAACTTAAAGTATTAAAAAAAAAAAAAAAAAGAAATAGGACTTGAAAAAAGAAAAAAAAGATGAAAATTAACTTTGGACCAAAAATGTTAACTTGCTATAAAGGCAGGATAAATTTCTAGATTTTGTTTAAAATGGTATACAATCTACATAAAAAGAAGGCAATGTTTATAACTGTGGTATAAATCACAAGACCAAGTATACATTAAAAGGAAATGTCTTCATGGATTATCCTACAGGTATTTTTTTTTAATGATCTAAAATGAATTAGCTTGTAAGTTTTACTTTGGGCTTCCAAGCAAAAACAAAACAAAAACAGGGTAAGTAGGTATCCTTTATTTCTGGTATCGCATTTCTTCCCCCATTAAATTCATCAATACAAATGTAGGGGAAGAAAGGAGATATCTTTTCTCTTCATCATTAGAGGGTCATGGCTGACACCTGTATAACAAAAGACATGTTAACTAGAGAAATGCATAATGAGAGAGAGACAGAGAGAGAGAGAGAAAGAGAGAAAGAGACAGATGAGAGAGAGAGAGAGAGAGAGAAACTCTCATATTTTAGCTTGTTTGCTGAAATCTCCCATCTCCCCTGACTTTCCTCCCATTGCCATTATTATTCCACTTCTGTTTATATTCTTCAACAGTCTACAGTTATTCAACTAATTTTTTGGTCATTCGTTTAATGCCTATTACTTATGGAATGGAAGCTCCATGAAGACAGAAATATAATTTTTCTTGCTAATTGCTATTTCCCAGTACCTACACAAACAGCCATCCACAATAGATAATCAGATATTCATTAATAAATGAGTCACAGATGAAGGATTATAGTTCTGCAGAGCCAAGGATATCACAACAATATAAAGTCTACACATGTGTGCACTTACACATGTGTGCATGAATGTGCACACACACACAAATTTTTAAAAAAAATTTTTTTTGAGATAAGGTCTCACCCTGTCAACCAGGTTGGAGTGCAGTCGTGCGATCTTGGCTCACTGCAACCTCCACCTCCCAGTCTTCAGCAATCCTCCCACCTCAGCATCCTGAGTAGCAGGGACCACAATTGTGCCACCATGCCCAGCTAATTTTTGTATTTTTGGTAAAAACAGGATTTTGCCATGTTGTCCAGGCCGGTCTCAAACTCCTGGGCTCAAGTGATCTGCCCACTTTGGCTCCCAAAGTGCTAGGATTACAGTCATTGAGCCACTGTGCCCGGTCAAAAGATGAGAGGTTGTTAACCATAGAAGGAATTAAGACTAAGCTTCCCAAACATAGACACCACAAAGCCACACTAGATGTTTTATAATCAGGTCCTTATTGAGTATTTCTTGAAAATATTATATGGAAAATGAGACATTAAATATAGGTAAGAAAACATAGAAGTAATATTGCAATAATAAAAATGGAAAGAAAAACAAACCATTTGTTTATGCTAAAAAGGCATAGGAGAGTCTAAGAACAGAATGAGTTTTTCTGTAACTTGTTTTCTCTGATCTCAATAGGAGCCTGATGTGAAGCATCCTCTATCAAAACATCAAGTCACAGTTAATAACAACTATTTACTGAGCTCCTATACATGTCAGACTCTGTGCTTTGTGCTTTACATGAATTCTATGTGAATTCTCATAACTTTATTGAATTGCTAGGACTATTATCCTCATTTTGAAGATTAGGTAATCTAAAATCATTGACTTCAACAGACCATAGAATCAAGAATATTTCAGCAAGTCATATCCTGGGCTTAGTTTTAAAAGACACTGTAAATTTTACCACTGTGCTTAATCATTTATGAATCTTAGTTTAACTTCTGTCTCTTGTTGGAGGAAAGAGAGACTATGTAGTGCTTGGTTAATTAAGAGAAAAAACATCTTTCCCCATTATTCATGCAGAAATGTCAGTTATTAAAGATGAGTACGGGAAGCGACAGAAAAGATTACCTCTGACTGAGTGATGGAAGAGAGTGATCTGGAACTCTCATTCATTCATTCATTCATTCATTTTATTAATTTTTAATTTATTCATTGTCTACCAATTACCAAGCAGTATGCTATATGCCAGACATATAAAGATGAATAAAATGCATTCACTGCTCTACAGATAGTTACTGACATTTGAGTAGATAGACAAACCAATAATCAATATATGCTCCGATAACTCTTATGATAGATGGTATTTATGGAATGCTTTTCAAGAGTTAAATACATACCCAATTTCTAAGTAAACATGGCAGTGCAGAATAAACCATCATCAGATGCTTTTATGAGCCACTAGTGAAATGTTAAAGGCACAATTTATTAAATAAATAAGGACTACACATTTTGGTATATAAATACATAATAGAAATAAACTTTTCAAATGTAAATAGAAAAATCCATATTACCGTGAAAAAAGAAAATATATTTTCTTAAGGTTTGGCTGTCTACAAGCCTATTTGTCTTCCCCAAATCATACATTGTTAATTATTTTTGACATAAACCTGTCAGATTAATGCTTGCTCTCATGCCAAACTTCATCTCTGATTGTCTGAAGTTAATTCCTAGGCACCACTGCCTGACAGATGTTTTCAACTTTTACATTCTCACAATAAAGAGAAACGTTTACCCTTTTCCAGCACACTATCTAAATTTGATTTCCAATAATTCTTAAGGATAAAATTAGCTTTTAGACTAGATAGCTATGAAATGTCCAGCATATCTATGCAATATATTTGACAATTGCTTTGCAAGTCAAGTGATATTTTTACACTGACAAGTCAAATTTAAAGAAGCTTTTCAAACTAACATTGTCAGAAACATAAGCACTTGCTGTATTTGTAAACACAAACACTCAACAGAAGCATTTCCATTGTCTTTTAGGTCACCCCAGAATTAGAAAAAAGAAAAAGCATTTCCATTTCTGAAATATTTTTAATTTTTATGTAAGACATTTACAGTCTATTTACTCTTTATTCAAATATATTTTCTTCTTTGCTATCTATACAGCAGCAATTATTATATACTCCTGTAAGGCTTAACTAACTTTAGTTAAATGTCAGTATAATTTCTGTATTCAGTCTTTAATATTCTCTTTTCCGTTTCAGTTGTGTATATTTTATGCTGTCCCAGATTGTTAGAGATTAAAGCTTAAAAGTTAAAGAATATTTTTGGAAGAAAGAAAGGGTGAGTAAAACAAAACAAAAAAAATTTTCACAACACTCAAATTTTTTATAACACATCTTTTCTTCGTGCTTTACCTAGCAGGCTTAATTTGATTTCAGGGCTTCCTTTGAAGCAAGCATTTCAGAACGTCTCTGACCTGTTCTGACTAATCACCAGATATTTCCAAAAGAAAATTCTGCATTTGCCCCCTTTGCCTAGAGATGCAGGTCTGGCTTGTGCTTTATTATATCATTCAGATTCAGAGCCTGTCTCTGCCCTTTTTTATTTGGGTCCAAGAACGATTAAAAATTCGAAAAGGAAAAATTTCTGCTTATATCACCAAGCATTTGTATGTGTAAACCAATGAGGAAACCCTGTATTTCAAGTCTTATCTTAGTCTACCTTCTTGGCTTTAAGGACTGGGGAGGACAAAATGTTTTGTTTTGTTTTTTCCTTAAGACTCCTGCCTCGGTTGGCATTACTTCACCTGCTACCATGCTTGTAGCCCCATAATAAAAACAGGCTCAAGCCAACCAAGAGGAAAATGTTATGGAATTAAAATCTAAAATATAAATCTGAGATGAGGTCTACAGTCTTTTGTTTGTTTCTGAGACCAGGTATTGCTCTGTCACCCAGGCTGGAGTAAAGCAGCATAAGCATGGCTCACTGCAGCCTCTTTCTCCTGGGCTCAAGCAATCCTCCCACCTCAGCCTCCAGAGTAGCTGGGACTACAGGCACACACCACTATACCCAGCTAATTTTTTGTAGAGCTGGAGTTTTGCTATGTTGTCCAGGCTGGTCTCAAACTCCTAGACTCAAGCAATCAGCCTGCCTCGACTTTCTAAAGTGTTAGCATTACAGGTGTGAGCCATTGCACCTGGCCCGATCTGTGGACCACTGATTCCACCTTTTGGAGTGTGGAATTTGACCACCATGTGAGACTTTGAAACAGAATGGGCAAAACGAGCTTTGTGACTCAAACTCTTGATTCATGCTAAATATGCGTATGGGCCAAGATAAAACTTCCCCTTTACCTTCTGAAGGTTCACAGAAAATCAGCTGACAAAAGGCAGATTAAGAGGAGAAAAGGCATACATATTTATTAACGTGCATGGAATGAAAATCACAGAGGGATTGCCCTACCATGCACTGGGGTACAGAGGGTTATATACCCTATTTCTGAGGGGAAACACAGACTGGAAGGGTGGATGATTTTAGGGGGAAAATAAGTAAATTTTAAGGGAGCTTAATGGACTTAAGGAACATACAATGGCTTGAGACAAAGTCTCTTGGGCCCGCGGAACAGACAATGGTTTGTAACAAAAGTCTGTCCAGATGCATTGACAGATTTTAGTCTTCCTTCCTGCGATATGAGTTCAGCTAAGGAAAACTCAGAGAAGGGACCAAAGGTAATTGTTTTCTTCTTTGGCAGATCCAGGCTTTAGGCAGATAAGGGAACCTCAGAGTACAACTTCATCCTGTGCTTTGGGAGACACCAAGGATTGAAAGACAGGAGGTGGGGTATGTGGGGCAGTTGGGGTGGGAATTGTTAGAGACCTTTATGCTGCTTCTTCAGTTCAGCATGTCAAAGCACCATATTTTAGGGTATCAGTTTCTGAGTCCCAACATTAGCATAAAACGTTTAGGGGTGAGAGAATAGACAACATTTTTTAGAGGGTTTGGAGTCTGACTCTCATAACCATTCCTCTTCCCCTAGTTAGGAAGAGAATGAATTTCTTTCCCTTTACCTCAATCTGAGAGAGAAGCTTCAAACCACTTTGGGGACCTCCTGCATTTTGACATCCCAGTGGATTAGTATTTCCTATATGAAGCTATTTGTATAGGACAAATAGTCCAGCCAGCCTTTCGGAGTTGGAACAGAACAAAAATCTGCTGCTGCTGCATTGGTCTCACTTGTAAATGTTGAGTTTGTGAGGCAATGAATACCCAAGTGCATTGCTTGGATACAATGGGGACCTTGTGAGGAAACACATGGTGTCTTTAATCCTATCTCTAAACGCCACCTGAGGAATCAACAAAGCGCAGCAAAAATAAGCTGGATGAATAGATCCAAAATGTCTAATGGTGAGGAGGACAAAGGGACCATGGAGTTCCTTAGTCGAAGTATTTAATAGCTGTTCCCTAGATAGGGTGGTGGGTAGAATGATGTCTCCAAAGAACCCATGAAAGTGACCTCAATGGACTCTCCATGGTCCTTGAGATTCCCCCAGCATGGTGACTCTCAAGACAGCCAGATATCTTATATGGCAGTTCAGGGGCCCGAGAGACCAACATGGGAGGTGCCAGGTCTTTTAAAAGCTAGGCTCAGTACTAGCTAGGCTAGGCTCACATCACTTTCATCACACTACATTGGACAAAGCAGCTACTGGCCAATTCAGATGGAAAAGGAGGGAAATGACGTCATCTTTTGATGGGGTTGTGTCAAGAATTTTCAGTCATCTTTAATTGAGGAAACAAATGCCCAGTAGGTACTGATACACTAAGTGCCTTCCTTTGTCCTCACCCCTTTTCTGATGAGAAGCGATGGTTAGTGAGAGCAATTCCAGATGAAGAAATAACTAAGCCCACCTCTCTCATTGAGATGGCTAGACAGCAAAAGACCTGAGCTGAGAGAGGGGAGGAGCTTTGTATTGTTTTGTTGGGATTAATTTAGGCTAGAAACTTAATTTTATGGTCTAGAACACTTAAAAGTGACCAGACATAACATTGGACTTGCCAGAAATTTCATTCAGTAGGAGAGAAACAATTAACATCATGAACTACATTTAAATGGGTGCTGAGACCAAAAAAAAAAGATGCTTTATGCTTATATTCCATGAATCTTGCTTATTTATCATAACTTTGTAATACTGTTACACCACTTTTTATATACACCTAAGCAAATAACAAAGTATACAATGCATCATTTTAATTAAGGTGAATGCTTTAATAGAAGCAGTTTGGATAAGGCAAAATATACCTTAGACTATAACTTGTAATCCCAATACAGCCATTCCATACCAGAAGTAACCACTAATACCAGTTTAATGCATTTCCTTCCATACTGTTCTATCTATGCTTTTCTTACATGAATGTATACCTGTGGGAATATTATTTACAGCTATTCCATAAATGGCAACATATTCAGCTTGCCTTGCTTACTTTTTACATGCAGATTTCTTTTAAACTTCTGTATATTAATCCATAGCATACATTGATTGTCTCATATTTGATCTTTTCCCTTCTTGAGGAATTTAGATTGTTCTCAATAGTTTTTCTCTCACAGACAACAATGCATTAAATATCCTTTGCATACTACTTAGCACAAATATTGTTGTACATCTCAGTTTTTAAACTCTTAAATCTAAAAGGCAGTGTTTTCATTAGACTCATTCCTTTACAGATCTTAATCCTGATGTCTGATTTTACTTTGTATGTTATTTTTATTGTTAAATACTCTTGTCTTGTTTTATATACTTTTCATTTGTTTGCTTTTTATGACATTGGATACCAAATCTGACTCATTAGCTGAAAATCTGTAGACTTTTTGCCTCTACCTGACAAACTTTGATTCAAAAGAGCTAGGGAGGGGTCCAATTTTGATACTTAGAAAGGTTTTAAAAATTCTAATATAGACAGAATACCTGATAACACATTCCTCACTCTTCTGTTACAATTTTCTTAAAGATAATTCTCTGAATAAGGCATTTCCATATATACTACAGTGTCTGCCACGCAGCAGTACCCAGTTCATAGCCTTTGATGTCCTTGTACAGGAAGTTGTAGGACAAGCTGGCATTTCTAAACCTCTGTGATGGCAAGATCACCCATCTATCACAAGCAACTATGCACAGGGCCTCTCTGGGCCCAGAGAACACTGGACACTCAAGAAACTACCAAGGAAAGAGGGGATGTTAGTCAAAGGCACAAAGTTCAAATAGACAGGGGGACTAAGTTCTAGTGATCTATTATACAGCATAGTGACTATAAGAATATTAATATGAGTGTACTGTATATTTCAAAATTGCTAAAAGAGTGGATTTTAAATGTTCTCATTACAAAGTAATAAGTGTGAGACCTGATGACTATATCAATTAGTCTGATTTAATCATTCCACAATGTATACATGTATCAAAACATCACATTGTACCCCATGAATATGTACAGTTATTTTTGTCAATTAAAAAAACATAAATATTTAAAAAGAAAAAGAGACTCAAAACATGCTGCTGGGAAGGATTTCAAAGACTTTCTATTTCCAGGCCATTAGTTTAATGGCTGAAAAGCTTCCTGGGATTTTCTGTATGTAGGAAAGTGACTATCATTTAGAAAGTGACAATGGATCTGATGTTTGTCCATGAAAAAGAAAAATGATCAGATTGATATGCTTAATTAAGGAACTATTCTTGAAATCATAATGTTGAACTTAAACTCTGTTTTCATATGCGTCTAGCTCAATTTTTCAAAAACACCCCACAAATATAAATAAGGCTGACTCTGTGCCAAGATGTCATGCATGTTTTACTCATGAAAAGGTGAGGGTATCTAAAAGTCAAGTTTACTCTTTACCTACAAAGGCTTTACAACAACTAAAGCACCGAGATCTGAAGATGCTATGGCAGACGAGGGAGGAAACTGTCTAATGTTTTCCTATGTACTTTTTTTTTCTTTTACCAATACCATGCAGTCTCAAGGAAGAATAATTGGAGTTGAATGCTTGGGGACTCATGGCCCTAACATTATTTACATATGACCATTTGGGTGACTTGTTCCTGAGGAGTAAAGGAAAGAAGGCAATTTCTCCTTTTTGATCTCCCCTTTGAACCTCAGAAAAAGCTGTGGGCATCTCCTTTCAATCTGGCATTTGCCATGTCAGTTTTCATCTTGAGTAGCAAGCAAGTCTACAAATGGGATCAATGAAAATGACATAAAATACAGAATAAGATGCATAAAGCATTTGAAGTATTAAGAATCTGGCACCAACCTTCTAATTCCTGCAATATTCTGAATAATGAGAGAAAAACAAAAATCAAATAGAAGGCTGGGTGCAGTGGCTCAGCCGGTAATCCCAGCACTTTGGGAGGCCAAGGTGGGCAGGTCACTTGAGGTCAGGAGGTCAAGACCAGCCTATCAACATGGTGAAAACCCATTTCTGTTAAAAATACAAAAAATAGCCAGGTGTGGTGGAGGGCATCTGTAATTCCAGCTACTCAAGAGGTTGAGGCAGAATTGCTTCAACCTGGGAGGTGGAGGTTGGAGTGAGCCCAGATTGAGCCACTGCACTCCAGCCTGGAAAACAGAGCAAGACTCCATCTCAAAAGAAAAAAAAAAAAGAAAGAAAATTGAATATAAGTATGGAATATGAGGGCTTATTTGTCCAGGTGCTGGCATAGTAACTTTATATATATATATAACTTTATATATTATATATATATGAAACTCTGGATGAACGAACTATCCTTTCAGATGGATACTGTTATTATGTGTATTTGACAATAGACCCTTAAACAATGATTCAGAATTTAAATATGCTATTTATTTAATATACTAAATAATTTCTCATATACTAATATATATGAGAGAGTATATATATGTGTATATATATGAGAGAGAGAGAGAGCAATTATTATGCAATAGAGGCAGATACTTCTCACTTACATTCTATATGTGAGGGAAGAAATTTAAAGTGGTTAAGTAACTTACTGTAAAGCACAACGCAAATGAGCAACAGAGCCAAGACTTGCTGGCTGATTCCAAAGCACATAATCTTTTTGTTTTTAGACGAAGTTTCACTTTTGTTGCCCAAGCTGGAGTACAACGGCGCGATCTCGGCTTACTGCAACCTCTGCCTCCCGGGTTTAAGCGATTCTCCTACCTCAAACCTCCCGAGTAGCTGGGATTACAGGCGTGTGCCACCATGCCTGGCTATTTTTTTTTTTTTTTTTTTTTTGTATTTTTAGTAGAAACGGCGTTTCAGTTAGCCAAGCTGGTCTCAAACTCCTGACCTCAGGTGATCCGCCCGCCTCAGCCTCCCAAAGTGCTGGGATTACAGGCGTGAGCTACCGCGCCCGGCCCAAAGCACATAATCTTAATCATTTCCCAAACTCTGCTCTGTCATCATTCCTAAAATACAATTTATGTGTAACTACCAAGACTAGATTGCTGAGCTCACAGCTCTGCATAATTTTCTTACCACCAATATGTTGCTCAGATCTGGAAAATCTTCCCCCAGGCAAGTTCCCATCTGCAGCAAGTCACTGCCAGTTGCTTGGGAGCATTCTAAGTTCCAACTTCTCTCCTCAGCAGCTGGGGCTCATCCAGCATCAGAAACACCTGTAGCCTGCTGGCTGCCTTTTAAACAGCATGGTGGCTGTAAACAGAATGCTCTCTGTAGGACTTAATGAGTCTCGTAGTCTCATGTGTAGAAGTATGAGGATGTGTTATTTTAAAGAAAATTCTCTTTTAATGACTTTTCAGTGAAAGGTGAATGTCTGAAAACGAGTGAAGTATTTTCAATCATGATTACGTTGGAGAAGAGAACTTCCACTTATTTTCCCCTTTGCCTTTTCTTTAGACTCAAATCTTGACCTACATCCACTGTTCTCTCCCTCCTAAGATTAGTTCATTACTATGAAATGAATCTTCTGAGTGATGGAATGAGGCAACCAGATTCTTCCTCACTGCCTCCCCCAGATTCTTTTCACATTTCTTACCATCTCCTCTTTTAGAGGAGGGGTGGCAGAAGGAAGAAATGGGCTTTTCCTACAGAAAGGGCATGGCCAGAAGTTGCACAGAGACAAACTGTGTTTAATTTTTGAAGGGAGATGACTCTTGTTCATATGGCAATAGAAGCCAAAAAGATCACCTTTAGAGCTTCCAATCCCAACAGGACCTTGTCTGTCACTCAAGGGTAGTAGCCCTGGCAGTTGGAGGTAAACTGCTGCAGGTAAGAACATGAAAACAGTACTCTCTTCTCATAAAGGGGGCACCTATTAGACATTCTTCGCATGACTTCCTTTTACTCAATATATTGCTCTGTGCCAAGACTCTGTAAAATTCCTCAGCCCCTCGGACTCTTCAGACTGGTACTCAGAACTTCTCTGCACCCTAGACCAGACTTGCCAGGTCAAGTGACTTGTTTCCGTTCCATTACCATAATTCACGAGGGACACTTCGAACCATGTAAGGGCTTTATTTACTTAAAGGCAGAAGCATTCCTAAAACACAAGCGGCGCTTTGAATCTCTGATCAATCATCTTTCTAAATAATGTCCTTCTGAATAAGATTGCTGGCTGTCATTTGTGGTAACATCATCAGATATTGGCCATCTGGGTCCTGCTTTGAGAGAATAAGGATTACAGCCCGTATAGACTGAGCTCTTTTGTGTGCCCAGTATTGTGCTCAAAGCTCTATAAACATACTTTAGTCCTCACAACTACTTGGGCATACACACACACACACACACACACACACACACACACACACATATATATTTTATGAGACAGGGTTTCACTCTCACCCAGGCTGGAGTGCAGTGGTGTGATTACAGTTCGCAGCAACGTCTGCCTTCCAGGTGCAAGCAATCCTCCCAACTCAGCCTCCTGAGTAGTTGAGACCACAGGTGCACACCATCATGTCTCGCTAATTTTTGTATTTTTTGTAGAGATGAGGCTTTGCCATGCTGCTGAGGCTTGTTTTGGACTCCTGAGCTCAAGTGATCGGCCTGCCTTGGCCTCCCAAAGTGCTGGGATTACAGGCATGAGCCACCATACTCGGCCTGGGCGTATACCTTTTTCACCCTCAAATTTCTCTCTAGCCCCATCCCTCTGCTTTATCGCTAGAATGTAAGGTCTCTGAGGGAAGGAGACTTGTCATATCACTAGTCCCAAGATGAGTGATTCATCTGAAACTCTGGATGAACGAACTATCCTTTCAGATGGATACTGTTATTATGTGTATTTGACAATAGACCCTTAAACAATGATTCAGAATTTAAAGCCTAATAACAATAATATTATTAAGTTAGACAATGTTACTGAGTACCCATGAGTCAAGCTATGATGACAGTTTTCTGTGATTAGATCATGTAATTCCTCATGACAATCCTCCAGGTCAGGTCTTTTTATTGGTGGCATTTTAGAGATGAAGATTTTTTGTCTTGGAGGAATTCACCTGCTTGCCCAAAGTCACACAATTATTTAGGAACATGGCTAGGATTCCAACCCACATCAATGACTGGGAACCAATTTGTTAATTTTCTCTATGCAGATGGCCTGTATTTATTTCAAATAAATTTTATAATGCCTCTTATTCTCTTAATCATCATATCTTATTATTTCTAGAGGCAGCACAGAAGGAAAAATTAAGGAAACAAAATAAGAGACAGTGAGAGAAAACGATGACAAATCCACAGGTTTAATTTAACAAATATGTACTGAGCACATAAAGATGAGTCCTGCACAATAAGAGTACTGTGCCAGGGCTTAGGATCCCAACGAACATTTCACTGTACGATCTTTGAAGTTCAGCTTTGGATGGGAAGCCAATTTTGCCTGGATGCTTCGGAAATACCAATACAATCATCACATTGAATGGACATTTTCCACTTCCTCATTAGCCAGTCTAGATATACATTTCACATTAGCTTTCTGTCACATTCTACTGTCAAATGCCAAAGTAAAGCCATGAATTTGCCATCCTTATCATTACTCTCTGTATTTTCCAGGTAATGTCCAATTATACAGCACCTTACTCTTCCTCACAGTATTCATGATCAAAATAGAATTCTCAGGCTCTAAGATAATTTCAGCAGGCAGAGTAAGAATAAAGAATAAGAATGAAGACTGACAAATAACAGATGCATTATTTACTTACAAGTTTAATTCAATATGCATGCATTAATTCTCCATGCAAGTTCAAGAGGTAATTATCACCTACAAGTAAAGCAAGACATGTTGAATTAGGGCACTGGGCTCAAATAAAAACAGTAGAAAAACCTAACGATTTAAATGAACCATATCCCAATCTGTTTACATATTTTCTTTCAAAAGAATGGTACAATTTACTAATTGCTAATTTTGTAATTGCTGCTGTGGGTTGATTTTACCTCTAATATTTACTGAAGTGTATCCAAATTATAATGAATATCAGTGCAATTTTCATTTTTAAAAAGGGTAAAATACTTTAGAAAAAATGAACCCAATTAAGATTAATTTTAAATAAAAAAAGCTGGCATTATGAGACTATGAGACAGCAGGGGGGATTTTAATTGGGAAAAAAGAACATGTAACATCCTAATCATTTTGCATTCTATTTATGTCACTGAATTAAACTGTGTGGTTTTCACGGAAAACAATGAAACTATTGCAAATCAACACACAACATCTTCAAATTTTTAAAAAATATATAATGAAAGTTTAAATTTTTGCATACTATTTATTTAAAGAATTCTGGATCTGAGTCAGTTTTATCTTGGATAGCTTTTGGTGTAAGAATTAGAGAATATCAAAATTTACAATAGCTAAAGGAAGAATTCACATATTTTTAGTTCCCCAATTTAAAATATGATAAATAATAGAACAAAGTACACTGCAAATTGATACTAGAGATGCTTACTCAGAATCTCTAGATCTGGTAAATCTGATTTCAAGCAGGATTAAGAGTCTAATCATGCATAGAGCTCAGAGGTTGCAGCCAAAGTGTGTAGGTTAGAATCCCATTTCATTACATCCTTGCTAGGATGTGCTTATGCAACTAATTGTCCTAAGCCGGTTTCCTCATCTGTAAAACAGGCTTGATAATGGACCCTAACTAATGAGATTTTTTAAATTTTATTTTTTACTTTTTATAGAGATGAGGTCTCGCAGTGTTGCCCAGACTGGTCTTGAACTCCTGGCCTCAAGTCACCCTTCTGCTTTGGCCTCTCAAACCACTGGGATTACAGGTGTGAGCACTTGCCCCTGCCATTAATGAGATTATTGTGAGGATTAATTTAGCAAACACAAAGTGCTTATCTCAGAGTCTGGCATGGAAATATATGTTATTTAATATTATCAATGTTATATTTCAATGACAAAATAATCTGATTCCAGAATCGCTTCACCCTATCTCCTAGAAACTCCTGGAATCATAGTTTTCTTCTCAGCAGAATAAGATCTAAAGAGAGTTAAAAAATTTAAAAGCAAAGACATCCCCTTTCAAGGGGTTGTCTCCTGTCTTCCATTGTATACATTTGCCTACTGATGGGAAGATGATGGCTCTAAGCATCCACACACATTTCATTTACTGCCTCTCAGCCCTTGACATGGGTAACACCAATCACTTCAGTTCACAAGAGAACATGTCAGCACAGAGTTTAGCATTGGCTGGAGATCTGACCACTGTGAGAGGAAAATGCTAGAATGGCCTCTATCCAGGAGATAGAGAAACTAAGGCTTAGAGAAGCTATGGAACTGGAATAAGAGCACACGGCCAGAAATAGGTAAAGGTGTTATTTAGAAGGCGGTATGATTCAAAGTTGACTTTCTGATTTTGCCATGCCAATCAGCCTTGCCTTCTGCAGGAGAGAGGACATTAACACTGTTTCAGTGCTATAATCTGTTTCTGCACATTTTCTGGGTCATTCCCCTTCATTAAGGTGTACTAATGCACCCATTACCACTGTGCTTAAATCTAGACACACACACATGCACACCCAGATACAACCCCTATAACATAGTTTTCCCACTTAATTTTCTTGCCTCTAAACAAATCTTTCAATTATCATGTAAGAAAATGATTGGTATTTTAGCTGTCCTTCTCCTTACATCAACAATAACATTTGAAACTGTTTAAAAACATCTTCCACTAAAATGTTGGAAATATTTAGAATATCTATCATAAGGATTATTTAAAAGCAAGTCTCTAACACTGATACCAATGAGGCAGTCTATGAACAACTTAATGCATTGATATTAATTTTAAGAAAATACTTGTCAAAAATGTGGGAGTAGACATTTGTAATCAAATAAAGTCAGACAAAATTAGATACCATAATTCTATTAGGTGAATTTTCTGCTTCCCCGTTCTTCAACTTCTCCCCACAGCTGAAACACCTGTAATGTACAGGTCATTGTCTCAAATTGCTGATTGTACTAAGTCAGTAGGGCATAAAAATATTTTTAAATATCCTGCTAAAAGATGGAAAAGTTAAATGTTGGCTGAAAAGTTTAAGAAACGATAGCCTTAGCGTAACTATTATGGTAGTCTCCTATTCCCCCTGTAGACATTCACGATACCACAGTTAATACTGCACACGCATTTGCTTGTTATAAATTTTATTAGAATAGAAAATAATACATACAGATAACCATAGGATACACACACAGGAATTGAAAGATAAATTTTATACTTTTCAATATGAAACAAAGTACATATCTCATGGAGATATATTGCTAAAAACAACATGAAACAATAGAGCAGTCATCTTGGAAATAAAAAGTATAGGAACATATAGGAATTACTAAATAATAAAAAGGTCCAACTTCATTACATGTAGCATAAAATACAAGTATTGGAGAAAGTGTTTCCCTACTTTTGACTGGAAATAACAATGGTCATATGAAATCTACTAGTCATTCAGATTGTTTCAATATATACAGTATATATGGACCTTATAGAGAAAGTTATAAATATTTATTCTTTTTGTGTATGATGACTTTATCTTAAATGCAATCTCTAAATGTAAAATACTGCTTTATGGTGATATCAGAATTTCCCTAATTTTTAATCTTTCTTGATATCTGAACTGTTTTCAAATTCTGATATCGTTGGAAATATGAACAAGTTCCTGCAAAATGTGAAATTGGTAGGAAATAGGTAAAAAATTGATTTTGCAATGTTGAATACTCAATCTGTCGTTTTAATTTATTCTTTATATATTGCTATGAAGTCATGTCTTCAACAATTTTTTGAAAACCACATATTGAAAGATTGAGTCATACATATCAAAGTCAGCAGCATCGCCTTGGTTCTATTACAAATTTAACTCAGGAACTAAAAAGTCTGCCAGACTCACTGAGATAGATGGTGGGATCTCATTAAAAAACCATCTCTGCCATCCAAAAAGAGAGGGTCTCTTAATGGAACTGGAAATTGAAATGAGGGATTTTGTGGATTTTGTTTACTATTTGGGTTGAGATTCAGGTCATTCCTGATTTTTTCCTCTTGGTTTTAATGAAACCTGAAAGCTTGTTCATAGCTGTGAAGGAAACAATTCCTTTTTTAATTTAAAAAAAAAAACTGTTTTTTTTGAGAAACAAAAAAATGTGATCATTTGAATTTTAGAATGTAACTGAATGAAACAATTTTAGAATGTAACTGAATGAAACAGAATGAAGCTTGAAAATCTGGCTGGTCTTCATGACTTTGATGTGATTAAATAAATTCATACTAATATTTTGCACGGGTCCATTGCATTTGGGGTGACAAAGCACTTTCATACTTCCTTCTTTATCTTTTAAAAATTAATTCATGGGCAAAGGCTGATCAGATAGGTATTAGTATCTCTATATTTTATAGAGGAATAATTGAGAGGTACAGACAGCAGAGTGATTTGTAGAGTCTTACAACCATTTAGCAGTATACCAAACCAAACACCATTCTTCTCAGCCCCAGAGTAGCATTTCCCAACAATGCTCTTTTGAATCACATGCCACTCTTCTCCAACAAGATAATTTTTAAAATGTATGCTTCATCCTTGGGGACTTAAATCAGCATTTCAAATTGATACTGGTTAAGTCTTCCAAATAATGCTATTATAATGGGAAAAGAGCATTTGAATTAAATGAAGGAGTCTTTCAATGTAAAAAGAAGTTCTCATGCGTGTGTGTGTACATGTGAGAGTGTGTGAGTCTTTATCCATAGGCAGTGCTTAAACTCATAGCTAAAGAACATTTATATCAAAAGTCTGAAGTATGTAATATGTAAATTCCTTTGGTTTATCAAGTTAATATTAAGGCATTTCAGATTCCCCTAAAAGGATTTACTGTTTTTTTAAATTATATTCATATTTACCTATAATGAAGTAGAAAGTTAAAAATAAGAGTTGAAAAAAACATGCATAATCACTGCATTTCATGAAAGCACATTTTTGGTAATGAAATAACTTTCCAATAAATAATAAAAAGGAGCTAATATCACCACAGGGCATATACAATAAAGAAGAGTACTATAGGCAGATAACTTGACATAGGGTGAACATTCGAGATGGCTGAAGTGGATCCTCTTGCATCCATACCTGTCAAAGATGATGAACAGCTCATTAATAAGGATTGTACAATATGTAATCAGGGTGCTAGGGACTGGATGTTTGTGGTGTTCCCCCCAAATTCTTTGTTGAAATCCTAACCCTCAATGTCAGAGTGTTAGGAGGTGAGGGCCTTTGAGAGGTGACACTGAATCTGTCAGCAACTTGACCTTGGGCTTCTCAGACTCCCCTCCAGAACTGCAAGAATTAAGTTTCTGTTGTTTATAAGCCACCTGTCTATGTAATTTTGTTAGAGAAGCCAAAAGGGACTAAGACACACAGTAAAAGCAGTATCTCTCCTATTAAAACTGAATCACTACATGAACCTATGCTGGCAACACAAGTTGTTATTAGCCTTCATTTTATTTACCAATGCAGCATATACTAGTTGCCAAGAGTAACTATAAAAACACTAATGTGTTTTAAGTTTTCTTAAATGATTCTAGGCTTTGTTCATCTACTATTATTTACCTTTAATTGAAATTGGAAAAACAACTTAATCATTATGAAAACAATTATACTTGATCACAAACAACTTTGAGATAATTCAATGGTTTAATTAAACAATGCTTCATTGGTAAGGGTTTGAAGAGTCTGTGCTTGTTTCTATTTTATGCATTTCCAGATAAATTATTACACATAATATAAAACATCATCTTTTAAAAAGCAATAAATAAAAGCACCATTTTCATAGAGATGGCCCTGTGTGGTCACTTGCAAGCTCAGCAAGACAGCAGATGTCAGATGAAAAGGCTACTCTTGACTCAGCAGCCCTAAAATGCTAAAATAACATCTGTCCCTGCAAAAGCCTAGAACCTATTTCTTTTAAAATTGCCACTTTGCTCATATTATAATGCTAACTCTATGCCTTGCACCATTCAGGGAACAAGAAGCACATATTCATTATTTCAAAATCTAAATTAACAGTAATAATAAACTTAATTTCTAGTTTTGCTCTATTGAAGTGTATACAGTTTTAGAGAGTTCTGTAGTCCAAGATGGGTTCTGTAGACTTTTTACATTGCAGAACTTAGTTCTGAAATAAGTAGTTCCTGTGTTCTTAGTATAGCTTTGTTTGTTTTAGTCTAAGTATGGCAGTCTTTATGGTTTTACAGAAAGATAAAATTCCTCCAAGTTTTCTATTTCCCTTTCTCTTCAGTTACTAATGTCTGCCATTTTGTTTTCCAAGATTAAAGACAAAAGTTTCAGTCCTGATTGCCCAATACTATAGACTAGGCCATGCTAAATGAATGGAAACAGGGAACAAAGTCATTTATGTCACTAAGAACTATAGAATAGCACATGAAGTCAAAATGGGCTCTACAATAGCTAAACTGAGGCCAGAGAACTCCAGACCTGGGATTTAAAAGTGAGAATAAAATTTATTCTAGCATTGGCAGTTGATAAAATATGCATACCAAAGTCTGCTTCCAACTCTAAACATATAATTTCCATAGTAAAATAGGTTTTACTTGGATTTGGAAAGGAAAAATTAATATGAACCTCCTTGGAAGCTAGGAGAATAATTTTTAAGGAGTCTTTTAGTTTGGCACAGGTAAGTGGTTTAGGACTTTGACAATGTTAATCATTCTATTTAAAGAATTGATAAGATTTATCTATAAGTTGTAGGAGGCAAATAACTAGATTATTAAAGATCTTAAGTGATTAGGGAATTCTGCTTTTATAGGAGATCCAAAGGGAAATTTAAGTAAAACTCAGAATGAGGAAAAAAAAATCAAATTAAAGGAAGTTTTGCTAAATATTTTTTTACATCTTTTCTTCATGCCCTCATTTTTTTCTCCCTATTTTGCACCACTCTTGAGGGGTTCCTTTTGCCCTCGTCTCACCTACCAAAACCTTACCGGCATTTGGATGAAAGGCTTGCTGGTAAGAAAGAATGGACAGAGGGACACTGATTGACTCACTATGGGGGAGAGTAACCTGATATCAATAAAGTAAATAATGGCTTCCACCAACTTACTGGTTATTCGTGGAATCCTGATCTGTTCACTACTGGTCCCATCCCCTCCATCTGTTGTGGCCTTGACTTCAATAATGTAGTCCTCTTTAATGGGCAGCAAAAGTTCAGCTGAAGTTTTATTTGTGTTCAGTACTTGTACGTTATTTTGACTGCTAGTCCTATAGAAAACCTAAAATGCATGAACAGATACACTTACTTGTTATATTGCCCCTTTTTGTTTTCTTCATAGAACTTGTCACTCTGAAATTAATGAATTTTGTCTTTCTATATCCACTAGAATGTAAGATTCATTCATGACTCTAATTGTAAGTCTTGGATTAGAGGTTAGCACACGGCAGAATCACCAGGTTCTCAAAATCAGGGAGGCTTGGGAAGAGTGAACTTCTCCCATGGAAAAGCCCAGTTAGGCTGTGTAGTTATGAGGCTGGACAGATAAGGCAGGGACATAGTGTATGGGCCTTGAATGCCTGACCATGGAATCACAGCCAATATTTTTATTTATTTATTTTTAAGTAGTATATAGGTGAGCATCAATAGTAGCAAACTAACACACAATTTGGAAACATTGTGTCCAAAATTCCCACTTGAACAGAATTCTTTCACTTGAAACCATATTTAAGAAGACATTTTGAAAAATTACCCATTTTATGGAAAGTTTGGTATCTTTGTCAAAATTAGATTACATAAACCATATCAATATATAGAAAAATTCACTTATACCTAGCTTCTCTTGAAAAGTACTGCCAAAATTACAAAAATGAAGCATTGCAAATGAGAAAACTTACTTTATATCCTGTTACTTCTGACTCATTCTCCATGGCTTTAACTTGCTCCCAATTAAGTAACACTTTAGTGTCTGTGGCATTCCAAACAACATTTCCTGGTGGCTGACTGGGAGCTTGAAATGCAAAATGAGAATTAAAACAGATTGAAGTACAAGAAGTGATATTTTACACGGAGGAGATGATGGCTATTACAGGAAGCTAGTGGAAGTAGAATGGGATGCCTTTGGTAATGCTTGGTGTAATAGATGAAATCAGAAAAAAATAACAGTATATAAATTTCCTTTTTTTTAAGAAAGGTATTTCATTCATGCACCAAACCCATATGACACGTAATTTATTCATGTAACAAACCTGCACATGTACCCCTGAATCTAAAATAAAAGTTCCAAAAAAGGCATTTCAATTAATGTGTGAGATAATTCATTTTATCATACTCATCATATACTTTAGAGAATTTCACACTTATTGTGCTTATGTCTCCTTGAAAACACGTTGATAGGGGAGATAAGGAAATTCCTTTATCTACCACTAGAGGGCCGCTTGTTCCTAAACCAAGAAAGGAAGGCGGCGAGACTTATTTTGACGCATACAGAGGCTGGAAGAAATTGCCAAATGGACAGATTAAAGTTGTATGAAATGAAGTGTACATGATTTTGGAGCCAGCCTTATATGATAAGATGGGCAAAATGTGAAGCAATCAAAAATAAGAATTGCTTAGATTTATTCCCGTGGAGTAATAGCTATACACATGAAAAATTGCAAGAGAGTCTATATTTTAAAGTCTTCGTTCTTCAGGCTTAAATCAATTTTTGAGAAAAATAAGGCAAAATGCTAAAAAGTTAATGAGAATTCCATTAGGGGATTAATGAAACTCTCTGCGGTTTCTAAACTTAGATTCATAATTTAGTTCCTTTTCATGAACACTGGACTGTAAACTCATGCTAAGGGGTGAGGGTGTTGAGGGATGGCTGATAGCATTTGTCAATAGCAACACAGGGCACTGGAAAAATCAGTTTCTTGTCAATAACAACAACAAACATAATATTATTCATTCAACAACAGCATCACAATTGCCCCCAGTGTTGAAATATGTTGTATTTGTAGATTTAACCACAGAATGTGATTTGGCTAACTGAATTTGTAATGGAAAAATGATATAAAACATTGGCTATCCGGAGAAATTTCTAAACATCATTGACTCATGCCATAGGGGAAATACAGCTGAACTTACAGATAGGAAGAATTCAAATACATTTATGAGTCTAATGATACCAAACAAGATTGAATTCCCGTGGATTTCTTTTGCTTATTGGGTCTTTTAACATATTTCTATGTTGCCTTTAAAATTATGTGATGTGGGTATTCACAATGAGTTTAGGTCAGCTAAGATTGTCGAGCTGCAATGCTCTGATAATAACAACAAAAAATGATAGCAGCTGCTTAGGGTTGAAATACTAATGACCATATTCTGGTTACTCAAATAATACGAATGTACAATTTTTAGAACATTTTCCCAAAGCCAGTGATTCCCTGTGGCCTGACAGCACTATAAAAGGACAGGTTTGGTTTGATGCAGCTGAGCTATACCACAGCATGGTTTGTTCCAACAAAAGGTGTGTGTTTGGAGGTTACAGAAAGTTTGAGTAATTTTGGTTAAATCACCTATACCAACATCAGCCTTCAGGGAGAAATGACTGCAAATACAACACTGGGGTTTATCTTGTATGAGTCACAAAACAGGTGGGCTGAATGAGTTCAGCTTGAAATGAATACTTTTTGAAATGACAAAAAGAGAAAAAAAAAAACAAAAAAAGGAAAAGAAAAAAGAAATAATAGGGTTGAATTTTGTTCTTTTTGAATCATACTACTGTTTTCTAAACATCAGATAGTCATATGTATCATTTTTGTCTATTTAAAAAAATAACTTGGTTTAAGAAAAATTAAACATCTATTTTACCTTCATCTCAATAATATTCACATAATAATTAGCTTGATGTGCTAGTTACATTTTTGGGCACTCTCTAAAATGAATGAATTTAATGCCTAATATAAAAATTTTCAATTTTTTTTTCTTTTTTTTTTTTTTTTTGAGACGGAGTCTCGCTCTGTCGCCCAGGCTGGAGTGCAGTGGCGCGATCTCGGCTCACTGCAAGCTCCGCCTCCCGGGTTCACGCCATTCTCCTGCCTCAGCCTCCCGAGTAGCTGGGACTACAGGCGCCCACAACCACGCCCGGCTAATTTTTTGTGTTTTTTTTTTTAGTAGAGACGGGGTTTCACCGTGGTCTCAATCTCCTGACCTTGTGATCCGCCCGCCTTGGCCTCCCAAAGTGCTGGGATTACAGGCGTGAGCCACCGCGCCCGGCCAATTTTCAATTTTAATAATGTTCGCGAACTACCTTAAAATCAACTCTTACCACCACTGGTAAGAATAACAGTATTTGGGAAATTTTGGACCAGATAAACTTTCACCCATGTTCAAAATGGTATTATTAGTAACTAATACTTAGTACACACCTACAATGTGTTAGGCATTACAGAACATGCTTTAATATCATTTACTTAATCCTCATTATATTGCATTGTAATAAAGCCCATTTCTGTACATATGTAATCTGGACCCAAAGTTAAAATTTAAAAAGATTGTATAAACATGTTCATGACAGCATTATTCAAAAGATGGGTAGATGAACAAAATGGGGTATTTACCTATAATGAAATATTATTCAGCCTTAAAAACATAAAATTTGGACACATGTTAGTTATAACATGGATGAACCTTGTGGACATTATGCTAAGTGAAATAAGCCAGACACCCAAAGACAAATACTTTATAATTCTATTTATTTGAGATATTCAGAATAGTCAAAAATTCATAGAGATAGAAAATAAAATGCTGGTTGCCAGAGGCTGGTGGAAGGGGAAATGGAGAATTACTTAATGAGTGTAAAGTTCCAGTTCTGCAAGATGAAAAGGGTTCTAGAGATCTATTGCACAGAAATGTAAAAGACTAACACTATTGAACTCTATGTTTTAAAAAGGTTAGTACAGTAAATTTTATGTTATGTGTACTTTACTACAATGAAAGGTTTAAAAAAACTTGCTAAGATACACGACTAGTGAGAAGTATTACGTGGATTCAATCCATGTCTGTTTAAGTCCTCTGCGCCTTGAGAGGATTATGCTTCTCTGCCTAACTCTCACTGATGTTGGCCTTGGCTATGGGACTTGTGGTTCCCTGCCTGTAGACGGGCATAATTCTCCTTCTCATTGGCATCCCATAGATATAGGACTTCACCATAGGACTTCTCTCAACCAATGGAATGTGGATAAAAGGGAAATAGGCCACCCCAAGTGGCAGCTATAAAAGTTATTGAAGAGTATGGTTTGCTTTCCTCTCTTTTCTCTTTGCCATGAGATTGCCATGTCCCAGAGATTGGCTCCTCCATCATTCTGGGTTCAGGAGTGGAGAAACAATGGATCAGATCTGAATCTCACTCATGATGAACATATAGTATGAGTTGAAAAAAAAAAGTATAGTTTTAGGCCACTGAGGTTTGGGGGTTTCAGGTACCTCAGCCTGGACTAGCCTAATCTGATATAGCTATTAACCAGTAGTTTAGATAGCTCTGAAGCAACACAACGAACTTTTGTAAAGGTACGGAGTCAAGTAATGAAGTAGGAATGAGCAGGGGACAGTTGATAGTGTAACTTCTGGGACTTCTAATTTTACTTTTTGTATTTGAACCTGTGTGGAAGTGCAACCCAGAATAGGACGATTGAGTTCCAAATTTTATTGGACCTAAACTGGGAAGTAGTCTACATTTTGAAATTCTTTGGAAATCATTTGTCAACATTCATATCATACAGGTTTTTCCTGTCAACCTCTACCGTTGGCGGCATGCTAAATTAGAAAAAACCGGGAAAAAACTAATCCTAGTAAAATGATGATATATCACTAAATTTAAATCACAACACTAATTGAGAGGATACACATAATCATTTCAGTAATTTTAAGTGTTACATAATGAAATAACTTTCTCTTGAGACGTTTTTATTATTGTTGTTCCTTAAGCACCCATCATGATCCTCTGTGCACCTGATTTTCAGACTCCTCAACATCAGCCTCATAGATTTTACTTACTCTGCAGATACTTGCCTGAAAACAAGTGATTACTATCATATAACCATGATTAGATGAAGCTGGGAAGCTGGGAATATAAGACATGTCTATCCACAGGAAAAATGGCTAAATAAATTGTGGTGTTCATCACAATGGAATATCATCCATGGGCAGTTACGATACAGTATACAGGTAACCAAATACACAGCACAACCTCCACTGCATAAGAGAAACTATTCATAGAACAGAAGTCTGGAAGGAAAGACAAATGATATTAATCATGGTATTTCTGAGTGATAGGATTATGAGTGAATTTTATTTTTTCTCTATAGATTTTTTTCCCCCAAATTTTCTACAATAAATGTTTTCCTTTATATAATACAAAGTAGAGGTTGTTAAAATAAAGAATATTATTGCCTGGAGTTTTCAATGGTGATGTCTCACAGTGGTAACAGTGAAGCTGGCATTTACTTTCAAAATCCGAAATTTTAAGAACATATGTTTGCTGTGATTAATTATACAAAACTCAGTATGTTTCTCAACTCTTTTTCTTGGCCACCTGATGGTAATGAGATGACTTACATGATAAAAAGTTGTTACAACTAGTAGCTAGAAGTTACACTTTGCACTTAGACTTCACTTGAGATGATTATTAACATTCGTAACTAAGCTGCTTAAACATGTGGCATTGTGCAACAATCATGTAATCAAAAGCAAAAGTCAATTATGTGCACCCCCACAATAATAAGATACAGTTGTTTTGGAATCACTGAAAACTTTTATAAATGGATCTAATTTCATATCAAAAGAAATTGACACCATGTTTTAAAACACAAAAAAATCATCTACTTTTTAACTCATCTGAAACCCAACCTAGAATACCACGGTAGGTCTTTCTTTGATTTTTGGCTTTCAATGTCTGGGAATTTCCTTAATCAAAAGTTCTCCTTTGGATAATAAAAGTATGTGAGATTATAAACTATAAGGAGAACATTTACAATTGTCTAGAGCAGGGGTGTCCAATCTTTTGGTTTCCCTGGGCCACAATGGAAGAAGAACAATTGTTTTGGGCTGCTCATAAAATGCACTAACACTAACGATAGCTGATGAGCTTAAAAAAAAAATCGCAAAATAATCTGATAATGTTTTAAGAAAGTTTATGGATGGGTGTTGGGCTGCATTCAAAGCTGTCCTGAGCCACATGTGGCTCACTGGCTGTGGGTTGGATAATCTTGGTCTAGATGATTCACAGGCAAGTGGGGCAGATTTTCAAAAAAGTGCCAAAGCTCTTACAAAATAAAGTTCATAAGTTTTACACATTTAGTCAGAGTTTCTCCTGATTCTTTATTAGTAGAAGCTTCCTGGTTGAACACTAGTAAAGTTCAATATTATACTGTTATCTTTCTTCAGAGTTTACAAAACCAGAAATGACTTTGCTGAAGCCCATAGACAGGGGGAAAAAACCTCCTAAATCTGAGGAATGTACATTAATTGGCTTGTATTCCATCACATGTGTGATGTGTGGTGTGTCATATACAAATATGATTAGGTCACATGCACTAAATCTGAGGAATGCACATTAATAGGCTTGTGTTCCCTCATATGTGTGATTTGTGGTGTGTCATATACAAACATGATTACTTCACATGCACTGTGGGATGTCATGCACAGAAAAGCCAACAAATAGCATTCAGTCACCTGCAGGAAAATTCGCTTTTAATCTTCCCATGGCTTGAAGAGAAAGTTAGATTTGGGGGCTAGAAGGTCTTTAATATCCCCTCTATACTAACATCACAAAGAGGGAACAGGTCTGGAGAACTCTATAGGCAAGAATATGTTCCTACTATTTAGAAAGGAGGGTGGTCTAGTTTTCACTGTACTTACTATTATTAAACTTATTATTTGGTTAACATCTATTTATGGTAATGATACTGGTTCTCCATTTCTCAGATAAAAAGCTAGTTTCCATTTTTTAAAATTTATCTAAGTAAAAATAGAAGGTCAATTTTTAAGAAAAAAAATAGTAGGTATATATTAATAGAAAAGGTTGGAAACAATTGGCAAAATAGGTGGATCACATATGAAATTTGGCAAATTTTGCAATAATGTGTATCCTGAGCCAAAACCTAGACTGGACAATTATACAATTAAGTCATATATATATAAAATTTTAGAACTTCCAAATTCTGTTTGAGGTAGGAATAGTCATGTAATAAAAACCTTCTGAAATATTCAGACTCATTCTTTCAGCGCTTGCCTTATTCACATTTCCCTTTTACTTCCCCAAGACACACCTACTTGGAACAGATCATGGCAAATGGGAGGCAGGAGTAGACTGCGGCTCCGACTCGGATGGACAGAGTAACATGTGGAGGCTTGCACTGTGGAATTTTCACTCCAGAACAACTGCAGGAATAAAACAGGAAACCCAAGAGGACCCACAGACCCTCTGAAGGAGGTGGATTGCTCCTGCAAGACCCAGGAGACATCCCAAATATTGTGAGTGCTCAAACTATGGAAGTGGGAAAGGGAGGTCCTCCACCCCCAAAACACACACCCCCACTGGGGAAACTGAAGGTCTAGTTTATGGGAGAAGATTCCCACCTTACCTGGAGCTGAAAGCTGAGTCAATTTAGGAGCTGAGTGAAATACAGGGGTAGAAGAAGCAGCGGGAAAGGCCCTGTGAGTTCACGGGTCCCCAAGCAAGCCACTCCTGCCTGGCATCACGGGGATCCTTCGGGAGGGTGACCAGAGGCATGAAGAAAACACCACAACGAGAAGGAAACCTCCAGCTAAACTTTGTAACAATTTGAACTGCTTGAGAAGCCTCCTGGCTAGAACTTGGGGGAGGCAGTAAATCTGGCATGCAGACTTGACAGGTGGGGGAAGAATTAGAGCCCTTTTCTTTCCCAGCTGGGAGGTGGGTAGCCTGGGGAAACTTCTCAGCCCTGCCTGCCCACTGCCTGGAAATAGACTTGTTTGCTGTCAGTGGGGGTATGGTGGGAGTGAGACTGGCTCTTCGGATTGCGTGGGAGCTAGGTGAGGCCTGTGACTGCTGGCTTTCCTTCATTTCTCTGACAACCTGTGTGACTCCGCAGAGGCATCCATAATCCTCCTCGGTACATAACTCCATTGACCTGGGAGCCTCACCCCTATCCCCACAGCAGCTACAGCAAGACCTGCCCAAGGAGAGTCTGAGGTCAGACACACCTAGTCCTGCCCCCACCTCATGGTCCTTCCCTACCCACCCTGGTAGCTGAACACAAAGGGCATATACTCTTGGGAGGTCTAGGCCCCGGCCCACCCACTGTTCCTCACCATACTGCCACAGCTGATGCTCTCCGGAAAGCACCACCTCCCAGCAGAAGGCCAACCGGCACAAAAATAGAGCATTAAACCACCAAAGCTAAGAGCCTTACAGAGTCCATTTCACAGCCCTGCCACCTCCACTGGAACAGGTGCTAGTATCTATGGCTGAGAAACTCATAGAGAGTTTACATCACAGGACTCTGTAGAGACAACCCCCAGTATAAGCCCGAGCCTGGTAGACACGCTGGGTGACTAGACCCAGAAGAGAGATAATAATCACTACAGCTTGGCTCTCAGAAAGTCACATCCATGGGAAAAGGGGGAGAGTACTATCAAGGGAACACACCGTGGGACAAAAGAATCTGAACAACAGCCTTCAGCCCTAGACCTTCCCTCTGACAGAGGCTACCCAAATGAGAAGGAACCAGAAAAGCAACTCTAGTTATATGAAAAAACAAGGCTCTTTAACACCCCCCAAAATCACACTAGCTCAGCAGCAATGGATCCAAACAAAGAAGAAATCCCCAATTTACCAGAAAAATAATTCAGGAGGTTAGTTATTAAGTGAATAAGGGAGGCACCAGAGAAAAGTGAAGCCCAATGCAAGGAAATCCAAAAAATGATACAAGAAGTGAAGGAAGAAATACTCAATGAAATAGGGAGCATAAATACAAAAAATGAAAACTTCCAGAAACACTGGACACATGTATAGAAATGCAAAATGCTCTGGGAAGTCTCAGCAATAGGATTGAACAAGTATAAGAAAGAAATTCAGAGCTTGAAGACAAGGTCCTCAAATTAACTCAATCCAACGAGCACAAAGAAAAAAGAATAAGAAAATATGAATGTCTCCAAGAAGTCTGGGATTATGTTAAACAACCAAACTTAAGAATAATCAGCATTCCTAGGAATAGAAATCTAAAAGTTTGGAAAACATATTTGGGGGAATAATCAAGGAAAACTTCCCCAGCCTTGCAAGAGACATAGACATCCAAATACAAGAAGCAGAAACAACACCTGAAAAATTCATCACAAAAAGATCATTGCCTAGGCACATTGTCATCAGGTTATCTAAAGTTAAGAGGAAGGAAAGAATCTTAAGAGCTGTAAGATAAAAGCACCAGGTAACCTATAAATGAAAACCTATCAGATTAACAGCAGATTTCTTAGCAGAAACCCTACAAGCTAGAAGGGACTGTGGCCCAATCTTCAGCCTCCTCAAACAAAACAATGATCAGCCAATAATTTTGTATCCAGCAAAACTAAGCATCATATGAAAGAAAGATACAGTCTTTTTTAGACAAACAAATGCTGAGAGAATTCTCCACTACCAAATCGCCACTACAAGAACTGCTAAGAGGACCTCTAAATCTTGAAGCAAATCCTGGAAACACATCAAAATAGAACCTCTTTAAAGCATAAATCTCAAAGGACTATAAAAAAAATACAATTTAAAACATAAAAACCAAAACCCAAAAACCAAGGTACACAGGCAACAGATAGCACAATGAATGGAATGGTACCTCACACCTCAATACTAACATTGAATGTAAATGGCCTAAATGCTACACTTAAAAGATACAGAACTGCAGAATGGGTAAGAATTCACCAAACAAGTATCTGCTGTCTTCAAGAGACTCACCTAACACATAAGGACTCACATAAAAACTTAAAGTAGGAAAAGGTATTTCATGCAAATGGACATGAAAAGCGAGCAGGAGTAGCTACTCTTATATCAAACAAAAGAAACTTTTATGAAGCTGCAGTTAAAAAGATAAAGAGGGACATTATATAATGGTAAAAGGCCTTGTCCAACAGGAAAATATCACAATCCTAAACATATATGCACCTAACACTAGAGTTCCCAAATTTATGAAACAATTACTTATAGACCTAAGAAATGAGATAGTTAGACAATAATAGTGGGGGACTTCAATATTCCACTGACAGCACTAGATACTCATCAAGACATAAAGTTAACAAAGAAACAATGGTTTTAAACTATACCTTGGAACAAATGGACTTAACAGATATATACAGAACATTCCATCCAACAACCACAGAATACACATACTATTCAACAGTGAAGGGAGCTTTCTCCAAGATAGATCAAATGATAGACCATGAAATGAGCTTCAATAAGTTTTAAGAATTTAAGAATTGAAATTATATCAAGCACTCTCTCAGACCATAGTGGAATAAAACTGGAAATCAACTCCAAAAGGAACTTTTAAACCCATACAAATACATGAAAAGTAACCTGCTCCTGAATGATCATTGGGTCAAAAACAAAATCAAGATGGAAATTAAAAAATTCTTCAAATTGAACAACAATACAGACACAACCTATCAAAACCTCTGGGATACAGCAAAGACAGTGCTAACAGAAAAGTTCATTGCTCTAAAAACCTACATAAAAAAAGAATTAAAGAGCACAAACTGACAATCTAAGGTCACATCTGAAGGAACTAGAGAAACAAGAACAAACCCAAACCTAGCAGAAGACAGGAAATAACCAAGATCAGAGCAGAACTAAATGAAATTTAAACAACAAAAAAATACAAAAGATTAATGAAACAAAATCTGGTTCTTCAAAAAGATAAATAAAATTGATAGACCACTGGCAAGATTAACCAAGAAAAAAGAAGAGAGAAAATCCAAATAACCTCACTAAGAAATGATATGGGAGATATTACAACTGACACCACAGAAATACAAAAGATCATTCAAGACAACTAGGAACACCTTTACTCACATAAACTAGAAAACCTAGAAGAGATGGGTAAATTCCTGGAAAGATACAACCCTTTTAGCTTAAATCAGGAAGAATTAGATACCCTGAACAGACCAATAACAAGCAGCAAGACTGAAACGGTAATTAAATAATTACCAACTAAAAAAGTTCAGGAGTAGAAGGATTCACAGCAGAATTCTACCAGACAGACATTCAAAGAAGAATTGGAACCAATGCGGTTTACTCCCCTATTCAGCAAGATAGAGAGTGAACCCTCCTTAATTCATTCTATGAAGCCAGCATCACCCTAATACCAACACCAGGAAAAGACATAACCAAACAAGAAAACTACAGACCGATATCCCTGATGAACATAGATGCTAAAATCCTTAACAAAATACTAGCTAACTGAATCCAACAACATAACAAAAAGATAACCCACCATGATCAAGGAGGTTTCACACCAGGGATGCAGGGATGTTTTAAAATACACAAGTCAATAAATGTGATACACCACATAAACAGAAATAAAAACAAAAATCACATGATCATCTCAATAGATACAGAAAAAGCATTCAACAAAATCCAGCATCCCTTTATGATTACAACTCTCAGCAAAATCAGCATACAAGGGACATATGTCAATGTAATAAAAGCCATCTATGACAAACCCACAGCCAAATTATACTGAATAGGGAAAAGTTGAAAGTATTCCCTCTGAGACCTAGAAGAAGATAAGGATGCCTACTCTCACCACTCCTCTTCAGCTTAGTACTGGAAGTCCTAGCCAGAGCAATCAGAGAAGAAAAAGAAATAAAGGGCATCCAAATCAGTAAAGAGGAAGTCAAATCATCACTGTTTGCTGATGATATGATTGTTTACCTCAAAAACCCTAAAGAATCCTCCAGAAAACTCCTAGAACTGATAAAATAATTCAGCAAAGTTTCCAGATACAAGAATAAGGTACACAAATCAGTAGTTCTTTTATACACCAACAGCGACCAAGCAGAGAATCAAATCAAGAACTCAACCCCTTTTACAATAGTTGCCAAAAAAAAAAAAAAACCCACTTACGAATATACCTAACCAGGAGATGAAAGATCTCTACAAGGAAAACTACGAAACACTGCTGCAAGAAATCATAGAAGACACAAACAAATGGAAACACATCCCATGCTCATGGATGGGTAGAATATTGTGAAAATGATCATACTGCTAAAAACAATCTACAAATTCAACACAATTCCCATCAAAATACCACCATATTCTTCACCGGATTATAAAAAACAATGCTAAAATTCATATAGAATCAAAAAAGAGCCCACAAGCAAGACTAAGCAAAAAGAACAAATCTAGAGGCATCACATTACCTGATTTCAAATTATACTATAAGGCCATAGTCACCAAAACAGCATGGTACTGGTACAAAAATAGGCACATAGAACAATGGAGCAGAATAGACAACCCAGAAGTAAACCCAAATACTTACAGCCAACTAATCTTTGACAAAGGAAACAAAAACATAAAGTGGGGAAAGGACCCCCTTTTCCACAAATGGTGCTGATATAATTGGCTAGCCACATGTAGGAGAATGAAACTGGATCCTTATCTCTCACCTTATACAAAAATCAACTCAAGATGGATTAAGAACTTAAATCTAATACCTGAAACTACAAACATTCTAGAAGATAACATTGGAAAAAACGTTCTAGACATTAGCTTAGGCAAGAATTTCATGACCAAGAATCCAAAAGCAAATGCAATAAAAACAAAGATAAATAGCTGGAACTTAATTAAACTAAAGAGCTTTTGTACGGCAAAAGCAACAGTCAGCAGAGTAAACAGAAAACCTAAAGAGTAGGAGAAAATCTTCACAATTTATTCATCTGACAAAGGACTGATATCCAGAATCTACAATGAACTCAAATCAGCAGGAAAAAAACAAAAAATCCCACACAAAAGTGGGTGAAGAACATGAACAGACAATTCTCTAAAAAAAACAGACAAATGGCCAACAAACATATGAAAAAATGGTCAACACCACTAATGACGGGGAATGCAAATCAAAACCACAACGCAATATCACCTTACTCCTGCAAGAATGGCCATCAATAAAAAATAAAAAAAACAGCGCATGTTGGTGTAGATGCGGTGCTCAGGGAACACTTCTACACTGCTGGTGGAAATGCAAACTAGTACAACCACCATGGAAAACAGCATGGAGAAAAACAGTGTGGAGATTCCTTAATGAATAAAAGTAGAACTACTATTTGATCCAGAAATCCCACTACTGGGTATCTACCCAGAGGGAAAAAAGTCATTATACGAAAAAGATACTTGCACATGCATGTTTATAGCAGCACAATTCACACTTGTAAAATTGTGGAATCAACCCAAATGTCCATCAATCAATGAGTGGATAAAGAAACTGATATATCTCATATATATATATGTGTGTGTCATATATATGTCATATATATGGAATATATATGTCATATATGTCATATATATGGAATATATATATATGGAATATATATGACATATATATATCCATCATATATATATATGGAATATTACTCAGCTATAAAAAGGAATGAATTAACAGCATTCACAGTGACCTGGATGAGACTGTAGACTATCATTCTAAATGAAGTAACTCAGGAATGGAAAACCAAACATCATATGTTCTCACTGATATGTGGTAGCTAAGCTATGAGGATGCAAAGGCATAAGAATGATACAATGGACTTTTGGGACTTGGGGGGAAGGTTGGGAGGGTGGCAAGGGACAGAATACTACAAATAGGGTGCCGTGTATACTGACTGGGTGATGGGTGTACCAAAATCTCACAAATCACCACTAAAAAACTCATATAACCAAAATCCACCTGTACCCCACTAACCTATGGAAAAATAATAATAAAATAAAAGTCACAACAATTGAACTCATGGACATAGAGAGTAGAAGGATGATTACCAGGGGCTGGGAAGGGTAGTGAGGGGTTTGGGGTGAGGGGAATAAGTGGAGATTAATGGGGACAAAAAATAGAATGAATAAGACCTACTATTTGATAGCATAACAGGGTGACTATAGTCAATAATAACTGTACATTTTTCTAGAACTTAAAGAGTGTAATTATATTGTTTGCTATTCAACAGCTAAATGTTTGAGGGGATGGATACTCCATTCTTCCTGATGTGCTTATTTCACATTGCATATCTGTATCAAAAGATCTCATGTAGTTCATAAATATACACACCTACAATGTACCCACAAAAATTAAAATACAAATTAAAAAAAGTTGAATTAAAAAAAAAAAGGCACACCTACTTGATTTCCTTAAATTCAGGTAACTGATTTTGGCTCCACTTTCATGAATGAGCATTTCATTTGGAAAAGCAAAGACTCAAATGCAAAAGTGACTGCATCGTTTGGCATTCTTCTATTTCCCTAAATAGACTCACACATATAATAATTAGCAAAGGCATAAAAATATAGAATCCCCTTATTCCAGGGGAGTCTGGGCGTGTGTTCCAGGTTAGGCTGGTCCAGTTTTTCTCACAACTGGAAACAACAATTGGTTGTTTACCCAAGATGAATCAATGAGAAGCCTACTTAGCTCTGGGTAGAATAATCAGAAAGAAGCTGCCCACCTTTCCCAGTGTGATTGGCCGAGAGACAACAGTCCTCTTGAGGTGCTGTTGGCAATCTTTCTACCACGAAGAGAGAACTTTGGTTAGAGTGATGCTGCCATAGAGCAGAGACAGTGATGGAAAGAGTCACTGTTCAACAAATACTTATTGGGCACTGACTACTGACTATGATTACTTAAACACTGGAGCAGAGCTCTGGCAACAGGGCAATGATCAAACCAGGCCATAGCTCTCTTCTGAAGGTGCTGACACTCTGGCTAAGGCAGGACACAACGATGTCCTGGGGACACAATGATGAAGTGAGTAGCCATGAGATAGAGTACATGTGGTGGCTCTGAGGCTAGGCACAAGGATAAAGCAGGGAAGGAGACGAGGGTATGCATCAGGAAAGGTGGAGTTGCAGTCAGGTGGCACCCAGGTGATATGAGTGACGACCTGGAAGAGACGGGGGAGTGCATTATGGGGGTATCTGTAGGAAGAGCTTTTGAGATACGGGAGACAGTACATGCAGAGGTCCTAAAGTAAAGTGGAATGAGCAAGGTGGAAAAGAATAGGAAATGAGTCAGCAGAGATTGGGGAGTGGACTGTATAAGCCCTCGTTGGACATTTTAAGGATTTAGCATTTACCTGACGTGGGATGGGAAGTGACAAAAAGGTCATGAACAGGGAAGTGACATTATCAGGATGTCAAGGCAAAGGCAGAAACAGGATGAACAGTAAGAAGCCATTGCTCTGATCTACAAGAGAGAGTTGGAGGCAGCTTACCCTGGTGTGGCAGCAGCGTAAGATGTGGTATATTCCATTTTTTATTTTTATTATTTTTTTTGAGACAGGGTTTTACTCTGTTGCCCACACTGAAGTGCAGTGGCACAATTATGGTTCACTGCAGCTCTGATGGATCTCCTAGGCTCAAGCAATCCTCCCACCTCAGCCTCCCGAGTAGCTGGGAGTACAGGCACACACCACCACACCCGGTTAATTTTCTTATATTTTTCTCTGTCTCAGTATAGTGAGACAGTGTTATTCTGTTGCCCAGGCTGGTCTTGAACTCCTGGGCTCAAGCAATCATACCACTTTGGCCTCCCAAAGTGTTGGGATTACAAGAGTGAGCCCCCGTGCCTGGCCAGAAGTGGTAAATTCTTGATAAATGTAGAAGTAAGATTCTGGATCTAGTGTAGGGTATGAGAGAAAATGACTCGAGGGTGACTCTAAGATTTTTGGCTTGAGAAACTGAAACATTGGAGTGGAATTTATGGAAATGGGACTATCACAGAAGAGAGAGGATTTAAATGGGTTGGAAGGAGAACCAACAATTCAGTTTTATTAAATTTGAGATCTTATTACATGATTCTGGTGGAAGTTGTTTGAGTGTCTGGATTCATTCATACTGAATGTCAGAATTACCACTTGACTTGTTTGATTATACAAAGCAGAATATTCATCCTACAGATTATCTCTTGCAAACTCTGAACATAAAATTCTCAATGTTTCTTTTTAGAAACTAATGCAACTTATCATTTTTAAGCCATCTGCAGATTTTCTTCATCAGTCCCTTGAGATGAAAGATGCTGTTAAGAGTTTGCTCTCTTTCAGTGGTAAGTGACAGAAACCCATCTTAGATTACTTAAAGAGACTAATTAGTGTTTAACTTAAAAATGCTTTTAAAAAACTCAAGTATTTGGATATCAAAAAATTAAATGTTTAATGGAAGCTACAGTACTTGAGAATCCTTGTGTTATTTTACATTAATCAGAAATATCATCTAAAAACTGTACTGATTTAAAGCCTCGCATACACAATTCCATAATGATGAGTACATGAAACTTGCACATTTTAAGTGAGATGGTAAAGAACTGTAGCGTGTCTTGAATTCGCAATGTGCAGTCAAGAGGAAGTACATTTGATTAATAATAGTACTTGAGGTTTGGCTTGCTTCTTTAGGTTTCATTCATCTATTCAACATTTAATACGCTGCTCCCATGTGCTGGGTTTGTGCTGGGCACAGTGGCTGGGTAAATAAGACACAGAAGGACTCTTTCCCCGTAAAGTTTAGAATCCATAGATGAAGAGAGATAGCAAGCAGGTAATCAAAAATGTTATTTTTGCTCTTTATGCCAAGGCAGATGAGTAAATCTCTTCATAGTGATAATCACAAGAGCCTTATCAAAATTTTAAATAGGATTTGTACTTCAACCATGTCAAAGCTCAGGAAGACTATTTAGAGCTACCAGTAACAATACTATTAATGGCTCTAAGAGATTCTGTTTTACTTGTAATTTTGGTACATATTTAAAAATTATTAACATAAAATGTAAAAATTAACATACGTTCTTTATATGCCATTTTAAGATGATTGGGGATTTTAATGATCTATGTGAATTTCCCACCCAACGTGGGAAATTGCCCTTAATAACATCTGCAGATCAACCTAAAGACTCCAGTTGAATTGTGGTAACAGCAGAGCATTGTTTTTGAGAGATTTCATTCAGTTGCTGGAATTCCCATCAAACTAAAGCTCCATGAGCAGAGAAGCCATGACAACCTGTGATCATCTTACCCATATCCTAAGCACAGAGCAAAATCACAATAAATAAAGGTATTAAACGAGTGATGAAATTCTAACAATATGGCTGAAAGAGAGGATACCATAGTGGTTAAGACTATGGATTTGGATGCCCATCCTGTTACTTACTCTGCAATCTCAGTACAGTTATATAACCTCCATATGCCTCAGCTTCCTCCTCTCTAAAGTAAGCATACTAATACCTTCAAGTCATGATATTGCTGTGGGAATTAAGAATCAATACATGAAAATTACTTAGAACCATCACTGGAAATTGCTCAGTAAGTTTCAACCATAATTATCAGCATCACTGTTATGTGCAAATTTCTACTTTGGATTGGGCATTTATATGCCATCTCTAAATTATAAAGGGATTTTGCTTCTTTTAAAAATTTTCATTCATTCATTGTACATTATCGTGACATTTCTATTGATTTCTAATCAGTCTCTTCCTTCTGTCTTACTAATCCACTAAGTTCTTCACTGATTCTACCATGGTGTTACACTGTCTTTTACAATCATAATTTCCTAGCAAGTAATCACATCAATTATTAAGTCAGAGAAAAGAGCCAGATAAACTTGTTTGCATATATTTTTGCAATCAGAATTTTTGATTGATGCTGTATTTGGAATATATAAATAATGATGTATATTTAGATTATATTAATTCAGCAGGAATTGTTGAGAAAACCAAACATATTTAGTAAAGAGTTGTAAATACAGAATTTTTTGTTTCTTTATTTCCAAACCCATGTGCTCTTTGGTCTAAGAGCAACCAAGTGGTATGACAAACAGGTAGATTAGACCTCCTCTAATAATCAGATAAGGATCATGTTAAATGTTACATTAGTCGGTTGCTTACAAATGGGTCTTGCTACAGAAATTCAAACGGTTTGTCGCTAAACTTGTGTTCTGCAATGGTCACTGTACTAGCCAATTGTTAGCCACACTCTTTTTTCTATAGCTAATACAAAGAAGATAAACATACAAACTTCTCTAATCAAATTTACACTGGTTAATTAACATCTAAAGTAGTAGAATTATGTCTTACATTACTTTAAGTTAGCCTAAAAATGCTAGTCAATCATATTCAATTTTATATTATTGGAGTTCTTTGCAATTGTAGACAAAAAATGTATGTTTTCAAAAAAATGATATATGGAAACAGAAATGCATCAATGAAATTAGCAACCAAGCATAAAAATTGTCTCATTCTTACATAAAGTTAGTTAAGCAAACATTTTTATTCAATTAAGAAATTTGAAAATAAATTAAGAAAACAATTTTCTGCAAGTAAAAGTATGGTATCACTGCGCATAAGTCACCTAATCCCTTCAAACCATACTTCTATCACCTTTAAAATAGAGATAATAATGGCACCGACCTCTTGGGAGTAGTTATGAGGATTAAATGTGGGAATGAGCATAAATTACTTGGGACACAATGTTTTCAATCACTATTAGCTATGATGAGGGCAATGACAACAGCAACTCAAACATTTGCATTGTGAGTAAGCACCAATAAAACAATAAAACACAATGCTGAAATGTATACTATGCTATTAGATTAACTGAAATACGTGTGGAACATTCCCAAATTGTAAATCACTGACTTTCTTGTAGACTAATATAATTGTAACTCATGATTGCAGCTGGCAAATTTACCTGTGAATACACAGCTAACAAAAACTCAGTTTTGAAGGCAACACTGACAACTCTGCTTAGATTTGTCAGAGTATCAACACATTCACAGGACCATCATCTTCTGCTGATAACCATTTAATGTACATTGCCATTTTTGAATGATGTAGAAAAGAAAGGTAAAGAAGGAAAAATCACTCCTGATTCTTCGGCATTAATTTTAACTTATTCATGCTTATCAGAAATCCTCAAACTTTGGGAAACTAAAAATACGTGAATGTAAACCCAACTAAGCTTACCATATTTTAAAAGAAAAGGGGATAGATTTAACCTAACACCCCACATTAAGATTTTTTTCAAAAGGTGCATATTCATTTTCACAGGGAGTCTCTACCTAAAGATTTAAGGATATCATGAAGACAAGGGTATGTGTGGCTCTGAGTTTTAAGGTTTTGGAGTTAGGCTTTTTTTTTTTTTTTTTTTTTTTTTTTTTGAGACAGAGTCTCGCTCTGTCTCCCGGGCTGGAGTGCAGTGGCCGGATCTCAGCTCACTGCAAGCTCCGCCTCCCGGGTTCACGCCATTCTCCTGCCTCAGCCTGCCGAGTAGCTGGGACTGCAGGTGCCCGCCACCTCGCCCGCCTAGTTTTTTGTATTTTGTAGTAGAGACGGGGTTTCACCGTGTTAGCCAGGATGGTCTCGATCTCCTGACCTCGTGATCCGCCCGTCTCGGCCTCCCAAAGTGCTGGGATTACACAGGCTTGAGCCACCGCGCCCGGCCGGAGTTAGGTTTATATAATCTAGTGAGATTAATGACGTGGGTTGTCCATTTCAAATAATATAGAAGGCTATCATTTTTATTGCAAACTGTTTTCCTTACCATTTAAATGAATCAGAATATACTTACGCGTTTTCTTGGTGGTTGCATTAACTGTGGCACTAAAGGGCCCAGCGCCGGCGCTGTTGTAAGCCCTGACAGCTGTGTAATAGGCCAGGTTGCTCTTCAGGCCCCGTAGTCTGGCTGATGTCTCATTTCCTGCCACTTTCACTTTACTGGATGATTCCTCCTTTCCACCACCATTCCAGTACCGCACCTGGTGGGCAGAAGACACCGAACATGTGAAGGCATAAACAAATTCTGCCCTTTCCATTAAGTGATTTTCATTAAAATGGGCACTGATTTATTTCCTGATTTATTCAACAAATATTTACTGAAGACCTACTATGTGCTAGGTGCTGCATTAGGCTGTGTGTCACAACAGAGAAAAGGGACTCTAGGAGGAGAAAAATAATGAACAAATAAATATATGAACCAGATAAATTCAAACACAACAAGGGCTGAGCAAGCCAGACTATGAGATTGTAAGTGGGAGAATGAAAGGGAAATGTAGGAAGGAGGGAGGCATATATATAAATACGTGTGTGTGTGTATATATGTATGTGTATATATGTGTGTATATATAATTAAATATAGGAACAAAGTGTTATTAATATTGCCAATTTTCTGTATTACTATGTTCTATAAAATTTTGTTCAAAAATGTTTATATAAGGCCAGATCATTTTTTAAAAATGTGGAAACGTTAAGAAAGAAATACAAAAGATGCCCCACTTTCCTTCTCAGTTGTGTTTTGGATTTAAATAGTCAAAGTACTACAACTGAAAGAACAGACTAACTTTATGCTAATTTGGATTTGATAGGCACAACTACAGTACAGGGATGGAGAAGAAAAAGCATCTAGGCTGAAGGAACAAAATTTGGAAATGTAATTGTTCAGAAAAGAGTGAATGTAAGATTGAAAGATTGACAGAACATGAAGGTAGCATCTACGAAAGATAAGCAGAGACAAATACTACAAAGCATACGGGGAACCCTGCAGCAAGAAAATGACAGCAGACCCAACCAGCGGAAGACGAGCTGGAATACGCTGATCTGAAACAAAGTTTAAAATAACTCTGTTTAAAATATCTAGATTTATTAAAGAAGAAACTGAATCTACCATGCAATGACAGAAGATGTAAAAAATAAATCAGATTTGAAAAATAACATGCAGGGCTCTTAGACCTAAAAAACTACAATTATTTAAAAAATAAAATCAGTGATAGAATTAAGCTGAAGACTTATGGTGGAAAAGGGAATTAATTAACCCAGAACAGAGCCCGTATAAAGAAACAAAAATTACAAAAGCAAACTTAAAAGACACTGAGGGTACAATGAAAAGTTCTAACTGGAGTTTCAGAAGGAGAGACTGCGGAAAAAGCAATAGTCAAAGGCAAAAAGGCTGAGAATTTTCCAGAACTGAATAAACGCAGCAATTTTCCTATTGCAAATTCACTCTGAGTTTAGAGTAGGAAAAATAAAAAGCAAATCCACTCCAGGGGAGGGGGTTTGTTAATACTGAATTGTGGTTCTCAATCATTTTTCCTTGCTAGACACCTGAGAGATAAAGGCTATCTTCTTGAGCAGTCGTGGGTGACTATGCCTTGGTTTGCCAGTGAGGATGTGCACCTGGGACAGAAATTAACTGCATTTCCTCACTCAGCAGACAGCAGGAGGGAAAGGATGTGAAGGTGGATTCACACACCTGAGGCAGGGGCTTGTCTGTCTTGGTTATCACCATAGCTTTACTGCTCGCAGCAAAGTCTGTACCTACTAACCATTAACTGCTGTTGAATTGTTGAATGGCCTGAACATAGTTTAAAAATGCCTCCCTCCTTCCTACATCAGAGATTCACCAGGCTATGTATTCAATTATCAATATTGTATTCATCTAGGAAACATCAAAACTCCAATTTATTGAGGAGGCAATACAATTTTTTGCCTTCAGAATCATAAAACCATTTCACAAACCAATATATTTTTATCTGGGTAAGTAAACAGAAACACAATTGAGAAATATCAGAATTAAAAATATCTCTATTACTTCCAGTAATTTGTTTTTTCCAAAAAAATATGTTCCTATTGTGAAGAGTCCTTAATACCACTGCATCAGAGATTTCACTTAATTTAAATTTAAAAATGAAATGCAGCTTATAAAAATAATATATTAAAATGGCATTTTTTCAGCCATTAAAGAATAGCTATTGAATCAGAAATACTCTTAATAGACAAAAAGAATTATATTCATACTTATAGATTTTCAGAGACAAATATTTTAATTTAGCAGTTAGACCAGACACATTTAAATAAATAGAAAGCAGGTAAAAATGCATTAAATGTCTTTTAGGAAGACAACTCCAGATCTGTCTTCCACTCTTCTTCACTCTGCTGTCAGTCCCCAGGAGAGCTGACTGGTATGAACTATTGTCCGTCTGGCTCCCTTGCCCTGTGGCTTCTCACTTGGTGTAAGTAATAGGATGCTGGTGATGGGAGGATGGAAGGAAAGAGAGGCTGGGATATTTATTCCCCCAGTGTTGAGCCACCATTTGGTACAGAATATCTTTGCCTAATAAAGAATACAGCACCATTTAGGCAACCTTCACTCACAAAAGGCTACTGCTACTGCTCTCTCCAGTTAAACCAACCCTTTGACCCTCTTCAAAAGTCTGTATTATACACACTTGAATGCATTTGTGCCTGTCATATTTATTTCAGTATGCCTCAATTGTCTGTATCCTATTTTTCCATATGCATTTGACTTGTGCTAGAGTGAATTCTTTGCCCGATTTCAGAGAATTAGACCTAATGCATATGTCTTTTTTTTCCAGGGAGATTTTCATAGTCTCAAAAAAAGTACTCACATATTTGACATATTTTTTCTTTTCTTTTCTTTTTTTTTTTGAGACAGCATCTCACTGTGTTGCCCAGGCTGGAGTACAATGGCACGATCTCGGCTCACTGCAACCTCCACCTCCCGGGTTCAAGCAATTCTCCTGCCTCAGTCTTCTGAGTAGCAGGGATTACAGGTGACAGCCACCATGCCGGACTAATTTTTGTATTTTTAGTAGAGACAGGGTCTCACCACGTTGGCCATCCTGGACTCGAATTCCTGACCTAAGGTGATCCACCCTCCTTGGCCTCCCAAAGTGCTGCGATTACAGGTGTGAGCCACCATGCCTGGCCTACATCTTTTTTCATTCTAATTGAAATATTAGGAACATATTCTGTACAGCTGTTTGGAACAGGAGGCTGGAAGAAGGCATCAATGAAGTTTAAGTTTGGCATTCTATTATGGCACATTACTTACGTTCCTCTGCCAAACTTAAAAAAAAATTGATTCCTCCAAAATATGCTAATCTGTATCATTTCACAAGTGTAGACTTGTTTTAATCATCTATCAAGGTCATTCTCCCAAATGTGGTTCTTTCAAAACAGAGAAGGACTTTAAAGAAACGGACTGTAGATACTGCACTAGAACGTGGGAGCTTTCATTCCTCAGGCACCCAGGATCCATGAACTTAAAGGTTTCTGCCTCTCTTCATCATGTCTGTATCTCTTGTTCCTACCCAAAAGGGCACCAGAAAAGATCTGAGCCTGAGTGCAACGGCTTAGCTGATGAAATAAATTGGAGCCCAGGGAAATGAGCTTCTCAACTACTGCTTGGTCAAATCAGAAAGAAAATTAGTCGAGATGCTAATGATGATGTGTGCTCAGCATGCCACATGGCACATGATCAACCCTCACTGAGATGAGAGAAAGGCAGGAGCTATTAACAATTTTAAAGCCAAACTGGAGAAACTGCAACCCAGAAAGTTAGCCACACGACTGATAATTAAATACTCTGCCAAGTCCTTCTCCCCCCACCCAAGGTTAATTTTTAAATCATTACTGAAACTAAGAAAAGACATATTTTTATCTTGGCATAATTACATAAATTATTTTGTAAGATTTTCCCAATTAGTACTTCTTTCAGCTTGTTTCCTTTTTCTTTATACTTACCAAGCATTTGGGAAAGAAATGTTTAATCGTTGTTTCCTTTCAATACTGTATTCATGCTACATTTGGACATTCTATTTGCTACTCTTTACAAACAGGCAAGCGGCAATGCATTTCAACCTGTAATTAATTTCAAGAAAGTCCCATTTTCCCATAGCTCTTCTCATCTTTCTGTGTCCCACTTTGACGGCAATATCAGCATGCATTAGAAATGGTGGCCACTGGGTCCCACCCTGGGATTGTGCTACATTACTATATATTACTTCACTGGTTTCTTTTTTTTTTTTTCTTCAGTACAATCTCATCCCAAAGCCCAATATTCAAAACAGAGAAAAGTGAAAGCCCTGAGTCTCTTTGGGCCATTTTGACAATAGCTGCTTTATCTCATTTAATTTGCAAACAATGCTGTGAGTTATTATTATCTCTATTTTAACTGAGCCTTGGAGAGCTCGAACAACTTGCTCAAGGACATACAGCAACAGGGTAGCAGAGCCCAAACTGCAGTTATTCCATCAACATATATTTTTTGCATGCCTCCTGCATGTCAGATACTACTCCAGGCACTTGGGGATAGATCAACGAAGAAAAAGGCTGAGTTAACGTCTCCCTTGTAGAGTTTATATTCAACCTAGCAGATCTGAACACAGGTTTGTCTAATTCTAAAGTGGTGTGGACTTAACTAGACACTGTGATGGTTCTATGAGGATTTTTAAATTTTCTGTCTTTCAGTGAAACTCTCTTTCTTGGTGTGACCAATAATGGTGTGATTCTACTTTCTTATAAAATATCCCTATCTGGATGACTTCTTATTGACCTAAATTTATATACAGTTACGTGTTACAATGACAGGGATATGTTCTGAGAAATGTATTATTAGATGGTTGTTGCATTGTATGAACATCGTAGAGTGCAATTATGCAAACCTGCATGGTATAACCTACTACACAGCTATGTTAGATGGTGTAGCGTAGTGCTCCTGGGCTACAAACCTGTACAGCATGTTGCTGTAGTGAATACTGTAGGCAATGTAACACAATGGTACATTTTTGTATATTCAAACATACATAAACATAGGAAAGGTAAAGCAAAATTGTGGTATTATAATCTTAGCGGACCACTGTTGTATATGTGGTCTGTCCTAAACTGAAATATCATGATGCAGTGCATGACTATATTAAACAATCAACATCTACCTTCCCCTAAGCTGTTCAACAACCACCAGTGACTGCTAGCACTCTGTTCTGCTTGGAATCCCACAAGCCATTCATGTATATTCTTCCATTTATTTTTCTTAACTATTTTACAAGTTACAACCAGGTCAAGAATTATGATCCTGTCATGATTTCCAAAAAGGACAACACTGTTCACGGTGAGTGTGCATGTCGGTCTCCCATCTGAGGAGTGCCATATGTGTTCATTTATTTTCTTTTCTGTTTGTTTGTTTTTTGAGATGGAGTCTTGCTCTGTCACCCAGGCTGGAGTGCAGTGGCGTGATCTTGGCTCACCGCAAGCTCTGCCTCCTGGGTTCACGCCATTCTCCTGCCCCGGCCTCCCGAGTAGCTGGGACTACAGGCACCCGCCACCACGCCCAGCTAATTTTTTGTATTTTTATTTATTTATTTAATTATTTTTAAAAAACATTTTAAGTTCTAGCATACATGTGCACAACATGCAGGTTTGCTACATATGTATACGTGTGCCATGTTGGTGTGCTGCACCCATTAACTCATCTTTTACATTAGGTATATCTCCTAATGCTATCTTCCCCCCCTTCCCCCACCGCATGACAGGCCCCAGTGTGTGATGTTCCCCACCCTGTGTTTCCAAGTGATCTCATTGTTCAATTCCCACCTACGAGTGAGAACATACAGTGTTTGGTTTTCTATCCTTGCGATAGTTTGCTCAGAATGATGGTTTCCAGCTGCATCCATGTCCCTACAAAGGACACGAACTCATCCTTTTTTTATGGCTGCATAGTATTCCATGGTTTATATGTGCCACATTTTCTTAATCCAGTCTATCATTGATGGACATTTGGGTTGGTTACAAGTCTTTGCTATTGTGAATAGTGCCTCAATAAACATACGTGTGCATGTGTCTTTACAGCAGCATGATTTATAATCCTTTGGGTATATACCCAGTAATGGGATGGCTGGGTCAAATGGTATTTCTAGGTCTAGGTTCTTGAGGAATCGCCACACTGTCTTCCACAATGATTTAACTAGTTTACAGTCCCACCAACAGTGTAAAAGTGTTCCTCTCTACTAAAATTTTTTTTGCATTTTTAGTAGAGACAGGGTTTCACCATGTTAGCCAGGATGGTCTTGATTTCCTGACCTTGTGATCCACTCACCTTGGCCCCCAAAGTGCTGGGATTACAGTCGTGAGCCACTGCGCCCAGCTGTGTTATTTTCTTTAAATAAATTTGATCAAACATTGAATCCCATATCCTGCTCAGCTAATGGGAGATTCAGGCATAGTCATTCCTGGGCCTCCCTTCCCAAAGCCCCCAAGATCACTTATTTTTGTGTTTGATTTGAGCCCTTTACTTCTAGCAGCTGGAGGCCGTGTTTGGTGAGTGAGTAATCACTGCTGAGTGTGGGAAACACAGTTGTTCAATCTTGCCATCAACCTGGGCACTGCCTTAGAAAGATGTAGGCCCCAGGAGGCTTTGTAAGCTTCAGACATTTATTTCTGCCAATGCCATTGGAAATTTCTCTTGTATGTTTTCCTCAGTTGCAGTTTCTCTCCTATGACCCTCCAAGAAACATGGAACAATCTCCCTAATGGCCTGAACTTTTGAAACAAAGCTAGGAAGGGAAGTGTCTTGCAGGCAACTCCTTTTGATAGCTTTTGGCATAATCCCTTGAGTTAAGGGGGCTTACTGTCAATTATTTGCTACAGAATATTTACTGGGGAGAAATAGATACATTAATATCTCAAAAATTCTTCTGAGGAATGTCTCACACCTACTGACTGTTTATTATGATGAGCCAGAAATTGGTCAGGTGTAGTGGCTCATGTCTGTAATCCCAGTACTTTGGGAGGCCAAGGCAGGCAGATCACCTGAGGTCAAGAGTTCAAGACTAGCCTGACCAACATGGAGAAACCCCATCTCTGCTAAAAAATACAAAAATCAGCTGGGTGTGGTGGTGCGCGCCTGTAATCCCAGCTACTCGAGAGGCTGAGGCAGGAGAATCACTTGAACCCAGGAGGCGGAGGTTGCGGTAAGCTGAGATCGCGCCACTGCACTCCAGCCCGGGCAACAAGAGGGAAACTCCGTCTCAAAAATAGATAGATAGATAAAGAAATAAAGAGCCAGAAATTATGAGAACCTCATTACATACCTAATCTTATCCAATCCTGCCAATATCCTAATGAATTAGGCCTATTATTGTCCCCATTCTACAGGTGAGGAAAATGAGGCTCACAGAGTTTATGTAATTTTCCCAACACAGCTGGCAAGTGGTAGAATTGGTATTTGCTATGGACTGGCCTCAGAGTCACACTTCTTTACAGCTGTGCTCCTTCCATCCCATATACCTTTACCTCCATTGCCAATGTCACTGCCAGTTCTCTAATCACGAGGGAGCTACTGTTGGCTCCCCATCATCTTTCATTGCTTACATCCATTGCCATGGAATTAAAGAAATCTTCCATCCAGCTATTCTTGGCTTCCTTTAAGATGCACATTAAGTTGTTCTCCTGTATTTATGTGGTGTTTTACTTCTTCATACTCTCTCTTCCTTAAGTCTGGACTATTCTGTCTCTGATCAGGCTTCTCTGTGTCAAGACCAGTGTTTAGTACATTTAAGTGTGCAGGAAGATGTTTCTTTACAGATAGTTACTAAAAATATACACTAACAAGACCTAGTCCTAAACGTTTGGATTGAGTGGGTCCTGTGGGAGCTCAATTTTAACAACACCTTCAGGTAATTCTGCTGTAGGGGTTTCATAGTCCACACTCTGAGCATCATTGCTCTATTCCCTATCCTTTCTTTTCTTAATTTGCTAATATTAATTCAAGTCAATGCTTGTTTGGTTGCAAGGAACAGAAACTCTCTCAAGGCAGTTCAAATATAAAGAGAATCTATTAAAAAGAAGGGCAAGGTAACATGATGAAAAAGAATAAAGCCAAGTCATTTGAGAACTGAATGACTGTCAAAGAGCTATTTTATTCTGGCTGCCTCCACTTTTTTTGAGATAGAATCTCAGTTTGCCATCCAGGCTACAGTGCAGTGGCAGGATAACGGCTCACTGAAGCCTCGACCTCCTGGGCTCAAGCAATTCTCCCATCTCAGCCTCCCAAGTAGCTAGGACTACAGGCATGTGTCACCATGCCTAGTTAATTTTTGTATATTTTATTGATATGGGGTCTCACTAAGTTGTCCAGGATGGTCTTGAAATCCTAGGCTCAAGCAATCCTTCTACATTTGCCTCCCAAAGTATTGGGATTACTGGTGCAAGCCACCACACCTGGCTTATTCTGCCCTCTTGCAGGTTCCATGAGCCCCTGTCTCCTTCATTCTTTAGGGTTGCATGGAAGTGTATTTCATCTCTGCAGATTAGCTTTGTCCTGCATGTCCATGGCCTTAGTTTGAGAAGTCTGAACTGAGCCCCAAATGTGACACACTACTGCATTACACTCACTAATTATAATCTGTATATTTCTTATTTAAATATCTCAAACAAGAATCTGACTTGCTAGGCTTCACAGTCCACAGAGCATTTACATTTGATCGAGAGATCACCCTGGAGCTCTCATTTGAAGGTGTGTTGGCAAGTGGAGGGGTACGTGGCCCTGTGATGCAAACCTGCCCATGTAAGCCTGCCACTGAATCAGGAGTTACACACTTCCTCAGGGAAGCCTGGAGGGAAGCTTCATAAGAAGACAGCTGTGGGTGGGATGAAATCACAACTATGAATCCCACAATGCCATTGTTGGCAAAATCTTCTTTGCATTTTATTTATCTTGCCAGTTCTTGGCTCTACTGCTCCCAGTTTCCTCTAACTGCTCACTACTAAATAGGCGACCCAGTTCAAATGGTTCTTCTTAGCCTTTAAAGCCACCTGTGACCTGGTCCTCCCGTGCCTATCTGAAGTCACCTTTTCAAACAGGAACCTTTGGCAGGTAGGCCTCTACTCTGCTTTTCCGTCATGCCATGCCTAATCCAGAATGTTTTCCACTCCTTCCACCTTTACTTACTTTCCCTTGAAAGTCCTGTTAAGCCTTACCACCCTTATAAAGACTTTCAATATGTCCCATCCTTCTTGACAACGCAAACATTTCCTGTTTGAGTGACCTAGTCAGACCTTCATTATATTTGGTCTTACATTATCCTCTCTTTCAGATGTTTCATCCTATTTCACTAAACAGAGAGGTCTTTGAAGGCTCAAAGTATCTTACAGACAGGTGGCTTCTCTAGAGCCTATAAAAGAACTCCACAATGTTGCCGGGCGCGGTGGCTCAAGCCTGTAATCCCAGCACTTTGGGAGGCCGAGACGGGCGGATCACGAGGTCAGGAGATCGAGACCATCCTGGCTAACACGGTGAAACCCCGTCTCTACTAAAAAAATACAAAAAAACTAGCCAGGCGAGGTGGCGGGCACCTGTAGTCCCAGCTACTCGGGAGGCTGAGGCAGGAGAATGGCGTGAACCCGGGAGGCGGAGCTTGCAGTGAGCTGAGATCCGGCCACTGCACTCCAGCCTGGGTGACAGAGCAAGACTCCATCTCAAAAAAAAAAAAAAAAAAAAAAGAACTCCACAATGTAACAAAGCCACCAAGAAAGTAAGACAAAGAGCTGGAGGACAGTGACTTCCTGTTGACGAAAGTACTCTATGAACTTAATACTGCAGTTCAATCTCACCCTTATTTTTTAGTAAACCCATCTAAAATATTTGGCCCACATGATACATGATTTCCTTTCATATTCTTTTGTTGTTCCTTTTCTACTCCAACTAATGTTATTTTCATTCAACTGGTTAAATTCAGTATGCATTGAACATCAGATGAAACAATGTGTTGATAAAAAAATTTCAGCCAAAGATAGACTTCAAATAAGAGGTCATTGTTAAGGATTTCAAAGGTAAGAGACAGAGTAGCATGTGACACACATACACGAATTAATCAGAAAAGAAATTACCTCATAGCCCAGTAAATGTCCATTGCTCAACTTCCAAGGAATGGTATTCCATGAAACCTCAATTTCTGAGGAAGATAGGCTATTTGCAGAGACTTGAGATGGGGCCACTGTAGGCTCTGTTCGGAAACAGAAATTGAAATATGACGCTAATTTTGGCAGTTTGTTTAAAACATATATTAACGTTCTTATTTTTATAGAAGCATTTTAACATACTTGAAAATTCTATGAAATATTCTGGCACCATATGTTGAAAATAGAGACACTGGTCCGTTTCTGTTTCTTAGGAAAAGATGGCATCATAGCCAAAGGCTTTTCCTTGCTAAACAGCTGTGGCAACCTATACTTTCCTCCCTTGTACCTCTTTTTTGGCATCTTCCTTATCTTCCTTTTTTTGCCTGTGTTCTCCTCACCTTGTCTTTATTTCCTTCCCTTCATCTCTTTCCTACTGTTTGGGAACTTCCCTGTCCACAAATGCTACTTAGTTTTCAGTTTGCCAAACAAAGGTCTAGGTTAAGTAAAGCTCATTTAAACAATAAACACTGAGTGAGTACCTTCTCTAGTGAGGACTACAGAACGGACAACTGAAATGTGGTGGATGGCATGTTCTTTTGAAAGAGTAGATAGAAATGCAGGTGGTTTGTTATACAGCAAGAAGATCCCCCTTTGTAATAAGCACTGTTGAGATTCTATGGGGTTCACAGTGGTTCTCCCCTCTCAGGGCCCAGTTCAGGTGCATTTCTCTTGTCAAATGATCCTGCTTCTCAGACAAGGTGGCTTGATGCTGAGATGAATTCCTGGTCTAAGGTTGGGCCTCTTAGATTTTCTCTCCTGAAAATTTGAACTTGGTTTGGAGAGTCGAGGAGTACTTGGAGCCCACTGATCCAGTGCACGTGCTCTAGAGGAGCAGACCATTTTCTGAGGTTTCAGGGCTTCTCTGATTAAAGTTCTTTGTGAGGTTTGCTACATAACTCTCCCTTGGATTCACAGAGACAACCTAGTAGATTTCACAGAAATCTTCTGCTTCTTCCTTAGGTAAGCCCAATTCATTTCTCATGTTTGAACAAAAAGACTTTTAGCTGACTCTTCAGTGGGAGCAAAAATGGTAACAGGGGAAGGAAAATGAGGGAGGCAACAATGGGTAGGAGGCAACAATGGGTAAGAAGCTGTGGCTGTCCCTCTTTTCCAGTTGCCAGCACCTAGGTCCTGGATGCACAGGTAAACAGTGTCCAAAAACTCCCTGGATAATTGCCATCACTCTCCAGACCTCTCACTTGCCCTTGCAATCCCTGGCAACTTTTAGAAATGAGGTCTGACTATGAATTTAAGGCTCTTCTGCAAAGACTTTTATAATCCTTAAAAAAAAAAATCCCTCTCAGAACTCAACGGAAAGTGAGAAGGCAAGAAGAGGGGTGGGGATCCAAAGAAAAATCAACTCTACTTACTATTCTTAGGAATGACAACTGCGGACCACTTTTTGCAACTTACTGTCAGGTCTGGAGGGAGACACTGATATATTTTGTGAGCTCAGAATGGTTAAGGGCAAAGGCCCTTGGTTAAAATACTGGCTGTACCACTCACTTTTTGGAATTTTGGCAAATTTATTACTCTCTTTTATAAGGCTTCCATTTTCTCATTTGTAAATGGGAAATAATAGTGCCTATATTTCTTATCTGAAATATCAAATTAGGTAATGTCTGGCGGGTAGTAAAACTTGAATACATGTTAGTTTCTGCCATTTATTATTATTTTTTTTTGTAGAACTACAAAAAACTACAATAGTTGTTGCTGATCTATGAAATGGCAATTTTGTATAATTCTTTTACCTTGATTATTTTCTAAAGCGGTCATGAGACAAAATGTAGATGTCTCAGTATCTGAGACAAGTATAAAAGAAAGACAAAGAAACGGAATGGTCCAGAGTGAAGTATGTCTGTATCTCCACCAGCAGGTTCATATCCCTCAAACCTGCACATTGCATATGTGTTGAATGAGATACCACTGCTCCTGACTCTTCATTCAGTTACATCCCTTTCTCAGGCCATGGGAACCACTGGACAACTTAGGACTAGGGTAGCTCCAAGGGGTATATTTTTATTACCCCAAGGTAAGGCTGTGATTTTCCTTGCTTCACAAACTGGAACATAGGAAGTGTTCCTCAAAACAGATTTTTAAATTGATGGTTATGATCTGAGACAGGTCTCAATCAATTTTGGAATTTATTGTACCAAGGTGTTAAGGACATGCCCAGAAGAAAACAAAAAAAAAAAGAAAAAACCAAAAAACACGGGTTCACAGAAACAGTCTGTGGTCTGTGTCCATTTCCAAAGATAGAATTTGAGGGCTTTAATATTTAGAGTGGGCTGGAGTGCAAAGAGGAAGGGTATGGTAATCTGCATGTTGCAAAGGAAAAAGAGCAGATAGGAGGCTAATCAATTAGGTCTCCTGCTCAGTAAATCAGTACTTTACATAAGGCAAGGCGAACATAGAGTAGCTACCTGTAGAGAGATTTAACGTTTTATCTGTAGCTATCTGGTTAGGAATAAAGGAAAGGCATTTTCTTGCATGACTCAGCATTCAGCTTAATTTTTTCCTTTTGGCCTAGTGAATTGGGGTCCTGAGGTTTTATTTTCCTTTCACAGTTACATCCTCTAACTATCCATTAAGTCTTACACTTCAAGTCATTTATGATTGATATTTATCACTTGCACTGGGAATCTAACTACTACTTAGATCATTGTTCTTTGGAATAAACATATTTGAAGTCAAAACGAGACTCTATATCCGTTTTTGGAGCACAAATAATTGTTACTAGGCAGAGCTGAAACACAGTCATGTTTTCCATACCTTCTTCTGCAGAGAACACTGTTGTCACTGGGCTAAATGGTCCTTCACCTTTGTTATTATAAACACCCACTTTAACTTCATATGGTGAATATGGCACGATGCTTTCATTCCGAAAGACATATCTTGGGGTGTCAGGGGATGTCACCACTGTCTGGATCCAGGTGGTAACCCCAAGAGGGCGGAAAGCAACAACATACCCAAAACCTTCACCATTCTGTAGTTCCTCAGGGACTGGCTATAAAGGAAAGACACACTGAATCACCCTTACACATAAGGGCAAGGCAAAAATGAATGGAGCTGTGATCCACAGGCATTTGTAAAAGTCATCAAATCATCATCTACATTGTATTAAGCAATTGGATGAAAAAAGGAGGAAAACATCAGCAGGAGAGTCATGCCAGCTGCTTTGAAACAGACATATGCCACCATTTCATAGCCATCCAGATAATGAACTGGAATTTTCTGTGATTATTCAGACAGCTGATCATCTTATGGTTCAAATCTGAGTTTCTAACAGTAAGATATACTTTCAGTTGAAAATATCTGATCTCTTAAGTCAAAAAAAAAATTATCTAATTCTTAATGTTGACTTTATGAGAAGAAACATTGGACTAGTGATTAAGCATAATGAAGTAAAACTGAAAAAAATAAAATAAAAAGGGGCCCAGTACAGTGGCTCATGCCTGTAACCCCAGCACTTTGGAAGGCCGAGGCGAGCGGCCATCACGAGGTCAGGAGTTTGAGACCAGCCTGTCCAATATGGCAAAACCCTGTCTCCACTAAAAATACAAAAATTAGCCGGGCATGGTGGCATGCGCCTGTAGTCCCAGCTACTCGGGAAGCTCAGGCAGGAGAATTGCTTGAATCTGTGAGGTGGAGGTTGCAGTGAGCCGATACCATGCCACTGACTTTAGCCTGGGCGACAGAGAGAGACTCCATCAAGAAAAAAAAAAAAAAAAAAAAAAAAAAAGGGAAGTAAATACTAATTTATAAATTAACGAATTACAAGGCAGGTGGATCACTTGAGGTTAGGAGTTTGAGAGCAGCCTGGCCAACATAGCAAAACCCCGTCTCTACTAAAAATACAAAAATTACCTGGGCATGGTGGCATGTGCCTGTAATTCTAGCTATTTGGGAGGTTGAGGTGGGAGAATCTCTTGAACCCAGGAGGTGGAGGTTGCAGTGAGCTGAGATCATGCCACTGCACTCCAGACTGGGCAACAGAGCAAGAGTGTCTCAAAAAAAAAAGGAAAAAAAAATATTAATGAAAAACTCAAAGCTATATTTGAGTCGTCAAAAATTTTATTGACACATCATCAACATCTTCAAAAAATGCAGGTAATTCTAGTACTTTTTGACTTAAAACCTGTTAATTAACCTTTTTCCTACTGATGCTGTAAACCAAGGGCTGAGAGAATGGCCAGGAAAGAAACAAACTCAAGCACCTGTTGGAATAGGTGCCTTTACCAGTGGGGGCTGCACGGCTGTTTGGAAAGTCATAATGGGAGCTTGAGGGGCACCAGCCACAACATAACTCGTCCCTACGTCTACCAACCAGGTGACCCTGGGCAAATTATTTCTTATCTCCGAGCCTGTGTATTTTCATCTGTAGATTGATGCAAGGATGACATGAGGAAAATATATGCTAAATGCTGGGAACAGTGGGTGGCTCAGAGAAAGCATAAAAAATATTAGCTACTATGGCTACAACTACCACCACCAGCCCCAATACCACTAACCCCACCACCACCACCTATATTACCACCAGCAGCAGCAGCACCCACCAACCACACCCCCAGCACCACCACCTGGGAAGCCACAAAGATCATGGGAACAGCAACACCCTAATAGTGAAGATGCTGCCCAAACACTTACATCCCAGGTTATCACAAGTTCAGACCGGCTTCCGCCTCCTCCATTGACTTCAGAAGGGGGCACTTCTGGAACTGTACAGGTCAGAGAAACAGAGATGAAATGGTACTTGCATTAAGTAACATTTATCTAAAAGACAATGCAATTTTTTTAAATATTTAAAATAATTTAATCATTGGCACATTATTCATACATATGGATGTTTATGTACGTACATACATTTACATATTTTTATGAGATCATCAAACAACATATTTACATGAAATCATAAAAAAATTCAAAATCTCTCAAACAAACATGACCAAGTTGGAAGATACTTTGCTAGTATGAGAGTTAATAAAACAAGAAAAAGTGATTCACCAGAGATGATGGGAAATCAATCCAGCATGAATGTTTAGCTTGTGACTATTTCAAGTAGAATATAATTCTGAGAACAACATTGGCTATATGTAAGGATGACCCAAACTCAAACCCTTGAATCTTGTTTTGAGGTATTATTTATAAACTTCACAGGGGCATCAGATTCTCACCCTGAGAACTTTAGCCTTAGTGAACCCCAGGACAAAACTAGAATATACGTCCCATGAAAGTGGGTCTTTGGTATGGTCACAGCTGTACTTGCAGTATCTAGAAAGTGCTGAGCACACAGAGGATGCTCCCTAAAATATGTGTAGTGTGAACAAATGACCAGAACACCAGGGCAAGCACAGTTCCTCTATTTCTCATATTTCCCAGCATAAACATTATGTGCATTATTCTGAGTAAAATAGCATCATGAAAATTATTGAAACATATTTGATGACTTCCGTCTTAGCTGAGTTCCTAAAGTGATCTACCAGCTCTATTTCAAACTTCATTTTAGTTAATAGTAAGTAATATTACAGATCCTGAAAAGGCAAGTCTTTAGGTCTCAGTTGTCCCTATAATGTGATGCTATGTACACTTTCTAGTTTGAGTTTTAATGCTGGGATATTTTTAGAATAATAAAAGCAGTCTTATGGTCTATGTGAATAGTTGTCTCACGTGGAAATTCCTATCAATGATTCTTTCTTAATTCAACACTTGAAGTGACAAAATATACCTATTCATCAATTGTTTAAGCTCCTTCACTGAGCTTGGTGGCAAAATGAGATTTGCTAGCAGCAGAACTCACAAATGTCATTATCCTACCAATTTGTCAATGCTTGTTATAAATGAAAACAGCACTTCCCTTGTTAACAGGGTAACTATGTCAGATAGTAATTATAACCTTAAGTGACAAAAACATATTCACTCAACATGCACTAATGATCGTTTACAATGGACTGAACTCTTGGAAATGTCACACTACATCAGAATCACTTACACGTGTTTCTTTTGACAAATGCCATATGGCCAGTTTTGCCATTAGAAAGGTCAGATAATTGCAGCAATGGATTATTGAGGCCGACCCCCTGCTGGCCTGGAGTTCAGGGCCAAGGGAAATGGAAGTACACAGAAATCTATTAACCCATTACTCAGAAAACAAAAACACTAACCTGCCTCTTCAGTTCTTACTTTTTCTGAGGGTAAACTGGGTTCTCCACCTCCAATTTTATTACTGGCTACAACCCGAAATTCATATTCCACCCATGGGTTTAACTCAACTACAGTGGCTGTGTGTGTTTTCCCATCGATGACCTCAGGCACTACAAAGGAATATTTGAGAGGTAAGAGTCTTCATGCTTCAGCATTGACTTGAAATCCATTTGTATGTGTGCAGATGACCTCTGCCTCTCCCCCTTTACCTGTTGTGACGGTTTGCCAACCCACGGAGAAAGGTGTCCGAGCCTGGATGGAATAGGATATAACTGGGCTATGGTTGTCTTTACCTTCTTTCCAAGAGAGTTGGGCTGTTGTATCTGTAATTTCATCTACTTTCACATTTTCTGGTGGTCCAGGTGAACCTAAGGAAGGCACAAATGGAAACACTGGGTAGCAATTACATAAATGTCATCCTCTCCTGTCAAAGAGAAGAGAATGTCACATGACCACTTCAATGTCTCTGACTTTTCCCAATTTCAAAAACACTTAGGGCAAAGGCCATGTACCTGATAACAGAACAACTACTTCCCTCTACCCCCCATTTCTGTTGTTAGATCTTAAATTTGGATGTGAGGCAGTAATTCCCAAACCATAATACTCTCTGATTGCAGATGATATTCACTTTTAAAAGCCTCTGTTCAGCAGGATTCCTGTACCTTTCCAAATTCAATGTCCTTTACTCCTGGTGTGATGCCTTTCCCTTTAATCCACTGGTGTATCTCTGTAGTTCCCAATCTGATACCTAGATGTGTTTTATTTCATGATGTACTCTGGTTATTTGTCAGCCCAGTAGAAAATCAGTATCCTGGACAGCAGCTCAGGTTGGCAAATTTTCCCAGTCATTCTGAATAATCCTTATACTTTTTTTCTATTTTTAGAAAATTGTCCTACATACAATTATTCCCAAATCCTGATTATTTTGGAAGCAAACACACTGCACAATATTCTCTCTCAAATTAAATACAATCACTGAATTAATGACATGCTCAAAAACACATCAGCTTGGCAGCAGCTGTGGAATGCCAATTACAGTGAGAGCTATTTGAAGGGCAGAGTTGAGATTTTTATTTCTTTGAATTAGCACTCACCCCTATTGTCATATTCTGTGGTCTATGTGGGGACGATGAAATCAATATGATAACTTGTATGCTCACATACTATCTCATCACGGTTTTTCCTCCAGTAAGGAATGCTGTTAAGATGTGAAGTTACAAACTCAAGGAGGCATAAATGTTTACCTCTTACTATGAGGTCAGCAGCAGATGAAACACTGTCCACCCCTGTTTGCACCATACAAACGTATTTCCCACTGTGTTTCAGTTGAATGTTTCTGATCATTAAATCACCAGATGAACTCTGTTGGGAAAACAGGTAATGAATATACCATTATTTAAAAACAAAAACAAAAACAAAAACACACACACACAAAGAATTTTGAAGTCTATGGCCAAAAACAACAAATCGCAATGAGAACTGTATTTAGGGAGCAAACTAAGGTGGTATAAGAGAGCAGATTGCTGTAATGGAATGTATGGAAATAAAAACAAGTTAAAAACCATACATGACTGCAGTCAAAGATTTCTGTAGCCAAATAAACAAGAACCTTCCTCCTGGGCTTTATGGTTTCGAAAATAAATAAGGGCAAAGATTACAGTCTCAGAGTCTATTTACTTCCACCAGGGTGACACTTCTTTTTATATCCACTGCTCAGCACCAGCTCAACTCTCTTCTCTGGTTCCAAACCCTTTGCAATTATCTGCCTGAGAAGAAGAGGAACGCATGTGGGTATCTAGTGGGAGATAAATGCAGCACGACAAGGGGATTACCACGGTTGAAACACTTTTCTGAACATATTGGAGCTTAAAAAGCCTAAAGCTGTTTAATTCCTTGGCTGTAGAAGTTAGGGACAGTCAGCATGAAAGCATGAACCCCTCAAGAAGAAGAAATTAAAACATTTTAAACCTTAAAAATAACAGCTAGTGGGGCGCGGTGGTTCAAATTTGTAATCCCAGCATTTTGGAAGGCTAAGGCGGGTAGGTCATTTGAGGTCAGGAGTTCAAGATCAGCCCAGCCAATATGGTGAAACCTCATCTCTACTAAAAATACAAAAATTAGCTGGGTGTTGTGGTGCACCCCTGTAATCCCAGCTATTCAGGAGGCTGAGGCATGAGAATTGCTTGAACTTGGGAGGTGGAGGTTGCAGTGAGCTGAGATCGAGATCACATCACTGCACTCCAGCCTGGGTGACAGAGCAAGACTCTTATCTCCCCATCCAAAAAAATAAAAAATAATAACAGCTGTCCTTAAAGACATTTGCTGGCATTCACCAAGAGCTAATTAACAGGGCAAATATATTTCTAAAAGCTCAATGCTAAATGGACCTCATTTTAAGAGAATGTAAAATTGTGTTAATAAAATGACTAACTGCAAGTCAGTTTCACACATTAGTAAAAATATGACTTGTAATTAAATGATTTCAAAACCAAAGCCCTTGGAAAATGACCATCAGTTCATGTCTGGTAAAGAGAAAGAAGCAGTAAGTAGCGTTTATCTTATTAATTAAAAGAAAAGTTTTAGTCTTGAGTTTTTGTAGTATATATAGCAAGACGAATTCTATTATCCTATTTTTAGGGAATTTCCTAAAATCTTCTATAGAGTAATTTCTTAAATATTGCTTCCCATCTTTAGGATTCTTAATGGGTTACATATTCTCTGTTAGTTGTATTGTATAGTTTTAGATGAAATTTGTGAGGACTAGAAGAAGACAGATGGGAAATGATTGATGGTTGTAATTAAATGATAATCCAGAAACTGTTAAGCTTGCATGTTCTACTTTCATCAAGTTAAAACTTTTTTCTTTCCCTCTCCCCTCTCCTTCTCCTAGGGTTATTTAGAAATGTATCCCCAGGACAAAAACCTTTAATGCTTGCTGACCTTTAGAAACTCTTCAGGTTTTACGAGCTCCATATACTCACAGGAGGTTGATTATCATTTCTATAGAAATCTCTTATTTTCAGTGAAGAACTGTTAGTAGTAAATGCCATCTAAGGCATTGGGGTAAGCTTTTTATTCCTGCCAACCTTTATTTGCTTATTTTGAAGGCATCTGGGTAAAAGAGAATTGTGTTGGGACTTTATGTCCTCACATATCTGGATACACCTTTTAGGCACAATGGCTGGCTTTGTTTCTAGAAGGAGTAAGGAAAAGTTTGGTGGTGGACTTCTGACTTCTGTTCACTCTTGGCACCGACAGGTGAAGAGAGAGAAATATCTGCATCATAAAAAATGAAGCCATCTTCCTAAAGAAATGTAGTCAGGGGAAATATAATTTTTAATTATCCTTTTACATTGCACAGTAGAAAAAGGAAGCAATTAACTAAAACGAGTTGAAATGGAAACCATTTTTTCAGCCCCAACATGGACTTGAGTGTATGAATACATAAATGGAGAATAAAATTTGACAGAGTATAAGAGAGATTCTCTCATTATTTTTTGTCTCTATCAATAAAACATATTTGCATTATTCCTCTTCTAATGCTCTCTCTCTCCCACTCTATGATCTTTTAAGGGAGCACTACATAGAGACAAGATTTATCTTAACAAAAGTGCATGCCTTGCTTGCTATGTTAGATTCATTCAAGGACAGAGAAGTGTCTAACACATGGCCCTTGCTCTCTAGGATGTAAACTCAAGTCAGGGTAAAAAGGTGGTATAAACATGTGAAACAAGTTATGTTTACAAATTTAGAAAGTATAATTCACAAAGGTTAAAGTCACATGGCATATACCATGACTAGACGATGGCAAAATGAAAGAGACAGACATTTTCAAGTTCTGCTGAAGATGTAGAACTGGAACTCTTACTGCTGAAAGGACTGTAAATTGGTACAATTACTGTGGACAATTGTTTAGAAGCATCTACGAAGGCAGGATATACATATAATTTATGACTCATCAATTCCATTCCTAAGTATATACCCTACAGAATGGCATGCATCTGTCTACCAAAAGACATTTATAAGAATGTTTATAGTTATTATCCATAATAGCTAAAAATAGAAACTACCCTATCACAGTAAAGTGGACAAATAAGCAGTGGAATAATCATTTAACAAAATACTATTAGGCCACGACAATGAATAAACTGCAACTACATAGATCAACATGGCTGAGTTTCAAAAGCATGAAGGATATAAACCAGATGGAAAGGAGTATGTGATCATGACTGATCATATGAGAAGGCTGGATTGTGGCTACCTTTGGAGGTATGGTAGTTTTGGGATGAAGCACCATGAGGACATCTAGGATGTGGGTCATCTTCTGTTTCTTGTTTTCAGTGCTGGTCACTTGAGTGCGCTCATTTTGTGAAAATTAATTGGGCTACCCTCTTATGACTTGTGCATTTCTTGGTAGAATACAATGCTTACCAAAATGCAGTTATGATTATGCACAACTATACCCCTAACTGCTCAGCTTTCAATAGTGTCATAGATGGTAGAAGTCAAGTAACATGACTGTAATTCTAAACTCCAACTTCTTTCACGGGAATTAAACATTTAATAATAGTGATTTAATTAAAATGTTATTAGCATATCTTATCATTTCTTATCAAGATACAATTGAGTATTCTAAGGCATTTAAGAAAAGAAAAAAGGTAAAAGAAACTCCAAAAGGAAGTTTCTCTCATATCAAACTAATTCTTTTCTCCATCAACTTGTTATTGTTAGAGAATATAGTTAGTTATTAATTAAATGTGATAAAGGGTATGAGAGAGAAATGTCCAAAAATAAACTCAGTAAAATTAGTTGAAATGGGATGAAATAGTACTCGATGGATTATTTACCATATTGCATCTAATATTTAGAAATAATAAGAAACATATTTGCCATTCTTTAGAGTATAAAATAATTCAAATAACACAACACTAACCATCTTTGGATAAATTCTTAGAAACATCAATAATACTTTGAATAAAAAATAGCTTATCTGTTAAATTAGTTTGTCTTTGTTTGCACTATTTTCTGAAACTTCATCTTCTCCCACCTCCTCAAGCAGAAAGGACCAGAATTGAGAAGGTGCAAATTCATAGCTTTATTTTCTTCTCCTCATATCTCTATTTTGCTTAAAACTTCTCCTCAAAGCCCACTAGTGTAATTCTTCTTTTCCAGAAAGCACATCTTTTTTTCTATGATGCTGTCCACAATTTACTCAGGAAAGGAGTTTTTGGAAGTGAGAGAGGTCTATTCCAGTATTTTACATTTGAGTGTAAGAAGCAGGATATGACCCTCTAAGTCATACAAATTGAGTTTCTTTTCCAAAGCATCACCTATTAAAAATAAGATCATTCATTCAAAAACTGTTTATAAAGCAACTATTCTACTTTAGTTGCTGGGAATACAATGCCGAAGGCAAGAAAAAAAAACAGTCCTTATATTTACAAGGCATAGAGTTGGAAGACAGGCATTAATGAAATGACTACACAAATCAATGTAAAATTATAATGTAATGTAAATTCAAAGTACATTGGGGGAATCTAGAACTTTTTGGGGCTTCAGTGAACTGCTCATTCAGCTAAGATTTAACATATGAGCAGAAGTTGTCCAAGAAAAGTGGGTAAAAAAATAAACTACACTAGGATACTCAGGCATGTGCAAAGACGTAAGGTAGGTAAGAACATGGTTTATTTGAGTAACTCAATAGAGAGCTGAATGGGGTGGGCAGGGGATAGAGATGTCAGGCGTAGAGTTAATCCACAAATTGTTAGTCTGTCCCCAGAAAATAAAAAGTTCACTGTAGCTGACTTCAAGTTCATATTTACATCTTAATGACAGTAATATTTTTTCTTTCTTGTATTTTTACAATATCTACTAAACTTAGCTAGAATTACTTTATTACTCAATTATTTGTCCATCTAATCATACAGGCTTCTCTTAGAAAAAAAAATCATATTTCCATAATATGTTACAGGTATTAACAGTAAATGGATTTGTATGCCAAAGCATCGTTGAAATAAATGCTAAGGGGAAATCCACTGTGTATCAAATGAAATAGGAGAGGATCTGATTAACTTTTCCCCTGTATTTTCTTAGATGATGACACTAATGGAATTTTTGATGTAATTTAAAAACCACTCTGTGCTAAAGAAAAAAAAAAAAAACAAACACTACCTGATTTGATAACCCATACCAGATAAAAATAAATAAGCAGAAAGATCATCACTAATTACAGGTAGGCTGAAAAATACATTGTGATATCTACCACCTGCTAAAATCAAGGTTTAAAATAAACTTTGCAATTAGGTTACCTGCTAAAATCAAGGTTTAAAATAAACTTTGGAATTAGGGGAACCTCTTGAACATTACAAATGTTGTATGAACTTTCAGTATAATAAATTATAAGTAAAAAATGAATTCCCTAGTAAGCACTCTCAATGTAAATGCTGCTGCTGGACTGCCAAGAAGCATAATTTTCCAGTTTAAGAAAAAAAATTACATTTTGATGGCTATTTGGAACCGAGGTTGAATAGGCAGTCCCCCCCTTTTTTTTTCTATCACTTTACACAGCCTGTTATTGCAGCGCTTCCAATATTAATCATTCATCTCTTCACTGGGTTGCCTTCCAGACCCTGACATTACATGTAAATCATCTCCAGGTGCCTTGAAAACAGTCGAACCTGTAAGTTCCTTCTGGAACCTGGTTGGTGTTTTCCTCTGTAAGAGTCCCTGAAGGAATAGGTGGTGACGTGGCCCACCTCTGCATTTTTGACCACAAAAATTAAACCTTGCCCCCACCAATGCCAAACGGCTACATCAAGTTCACCTTCGTTACTAATGGACGCTACTCATCCAAAAAGCAGAAAGAATTGGCAGCCACTGAAACATGAAAACGGGCCCTAACATTGTAAACAGTTTTAATTTTTCTGACTGATTAACAATTTCAACTGTCACATGGTTGTCTGACCAGGTGATATTTAAGACAGATAAGATGCAATCAGTTAATATCAAAATTTGCTCGACTTTCTTGGGAACCAGTAAACTGGAATAATTGCTCCATTACAGGATTTTGAGTCCCAGCCTGTTCCATCATAAGCGTTTCAAAAGAGTGACACATCAAAGATCACAAAAACTTGGTTGAAGGTACTTCATGCATATTTTAGGTTGTGTCAAGTGCTCGCGGTGCCTCAAAGTATCGGCTTTGTAATTTCAACATCAAGTTCATGTAAAACAACTTGGGAATTTTTTTTTTTTCTTCTGGGCAGTGGGGTGTGTTGATTTTGATGGAGTAGGAATTGGTGATCTCAGGATGCCTAGTCTGCTGTCCCAGCAAGCTTAACCCAGTGTTTTCTACATTTAAATCATTAGAGTCACGTCTTCACAATTGTTTTTGCCATATCCTAGTACCAAATGTTCTATTACTACTTAATTTTTTCTTAAACTGATTAACTTTCTTCAACTTAATATGGGAATTGACATATAAAATGTATATTCTTATCCTAAATGGAAATCTGCTCACCAAAATAATAGTTACCTAGCCAAATCAATACAATGAGTAGAAAATTATATAAATAGACACTCTCCAAAATCATTTAAATGCTCACTAAGCTGGACACTGTCAAAGTCCCTGAGCCAGAGACTTTTGCTCTGTTAATTAAAGATTAACAAGCATTAGAAAATGGCTAATGATAGGCCTAATACCATGTTTAACCATTTATTTATTTTTGAGATGAAGTTTCACTCTGTCACCCAGGCTGGGGTGCAGTGGCACGATCCTAGCACTCTGCAACCTCTGTCTCCTGGGTTCATATGATCCTCCCACCTCAGCTTCCTGAGTAGTTGGGATGACAGGCATGTGCCACCATGCCCAGCTAATTTTTGTATTTTTAGTAGAGATGGGGATTCACCATATTGGCCAGGCTGGTCTTGAACTCCTGACCTCAAGTGATCTGCCCGCCTTGGCCATTCTCCTTGATTTAATCTAAATGATTGAAATAAAATTGAAAATAGAATAACTCTCTCATTCTATGTTGTGTTAGTTAATGCCACCTGTTGAGTACAGAGTCTGTGTTTTGAAAAACACTGTGCTATTCAGTTTGCTAAACCCATTAGTTCTCAGTGCTGGCTGTACTGTAAATTCACCTGGGAAATCTTTTTAAGAAAATACCAGAAACACCTAGGTCACATCCAGAACAATTAAAAATTAAAATGGACTAGAAAGAGGAGACTCTCTAGGTGATTCTAATGAGCAGTTAGGGTAAAAACAATTATTAAAACTCTTGGGATATTACATTCCTCATCTTTACTCTTCTTGGAAGGTATAAAAGGCTTCAGATAATTGCTCTGATTTCTCCTAACTCTAATATCTAGGTATACTGTATACTTCTGAACTCACAAGCTGAAAGTAATACTCTTATACATATTTTCACCTTGAGAGATGGGTAAGAAAACTAGTATTTGTGAAACAGGTATTATGTGCCAAGCACAAGGCTCATTTCCTTGACATGACATTGTCTTAGTGTGCTCATCATAATTTTAAAAACAATAGTCATTGACGTAATTCAACATGGTGATAAATTGCTATAGATACACACATAAATTTACTGCTAATCAACCTCAGTCATTCTAGGATTACTCTTGATTGATGTGACAATTCTTGCATTGCATTAAAATATTTCAAGTCAAAAGAGCTTACTCTGAATAACAGTTTAACTTGTGGATCAAATCTCATTATTTTTGTCTTACCTTTATATTGCAAGTACAGAGAGTAGACCTGCCTCTTGTAGAATGACATGAATGTTACGTAAGAGAAAAGAAGCCCACTGATATAAAGGAATAAAGAGCCATTGTTTCATAGAAACTTGATCATGTTATGCCAAATGCCTTACATTTACTCGAGTTTCAATTACTATTGCTATATAACAAATTACCCCAAACCTTAGTGGATTAAAAAATGATCATTTATTCAGTTCAGTAATGTGTACATTGAACAGGCATCATTGAGGACTCATCTCCATTGGACACCTCACTAGGTGGGGTGGCTTGATTACAGACTGGCAAGCTTGTTTACTTGGCCAGCAAGTTGGCACTGGCTGTTGGGAGTTCAGCAGGACCAGTGGGCTGGGACCTTGGTTCCTCTTGAGAAGGATCTGTCCACAGTCATGTGGGGTTCTTAATACTATAGTGGCTGGATACCAAGAGTAATTGTGCTAGTGGAACAAGGTAGAAGTGTACATTTTTAGAAACTAGCTTCAGGAATCATACTGTATCACTCCTGTTTTTTATTGGTCAAGACATTCACAAAAGTATACTAAGTTTCAGGACGAGAGGCATAGATTTTACTACTTCATAGGGAGCAGTGTCAAAGTCGTGCTGTAATAAGAGCATGTTGGATAAGACATGTTGCTGCAGCCATCTTTGGAAAACACAATCTGCCACAGCCTTCCAGATCCATTCTGCGCCTGCCATACTGCCTCTGCCTTGGGCAGCTGACCTATATGGACCAAAGGGAAAGGTTCCTTTATACTCTGCCAGTTTATTGGGATCCTCTTACAAGATCTGAGGGAGAGAGGACAGTGAGTTTAGGGTATTTATTCACCAAGATTCATCCTTGCAGGCTCCTTTGAGCTGACTGTGGCAAGAATCCAAAATAGGTTATTTATTTATTTAAAGCAAAACTCTGGACTAGACACCCTTCAATTTATGTCAGTAGCCTATGTGTAAACCAGAGAAAGAACTCCCAATGGCTCAGAGAGAGTAAATTTATATCCTCTCCCAGGAGAGTTGCTCCCAAAGAGATCACACTATTTTTATTACAATGACAGACCAATGTAGTCTGGCAATTCTCTTGATACTTCAGAAGTGTGAATTTTTCATCTCAAAGTCATATTGAAAAAGATAAAGAAGGAAAGACTAGGTTTGATATCAACTGTGACTATCAATAGACTATTTTCCTGGTAAAGAGCATGATCTAAAATTTTAAAGTTAGGATAAGAAAAAACGGTTTATAAAATCAGAGTATTTTCTATAAAACTAATTTAGAAAACCCAATCCACCTAAAATTGCTGAGTCTCTGAGTTTAAAATTTTAAATAACCCCAAATGAACCATTTATTATTCACTTTCTTAATCATGTTCAGATCAATTAAATGTTATAATTAAATGTCATGCCTTGCAAAGTAGAATGATTTTCTTTCTGAAATTCCAGCATACCATCTAAGCCAGCATGAACAGTTCTACCTCAGTAAGAGGGAGACAAGTAACCCAATTAAAAAAATGGGCCAGCTACCCTGACTTTTGGTTTCTGATGGGCATATAAGGAGCTTAGATTATGCCACTCTTTCCTAACAACAAATAAAAAGCTGAACAAACTGAAAAATCAACAACTAATTATTAGATCTGGCAGAAAAGTGAGGTCATGGGGCAAATGGCTTCCCCTTAATCAGACAGACAGGTGGATACAGACAATCACAACTTGGAGTAGAAATATCCCCGAGAACCAGTGCCAGGGGAGGAAAACATGAACTATAATTGAGTAATTGCTGGAGGTTCAGTGTGGACAATTCCGTGAGTTAAAACTCTAGGAAGAGCCAATCATAGGGGGTGCTGCACACTTGTGTTAATTTTACCTCAGAGAGTTCTACTGGGTCCTCACAGAGAATATTGGAAAAAAAAAAGTCCCCTCATGTTTCTGGTAGTTGGGGGGAGAAAACAGACCATTCTGAGATATGCTAGAACATTCTGTTCTTAAAATGCTCTGCCCTCAGCAGCTACAGCCTAAGCTGCTGGGGTTTTCTAAGAGTCTAGGAGGGGAGCAAAATAGCCAACTCCAGGCCCCTTTAGCCATCCTGTTCCACTAAGAAGGGAAAAAGCCTGAGAAGCACTGGTGAAGTTCACAGTCTAGGGGCATAAGTTCATTAGAAGACTGAGACCTACTCAAAGGACTATAAAATTATTTCCCTCCCCCTCACACCTTACCACTACATTACTAAAGGCTTATTGGTGGCAGTCCCTTTTACCCAGTACATCACATCTGCCTTTCAACAAAAAATTACAAGGCATACTAAAAGGCAAAAATACATAGTTCCAAGAGACTGAACAAGCATCAGAATAAGAGTAAGATAAAGCAGGAATGCTGGGATTATGAGACCAGGAATTTTAAAATCCTATAATTAATGTGTTAAGGGGTTTAGTGAAAAAATAAACAACATATAAGAACAGATGGTTAAGGCAAGCAGAGAGACATTCTAAGAATCAAAAACAAAACAAAAGGTTAGAGATTGAAAACACTGTAGCAGATATAAGGAATGACTTGGCTTATTAATAGACTAGGCATGGTTGAGAAAAAAAAATTCTGAGCTCAATGATACAAAAATAGAATCTTACAAAACAGAGAAAAACAGACTAAAAAAACAGAACAGAATATGCAAGAACAATGGAACAACTACCAAGGGTATAACATACACATAATGGAAATGTCACAAAGATAAGAAAGGGAGAAAGGAAAAAAAGCAATTTTTGAAGCAATGGTGACTACGAGTTTTACTCTAATAATGTCAGATACAAAATCACAGGTCTAGGGAGCACAGAGAACACCAAGTAGAATATATGCCCCCAAGTAAAAAGAAAGTCACTAAAACTAAAACAAGCAAACAAAACCCAACAAATAAAACAACCCGGCATATCACAGAAAATGAAAGATAAGAAATGAATTTTTTAGGAAGAGAAAATTTTAAGAAACACTTTTTCCATAGAGAGGTGTGGTAGTCCTAGACTCTCAGCTCCCTAAATGCTTGTTTAAAAATCACTGACATGAGGTAGTTGATTAAAAGAGAAAAGGCATACAAATTTGTTTTTTGTGCATACATGGGAGTCTTCTGTATGAAGACCCAATTGCCAAATGGGTCACAGAAATGTATAGGTCATTTTGAGGTTACGGAAAGAATGATGGCTTAGATTCTGGTAAAACAGGTTATGGAAGGTGGGAGAAGTGTCTGGATGGCAAAGCTGGCCTTGTATGTACATGAAGCCTCCTTCAGACAGAAGAGATGATACATGTTTAATTTCAGACTTCTAAATATGTCAGACCCTCAATCTCTCCTGGATCTGGGGAAAGACATAGAAAGGGAAAAGGGCATGGCTGTATTAATGGAGATTGTCTAGAGATCCAAATTTTCCCCATTTACTACAACAGCTTTGCAAAGCCACTTTTGTGGAGATGGCCAAGCAGTACTCATTTCAAAAAATGTCAAAGAAATATATTTTGGGGAAAATATTTTAATTTCTTTCAACACTAATCCCATTCATGAGGGCTCTGCCCCAATGACCTATTCACTTCTAAAAGTCTCCACTTTCTAGGACCACTACCTTGGGAATTAGGATTTCAACATGCAAATTTTAAGAAGACACAGATATTTAGACATAGCAACATGCTAAGCAATGAGAGAAAATGCAATCATATAAAATTCTCAATTAAACCACAAATGGCAGGAAGTGAGGAAGGCAAAAAAGGAATAAAGAACAAGATTTAAAAATAGAAAACAGTAAGAAATATGATAGAAATTAATGCAGATATCTCAATTATTACTTGAATATCTATGATCTAAATGCATCAATTAAAAGATAGAAATTGCCAGAATGTATCAAAAAGCCTAGACACAATTACATGCTGTCTATGAAAACCTACGTTATATATGAAGACACACATAGATTAAAAGGGACAGCGAAATATATACTATGATTGTACTAATCAAAAGATAGCAGGAATAGCCATATTAATTTCAAATAGAGCAGAATTCAGATTAAGTAAAGTTGTCAGGGCTAATGAGGGGCATTACATAATAAAGGGACACTCCAAGAGGATGTAACAATTCTTTATGTGTAGGTACCTAACAACAGAGCATCAAAATATGTAAGGCAAATACTGACAGAACTTCAAGGAGAAACAGAGGAATCCAGTATCGTATTTGGACACTTCAACACCTCTCTATCAAAAATGAACAGCTCCAACAGGCAGAAAACCAGTAAAGACTTGGTTGACCTCAACAGCACCTTCACTTGTATATAATGAACATCTATAGACTACTTTATCCAACAACAGTGTCAGAGGCGTTTAAATCAGAGTGACTCCATCTGAACACAGCCAAAGTAAAATGAGGCTGAGACCTTCTGTACTGCAATCCCAGGAGGTCAGGCATTCTTAGTCACAGGGTGAGACAGGAGGTTGACACAAGATACGGGTCACAAAGATCCCATTGGTAAAACAAAATATAGCAAAGAAGCCAGCTGAAACCTATCAAAATCAAGATGCCAATAAAAGTGACCTTTGGTCATCCTTGCTACTCATTATACCCTAATTACAATGCATTAGCATGCTAAAAGACACTCCTGCCAATGCCATGACAGTTCATATATGCCATGGCAACATCTAGAAGTTACCATATGTGGTCTAAAAGGAAGAGGAACCCTAAGTTCTGAGAAGTTCTTGTCCCTTTCCTGGAAATCTCATGAATAATCTATCCCTTGTTCAGCATATAATCAATAAACAAACATAAAAATAGTCATCCAGCAGACCTCGAGGCTGCTCTGCCTATGGAGTAGCCATTCTTTTGTTTCTTTACTGCCCTAATAAACTTGTTTTCTCTTTACTCTGTGGACTCATCCTAAATTCTTTCTTGCGCGAGAAACAAGGACCCTCTCTTGGGGTCTGGATTGGGATTCCTTTCTAGTAACAACAGCAGGTTGCACATTTTTCTCAAGCTCATATGGAAAGTTCACCAAGAAAGACCACATAGTGGGCTAGAAAACACACCTTAAAAATGTAAATGTATGAAAAAATCATACAATGTCTCCTCTCAGACCACACTAAACCAAAAATCAATTAACAGAACGGTAGCTAGAAAATCCCAAAATACTTGGAGATTAAACTACACACTTCTAAATAACACATGGATCAAAGAAAAAATCTCAAGTGAAATTGAAAAAGTTCTCGTGGTGCTGGGATAATTGGTTATTCATATGCAGAAGAATGAAGCTGGACCCTTCCCTATCACCATACACAAAAATTAAGTCACGGTGGATTAAAGACTTAAATGTAAGACATGAAACTATAAAAATCCTAGGAAACAATCTATGAAAATATTTTATAGGGAAATACCCCATAAAAACATAGGAAATACTCTTTTTAATACTGGCTTGGCAAATAATTTATTACTATGTCCTCAAAGGCAATTGCAACATAATAAAAAATTGACAAGCGGGACCTAATTAAACTAAAGAGCTTCTGCACGGCAAGAGAAATGATCAAGGGCATAAACAGACAACTTACAGAACGGGAAAAAATATTTGCAAACTATGTATCTAATAAATGTCTAAGATTCAGAATCTATAAGGAACTTAAATCAACAATCAAAAACATAACCCTGGTAGAAAGTGGGCAAATGACATGAACAGACACTTTTCAAAAGACATACAAGTGGCCAAAAAACATATGAAAAAATGCTCATCGTCACTAATCACCAGAGAAATGCAAATCAAAACCACAATGAGATACCATCTCATACCAGTAAGAATGGTTTTTGTTAGAAAGTAAAAAAATGGATGTTGGCAAGGTTGTGGAGTAAAGGAAATACTTAAATACTGTTGGTAGGAATGTAAATTAGTATAGTCACTGTGGGAAAAGCATTTTGGAGATTTCTCGAAGGAAAAGCTGAACTACCATTTAACCCAACAATCCCATTACTAGGGACCTAACCAAAGGAAAATAAAGCGTTCTGCTCCAAACACATGCACCCATATGTTCACCACAGTACTATTCACAATAGCAAAGATATGAAATCAACCCAGGTGCCCATCAGTGGGAGACTGGGTAAAGAAAATGTGGTACATAGATACCATGAAATACTCTGCAACCATGAAAAAGAACGAAGTCATGGCTTTTGCAGCAACATGGATGTGGCTGGAAACCATCACCCTAAGTGAACTAACAGAAATAGAAAACCAAATACCAGATGTTCTCACTTATAAGTGGTAAAAAATTGCGTATACATGCACATAAATATAAGAACAATAAACACTGGAGAATACAAGAGGGAGGAGGAGTGGGGGCACAAGGGTTGAAGAACTATTGGGTACTATGCTGAGTACCTGGGTGATGCATTCAGAAACTCCAAACCTTGGCATCATGCCATATATCTTTAACAAACCTGTATGTGTGCCCACTGATTCTAAAATAATACTTGAAAAAATAAAAATAAAATAAAATTTGTATATATTATATGATTTTATCTCAATGAAAGATGTTTTTAAATTAAAAAAAGATTTTGAACTAAATAAAAACAGAAATACAACTTATCGAAATTTGTAGAATATAGTCAAAGCTATGCCTAGAGGAAAATTTGTGTCATTGAGTGCATATAAAAGCAAAAAGGAGCCAAAACCAATAATCTAAGCTTTTTGCTTTAGAAAATTGGAAAAATAGAGCAAATCAGATCCAAATTAAAAGGAATAAAAAAAATCAGAGTAAAAATGAATAAACTTGAAAACTGCAAGTCAACAAAGAAAATCAACAAAAGCTGATTCTTTGAAAAGAGCAATAAAATCAATCAATCTCTAGCTAGGCTACTTAAGAAAAAAAGAGAAGATACAAATAACTAATATCAGAAATTAAAAAGGAAACATTATCACAGAACCTATGCATATTAAAAGATAATAACGAATACTATGAACAATGCTATGTCTACAAATTTGAGAACTTAGGTGAAATGGATCAATTCCTTGAAAGATAAAATCTGCCAAAAGTTAAACAAAAAGAAGTAGATAACACAAATAGTCTTACATATAGTAGATACACTGAATCAATAATTAATAATTTTCCCAAACAGAAAGCACCAGGTCCAGATGAGTTCAATGGTGAATCCGATGTGGGCGGATCACCTGAGGTCAGAAGTTAGAAATCAGACTGGCCAACACGGCGAAACCCCGTCTCCATTAAAAATACAAAAATTAGCCGGGTGTGGTGGTACAAACCTGTAGTCCCAGCTACTTGGCAGGTTAAGGCAGGATAATTGCTTGAACCCAGGAGGCAAAGGGTGCAATTAGCTAAGACTGTGGCATTGCACTGCAGCCTGGGTGACTCAATTAGAAAAAACATAGTGATGTTAACCGAATGAGAAGACAAGCCATAGACTTGGAGAACATATTTGCAAAAGACAAATCTGACAAAGGGCTGTTAGATAAAATATAGAAAAATCTCTTGAAACTTTCCAATACAAAAATGAACACCCTGATTAAAAAGCAGGCAAAAGACCTGAACCAACACTTCATCAAAGACTATATGCAGATGGCAAGTAAGAACATAAAAATATGTTCAACATCATATTTCATTAGGGAATTGCAGATTAAAACAATGAGATACCACTACATAATCTATTAGATTGGCCAAAATCCAGACACTGACAACATAAAATTCTGGCAAGGACATAGAGTTGCAGGAACTCTCATTTATCACTGGTGGGGATACAAAATGTTATAGCCATTCTGCACGACAGTCCAGCAGTTTCTTACAAAATTAAACGTAACTCTTACCATAAGATCCAGCAATCATGTTGGTACTTACCAAAATGAACTGAAAACTTATGTCTAATAAAAACCTGCATATAGATGTATATAGCAGCTTTATTCATAATTGCCAAAACTTGGGAAGCAACCAATATTTCCTTTAGTAGATGAGTGGATAAATAAACAGTGATACATCCAGATACTGGGATAATATTCAGCACTAAAATGACCTGAGATATCAACCCATGAAAAGACACGGAGGAATTCAACTGCATATTATGAAGTGAAAGAAGCCCATTTGAAAAGGCTATATGCTATATGAGTCCAACTATATGACGTTCTGGAAAAGGCAAAACTATTGAGACAATAAAAAGATTAGTGGTTGCCAGAAGTTAGGAGGGCTGGAAGGAATGAACAGGCAGGGTACAGAGGATTTTTAGGGCGGTGAAACTATTCTGTGAGATACTACAATGGTGGATACATGCCATTATACATTTGAACCAACAGAATGCATAAGATGAAGAATGAACTCCAATGTAAACTGTTAACTTGGGGTGATAATGATGTGTCAATGTAGGTTCACAGATTATAAAAAATGTCCCCCTCTGGTATGGGATGTTGATAGTCAAGGAGGGTGTATGTGTGGGAGGATGGGGGTACATGGGCACTTTCTGTACTTTCAGATCAATTTTGCTATGAACCTTAGAAACTGTGTAATAAATAAAGTTTATTTTTTAAAAGGGGTCCATCTCAAATGACCACGTTTCCATTTATACGAAATGTCCAAAACATGCAAATAAGTATATAGAGAAAGTAGATCAGTGGTTGCCTCTGCCTGGGGGTGAAGGGTGGGGATTTGGAAAGTTATGGTTAAGGGATATGAGCTTTCTTTTTGAGATAATAAAGATACTCTAAAACTAACTATTGCAATGAAAGTGCAGCTCTGTGAATATGTTAAAAGCCACTGCATTTTATACTTTAAGTGGATACATTGCATGGTATGGGAATCACATCTCAATGAAGCCATTAAAAAATACCTAAGCCAGCATGAGTGAAGAGAAAGCTATCAGCAGACCATTTTTCTCATTAGATGTGATTTGTTTATTTATTGAATTTATTGCATTTACTCCTTTTTTTTTTACTTCAGTCCCCTTTTGTAAGATGTATTCATGAACCTTAATCCTGTCAGCCTTTGTCAAACAAAACAAGCCAGAATTATAAACTGCAGCTCTTTCCACCAGTCAACATCAGCCTCAGCCTCTCATAGATGAGATTTTTTTTTTTAATTTGCAAATCACAGATGTAGGTAAATATCTGTTATGTATATTTAAAAATTGGAGGAACTGAAGGAATTATAAGTAATATCAAATGAATTACTACTGCCTCTCTTAGAACTTTCAGAGATTTAAAAAAAATGTATTACTGTATTTGGATATTTGTATGCTGGTATATACACAAATATACTTACATGTACATAAACATACACATTAGTAATTCTTTGGTGGTATCTTACATTTTCCAATATGTATTCCAACAGTGGAACTCCAGTATGTCCTAAGATATTAATAACACAGATAACCCACACTCTCTCAAACCAACTCTTCTTTCTTTTCCTTCCTTCCTTCCTTCCTTCCTTCCTTCCTTCCTTCCTTCCTTCCTTCCTTCCTTCCTTCCTTCCTTCCTTCCTTCCTTCCTTCCTCCCTCCCTCCCTCCCTCCCTTTCTTCCTTCCTTCCTTCCTCCCTTTCTTCCTTCCTTCCTTCCTCCTTTCCTTCCTTCCTTCCTCTTTCTTTCCTAAGGTACTAATAACACAGATAACCCACACCCTCTCAAACCAACTCTTCTTTCTTTCTCTTTCCCTTTTCTCTTCTCTTCTCTTCCCCTCTCTCTCTCTCTCTCTCTCTCTCTCTCGACAGAGTTTCGCTCTGTCATGCAGTGTGGAATGCAGTGGCGCAATCTCCGCTCATTGCAACCTCTGCCTCCTGGATTCAAGCAATTCTCCTGCCTCAGCCTCCTGAGTAGCTGGGACTACAGGTGTGTGCCACCTCGCCCAGCTAATTTTTGAATTTTTAGTAGAGATGGAGTTTTGCCATGATGGCCACGCTGGTTGGCCTCGGCCTCCCAAAGTGCTGATATTACAGGCTGAGCCACCACGCTCGGCCAAATTCAACTGTTCTAAGAATTGTCAAGTGATGCAATTTTACTGAAGGCTTGTGGTGAAACATGATGAAGTTTGCAGCAAAATCTGCCAGAAGTTTTCTTTAAATATCTGTATTTCTTTCCAAGTTCCTCTCCAAGAGGCATAACCTCTCTAACATCCCAAAACAGTTTTCTGTAACTCTTATGAACACTGGTTCTAAAATCTTCTCTCTCTCCTCAAATTCTCCCAACTTTATATCCCACTCGAGCCAAGAAAACTAATGAAAACTCTTAGTCGAAGAAGAAGACAGACTTGTTTGATTACTTGAAAATGAAAAAATATATTTTGTGAATGATGTAATAGACAAAGTTAACAGAAAAGTGACATAAAATTTGCCCTCTGTGAAAGATAGAGCCTATACTGTGAGAGAAAACAACTAGTATATACATTGGGAATTTGTGTGTAAGTGAGATTTCCTGCTGTGCCCCAAAGAATTATCTTCAAAGGACACACGAAGGAGGTAACAATCTGATACACGCACATTAATACATGTATTGAAATATCAGTTTGACCCCCATAAATATGTACAATTATTGCATGTCTATTAAAAATAAAAACAAAATCTGACATGCACATGTAAATTTCATTACTTTGTCTTTGGCCAAAAAAAAATCTTATCTAGCTGAGAGTTGTCTTGAAGTAGTTTTCATGTTGTTTTATAACTTTTGAAGGTTACTCTATGCTAGATTTTCTTTTAAATTAATATCCTATAAAATAATACAGGCAACTAGGTTTTGTTGTGAATTTCTCTAGCTGGAAATAAAAGGTAGCTTTTCTTGCTCTTCTCTGCAGAACTAATCTTATATTTCACAAGAGTCAGTATTAACTCCCAATTTTCTTGATGTGGAGGAGCCAGTTATAATTTCCAATCTTTCCTCAGTATCCAAATTTCTAGTAAGCAAATGGAGAGATTTTCAATCTCATTAATCTGATAAATGAGAAGTTGGTGGTAATGAGATATGGGGTCTCAGCCATTTGTTGTCAAAAATTAAAGAAAAATGAAGCAAAAATTCATGTGCAGAAAAGAATATGGGGAAGCAGGGCCCCTTTACTAGTACTGATGGGAACAAAAATAGCTGCAGCTTTCCTGGGGAACAATTTAGAAATAATACTACCACTACTGCTGGCAGTAGTAATGACCCACAAGAGCTAACTTCTGTTGTCCTTGGCACTTTACAAATACCTCTAAAGAAAGTATGATCAACATCTCAATTTTGCAGATGATATAACTGAGACAGAGATAAAGATCAACGGTGTATAAGAGAAAGGCATAGGTTTCAAATGCTGACATTCTGTTTCAGATTTTGGAATGACGAAACTATGTGTGTGTCACACCAATCTGCTCTAGTAATTTCCTACCTAAGCAAATACCCCCAGAATAGTCTCTGGAAATTAATGATGAGGCATCATCACTTTTGTCTTTCAAAATGCTATTAACTATTTTTATCGCTACTTGATTTCTTACTCTAAGTACTCTCAGAATTATTTAAACTGAGATCTGATTGGTAGTATTTTAAAGTTTTGGAAAAACCTGGGACAAATTAAAATCTTGTAATGTATGCCTGTTTCATTTCATCTAGAAATATTGAATATTTCATGTTTCTTTCCCCCTCTCTGTCTGTCATTATATCTCTCTTTCTATCTCTGGCCAAATTTAGAAAGTATTGTAGGTGCTTTTATGTAGGCCTCACATACTTCTTGTGCAAATTATTAACATGAATTTATCTATCTTTTCAGGGAGGTTTTGTCCTGTTATATTTTCTTATTGGTTATTGTTGATACAAAGGAAAACTATTACTTAAAATTTTTAATATATATTTTAAGTAGGCACATAATAATTGTACATATTTATGCATTACAATGTAATATTTAGATATATGCATATGATATATAACAATCAAAATAGAATAATTAGCACATCTATCACCTCAAAGCATTTATTTGTGTTGGGAACGTTCAAAATCCTGTATTCTAGCTATTTGAAAACATACAATAAATTATTACTATAGTCACCTCACAGTGCTATAGAAAACTAGTTGTAAGAAAGCTATGAATAGCCTCTTATCTAGCTTTAAGGAAGCTATTATTTTTTGCAGTTTACCTGGTATCCAAGCAGTTGACTGAAGCCATTAATTTAAAAAAAAGTTAGAGTTGATACTATTAGGTTTTGAGTAGCCCTAATATGATTTTGTCCTGAAATAATGCTTGTTTCCTTATTTTCAAAGTCACCTTTTATTTGTTTCATACTTTATTGCATTGACCCAAACATGTCCAAATGATATTTGTTTGTAGTCTCATCTTGTTGATGATTTAAATAAAAATATTTCCGGTATTTTTCCTTTAAAGACACTTTTGGGATGCAGAAGAAGTACCTTTCTGTTCCTATTTTAAAATGAAGTAAAAAGTCAGTAACTGGTCATTATTTTTATTGAATGCCATCTTAGTATCAATTGAGAATACTGTGGTTTGTTTTATTAGATCTATTGATATGATGTGTGTACATTTCCTGGGATATACTATAGTAGCTTAATAAGGGTTAATCTTTTTTTTTTTTTTTTTTTTTTTTTGAGAGAGAGAGATTCTCTCTTGTTGCCCAGGCTGGAGTATAATGGTACAATCTCAGCTCACTGCAACCTCTGCCTCTCGAGTTCAAGTCATTCTCTTGGCCTAGCCTCCTGAATAGCTGCGATTACAGGCATGTGTCACTACACCTGGCTAATTTTTGTATTTTTAGTAGAGATGGGTTTTCACCACGTTGGCCAGGCTGGTCTTGAACTCCTGACGTCAGGTGATCCACCTAACTCGGCCTGCCAAAATGCCTGGATTACAGGCGTGAGCCACTGCGCCTGGCAGGGTTAATCTTTGAATATAATGTTCAATCTGGTTTGGTAAAATTTCCCTTAAGTTTTCTTACTATATTCATGAAATCGGTTTGTATTTACCAAGTATTTACTATCTTGGTAGGTTTTGTTCATAGGAATATGCTAGACTTACAAAATAAATTAAAACTATTTCACACTTTTAATGTTGTCAAATAGTTTACATAACACAGAACATTTATCTGTTTTCTTAAAATTTGAAAATCAAAAATTACCAGTAAAATGTAGCCCTAAAATCTTTATTATTGGTGGAAGTGGAAAATTGATTTGCAAGTTTTCATAATAATTAATCTACCTAAGTAGATAATTTTAATTTCATTTTTATTTTAAATTAATTAAATTTAAATTTTGATAATTTATATTTCTGCAGAAATGGTTCATTTAATTGGAATTTCATATACATGACCTGAATATGGAATCCTTTGTGTTTTTACAGTCTTTTTTATATTTTATATTCTTTTTCTAATGTCTAATTTTAGTTTTTCTTTTCTCTTTATTCTTCATTGGTATATTCTGTAGATTATCAGTTTGCTTTTTGATATTATATGAATTTTATTTGTTCTTTCTCCTTTATGTTTTGTTATTTTTATTAGCCAAATTTTGCAAAGCTGTGGAAAGAATAAAAAGGAGTGTGTATTTTCTATCTGTAGGACTATTTTTTCATATGTTTCTGTTACTTCAGTTAATTACAGTATCAAAATAATCTGTCTAATTTTTAGCAAATTGATCTACTGGTAGTTGAAAGAAGAGCTCTCAAAGTCTACACAGTTTTATTTCTTACTAGATCTTTCTTCTCGACCTGATATGTTTTAATCATACATTATTTGAGGTATTATTATATTTTCGTGGTAAAAAGAAATTTTTCCAAAATAAATTTATCCTTTTTGCTTTTAAGGTTTGTTACGAATTATTCTTTGTTGGAAATTAACATTTGCTGCACTCTCCTTCTGTTGTATTTACATAATAAATATTTGCATATATTTTCCTTTATGTCACTTCATTTATAGCCTTGGTTTGTTTTAACTCTGCTGCTTTTATGGGCTTTAGTACAAGAAGTCACATATTGCTTGCTTTGACTTATTCTTGTAAATTTAAGTCTACCTTACAGGATTTCCACTGGGGATGGCTTTGGACCATTCATCTTCATAAATATTGTACTTGATAAATATAGTCCTGGGACATCAATCGCACTTTAAGCAGGAACTGAGCCTTTATTTGCCTTATTGAGTAAAACGACGAGTCAGGCAAATAACTACACATCAACAGTTTTGTGCATTACCCCTTTTTCCAGCTGGAATTGGGGAATTCTCGTTTCTTTACCAGCAAATAACTTTACGGGAGGAGTCATGCTTCAAAGATAGGGCTTCAAGATAAATATTAATTCCTCTGGTCTGATCCCCATTTTTGTGAATTTGTTTCTGGGTATATTCTCTTAATAATTATTTCAAGTCAGCTGATGCTTTGAATTTGGACAAGATACAAAATGTGTAATACAGTCCAATGGGGATATGCTTAAAAACTCAGAATACTACCAGAAGTTGTTTGGGGAATGAGTGCTTTCCTTTACATAAAAATCGTTTACATAGTTATAAAGAGCTGCTGTTTTCAAACTTCTAGTCTTCACACACAAATAATTCTATGAAATAAATCAAGTCAAAGTGGCCACTTGTATTATCACACAAAGGATCAATTTCAAAGATATTATTTTCTACCACTGAGAGCTGGAAAATACATTAAATCTCAAGCTCACGAGTAGCTGCTGTAACTAGAGTGAAATTGTGGCTTGTGGGAAATAAATCATATTGAAGTGAGCCATTTAAATGAATGGCAGATTGGTTGTCACTGCTCAAGTTCTTATTGCTTCCAGTGACTTTTATCCACAAACATTCTAATTCATCATAGATCCAATTCCACAAAGTGTTGGTAAAGCTGTACACCTTGGCTCTAGACATTCTTCATTTCTAAAGTAAATGCACCACATAGGGTTTATCAAAGCATATATATTTAAACATTCTTACAATATAGGGTCAACTAGCGTGTTTAGGTCCAAAAATTTTTATCTGTAGGGAGCCTCTAGCATATAATGCATGTAAGTCCAAAAGTTAGCTTACTGAGCAAGTCAAAATTATCCCTCAACATTTGTAAAATTATACTTAAATTACCAGGCCCTAGGTTTTCACATATCAGTCAGCAGTGTTCTTTGATTTCTCTTGAACTTTGGAATATTACCTCCCTTTTCCTATCCATGGAAGCTAAGCTTTGTTTAAAAGTAAAGAAACAAAGATGTTTTACAGGGGTAAATAATGGAGTAAAATTCATTGCTTAAATATAGGTATGATAGAACACTACCATCAACATATAGTTAGGCCTATATCTCTTCTTGTGATTCTGCATATGTGAAATAAAAGTGTATACATGAATGTATACATTCTTATTTACATTCACACCATCATATATGAAGATATCCAGATACAGGAAAAAAAAGAGAGAAAACTGTGTTCCAGGAAGAGATTTCAAGGCAGGAGGCAATGGGTTAAATACAGTTACGTGCCACATAATGACTTTTGGTCAAGGATGGACCATATATATGACAGTGGTCCCATAAGATTATAATGGAGCTGGCTGGGCCTAGTGCCTCATGCCTGTAATCCCAGTACTTTGGGAGGCCAAGACGGGCAGATCACCTGAGGTCAGGAGTTCAAGACCAGCCTGGCCAACATGGCGAAACCCCATCTCTACTAAAAATAGAAACAGTAGCCAGACACGGTGGCGCATGCCTGTAGTCCCAGCTACTAGGAAGGCTGAGGCTGGAGAATCATTTGAACCCAGGAGGCAGAGGTTGCAGTGAGTTAAGATCATGCCACTGCATTCCAGCCTGGGTGACAGAGTGAGACCCTGTCTCAAAAAAAAAAAAAAAAAAAAAGAAAGATTATAATGGACGTAAAAAGTTTCTATTGCCTAGTGACACTGTAGCCACCATAATATCATAGCACAATGCCTTACTGATGCATTTGTGATGATGCTGAGGTAAACAAACCTACTGTGCTGCCTGTCGTATAGTAGTCTAGCACACACAATTATGTACAGTACATAATACTTGATAATTATGATAAATGACCATGTTAATAGATTACACCATTGACTACACCATACTTCATATTGTGATTCTATAGTGTACTCTTTCTACAAATTAAAAAAAACTTAACTATAAAACAGTCTCATATAGGTCCTTCAGGAGGAATTCCAGAAGAAGGCATTGTTGGCCTACGAGATGACAGCTTGATGCATGCTAGTGCCCCTGCAGACCTTCCAGTGAGACATGATGTGGAGGCACAGGATAGTGATATTGATGATCCTGACCCTGCATAGGCCTAGGCTAACCTGTGCCTTTGTGTATTCATTTATGACAAAAATGTTTAAAATGAAAAAAAAATTAAAAACAGAAAAAAGCTTATCCTTATTGAATAAGGTTATAAAAATATTTTTGTATAGCTGTACAATGTGTGTTTTAAGCTAGGTGTTCACGACAAAACAGTCAAAAAGTCTAAAAAAGTTAAAAGTTTGTAAAGTTAAAAAGTTATGGTAAGCTACAGTTGATTTATTATTGAAGAAAGAAAGTACTTCTTATAAATTGCATGTACCCTAAGTGTACAGTGTTTCTAATGTTTACAGTAGTGTACAGCAGTGTCCTAGCCTTCACCTTCTCTCGCCACTCACTCACTGACACTCATAGCAACTTCCAGTCCTGCAAACTCCACTCACAGTGAGTGCCCTATACAGGTGTGCCTTTTTGAAAATCCTTTATACCGCATTTTTACTGGACTGTTTCAATGTTTAGATGCATAAATACTTGCTATTCTGTTAAATTGCCCACAGCATTGAGGGCAGAGGCATGTTGTGCAAGTTTGCAGGGCAGGAGGAATAGGCTATACCACACAGCCTGGGTGTGTAGTAGGCTGTATTATTAGGTAAGTGCACCCTATGATGTCCATATAAGGAAGGAATTGTCTAACAATGCATTTCTCAGAATGTATCCCCATCGTTAAGTAACATGTGACGGTACTAAAAACTGATGTGAAAAAAGATCAGAAAATAAGACCAAAAAATTACGTGACTCACCCATGCACATCAACCAGTGGACAATAGCACCTAGAACTGTTGTGTATCTGAATACAAATCTGCAGCTTCCGTAACCACACCACACTGTGCCTATGATTGAGCTTTTCTTGGCAAACAGGAACTTCTGTGGAAGTTTTTTCCTGCTGATTTAATGATACGACTTTTTGATTTGTCCCATGATCATGGACTGAAACCTGTGTTTGGACCCCTATTCCTCCTTTGTGATGTGCCAATTTGTTTTAGACACTTAGTTTCATAAAGCTTTTCTGAATATATTATTCCAATTGTGCAAAAATCTGTGACTGGTGTCATCGTGCTCCTTTGGCCCAATTTCAAATCTATACAGTAGATCTGGTTTAAATTATTGGAGCTTTCTGAGCTTATGAATTTTTTCCAAAAGGCATGTTTTTTTTTAAATAAATGAATGGGTGTTGACTACTTAGCATAGTCCCAATAATTGGTTGATTCAGTTCAAAGCTATGAGTTCCATTTTCTATAATCTGAACTATCCCTAACCTCTTTTGAAAACATGGCTTTTACTATCTACCTTTCTAGGCAACTTTCCTACTTACCAGCCTCCTTGTTCACATTTTGCTGCTGCTGGAAACAGGGGCTATATCTACGAACCCACTGGGGAAAAAGACAAGCAGACTATCTTTGTATTAACGTGCATGCTGCAATGAATACACAATCAGAGGACAAGACTTGTTACATGATTCCCTTCTCATGCAACAGAAAACCGATTTACTTAATTGCCTGTGCTTAAGGGTAATGTCATCTTGTATGGCTTACTGTTTTATACTGATGGGAGAATATTAAGTTACTAATGGCACAAGTCAATAAAAAATTCATAGGCCATGAACTAGCATGTTAGAGAAAGAACAGAATTGGCAAGTGGTAGCATCAATTTATGAAATTTCATGTTTCAGACACCTGACTTGTACAGAGATGACTTTATTCCTTCTGTAGAACCTATCAGTGCTATGTAAATCAAGATAGTTAAATTACATTATAAACTCAAATGTTTTTAACTCCAAGCTTTTCTGAAAGATGGCTGCAATCTGGCTCAGTCTTAGTGTGTCTTTGTAACTGATGCATATTACAATCAAACTACTTTGGATTTTTCAGTCTTTCATTATACATTTATTCAGCAATAGCTAACACAGAGGAACTGTATTGGATAAACTATTATCAACAGCTCACAATCCAGCTGAGAAATCAATCACAAACATAATTAACTCATTATAATGGCAAAGGTGACTAATGTTTCAAATGGAATTCTTCAATAATTAAAAGGAGCAGAAGAGCTGGATTAGAGAAGCATTTCCAAGATTGGGTAAGGAGTCTTTATGAAAGTAACATTTTAGGCTTCTTCTTGAGGCCAAGGGAAGAAGAAATTGTTAAATTGTAAGACAGCCTGAGTATGGAGTAGAGAGCTAGCTCGGAATATGGCGTATGTCTTTTGCTATCATGACAGAAAAAAGCAGTGACAATTTAAAAATAAATAGACATTTACAACAATCGTAAAAGTAAAGCTAAAAGATTTTAGCAATTGGTGAAGTTCTCAAAAGTTGTGAATCAGTCAGAACAATTAGAAAAGTAGTAATTCCAAAACGGAATAAATGGATGCTAGAAAATAGAAAGGGTACAAAAATTATACTTAATTATGGCTAGGTATCTAAACGTCTCAATTTTCCTTTCCTTTTAAAAACTTTCTTTTATCTGCACTGGCTTCCTAAGGTTGCCGTAACGAAGTACCAAAAACTTGGTGGCTTAAAACAACAGTAATTTATCCTCTCACAGTTCTGACGGCTGCAAGTCTGAAATCAAGGTGTTGGTAGAGCCAGGTTCCCTGCAAAATCTCTAAGGGGAAACTCTTCCTTGCTTCTTCCAGCTTCTCGTGGCCCCAGGCATTCCTTGGCTTGTGGCAGCACACCTCACCTCCGTTCTGGGCCTTCATCCTAATTGGTCCATCTCTCCTCTGTGTCTGTGCTTCACATGGCATTCTCCTCTTTGTGTGTCTATATCCAAATGGCCTTCTTATTATAAGGACACCAGTTATACTGAATAAGGGCTTATTTTAATCCAGGATGACCTCATCTTAATTTAACTAATGGCTTCTACAATAAGGCAATTTCCAAATAAGTTCACATTATGAGGTATTGGACATTAAGAATACATTTTTGGGAGGACACAATTCAACTCAAAACACCATTCTTTTAAGTTGCATATAATTTTAATATATTAACATGCCGATGTATACAAATACATACATTTAATAAGAAGTCTTTGTCAAACGAACACAGTTGAGTTGACCATCACGTGGCTTTCTGCTTTACTGAGGCCTGTATGTGAAGTCCATAATGACAAAACCAGACTTGACTGTCCACCGTGGACCTCTTTACCAAAAGAATGAAGGTGTCCTTGAGCCAGTGCAAATAGTCCCACAAGGGAAGCTAGCTTTGTCATTCCAGATTCATAAACATGCTGTGAGGCTCACCGTTAGTCTGGGTAGCTCACCAGCATTAAGCCACTTCTTGACCATTCTCCTCAAAGGGACAATTTTTCCTTAAAATCTGTAATTCTTTCTAATGTGGAATCATCACAAAAGAGGAGACAGAATGGAAACATTAGAAAGCATTTGTGCTGTGGAAACACACCGATCTGGGCTTGAAGTTCCACCACTAACTAGCTGAGTGACTCTGGCCAAGTTAATAAACTTCCAATCCTCAGTTTGTGCACCTGTACAATGAAGCATCTTACTGCTAATATCTGGTGGAATTGTGAGGATTAACGGTGATGATGCACCCTGGCCTGACACACTAATTGGGATCAAGCACCTGGAGGAGACACTTAGTGAGTGCAGCTTTCTCCCAATTCATCACATATGTGTCATGCTGAAAAAAAACGCCTGTAAAAGAAAATCTTCCTTTCCATAGGATAATAACAATAACAACAAAAAAGTAATGAAAAGTAACATTTACTATAAATACAACGTACATTAATTTTAATTGTAATTATACATTGAAGTAAATGTGTTCAATTTCTGGTAATTACAAAAATAAAATTAGATCAAAATAGAATTGAGAACCACTCAACCAAAACCACTCATTTAGAAAACATTTCTAGAGCATCATCTATATGTCAGATATTTTTTAGAGGCAATGTGTCAGAGACACGTGCAATATGAAAAGTATGAGGAAAGTGCCACAACTTACCCCACCAACTTTCTCAAAGTGAGATCCATCTTTCTTAAAATCTGCAAGGGCCCCATTGAAATACCAGGTAAAGATGATGTCTAACAGTGGGTCATGTTGTACCTGGCAGGGCAAGATGACGCTTTCACCAACAGAAACATCCATGTTAGATGGTGCCAAAGTTATTCTCGTTGGTTCTATTGGGGAAATAATTTTTCAGAAAAACAGCATATTATTGTGATAAAAGACATTTGCACAGGCAGGCTGTTCATCTGACTTATACTCTGTATGACTGTAGATGCATATACATAAATATACATACACCTGTATAATTAAAAGTATTCAACATTAAAATAGCCATTTTGATGCAGAGCTACATTTCACTGGATCCACAAATTCTTGTTAAGGAAATTAGGATATCTGAACTTGTAGGACACGTAAGTTTAAAAATTAAAGTCATGTGTAAACAATAGTTATATTATTATTAACAAAATCAATTTCACCTTAGTTTTATTGTATTTTGAAATGTAGGGGTAGAAATAGAAAATACTGTGTTTTCACCAACTTTGACTAGAAATTACCATCAAAATCTGAACAGACATTTAATGGTAGCCTGGATTTGAAAGATATAATACAAAAGATGCTAGAATTGGTACAAACAGGAGGGGTACTATGTTAAAATGTTAATTAATGTCTGTTTTTCCCCAACGCAAATGTCCACATGCACATTTCTTTCTCTCTGTCGTCACCACCTACCTTCCATTTGTCTATCATGAGTTAAAATTCTCTTGACCCCATTTTCCCACTGCTACTCCACATTACTTTGCACTATGTTGGATGAAAAGTTTTCAAAAGAGTCATTTATGCATATACTGTTTACAATTATGCTAGTCAATTCCCTCTTTAACTCATTCTAGCCAGGCTTTGGTCTTCCCAACTCCCCTGTCCTCACCAAGGTCCTCATAACCATCCTGCTGATGTATCAGAAAGTATTTCACATCATGAACCTCTCTGCTCAAAACCTTGCAGTCTCTCCACTTTTCAATCCAACTGAAATAAATTCCTCAGAAGGTCTACAAACTGCTTGCATAATTATCACTTAGAAATCTGTTAACTGACACATTCAACTCCATGAAATCTTTTCCCAAATATCTCCTTCTCAGTGAGGTTTATTCTGATCAACCTGTTGCTAATGCTCTAACTTACCTCTGCCACCATGTGCATCTTTCTTGTTTACAATTTTTGCCTTCTAATAGTTTTCTTCTTTTTTATTCCTACTGTTATTTTCTTTCTCCTTTTATAGAAGGTAAGATTCATGAGGACAGTATTAGAGATAATGTGCTCAAGGATACAGCCCAAGCAACTGGCAGAGTAGGTGCTCCAATTTTTTCATGAATGGATAAATGAACAAAATGTATCCACAGCTTTAAGCAATTCTTATTTATATCCTGTTATTTAATGGACTTGAACATCTCCAGAAAGAAATCAACTATAATGAAAAAGACAAAGTGTATCCAAGAGACCTGAAGACCTATTTTAAATAATAGAATTTTATTTAAAAATAAAATAGAATGAGATCATTGACATATGCTATTTGTAACTCTTGTTGTCAATCATCCCAGCACAGTAAGTAATGTGTTCCCTGGTGCACGTTGTGCTGTGCTAAGGAAATATTGTTCCCTTGACTTTCACCTGTTAAAAATAACATAAGTGCAAATACAGGTTCTACCTTCATAGTGTACTGAACATTGTGAAACACATAGTTAATTTCATCATAATAATATATCTTATAGTGAATCCATATGTAAAGCAATATTTAAGAAATGGACCTACCTGTAACAACCAAATGTGTTGTGCCGTTTGCTTTCCCAAACTGGTTTTCTGCCATGCAGGTATAGGTTCCAGCATCAGCTTTAGTCACATTGGCTATTTTGAGTCCTCCATCTTTTAATAGAGAAATTCTAAAGAAAAGACAAATAAGATAAAAAATGTATAATAGCCATTTTTTTTCCAAATGCATATATATATTGTTACAGAACGTGTTGCCTTAAGCTAATATTTTTAGGGCATGATCGACCAGTCCTTAGCTTTTTGGGAATACAAAAAACTAAAAGAAAATTGACTCCTCACTCACATACATAAATACACACACAGCATTGAATGACAAAAGACTCTCCACCAGTTTGAACTTTGTTCAATAGTTTTGCTCAGCATTACTTATTACACTTAAATTGAGAGGATGCACATATCATATAAGTATGAAATTTTTTTCCAAAAATATTAATATATGTTGTGGTAGATTATTCATGGAGTTAGTTTAATCAATTTAAAAGAAATACAAAGTAGGCAGAACATTATTTCCCTTAAATTTGAAACAGTATATGAGAAACGAGAAGCTGCACGTCTTTTACTATGAACTGAGAGAGTCACATTGCCCCAATAAAAACCCAAATTTTCCAGAAGAACATTTGGGTGGTCCCCTGTGAGCTAGTGAAAAGAGCCTGGGCAAATCCAATAAACCTTACCTTAGAGTTTCTGAGTATACACTTAGAGTACTTAAAGCTTTGGCATCTGACTAATTAATTAAGGAAATATAACTGAGTGCTTTACATACAGTTGGCACTATAAGACAACCTGGGATTATGGGGTGAGCAAGACAAAAAGTCTTCACCTTCATGGAGATAATATTCCAGTGAGTAGCATAGACAACTGTATTAGTCTGTTTTCATGTTGTTGCTAAAGATATACCTGAGACTGCGTAATTTATAATGAAAAGGAGACTTAATAGACTCACAGTTCCATGTGGCTGGGGAGGCCTCACAATCATGGTAAAAGTTGAAAGCCACGTCTTACACGGTGGCAGGCAAAGAGGAAATGAGAACCAAGGGAAAGGGGTTCTCCTTATCATGAGACTTATTCACTACCACAAGAACAGTATGGGAGAAACCGTCCCCAAGATTAAATTATCTCCCACCAGGTCCCTCCCACAACATGTGGGAATTATGGAAGCTACAATTTAAGATGAGATTTGGGTGGGGACACAGTCGAACCATATCAACAACAAATAATTAAATAAGTAAAAATAAGAAGTTCTGATTTTTGAGAAGTACTCAGAAGGAGATAGAGAGGGTGATACAATAGAGAGTAATTACTTTAGGAGGAAGGGTTTCTAGGATAGGGTGCATTAGAAAAATCTCTTAGAAGTGGTGTCATTTGAATTTAAAAAAAGAGTGAGATGGGATTAACCTGTCATTAGTCTGATCACTGTATCTTTATTGCCCTAATTTGTCTCCTCATAATTATATTCCCTTTCTTTGAATTCCTAAAATAATTACTATCCACATAATGCATTTAACACTTGAGTGTCTTTATCTTTTATGGCTCCTATTTTTGATAGATGAGTGAAAATGGATGGTAAACTTCTTAAAAATATTTGCAACCCCAGTATCAGCATGGCATCATATATGCAAACTGTGGTAACTAAATGCCTCCAAATTCTGGGCCATTCAGTTGAGTAAATAGGAAAAGTACTGAGGACATTAGACTAGAATGAAGGATCTCAATCTGTAAAAATGTTTATTGCAAAATTTTAGGTGTGTCTCAAAAATGTTACTACAAGAGTTTCTGTATAAAAAATGTACAAGATATAGATTTTCTATTTTATTTATATATGCGTGTGTGTATATCTACATGTGTATATGTATATATATCCATAATATTTTTCTCCTCCAGTAGACTACAGGAGACTGACACTTAACACTTTATGTATATATTCCTTCATAGTCTATTATTCACTTTCACTTTCATCCTGGTTACACTTTCTTCAGTGAGAAAATCATGGTGGAATTAGAGCTAGCACACAGGTTCATGATCCTGGGTAGAGCTATCTATTACGGTTTGTTGTGCATATGATTTTTTTTAAAACTGTGTTAAAGTATATTTAAAATAAAAAGGTTTGGAGGCAATGACCTAGAAAGCTCACCAGGGACCCATGGCACTGCGTGCTAACCTGAGGAACTACAGAGAAAGGTCAAAAATTCCAAGAACTTTCCTAGGAACTAAAAACAAAACAAAAAGGGACATATCTGATTCTCCTCACGGGAACCTGAGGGTTGTAATGCATTTTGTTGGGTGTGAAATGCCTCCCATAACTTTACTGGAAGAGATAATCAAATAACTTAAAAAAAAATCTCTTTATATCTTAGCTTATCTGACAACAAAGATTTTCCCAATGCATATGTAATAATAACTTAAAGAAGAAACTCTGCAGAGAAGTAAAAATAAATGAAAATTTGGGATATAAAGACTGGAAGTTTTAAGGAACCTGTAGAAAAAACTTAAAGACATGTCAATCTGATCACGTGATCCTGCCCTCCTCCCTCCACCTGTCCAGGCAAACCTTGCTTAGAACCCACTCTTTGGTGTCACATTGCCTGGGAGATACAGACTATATCCTAAGCCTGAACCATATCCTCACATCAGGACCTCTGCTTCTCTCTAACTTCATAGGGCTTCATGAATTCTTTCCCTTGCTTGCTTTTCTCCGATCACATAAGCCTTCTTTTAATGGCTTTTATGCTTCTTTTTGTCTCAAGGTCTTCACAAAAACTATTTCCTCCCTCTGGTTGACCTGTGTTCATCCTTCAGACATCACTTACTTTCCTGAAACTATGAGTTGGATTCGGTTTTCCTGTCTTTGATCAAAACATTATCTGTGCTTTCTTCATAACACCCATCAAGTGTCCAACTATATATTTGTGTGCTTATTTGACTAATATTTTTCTCTTCCAGTAGACTGTGTGCTCTCCGGAGGCAAGGACAATATCTAGCTCACTCATCACTAAATTTGTAGACCCCCGAAAAGTGCCTAGCACAGAGTAGACATTCAAAAATAAAACTTGTTGAATGAATAAATGACGGTATGCTGTTAGAGAGTCACTGCAGAGGAGTTCGGGTTAGTGAAGCTGAGTTGTAAGGCACTGACACCTTATAAATAATAAGGAAATAGATTCAGAAAGTTTGCAGACTAATACAAACACACACACACATATGTGTGAAATAATTGGATATATATATATATAAAAACACACACACACACACATATATATACACATACATATATATATAGCTAGCCCTCCATATCTGTGGGTTCTGCATCTGCAGATTCGGTAGATTCAATCAACCAGAGACAGAATATATTTGAAAATAAACAGGTAACAATACAGCAATAAAAAAGTACAAATGACAGAAAAATACAGTATAACAACTGTTTATACAGCACTTACACAGTAGTAGGTATTAAGACTATTTAAAGTATATGGGAGGATATGCATAGGTTGTATGCAAATGCCAAGCTATTTCCTGTAAGGGGCTTGAGTATCCATGGGGCTCTGGTGGATACCAAGGAAACACTATGTACACATATGTAGACACATTGTTTACATATATGTAGCAAAAAAGATAAGGCAATAGAAGACTGAATAAAGAGAATTTAGAAATGCCTTTCCCAGCATAAGAGAATTGAGAATATGCTTGCACTTGTTAGAGAATAAGTCAATAGACAGCGAGAGACTGAAGATAATGGGATGGAAAAAAGAGTGAGAGAGGAAACTGTCAGAGAAGTCTTGGAGGAAAGAGAGAGCATGATCAAGACTCATGCTCCCAACCCATCTGATTGCTAATCCCATCAGTAAAATTTTGGGGCCATGACACCCAAAGAGAATGATACTTGATCTGTAGTGTTGCTCAATAAATTTTACCTATCATTGTTATCAAAAAGAAAATGCAGATGTGATGGAGAATTTTAATATGCAAAGACCAGAAGCTAGCAGATTACATCAAAAGGTTGGGAAGATATTAAATAATAAGGCAAATTAATCTGCCCTAAATTATAGGTTAGAGACAGAATGGGAAGCTTCAAGAAGTTGGGGATCTACCACTTCTATGATTAGTAAGCTTTAAAACAAAGTAAAAATGCTTCTTGTTAACTGAACATTATTGAACTTAAATTGATAGTTTCTGATTTGGAAACTACAAAACAGAGGTAGGTAATTTCAGGTATCTTCTACTATGCAATGAATTAGTTTAACAGCTAACTTTCCACTACAAATACAGAAGTGCTAGGAACAGAGGAAGAACTAGAAATCCTTGTGTATTAGGTTTAGTAACTTTCATCAAGCAAACTTCAAGTCAAGCAAATCATGCCCATGTTGAAATGATAATGTTTCAAAGGCAAAACCAACACCTTTAGAATCACAGACAGACTTCAAAGCAAACATATGGACTCTCAAAGAATGCAAACTCTGTGTATATCGTAAAAATTTGAACTAATTGGATATTTTCTTCCTAAATTGGTTCTTCCAGTAAGTTCTAAGAGGCCCACAGGGCATTCACACAGCATAAAAATAAACAATATTCAGTAAATGAATGGAGTAATTGTTTCTCAACAGAAAACCTTCAATAACCCATGCTTCCCTACAGAGATTCAAAGTGAAAATTTTATACCACTTTGCTATAAACGAAATTGCCTTCTAAGTTTTCTGAGAACAGGTTTATCTGCAAATGGGTGGAGCTGAAAATGTAGATAACGAAGAGTGACTCTTGTCTTGGCACAAAATGTTAAGTAACAATTTATGAAATTAACATTCAGGAATGCAGTACTCCAGTTTGCTTAGGGAAATGTGCAATTTAAATCACTGCGGCATTTTAACTCCTTGATCAGTTTTAATAATATACCTTTATGTGTACCTTTTTATTGGTCCTTCCTTTTGTAGTAGGAGGTTAATTATTTCATTTAACTTTGTGCAATCTATGGTTAGCTTGGGATAAGTAAATGTAATTGCTCTAAGCTGCTCTAATGGCTCATGCTGTAATTCAGTGATGGCATTAAATTTATGACTGTTAAAAAACCTTGTTTATTCACAAAGTATACTGTTGTCTAGGCAACACTGACCTGCACTTTATGATGACATTTAAGCATCCATAATAATGCAGTGTGTTTTAGAATGGAAAAAGTATGAAGTATTATGGAAGTCAAAGGAGGATTTCTGAAAATATTGTTTTTCCCTGCCTATATTCTTCTGATCATTACGGTAATTTATTCAACTTGAATTTTAACAAACACACTGCAACTCTACATTTTCTCAGGAAGCATATCTCAGTGGAGATGCGATCACATGAGATCGTAATGATTAAACTGCTGTGTAGAAAATAACAAGGCTATTTTATATGGTACTTTCTGAGTACATATTCTAAGAGATGGAAGCTTACAATTAGATGTAAGACAAAAGTACTCACAATGCATATATTACAGGATAAATAATGACAGTTAAGAAAAGCAAATATACATTGATGGAAATGTATGAGAAAATAAACATGAGAGAAAAAGAGCATATAGTATATGTTCTCATTTACAACTGTGTATGTTCTCATTTACAACTGCTCTCACCCCCACATTATTGGTGAAATAACTACTCCCCCTTGAGTTCAAAGATAACCTGCAAACAGTATTTAGGAAAATTGTATTAGCGTTTTTATTCTTCTACCTATCCTATTTTGGGCTTTCGTGTTATAAATTCAACAGTGTTAGTCTAGTGATTTATTGGTTAGGAAATTTCCGAGGAAAGGAGTAGCAGAACAGAGGAGATCAGCAGTTAATTATCCTAACTTTGAGTAAGTACCAGGCTAATAACAAGCAGCTCTGTGATTTTGTTGAACACACACATTCTATGGAACAGACACCTAGAGAAGATGAACCTTGGCTCCACTCTAGAACCTAGAGAAAGATAATGAATTCATATCATTTAACAGGTCCACATATTCATAAGTGGAAAGTCAATAATAAAGGAACATTTTCACTTTTATAAAATGTTTCTGGCCAGGCGCAGTGGCTCAAGCCTGTAATCCCAGCACTTTGGGAGGCCGAGACGGGCGGATCACGAGGTCAGGAGATTGAGACCATCCTGGCTAACACGGTGAAACCCCGTCTCTACTAAAAAAAATACAAAAAACTAGCTGGGCGAGGTGGCGGGCGCCTGTAGTCCCAGCTACTCGGGAGGCTGAGGCAGAAGAATGGCATAAACCCGGGAGGAGGAGCTTGCAGTGAGCTGAGATCTGGCCACTGCACTCCAGCCTGGGCGACAGAGCCAGACTCCGTCTCAAAAACAAAAACAAACAAACAAAATGTTTCTAAATGCATATTAACATGACAAGTATATTTAGAGCTAAAATCACTTTTATGACAATGACTGAATAGTTTTTCCTACTAAAATGGACTCAAACCTATAGAAGAAAAAAACCCCTATAAGGGGATTTCCAGTCTAAATGATTATATACAACTATCATCTAAGTAATTCATAAGGCCCGGGCAATACTCCCATCTGAAACATTTGCATTCTTATTCAAAGGAGTCTTTGGAAAACTTAGAAATACTCAGATGCACGAAGTAATAACACAAACAAAGGAAAACAGACAAATGAGACAAATGATTATTTGATGTCTTATGTATTAAAAGAAAATTTCAAAGGGGATAACTATTAAGGTTCAAAGGCCCCTCATACTTGGCACTATTCTTCTACCTCAGAGAGAGGTATACGAGTCTAATCAGGGAAAATAAAAATGTTGGCTTTATTAGTTGTACTACAGATAAAGCTGATACAAAACTGCTTAGATGAGCAACAATGGTTTCCTGATATTTCACTCCAGAATTAGGCAGGCTTAACCTATTTCACTCCAGAATTAGGCAGGCTTAACCTTCCTGGCACAGGCAGACAACCTCAGGCCCTCCCCATAAGGGCAAGCACCATTATTGCACGGTAAAGAGAACAGCAAAATACATCCACTCTCTATGTGCAGCAAACACCATAGAGAACGAAGGGGAAAAGTTGAGCTAGAGTGTCAGGGTCTTCTACAGAAATTTAGGAGACAGACACTTTCTCTGGGGAGTCATTACAGAAAGATCCAAATGTTCCTCCAATGATTGTCCTTCTACTTACAGAATTAGAAGTCCTGGGATGGAAGTCATTCCACACTAATGTCAAAGTGCAAGATACCTGCATTTTGTGCATAAGGGGAATTTCATCATCTCAAGGTATGTAGAGGGTGCTGAATATTATTTGGCTGTCCAGAATGGATTCCTCATTCTTTGGCAACTAACATTGATTTTCCTCGAGGAATTCTCTGACCCTATTGAATGCAGTCTTGGTAGGGCTATGAATCATGGTGCTTTGTCCTGTCCTAGCCATGGGCTAGACATATAAGTCAGTATTTTTCAAACTTTACTGTGTACCAGTTATCTAGCGGGCCCACCATCAGATTAGGTCTGGGATGGGGCATAAGGATTTGCATTTTTAACACATTGTCAGGTGATACTGGTGCTGCTGATATAGGGACTGCACTTTGAGAGAAAATGTTCTAAGCTATGTCCACTAGACTCTCCCTCTTCAGACTCTGATTTACAACAAAAAAGACAAAAATAATCATTAGTTCACTCAGCCCAGCACTTGCCCCAACAAGATGGTACAATGCTTGCTGCCAAGATTTCTGGAGCCAGTTTCCTATACATTCTTAAGTTAGGTTGTGCATCTTAGCTAATAACTGTTTGTAATATCCTTAATTCTCAGCTAGAGTTCACAAACCCTTAAAGGATACAAATTATGAAATGTTGGTGCTTTGTATATAGTAGTTTTTTTTGATAAATATTTGTTGTCTCAACAAATATGCAGAGTTCAGAAATAATCTTCTATGTAGAGAGGACAAGGTTTTATCACAGATCAAGAGTGGTCCAACTAACACCCTGCCCTGCTGTTGAGTTCTTGCAAGATATAATAGTTTTGCCCTTTTATCCCAATTCCAAAGTCATCGCTTTTATTAATATCCATCAATATTTAAGTGGTTCATTTACAACCTTACACAGTGGTTCAGTGGTTTTTGTTTTTTTTTGTTTTTGTTTTTTGGTTTTTTTTTTTTTTGAGACGGAGTCTCGCTCTGTCCCCCAGGCTAGAGTGCAGTGGCGCAATCTTGGCTCACCTCAAGCTCCGCCTCCTGGGTTCACTCCATTCTCCTGCCTCAGTCTCCTGAGTAGCTGGGACTACAGGAGCCCGACACCGCACCCGCCTAATTTTTTTTGTATTTTTAGTACAGATGGGGTTTCACTGTGTGAGGTCGATCTCCTGACCTCGTGATCGCCCGCCTCGGCCTCCCAAAGTGCTGGGATTACAGGCGTGAGCCACCGCACCCGGCCATTACACAGTGTTTTTAACCTTTCTAGGACACAAGGTTCTTTGAGTACTTGAAAATCTGGGAAACCTCTCTATAGAACATATGTATACACATACACAAAAACAAAACAAAACAAAACAATAACAGTTTTCACACAACTGAGGAGGGGATCAGATCATCTAAGATACATGGCCTCAGATTAAGAACCTCTGCTAGCAATTCGATTCATCCAATGACGTAGAAGTAGGGTTGCAACCTCTTTGTCTTAGCGGCTTCAGTGCTAGCCTTTCTAGAAGTGCTTCATTGACGTTTCCTTTTATGATGACTGTGTACATTTGATGATGGGTTCCTTACAAATTATCTAGCAGTACAACAAAACGATAATGTTGCTGAAGAACCTGGGTCTTGAGTCACACATTTGTTCATGCAATAGAGAGGGCTTCAATTTGCTTTCCCAGTAACATCTCAGTCCTGACAACCTGAACATTCTTGTCCCTCCTCCAAACAGACAGTTTATCACCAACTAGTCAAGTGCAGGTTCTGGTGGGCCAACACACCTTTCATAAGGTAACAAAACTTTAGTGCTAGTTCAAAGGACTCATTTAAGTATCTGACTCTTCATTTGCACTGCAGCACCTTCTCTGTATCTCAGGTTCTTGATCCTGAGCATAACCTTGAAATAACATCTACTCCAAACATCTACAAACATACGTGAGAAATAATGACATATGGTGAGAAATAATATTCATGGAAAGTCAGCTAAAAGAAATGTGGCCTATGTATTCCTCAAGAGTCTTGAGTGTTAATATTCAAAGTTACCCTTAAGTTGCGAACAGTAAAAGAATTAACTTTTAAAATTGATTGTATTTTACTTTAAGTACGAGGAGTATAAGTACTGCATTACTCAGTGTTCTCTCTGTGGGCATCCACTGGATTTGGACACACACACTTAACATTTCTTGGCCAGGAAGAGTTGTGTATCTCCTTATCAAACGGTTTTATTTCATCTTACAGATGCTGTGGATTGTTAATTAACAGTATTTTTCTCTGTTCATTTGTTACCACAAAGCTCTCAGCGAAAATTGTGGATCTCAACTAAGTTGGTATATATTTTGTAAACTAACTTCATACATTCATTCCACAAATATTTATTAAATTTACAACACAGACCTGGCTCTGTCATAAGCAGTAAAGATTCCCTGGTGAGGATTTATGCTGTTCTTAAGAAACTTAAATTCTAGGCAACTGGAACACTGGCATATTTTTTCTCCTCAGCGTTCACTTTGTGTATTACTTGATAAACTGTCTCAAATTCTTTGTGAAATATGACATGATATAAATAAATGAAATAGACTAGAAGATATAAAGTTATTAAAAGTAGGCTAGAGTAATAAAGAAATAAAAAATACAATAAAGTATAAGTTTATAAAATAGAATTATCTAAACTAAAAAAACAAGATTTTACTAAACTTTGAAATACTATTATTTTCTCAAGTAAATTCATAAATACTAGGAAAAAATGTGTTTAAAATAATCTTTAAGCTAAAGGTGTTTCTTTATTTAGTATTTGAATGTAAAAGGTTAGAAAATAATCTCTTCTTTTCCAAAACAGGATATTTATATATTCCACCTCAATTATATATATTTTTTAGAATTTCAGACTCAAAAAGGTTCAGATACTCTCATCTTCCCATAAATACTACTCTAGCAATGAAATCTGCATTAAGACACAATTGTAAAATACACAAGTAAGATCACGAAGTGGAAAATGGGTCAAAGTAAAGAATGAATTGTTCTGAGAAAGGCAGAGAAATTCACCTCAGTGTAACAATTCTACAGACTTTGTATAACAGATCATAAATTATGAGTAAGTCCTCTCCAGGGATCAGAACACAGGAGGCAGAAATCATCATTGCCAATCTGCATTTTCATTTCTCTTTCACAGAAGTGTAAGGGAAACGGTGCTTCACTGGACATCTCATTTGACATCCATCCATCTAACCATCCATCTATCATCCATCCATCCACTCACCTGTTTCCATGAAGGGCTTCAGGGAGGAGGAAGAACATACTAAAATATAGCACACTCCATATTTTTTAATAGAAAGCCTCAAGTAGAAATCTATTAAAAAATCAATTTTTTACATTTCTAAGAAATAGTTGCAATAAATTAAATTGGAAAATTATAAGTACTTTTAAGACATGGGAAGCTGTCCAAGAAAGAGTGACATGCACTTCAACAAATATTCGTGGAGTACTTAAAATGCAGTAAGTGTTTTGGAAAATACAAGTATGAGTAAGAATTATTCCTAATCCTTTAGACACAGTCTAAAGGTCAAGTTGGGAGCTGTATAATTCATGTACAACAAACATAAAATGTGATCATTAGGTAGGAAATATTATGTCATAAGTACAAATTCATCCAGATCTACCTCAAGAATACACAGTCTTTCTTTCTCAGTTTCCACTACTGTGACCCTAAATCAAATCTCCATCTCGTTCTGTCATCCAGGTTGGAGTACAGCAGCATGATCACAGCTCACTGCAACCTCCAATTCATGGGTTCAAGCCATCCTTCTGCCTCAGCCTCCTAAATAGCTGAAACTACCAGTGTGCACCACCATGCCTGGGTAATTTTTTACACTTTTTGCAAAACGAGTGTCACTCTGTTGCCCAAGCTGGCCTTGAACTCCTGGCCTCAAATGATCCTCCTGCCTTGGTCTCCCAAAGTGCTAGGATTATAGGTGTGAGCCACTGAGCCCACCCTACAAGGCCTTTCTTGAAATGTACCATATAATGATACTTTCTTTTTCTTTATGGCTAAAAAAAAAATTATCTTTTCCACTTATTTATATTCTTTCTGTTCCTTATGCAAGCTCCATGAAGAAGAGACCATGTCCGTCTTAATTCACTGTGGTATCTTCAGAGTCTTACACATGGCAGGGCACGTGGTAGGTGTTCCAGATTGCATTTCCAAAAGGTGAACACAGTATTTCTCAACCCTCTTGCCCCACTAAATCCTTGCCACTCTCCCATTAAAAGGCTCATTGATGGATGACTAAAGAAAATGTGGTACATATGTAAACAGAATATTATTCAGCCTTACAAAAAAAGGAGATTCTGCTACTTGTCACAACATGGATGAACCTAGAGGACATTATGTGAAATGAAGTAAACCAGACATAGAAAGGAAAATACTGTATGATCTCACTTATATGTAGAATGTTTTACAGTTGAAAAAAAAAAAGTAGAATGGTGATTCCCTGGAGCTGGAGGACGGGGGAGATGGAGAAATGCTGGTCAAAGGACAAAGGTTCCATTACGCAGACTGAGTAAGCTCTGGAGCTCTAGTATACAGCATGGGAATTATAGTTAATTGCACTGTATTATGTACTTGAAATTGCTAAGAGTGCTGATCTTAAGTATTCTCAACACACACACACACACAAATGGTAACTATGTGGGGTGATAGATATGATATGTTAATTAGCTTGATTGTGGTACTGACTTCACAGTGTATACATATATCAAAATATTACCTCGTGCTCCTTAAATATACGTAATTTTTACTTGTCAAGTTTACCTTAATAAAATCAAGGGGAAAAAAGTAAAGTCTAACTTCTCTCCCTTTGAATTTGGATAGCTTGTGACTCACTGGTCACCAGTGGAATGCAGTGTGAGTGATGGTGTCTTCAGAGCCTAGGCAATTCAGCTTCCACCTTGCTAGCCTGAACATTCACTCTTAATGCCTTTAGCTGCCCTAGGTAGGCATTATGACTCTCGCTGAGGCCATGATAGCATAGGAAGCCCATACTCGCCCATGTGGAGAGACCACAAGCAGAGGCCTTGAGCTTCATGAGAGGAGAGAGTATAATGTACACCTATCTTCCAGCTGCTGTCTCCAGCCCCTATCCCACTGCAGCCACAAGAGACACACCAAGCAAATACTGCCTTGTCAACCAATCTCTGCCGGAATGTCTGACCCATGGAAACTTTGAGAGATGATAAAATGATTGTTGCTTTATACCATTACAATGTTTTAGCAGGGTACATGGTGCTCATGCCTGTAATCTTAGAACTTTAGGAGGCAGAAGTAGGAGGATTGCTTGGGGCCAGGAGTTTAAGACTAGCCTGGGTAACACACTGAGACCCCATCTCTAAAATATATATATATATATATATATATATATATATATATATATGTGTGTGTGTGTGTGTGTGTGTGTGTGTGTGTGTGTGTGTATATATATATATATATATAAATTAGCAAGGTGTGGTGGCGCATGCCTGTAGTCCCAGTCACTCTGGAGGCTGAGGCAGGAGACACACATGAGCCCAGAAGTTGGAGGCTGCAATGACTTATGATCATGCATGCCATTGTACTCCAGTCTGGATGACACAGTGAGACCCTGTCTCTCAAAAAAAGAAAAAAAAGTTTTAGAGTGATTTGTTATGCAGCAAAAGTTAATGGGAACAGAAGATGTTAGATAAATATTTGATGAATAAATGGAAGTTGAAATGAACAAAGATGTACAGAGCAGAGGCTGAGGGTACAAAGAGGGATAAGGTGAAGGCTTTGCAAGAATACAGGTGAGATGGTCTTCTACACAAACAGACATAATACACTGTGTTAAGTGATACTACTGAATATATAAAGAAACCAAAAGGGTAAAACAGAAGAAAGATCAATTATCTTGCCTATTCAGCTCCAGAAAGGCTTCTCATAGCAAGTAACAATAAAGCTGGACCTTCACTGATACTTAAGGGTTTTCTAGGTTGAGAGGAAAAGATATTCCAGCCAGAGAAAACTGCAAGACTACAAATACAGAATGCAAGGAGAATGCTGCTTCTTTCTCTTCTCCTTTCTTTTCAATATTATTCAAAAGGTAATGATATATGAACTCTTGTACTGCATCTTGATTTTGTTAAAACAGTCAATATTCTCACTTCTAGAGAAAGCTCCTTTTTCCCCCCATCTTAAAAATATTAAAAGAAAAAATGCAAAAGTACCATGTCATGATATCGGGCGTTTCTATGATTGTGTTAATATTTTTTTCTTTGAATTTCAAGTGAGAGCAGGGAAACAGAACAGAGATTGGTCTATGGTTAAATGCATGTGGGATTTTTGGGCCTGAGTGAGAAATGCTGTATGACCAAAAGAATACGGTATAGGTAGTTACTTCCTGTAAATAATACATTTATATTGAGCAAGGATATGAATTATTTATCCAGTTCTAACAATGAACTGGCTTGAAGTAGATTCAAATCCCCAGCACATTCAGATTCATTAACCTACATTCCCCTATCAAAATCACAACACTGACAAAATAGATTTTAAGGTGGCCTTAACTTCTATAATCCATAAAGAGCAAATTTGAAATACGGATCTAAGAACTGCAGGGTTATCTGCAAAATTTAGTTGACATGATTTTACAGACCATGTGTCAGCAATCTGTTTAAAATAATATTTGGGTGGAATTTACTTAAGAAGGTTTAAATAATGTGGAATTCAGTTGATTGTTCTAAAAAAGAAAGGTCTGTACTTACCTTTCTTTTCAGCTCAGACTTATTACTCTTAAGGCATCTGAGTAACATGATGAAAACAGTTAAGAAATAATAAAGAAGACATACAAGCAGTAAACAAACATGAAAAAATGCTCAACATCACTAATTCTCAGAGAAATTCAAATTAAAACCACAATGAGATACCATCTCACACCAGTCAGAATGGCTATATTAGAAAGTCAAGACATAGCAGACGTTGGCGAGGGTATACAGAAAAGGGAACATATATACTGTTAGTGGGAATGTAAATTAGTTCAATTCTTATGGAAAACAGCATGGAGAATTTTCAAAGAACTAACAACATAACTACCATCCAACTCAGCAATCCCACTACTGGGTATCTACCCAATGGAAAATAAATCATTCTAATAAAAAACCACCTGTACTCCTATGTTTATCACAGCACTATTCCCAAGAGTAAAGTCATGGAATCAACCTAGTTGCCCATGAACAGTGTATTGGATAAAGAAAATACGGTACATATGAAGAATGGAATATTATGCAGTCATAAAACAGAATGAAATCATGTCATTTGCAGCCACAAGGATGCAGATGGAGGCCATTATTGTAAGTAAATTAACATAGAAACACAAAATCAAAAACCACACGTTCGACCTTATAAAGTGGGAGCTAAACAGTGGGTACACACCGACATAAATATGGAAACAACAGATCTTGGGAACTCCAGAAGTGAGGAGGAAAGCAGGGACACCAGGATTGAAAAACCATGCTTTCATAGGGCATGTTCACTATATCTGGGTGATGCGTTCAATAGAGGCCCAAACCCCAGCACTACACACTGTGCCCTTGTAAAAAACCTGCACATTTGCCCTCTGAACCTACAATTAAGTAAGTAAATACATAAGTAGATAAATACATGAAAGTCATATTAACAGCATCAGAAACCTTTTTCTGAGCATCTACAGAGAAGTCATTATAGCAGATAATTTACACACATTATTTCAATCTTTGCAATCCACTGAGATTTTAAAAGGGGGGTCCCCCAGAATGTGAGAGAAATGAGGCAGGGACAAAGTTGGAAATAATTTGTCCACAGGAAACCTTGGGTTTCTATGCCTATCAGGGAAACCAATTTCTTTAACTCATCCCTCACTAAGAGCGTGTGCCACACAAATGCCACCTACGAGGCTGACTAACTCTGTTTAAGGATTCCTGGCCTCATTTTCCAGTAAGGAAGCCAAGGCTCAGGAATTATGTAACTTGTCTAACACCCCATAGGTGGCAAGTGACACAGCCAAGATCTGACCCACATCTTTCTGACTTCCATGTTTTGCCCTTTCCATACGCTAAAATTAAAGGAGCAAATAAAACATACATTTAACTTCATCTGACACAGTGAATAATGCACACAGCAATTTGTATACTGCATGCCAATTAGGCATAAATAATTCATGTAAATAATGATACAAATACCCACACAGAAACGGAAGCTGTCTGGGGGTTATAGGGGAAGATCTGTAGGTATGTGCTGGTGGTGGAGGGTAGGGTATTGGAGAGAGGAGGTGCTTATCACACCATGAGCCCCATCCCTAACCCAAACTCTGGGATTTCATTGACTCATCTCCTGATTATCTTTGCTCTGAAATCAGCTTAATCTTCTCATAGAGTATGGGGGTTATTGGCAAAGGACCTCATTCCTTTTCTTTTTCCAGCTGAAAGCATATGAGAAATGGAGGTATGGGTTGGGGAAGCCAGGTCAGGAAGGCAGCTGCTCTCTGCTCTCTAGAACTCTTGCTTATTTACCCAGACATCTCAATCATCCCTTTAAGAGAAGAGATCTGCCTCCAATGTTTACCTCCTTTGAAGAAGAGGAATGGTTTTCTATCTGTGGAAGAACTCAAGCCGGGCTTTCTTATTTTCATGATCATATGTGAACTTTGCCACTGACACAACTGGAATAAACGAATAAATATCCAGTTTTGCTTCTTGCCTGTGCAATCCTTTCTGTTTGGACAGCATGTTCCCCACTCTTTTGCTTTGCTGCATTTTACATCCCTTCCTTTGAGATGTCTGCACTCATGGAGCTGTTCTTCTGCTTCCCAGGGCTGAGACAGCATCTCTTCTCTGTGATTCGTACTGGTTTAAAAGACCAGTTGGCAACAGTCTCTATAAACACCTTCACTAGAGGCAGATGGCAATGTCCAGTATGCTCAGCCCGTCCTTGTTTACATGTGTTGTCTTGGAGGTAATTACTAACAGTGCCCCCTTTCCCTTCTAAAATGTCCCAGTTTGTAGAATAACTTCCATGGTCACCTTAATCATATAGTCTATCCCACTGTAAGTGATGGTTTAGTTATCCACATTCTCAACAGACTGTGGACTTTTTGATGGCTCCTTGATATCTCTTATTCATCTATGTATTCCCAGAGATGGACATAATACCCAGTGAAAAATAACAATATGATAAATTAGTAAACAACATGGAGTACCTTCCTTCCAGGCAGGAGGCGGGGACATCAATCTATCTGGTTGTTAAAAGTGATGGCATCCACATATGAAATAAAATTATCCCTGTGCTTCAAGGTTCAACAGTTAGAGATTAAAGTAAGATACAGGAGCCAAAGACTCACTGAGATCTCAGCTCTGTATCTGAGGGTAGATTCACTGAAACTCACTGAGCTTACACACCTCCCTGGCAGTTGTGAGGGAACAATTGTTTTGATGGGTAGACCATGGATGAAGGGGAAGATTAAAATAAAGTCAGACTTTTTGGATGAAGGGGACAGTGGAAGGCTGAGAGAGATGGGAGCAGCATTTTGAACAGTATGAAGAAAAGTGGACTACACTGTGAGGAGAGGAGCCAGGTAGTGTAAGGGAAGGGGGAAGAGATGAAGACAGACACATTCCTTTGGCAAATGAATCCCTGTTCTTCATTTAAAAGCTTGAGCCAAGGGGAAGTGCCACCTAAAACAGATCTGTTGGATAGTGACAGCGTTTCTAGACACATCTTTATCAAAGTGAGGCTGTGGCCACTAGGAGTGGCAATGACAGAAATGCTAAGAGGTCTTGGCTCTGAAAGAATCATCCTGGTTGTTTGCAAAAGTTTAGATTCTGCTTGTAAATACCATCATCACATGACTCAGTATTTCATAAATGGCAAAGGTGACCAGTTAAGAGCATTTCTTGAGCTTTTAAACTCCTATATGAAACTACTTGATCAGGGTGGAGATGAATGTAAAATTGCATATAGCTTTTACAATTAAGGCATAATTTAAATACAGTATGATACGCCTTGTTGGGAGCAGGCTCCCTGAAATCCGGCCATAAACTGGCCCCAAAACGGGCCATAAACAAAATCTCTGCCGCACTGTAACATGTTCATAATGGCCCTAACACCTAAGGTGGAAGGTTGTGGGTTTAAGGGTATGAGGGCAAGGAATACCTGGCCTGCCCAGGGGGAAAAACCACTTAAAGGCATTCTTAAGCCACAAACAATAGCATGAGTGATCTGTGCCTTAGGGACATGCTCCTGCTGCAGTTAACTAGCCCAACCCATTCCTTTAATTCCGCCCATCCCTTCATTTCCCATAAGGGATACTTTTAGTTAATCATATATCTACAGAAACAATGCTAATGACTGGTTTGCTGTTAATAAATACACTGGTAAATCTCTGTTCGGGGCTCTCAGCTCTGAAGGCTGTGAGACCCCTGATATTTCCCACTTCACACCTCTATATTTCTGTGTGTGTGTCTTTAATTCCTCTAGCACTGCTGGGTTAGCGTCTCCCGACCAAGCTGGTCTCGGAAACACCTTTTTCAGATGCACAGTTCTGTGCATTTTAACAGATGAATGCAGTCACGTCATCTCTCACAATCATGAGCTATAGCAGGTCCCTCACCCCAAAAATCCTTCTATGTCCCCGAGAGTCAACTTCTATACCCACTCCCAGCCTCTGGCAAGCAGTGATCACTGTTTTTTTCCCTAAAACAGCTCCTTTTTCAAAAATGTCACATAAATTGAATAATAGAGCATATAATGCTTATTGCATTTTAATGCCAGCTTTTATCTATGTGCAGGAAATACATTAAGATTGGGTAATACCTTTGAAAAACATTGCCCAGATTATAGTTATTCAAATTTGGAAAAAAAAAAAAAACTTTACTCTTTCTCTAAAAGGCATTTAATTTTTGATAGCATTAAATGTTGCATAAAACATCTGAAATAATTTTAATGTATTAATTAGAAGCAATGAGCCATTCTTTTACTTTCTTCTGACTGAGGTTATTGCAATAAAATATTTACTATTATAAGCAATAGCATTCAAATGAAGGACTCCATTTAAAAAACTAATTAGCTACTATGTTTTAAATACCACTAAGTGATAGAGATAAGTTAAACAATTTTTAAAATATGCCAACTGGCTCTTTCTCACAAACCATGCCTGTTCACATTCTCAAGGGTCTTTTTCAATGTTAGTTTCCTTAAAAGAGACAAAACATACAGTTTTGATTTGTCTTTTTTGGAAATAGGTGGATTTAAGTGAATGAATGAATGAAAGAGCAAAAAACATTGACACCTGGTGAAATACTATTGAATACTGGAAAAGGGCAGGAAATTTTTGTTTATTCAAAAATGTTTCTTGCTGCAGGGAGAAAAAAAGCAGAATAACTTTACCCAATATTGGATTGGATAATACCAATATAAAGCAAACAAAAAAAGCCAAAATAAGAAAAATAAAAACCTTTACTCAATACTGAATGCCAGTAATTACGAAGTTTAGAATAGTTGAGCACCAGGTGACTTGACACTTACTTAATAAATCAATCACTAAATCACTAACTGAGACCGTAACACAGTTCTCTTTACTCATAACTTGCATGTACAAGAGTTTCAGAGGCAGGCTGTACAGCCTCTACCATTTAATGACATCTATCCTTCCTAGAAAATTGTATCCACTACAATGGCTCAGTTACCATCTCCAAGCTCACGACACATAAATTGCTATTCTATATCCTGAGTCTTTCTCCTAAGTTCCAGATTCAGGCAACCTTTGTATGCACAGATATACCCAGCTGGTTTTTCAGTAGGTACTTCAAACTCAACCAATCTCAAACTGAACTTATCCTATTTGCCCTCATTTCTGCCATTTCTATAAGGTTCCCTGTCACACTGAATGGGTCTCTCATGCTCCCTGATTCCTAACCCGGAAATCTAGGATTTATCCTTGACTCCCGTCTTCTCTTCAAATCATGCCTCTAATCAACAGGTCTTGTTGATGGAATATTTTCTCAAACTCCTCAAGGCTTCCCTTCATTCCCACTGTCATTTCTTAGTTCAGGCTGTAATACTGTTTTGCTCAGATTGGTGGATTGCTGCTAATTAGGAATCTTGCCTTCAGTCTTGGTACCACTTCAACCCATCTGCTGGTACCAGTGGTTTTTTTTTTTTTCTTGTTTGTTTTGAGATAGGTTCTCACTCTGTTGCCCAGGCTGGAGTGCAGTGGCAAGGTCTCGGTTCACTGCAACCTCCACCTCCTGGGTTCAAGCAATTCTCATGCCTCAGTCTCCCCAGTAACTGTGATTTCAGAAGTGAGACACCATGTCCAGCTAATTTTTGTGTTTTTAGTAGAGATGGGTTTCACCATGTTGGCCAGGCTGATTTCAAACTCCTGGCCTCAAGTGATCCACTTGCCTTGGCCTCCCAAAGTGCTGCGATTACAAGCGTGAGCCACCACACACTGCTAGTCCTCTTTTTTAAACAGAAATTTAATCCTGTATGTCTTCTCCTTTGGTTTTATTTTGTTGCCTCCCACTGCTTGTGGAATAGACCCCAAACTCCTTAATTCAGGTACAACACTGTCATTGACAGTAAGACCCCTGCTTACCTCTACGGCGCAATTCTCTCTGCCCACTCTCTGTCATGGCACCTTAAAATGGAGGTCCACTGGAAAATCAGTTAATCAAGTACCTGCTATGATCTGAATATGTCCCTCCAAAATCCATGGTGAAACCTCATGCTCATTGTGATGGTATTAAGAAGGGGGGGCTTTGGGAAGTGATTAAGACATAGGGGCATAAGGTCAGTACCCTTGCAAAAGAGGTTGAATGGAGCTGCCTTGCCCCTTCTACCATATGAGGATGCAGCAATAGGGCCCCATCTATGCAGCAGAGAGTGAGCCCTCACCAGACTGGTGCCTTGTTCTTAGACTTCCCAGCCTCCAGAACTGTAAGCAATAAACTTCCATTATTTATAAATTACCCAATCTAGTATTTTGTTATAGCAGCCCAAATGAACTAACATAGTACCCAAACCATGACTGGCCTCTGTAGCTTTGCACATGCTATCCCTTCTGCCTGGAACACTTTTCTCCAACAAAAACCCCGATCATCTTTCAAGTCCTGCTGCAGATATCACCTTCTCCAGGGAGCTTGCCCTGATCCCTAATTTGGAAATAGAGCCTTCCCAGGTGATCCCTGAACACTCTGTACTTTGCCAATTGAGTTTTATTGTACCTGTCCTGTTATCTGTCTGTGTGCCCTGAAAAGCTAAAAACAATGGCATAGACGTATCTGATAAATAACAAATACTTAGTGCCTAGCATATAGTAGGTACTCAAGGTATTTTCAAATGTGAACTTAACTGTGAGAGCCCAGGAATCACTTTTTGCAGGATAAGCCTTTGTTATCTACTCAGAGCAGCTTTTTGAAGACCACTGTTGGGCAGTAATACATTTACTACTCTAGCTTGAAATGCTCTCCATACTTGAAAGAAACAACTCTCATTTCTTCAAAGCAATTCTGTAATTTAGGTGTCTCACTGACTTAGATCCACATTATCACCGCTGATTCATAATTGCAAAGCTGTTATTGTGCTGATATTTTGAGACGGAGTGTCACTCTGTTGCCCAGACTGGAGTCTCAGCTCACTGCAAGGTCTGCCTCCCAGGTTCACATCATTCTCCTGCCTCAGCATCCTGAGTAGGTGGGACTACAGGCGCCCGCCACCATGTCCAGCTAATTTTTTTTGTATTTCTTAGTAGAGGTGGGGTTTCACTGTGTTAGCCAGAATGGTCTTCATCTCCTGACCCTCGTGATCCACCCGCCTCGGCCTCCCAAAGCGCTGGGATTAACGGCACAAGCCACCGCGCCTGGTCGATTATTCAAACATATTATTATATGATTTACATAGAAGGCACATTTATCAGTTTATCCAATCCTTTTTTTTTTTTTGGAAGGAGGAGTTTCCCTCTTGTTGCCCAGCTGGAGTGCAGTGGCACGATCTTGGCTCAACGTAACCTCTGCCTCCCAGGTTCAAGCCTCCCAAGTAGCTGGGATTATAGGCATGTGACATCACGTCCAGCTAATTTTGTATTTTTAGTAGAGGCAGGGTTTCTCCATGTTTGTTGGGCTGGTCTTGAACTCCCGACCTCAGGTGATCTGCCCGCCTTGGCCTCCCAAAGTGCTGGGGTTACAGGCATGAGCCACTGTACTCAGCCTCAGTTTATTCAGTGCTTAAGAAAAGTATTAATCCTTTGTTTGTTTTCTGATTTAGACCTTGAATGACACATATACAGAATATTACCTTAATCAAAATGTATTTGCTGCCAATGGCCTTTAGATTAGGCTAGAGAAAGCTTTCACCTTTATCGTAAGTTTCTTATTCACCGACAAGTCCAAATTAGCCTCTTAAAAAAACTAAAAATCAAATACATTTCAAATTTTGTCACAAATATCCCCCCCCAAAATTGTCTTACATTCTTGAATGCACCAATGACTTCATTTCTCCTTCAAATAAGATTGAATCCGCATTTTAAAAGTTGTAACAGTCCATGATCTAACAACCACAATAAATCTACCATTTAACATGTTTTTCTGATTTGGCTGAAGCCTGCAGATCAAGTCAAGAGGGAAAGATCCAGGGCTTTCATTGCCAAGTGATGGCTGTGGCCACTCTGATTTCCCATGGATTTGGAGGAGGTTCAAGTCCGCAACTTGTTCCATAATTGCTTCTAGCAGGCTTCTCCCTAAGCATCAAGGCCCTGGCTCATCAGTGGTTTTTGCTGTTCAAAATGATAAAAACAAAATTCAAACCACAGATCTAAGGAGGATTGGAACACTATGGACCCTCTTTTAAATATGTTCCCTCTTTTTTACAGATATCTTCATATATGAAAGCTTATGATCTGTAGGGGAGATATTAGAAATATATCATACAAAGCAGAGTGTCAGGAGGCTTGAAAGGGACACAGAACTAACTATTATTACCATGAGACACTGCTGGGTTAGCAATTATTTTCCTTTCTCTCCTTAAAAACACACTTTCAATTTTTTTATTGGGTGCATTCCCATCCAGAAAAAAAAAAAAAAATAACAAAAACAAAAACAAACCACCTATATTTCCCAGTTTCTCTTGCAGTTAAATGTGGCCAGGGAATGAATTTCTGATTAGTATGGTCTAAGGAAGAGTGTTGTATAGGACTTCTGGGAACACTCTTAAACAGAAGGAAGTGCATTCTTACTTCTTCCTTCCTCCTTGATGTTGCCTGGGATGTCACTGGGAGGCTGGCGTTAAAACAGTGGTTTTGTTTCACGAGTTGAGAGTGATGGGACAGCAAAACAGCAGGGCCTGCATTCCTTTTGAATGGAGAGTCCAGGTAGCCTTGATTGTCAGCCTTCACAGTGACCAACCAACCAATGAACAGCCAACCAACAAACAAAAAAATTCTTTTTCAGCCACTTTAACTTTCAAAATTTTACTTACAACATGATCTCATTCTTAGAGATCAGTATATGTATATGTACAAATATCAGGCTAAATACTGATTTTACGGTGACTATGTAAGGAAGGATATATTATCTCTATATTATGGAAGAGGAAACGAAGGTTCAGAGGTATTACATAGCTGATCTAATGACGCTAAATTGTGTTCAAAAATCTTTGAACACAAAAATGTCAGCAGTTATAAAGGAAGAGTTAACTTCCAGCATAGTCAAAATTAAATAGCTTGTGCCACAAATCTATACTTGTATTAAGTATAGGTTAAAGTATTAAGTGGCTAAATCAGAAATTCCAGGTTAGATCCTGGAACTTATACATTTTTACCAGCACCATCACTATACAATGTGGATATAAATCTCTCCTTGTGTATCGCTAGCTAAATTTCTTAATCCTTTTATCCCCTTTAAAAATTAAGATTAAAAGCCTCTACCTACTATATTTGCTACTGTGTGACAAGTTGATTTAGTATTGTACAAAGCATTGATGTCCACGGGAAATAATCTCTATTTAATTCATGTATATTATTGAATCAATTAAAAAAATTTTGAAAACAAAAATGTCAGCAGTTCCATATGAAGAGTTAACTTCCAGCATAGCCAATTAATTAGTTAACTAATTAATTAATTAACTAGTTTGTGCCACAAGCCCGTAGTTGTTTAAACCGGCTTACAAAATCAAACTGCAAATCACTAATTAACCTCCTGTTCTAGAAATCTATTCTGTGCAGCCTAGCATTTGGCTGGATTGTGTCAAACCACTCAGTTCACAATTTTATCTTGTCATCCTGCTGTGTTGCCTTTTAATGAAGGTATCTTTGGTTAAATACTGGAGGAACTACAGATTGTGCTGTTCTAACCAACTTGTCTAAATATACCTTTGGGCCTATAATCTAAAAGCCGTTCAACCTGGTCATGTGCCATCTGATGCTGTGATTTTAGAAAAGCAAATCCACATTTCTTGGCCTAAGGTTTTATTGTTTGTTTGTTTTCCTTTCATTTCCAAAGTAATAATTTGGACTCTATGACTTCAACGGCTGAGACCACCTCCAAGATTCTGGGCTCCCTGTACAAAATGTGGTTCTGATAAAGCTTAATGGTTATGTCCCAGAGTCAAACAGAATGGCTCCCAATCCTGGCTATGTGACTTCAGACAAATTAATTCCGCTAAGTTTCCATTTTCTCATTACCTGCAGAAACATTTCAAGGTGATAATTCACGTAGTGTTCTGTGTTAAGTTTCCTATTGCTGTTATAAATGACCACAAACCTGATGGCCTAAAACAACATCAATTTGTTCTCTTACAGTTCTGGAGGTCAGAAGTCCAGTATATGTCTCACTGTGCTAAAATCAAGATTCAGAAGGGCTGCATTCCTTCCGAATCTGGAATCATTTTGTGCTCATTCAGGTGGCTGTTGGAATTCAGCCTCTTGTGGTCATGGAACTGAAGTCCCTATTTTCTTTACTGCTGGCTCCTTCCCCCACCTTCACAGCCAGCAACACTCATCAGGGTCTTTCTCAGGCTTCAGGTCTCTCCTGCCCCTTCTGTGATTATCACAGCTCTCTGACCAATCCTTCCACCTTCCTCTTCCTCTCTTAAGGGCTCAGGTGATTACTTTGGGCCCACCCAGATACTCCAGGATAATCTCCTTATTTTAAAGTCAACTGATATGACTTCAGTTCCATCCTTAATTCTACCTGCAAATTTAATTACCTTTTGCCATGTAATATAACACAGTAACAGTTTTCCAGGATAAGGAGAGGGATGCTTTGGGGCCAATTATTCTGCTTATCACAAGCTCTGAGCATAATCCCTGGCAATAAATACTCAATAAATTGTAATAATAAATAATAAATAAATAGTAAATTTATAATAGATAAGCAGCAGTAATAACCAATACTTACGCTTACTTTCTGGCAGGTGTTTACCTAAGTGCTTTATTAATATTTATGTACTTCATCCACATAACAATTCTTGACATTAGGCGTGAACTATTATCATTCCCACTAACAAATAAGGGAATGAGGCACAGGAAGATTAGGTCACAGTATTGAGCAAGTAAAGGCAAAAATGAAGATTTGAAACCAGGTGGTCTAGCTCCAGAATCTGTGCTTTTCACTAAGCCCATCCTGCTTCTTCATCTCAATGTTATAATTATAACCAGGAAACCAGGGACGCCTTTGCTTAAACTAAATACCAGTAGTGCAAAATTATTTGAGTACAGGATAAGAGCAATATTTGTATTTCTTTGGCATGTGCTGTTATTATACATCCTTCTCTTCTTTGTCCTGGGATGTGGGTCTGCTTCTGGGACCAACATTCCTTCATCATTCTGGTTGAGTCTTCCCAGTGATTCAGGAAGAAAATTCTTGTTAAAAAAAAAGTATTCTACGTGGGAAGAACTTAGATATATTTTCTGTGTTTCGATTTCAAAACACTGAATACTCTTACAAAGGTATTAAAGAACAAAAATGCCACTATTTTAGTTCTTAAAGATCTCCCACGCTACTGAAATGCTATTTGGTTTCATTTCATATTTAAAACTTATGTTGACATCAGCATGGAAAGTGAGAGGAAAGTAAATGGCCGCTTTTCTGGACATCACAATACCTTGCATGCTCCTGCACGCTCACGTCCCCCTTCTTCCAGGAAGAGCGTGCCCTCGGGGAGGCTCTGGGTTTACAATCCAAGCTGACCAGGCTGCCCACCTGCACCTGAACCAACTTCTTCATTGGATTCTTTGAAAAATCTGGAGCAGAAGCTGAAAAGCGAGAAAGGAGAGGAGAAGTGGATCATTTACAAAATTTCCTGTCAATTGTAAAGGCCCATTTTTACAGTTTTAAAAGTTCTCTTTACATTCAGGGTGTCGGTGCTTGATTTACTTGGCTTACTGTGTGCCACACACAGGATAATTCATGCTATTATGTTTTCTAGCAAGTCTAAATCATGAGACAATTACTTTATACAGAAATTTGTAGTTTATGGTGAAGATTTAAAGTAGCTCAATCATGCGTTTATTAAATAAAAGGAAAACATTTGGTATAGAATGTTTTTAAATGTTAGCTCCACGAAGATAGGAATAGGGTTGTCTCTCTTGCTAACCTTTAGGACACAGCACTTGGTACACTCCCTAGCATTCAACAAAGCTCAGCAAAAGCTTTGAGAACAGAGGCTAAGCATTGAATTAATATTCTCATACATATGCATGTAACAAGTGCTATGATAAAATGTTCAAACTGTCAGGTTGAACTTCCAAACTGGGGAAAAATAATATTATGCACATATTATTTTAAATGCTATAATATTGCATGAAATATAATAATGTGTAGAAAATAATTATGTTTGCTAATAATTCATGGGATGTTAATCCTGAAACAACATTTGAACATTTAAGATACATAATATTGTATCATTTGAATGAAAGGGTATGTTAATTTAAAAAAATCACTCTTCCTTTTACTGTAAATGTGAAAAACGTTAAAAACCTAGTGCATTTCCCAAACAGCTAACGCTGTGTCTTATGGCAAATCCCAGTGAATATAATTTATTTATTTGATCAGTGGAAATCTTAGAGTGAATCATATTATGTAATTATATATGTGACTGTGGTAAAGAAAACATGGCATCCAGAGGTTGCTGGCCTTAAAAATTAAAATCCTAAAAGAGTGATTTTTGTTAAAACAAAAACTTGTTTATATTTGAATACAATCTTTTGTTTACGCACCTCGTATTTTTTCATACACAACAATCCCACCGGTACATTGAGTAGGGTTCCACCCAATTTAAAGATTGATAAACTATGGCTCATTAGGTTAATTTATTACAATAGAATTGCAGTCTTTCAAGTTAAGACTTATATGCAAACTCCTCCCTCTTTTTGTCATAATATACTACTTCTCTGTCATGGATAACAGCAGCCAGATTTTCAGTTGATCATCCCTCCAGGCATCAGTCCTCCTGGTACAGATGATGCATTTCTAACTGCCAGGCACTAGAGATGAGAGAGCTACTTCCCATGAAACCAGGGTTTTTCAATCACTCTTGACATATAACATTTTGGGCTGGATAATTATTTTTTGTGAGAAGCTACTTTGTGCACTGTAGGATATTTAGCAGCCTATCTGTCCTTCAGCCACAAGATGCGAATACCACATACTGGTCCTCTACCTCCCACAGCAACCAAAAATATCTCCAGACATTTCTAAATTTCCCTCAGGGCAAAATTGTCCCTGGTTGAGAAACACTGACTTAAATCATGCAGGGCCTTATCACTTGCTGACCATATGGATTGGTTCAGAAACAAGTATTAACCCAAATTAGGCTATCTGGGGCCAATGGCACGCAACACTTTGACTTCCCTTTGAGCAATTAAGACAGCCGTCTTTCTTCCACCGGAATGACTGTGGTAATAAATTCAATTTGTTGGGAAACATCATATAGAACCTGATAATGGTGATGATATTTGAACGCTGGACCAAATTATGCTGAAATCCAAATTCTCCATTTTAATAACATGGACAGATGAACAAGCCCTCCTGCTCCTCCTCCCTTCCTCCCTTCCTTCCATTCATTTGTGCTATGCTATACTATGACATGGCGTTTTGCTTGGATTTTCAATCATTTGCAATGTAAATGTTCTTCTGGACAATTGTTTTAAACATGACAGAAAATTTTCTTTTTCTCCTATACCTAAAGTACAAGAAGATCATCTATGATTTCAAGCAGTGGAGCCTTGGACAATGAAAGCCTCAATGTGTCCAATGTGTCATGCTTCTAACAGAGCCACTAAAGGCAAAGGCAACTCTTTTTGAATCAAATATGATTGACTTAAATTTTGGTATTTACTATTAGGGACCGGCAACAGAGAACACCAAAATCACTTATTCTCCTAAAAGGCTTTGCTTAGTTGGTAATATTGGAGGTGGATAAGGATATCTTACGCCAATATTTGATTCCTACTGTAGATTTACTTAACCCTTGGTCCTCAATTCTGGCCATAGTTGCTGTTTTTCCTTAGAAACTGTTAAAAGGTATGCCTTGATTAGAAACTGAATGATCATGCTATAATACTGTAGATATTATTAGATGTAGGAACCAAACGTGAAAAGTAAGTATTACTGCTTCTGGAAACAATCAAGAATTGAAGACAAAAAATTAACAGGAGAACAGAGAAAATCAGTCTTACCAACAACTTTGAGCTCAGCACTGGAATAGACAAGGCCATGTTTGTTTTCTGCTATGCATTGGAACATGCCAGAATCAGTCACACTTAGGTTTGATATTGTAAGGGCACCATTTTCTATCTGTATTCTCTCCTAGATGATAATAAAAATGTCTTTCATATAAACAAACATATCACTTTAGAATAAAAATGAACTATCATTTCACTCATACACAAACTTCCTGCATTTTTCTGAGAATATTAGACAGGCTGGCTTGAAATTTAACCTTTTCCTTATTTTAAATGTGAAAGACTAATTTACATAATAGCTATGCATTAGAAGTACGAATTAACATCCTTCAGTCCAAAAGTATATCATAAAATAGATAACAAAGCAAGAGGTAAAATATGAAATCATTTTACTTTTCCCCCTACAGTTAAAGTTTCTTAAAAATGTACCATGACTTTAAAAAATGTTTTATGAGGTTGATTTTTATCCCATCAGCTGGAAATATTTTCACTATGTTTTTTCAAATCATGCAAGTTAAAAACATTATAAAATCTGTGGATTAGAAAGGTTTCTGGGAAACACATATATTTACCAGAGTTTCTAGGTAGTATGAAAGGTTAGGTATGGAAATTGAAAGAACATAATTGACTTAGTATACAAAAAAAGGGCATAAATTACATGGCTTGAGAATGACAGTGATGGAGAAAATATGTACTTATGTAACAAGGTAACCAAGTAATAGATACATTCATTCTCCAGAGGCCACACCAAGTTGTCAAACAGGAAAAGGAAATGATATCCTAAATTTGATTAAAGTAAGGCCTTCTCTAATTTCAATACCAAAAAAAACAGTAGATTACTTTACAGACTAAATTCACACCAGGACTTCTTCCCGGTGAAATGCCATGCTGAAAAGCTCTCCTCACTGGCAGACTGGGTACTTGATTTGATATTTTTCCTCCTCTACCACTGCTTAGAAGTAAAGGAAAGTGTGTAAACTCAACACTTTATTTTGGTACTAGGGACTAAAGAAAGCATCTACTAAACACAAAGTGAGGAAAGGGTGGATTTACCAGGCCTCTAAATCCATTTTCGATCCATGTTACCTTACCTCTAGCACTAAGGCTGCTCCATTTTTCAGCCATCGGTAGGAGGGCTTGGGCTTGCCACTCGCCCTACATTCCCAGTAAAGACTGTCCTCCACGGCTGTTTCCACATCCTTTATGAGTTGAACCCAATGGGGCTTTGCTTCAATGAAAGAAAAAGGAGAAGAAAAGAAATTTTAAACACCCGGCAAATAAAGTGTATTTATTATTTTATTATCTTATCTGGATTAACAGAAATGGACATGACTATGAGTAACAGATTGAAGTGAGAACAGAGGCTAGAATTATATTTCATTCACTAAGTATCTACTCAGTGAATGTATGAAACATTTCTACATTTGAGGATGGATGTTGCAATCTGTTATTTCCTAAGGCAAATTAATTATATGCTTTTTCTATTATCAAAATTCTGAGCACTGTATTATATTATTTAGATATCTATTAGTAGACGGTAATACAGGTACACAAAACTGATTTTGCTTTCCAAGTGCAGCTTCGAATCATGAGATCACAACTGATGATAACTTAATAAGTGAATAACAGCATACATTGTTCTTAATTATGAACTAAAAATTAACATCCATAGGAGAGAAACTTCTATAGCTGAGGAAAAAATATTTTCCACAAGTTAGAAATAACTTAATTAAATACAAACCAGTGAGTATCTTAAGAACCTCTGAGTGAATTAAGATCAAAGCAGGAAAAGATGGATAAGTTGGTTCAACTTGAGTCATGTGATTTTTTGCCAGAAAAAGAAGTAACCGATGCAACTTTAAATTGTGTATGCAAATAAGTTCCATCAAGTGGATGTATCATTTTCAACTTATGCTTTAGAGGGTATTTGGAAAATTCATTTTACAGATGAAAGCATTGTACCACTTACAATGAAAGTCACTTACTGTACGCAGTATATCCAGCCAAGTCTCAGCTTGTGTTTTAAATCCAAAACTCGGAGGTGAGATGTCTCACTGGTTTCACATTGCATTATGTATGTGATGTGTACTGTGGGATTCACATTTGCATCCTCCATATGGAGAAACAGTTTATCTATTTCCATTTAATTGCAACCATGGGAAGATTTGTCTTTCCATTTCTAGCTCATAAAATTGCTTTTTTATAAATGAAATTGAAATGAAACTATGGCTATTTAGCTTTTACAGAAAATGTATAGGTTAAGTTTTCTCTTTTTTTTTGTGTGTGTATATATGTGTGTGTGTGTGTGTGTATATATATATACACACACATACATGCAACTTGCTCAGTATGAAGTGTAGTTCAGTACCAAATCACTTCCCTCTATATCAAAACACATTTTCTTTTTCTTTCAGGAATGATCAGCCTGAGAGGGAATATGACTGTGAACAGACTCACACATCAGCCTCTTATAGAGACCCAAGTTTCTAAAAAAAAATTAAAAAAGAAATCCCACAAGCTTCCCATAGTAATACTCTTCTTCTCCAAATGGGAGGATAATTTGCTGGACTAAAAAATCCTGAAATCATAACTGCCGCATCAATTCTGATTTCTCCCCTTATTCCATCATATGAGATGTAAACATTCTATATACTATTTTTCACATGAAATATTAGAGCAGATAACCGGAGAACTGCATGGCATCTACTTAATATACTAATGTTAAACAGAAATTGCAAGGCAACTTTCATGAAATGCTTTATGGCATAAATTTCTGATTTATATTTTAGGTATGTATCATATTACCTACACAATGGACTAAAGCAATAGTCTGCCTCTTTTACTAAGTATAGCAGACACTGTTGGTTTTCTATTGTGCATTCATTTCCTCTCTTCCTTATTCCTAAAATAACCCCAATTGTTCATTCAGTTGTCTACTCTTCCATCACCTCACATTGTCTATAGAAACATGACATTTTTCTCTATTCCAAGTGAAGCACTTAATTGTCTAATCTAATTTCTCCTTGCCAGTGACTGGTTTAGGAATGAAAACGTAGCCAGTGAGGTTTGAGCAGGGGACTTCTAGATGTTTCGGAGAAAGGAAGGATGAGTAGCAACTGATGTGTTAGTCACTGCTGGCAGCCATTTTGTGATCATAATGGAAACTAACATGCAGAAAAAGGAAAAAAAAATAGACAAGGGCAGAAAAACTAATCACAAAGAAACTGGGTTGTGGCCTGATAAGGTAATTAAATGATAATTTAGCTTTGGATTTCCTTATCATATGAAGCATACGATTGTTTATTAGTATACAGCTAAAAATATTTTTACTGAAACATTAATACGGTTGGAATGTCCTGTGTGTTCCCATAATGGTCACTTCTTCTCCTTAGATCACGTAGTGGTTGCGCAGAAAGAAGGAACTAAGATAGAGTATGAGAAAAGGTTACTTGGCTTAGTCAGGGTCTTAGAGCCTTCCTTACCCAAATTGAGCAGTACATCAAAAAAAAAAGTGATTACAAATTAAAGGCAGCAAACAGAGTACAGATACATTTTTGGAAGGGATAGAGTAACACTGAAGAACTCAACAGGAGCCAGAGTTCATGTGGTTTGTTTAATACAGTAATTGCAACTTTTCCCAAAAGGCAGTTTTTTTTTTTTTTCTCTTTAGTAGAGGTAACAAAAAAGATACAAAACCTGTTTTCTAGAGGAGAAGACAGACCGAAAAGAGATCTCTCTCTAATGTGTTTAAGTGTGTGAGAGGTTATTCTTAGGAAAAAAATATGAAATATTTCATCTTTGCATGAATCATCTTAAAATGCAAAATGAGTATATATTCAACTTCATTACAAAAATTTATTTCTTTTTAATACCCCCTACGATAAATGTTTATAAACACTTAACAAAATGTTGAACAAAATGTTTAACCAACAAGTTGAACATTGGGATTCTGCTATAATCTCTCACCCCTAAACAACAACAATATTTTATAGATGAGAAAGTAAAAGCTAAAACTCCAATTTGCCCAAAGCAGATGCTCACCATAGTAAGTGAGACGCCCTCTAGCAACATTTTTTCCTCGTGAATTCTCAGCAATGCATTCATAGGAACCTGCATCTTCCTGTTGGAAGTTGGGGATTTCAAGCACACCATTGAACTTCCTTAATTTAATTTTGCTGGAAAATGGCAGTCCATCACTTCTTCTCCAATTAATCTGAGGTATGGGACTAAGAAGAAAATTGTCAAGTTGTTTGCTGTTGTCTGGAAGCCTTTTCGATTTGAGAAAGTAAAGCTTTTAAGATTGAACAAGAAGGCACAGGATTTTAAATGCAGAAAAACACTTCCAACAGTCAATTATATAAACCGGATAAAAGGATTTAACAACTCTTTAAGTTGATATTTTAATAAAATAAACTTCATTTTTCTTGAGTCAATTCATGATTTCGAGAAAAAAGCCTAATACAGACCCACTATATTAGATTACAGCAAATGAATAAGGGGGAAAAAAACCCCACCAATTTATTTTATGAAATTAGGCAGGCAGAGTAATTTTCTTCAAATCGACTTTAAATATTAAAGTTTCAACTAAATTTTATATGTGCATTTCCCCTGCATTTTATTTTTCCTTTGCCTCAAAATGAAAGTAAATTTTAGAAAATAAAAAAGAAGAGTCTTTCAAAAACCATTCTGATTTCTTATAGCAACCTAATATTTCAGCACATAGGAGTAAATGTTATAAAACTTACTTTCCAAGGGCAAAACATTCCAATTTCACAGTCGAACCTTTAGCTGCTGGAAGAGTTTCTGGAAACTGAACTTCTATTTTAGGTTCATATTCACCCATCACACCTATAAATCCACAATATAAAATTAATTGTTTCAATTTTCCTTTGGAATTGCCTCTTTTTTCTTAAATAAAACTTTCTTTTGCTCCATTTTGAACCAGCTCTTCTAGTGATTTCAATTAAATAAAATTTAGTCTATGCAGCTCAGATTCCCTTTTAACAGCCATCAAGTTGTTGATGAAACAGTTTTTTTCTTTAATGACTTTTTAGTGGTGCTTTTTAGCCTATAAGAAAATATCCAGAGCTTTAAAAAACCTGAACTAACTTGGGTCAAACACGCAATATTAATAAACATTTAAGGACTTTGGATTTGCTGATTCATAGGTTACCACGTACAGAGCAGTTCCAAGAAAACCACTAAGTCTTTTATACTACACAAAATGGGAGGCTTTGAAATTGTGTATTCAATTTTGACATTGCTAGTCAAACTGAAATATATAATATATTACTGCTTCCTGAAATTTCCCTAAAGAACAAAAATTATGGCAGGGAATTTACTTAATGATACCGTGGTAGCAGAAATACCAATCTTAAACTTATTAAATGGCTCCCTGGAGTTAAGAAACAATGACTTAATAAATGGGAAAGGTCAAATTCAATTATAACTGACTGGAAAAAGTGCTTCAATGCTTTGTGATCATAGCATTATGCTGTATCAGATATGGTTCTGTGTAAGTGGGTCAACTACCCAGGCTTATGGATCTGCTTCCTCGGCAGCTCATAGACTCCCCTTAAACAGCCATCAAGGTGTTGATGAAACAGATTTTTTTCTTTAATGGTTTTTTAAGTGATGCTTTTTAGCCTATTACAAAATATCCAGAGCTTTAAAAACCTCAAGCTGGCAAAGGTCAGGATAGGTGACTTCATGGGAGTCAACCTGAGCCCTGGACTCAGAAGGGTCTCATGCTTGGTTTAATAATTTGCCATTGCTGTCCTAAAATTCTTAATGACTTCTGAACAAGGGGCCACTCATTTTTATTTCACACTGGTCCCTGCAAATTATGAAGCTTGCCCTAGGTAAGAATTATGCATAAGGACCTATGATTTATCAAATCATTTTTGTCATTGTACTCATAAAATAGTCTTTGTGCCAAAAAACATGAAGTGACAATTCTTCTCGATGTACTTTATACATTTTCCCAATTGCTTTTTTTTGCAGCCTCAGCACCATTTGCACTCAGACTTGCACTTGGAGAAGTTTCATTACCATCAGAACGTAGCACCAAAGGAGTTGGAGAGCCCAGCACTCGGGCATTTGTCACCAAACTTGTCACCACACATGTGTAATTTCCCACATCCGACGGCTCCACCTTAGATATGTAGAGGTGTCCTGTCTCCTGAGAGACAAATCTCCGACTATCTTCTTCAACAAACGATGGGTATTCATTGAAGATCCAAGCATATGACAGTTCTAATAAAATTGTTGAAGAGAGAAAGAAATTCCATTATTAAGGACAGTTTTCCATTGTGTCCTTAATGTATCTATACAAACATCAACTTTACTTCCAAGCAGTGCTGAGTGTTTTTGTTGCAGGCCATGAAGAGAAGCAGTTAAGTGAAATAACTCTCCATGTATTCTTTATTATAATGGAGGATACCGTTGATTAGTATCCTGGCGGGAGCAATATTATTTACTGTCATCACATCTCTGCTTCAGACACCTTCTAACAAGCTTCTCCAGTCTTGCTCAGTTTTAATTCATATCTCCATCCTGCCTGTACCATGATATCTCAAAATTAACAATCTAATCATGTCAATTCCTGACATCAAACTTTGCAAAGTTCTTTAACCTCTCAGGAATAATGCAAAATTGCTTAACCTGAATATGAGGTCCTTCATGGTTAAGGTCCTTCTCAAAACCTTAGCCTCTGAGAAGCCCCATGCTCTCTTTGGTCCCTGAGTCTTTTGCACATGCTGCTTCTGGGGACTACAACTCCTGTTGTCTCTGTCCTGTCTTTGGCTTTCTGACTTTCCACACCAACTGCAATCTTTGAGATAACCTTCAAATGTTTTTCAAAGCTTGGTTCCAACATCAGGAATCACCTCCTCAAGTGAACTCTTCCTTAATCCTCCTTCTCTGGGTTGATGCTCCTATACAGAGTAATTCTAAGCTTATTTCAACTAAAACACTTATCAGTATGTAACATTCTACTTACTTGTCTGTCCTCCTATCACTTGTTAAACAAGCGATGTTAGTTTTTATTTCACCTGCCCTTCTCCCTCCTCCAAATCAGCAAAATGAAACACCCAAAGGCATTTAGTAGGTCCTCAATAAAGATTCATTCAGTTAGTTAAGGATACAATTATGCTACTGACTAACATCTACGTAAAGTACAGTATGAGAGTTTTCTTGAAGTTTACAGCCAAGGTGAATCAACTTTCTGCAAACGAACCATTGTTCTTTTTTTTTTTTTTTTTTTTGTGATAACGAGGACTAGATAATAATACGCCACTTTGTTCTGGAGGCCCAGGTTGTTCAGCGCCAAGTTGAGATCTAAGCACAGTTACCGTGGTTGGTTTATTGGCTTCCTGCTTTCCTGAGCCCTATTATCTCTTAGTTGCATGAACTCTACTGTATTGATTCATTACTGTAGTGCTTTCCCAAGAGTTTAAAAAAAAAAAAAAAACTTTTGGAAAACATGGAATCAAAATAAATTTAATGAATAACACGTTCAAATACATTTAAGAGATAATTCTCATGGTGAAGGTCTTTCTTTTTGATAAAGGGAATAGTGCTAAGGACCTAGAAGAAATAAAACATGATGACTGATTCCCAATCACAATGCAGTGCAAATGCTTGATGTTTCCAAAAAGTAGCAAGCCAATTGCAAATTATACAGACATCCAGAAACACTGGTTTTAACCTCACACTGATCTTTAAATCATGCTGTCATACTGGTATAATGGTTCATGAAATTTCAGTCAGTCATGTGGTAAGTTGTGAGCTCTAAAATCACTTATTGGGTTGTATGAAGCAAATGTATCTCAAACATTAACTCTATGGTTATTCTCATGCCTACCCTGATGATGCTTTTCTCTTGCAATAGTATTGAATAAACCATAGAGGAAAATAATACTAGCAAGGTAAGTTGAGTTTGCTCTGCAGTTGTTAAAACTGGCAGCTACAGTAGCAAGAGCCCTTCAGGGTCTTCCTGCTGCTCTTAAGCATCCATTTCCACCTCAACATTCCCCAACTCCTGCAACCTCACTTTGCAGTAAAGGAGGGAAAGCAATCTTTCTCTGCTTTCCAAAGTGTTCTACACATGAAACTAACAAGGTTGTTCTTCTCCCTTTTATCCAGCCAGATATCAACTGCTCTCCAATATAGTAGGCCTTAGCAGGGCATTAGGGATAAGTCAATCCTATTAACCCAGTTTATATTAAAAAAAAAGGTTGATAAAAAGAACTCCGATTCAGAGTCAGAAAACCTAAAATCTGGTGAATTCATGCAAGATAATATTATACAGTAATGAGAATGTATGAACAATAACTCCACGCAACACTTGGAAAAAATATCACAAATATAATTCTGATTGAAAATGTTCAACTCAAAATATTTGCATAACTCCCTTTAAAATGTGTATTTTAATCCAAAGGTTAATATTATTGATACTTAAAACGTTATTATATTGTTATAGAGATATTGTGGTGGCTTTGCCTATATGACACAATAACTGATTGGTAGGGGAAGGAAGGAAGCCAAAATTAAAATCATTTTAAGGCTGCTCCCAAAATGAGCATGAAGTGGATATGTACAAATCAAGGTGTAGACTGGTGCAGACATGGAGGTTCCTCCTTAGGTTTCACTTCAAGAGAACCTGCGGCACAGAATACAGTTGACTGATAGCCTCTACCTGCTACCCCAGGAGCACTGTGGCCACACACCTCCCTGTGCTGCTCCTAGTACTGAACTGGGTGGAGGTGCTAATGCTGGCTCGTTCCTGCCCCATGAAGGATTTCTCTAATGGGCAACTTTGACTCAACATTTTCACAGCTTCGTTCCCCATTTTCACAGCTACAGCATCCTCAGAACCATGCTGTAGTCTGACATTCTTCCTAAACAAGTTTTCCTCCCCACTCTTTGTTCACCCACATGGGACCTGACTCGCAGTCTGAGGTTATCTGCCCATTTCTGCTCCTTCACCTTTTTTCCTTTACAGACACTTCTCCCGTACTTTTTAATAAGTCTGATTCTTTAGTCCCATCTTGGTGTATGTGTCTCAGGGAATCTGAACACGGGGTTTCTGAAATTGAGTAACAGACTCTACTCTGCATTTAAAATTGCTCCTCCCCCTTGAATTCTGGGAGAATGCCCACTTTCATCGACTTCCTTTCCTAGGGATAACTGTCCCTCTTCCCAGTTTCCATCGAGATAATCCCCTCATGTCACTCCCATTCTTCAAATATGCAAACTGACTCCTGATTGATTCTTGGTACCCGTCCTCCAGACAAGTGAAGGCAAGACAGTATCCCAGAGAAAAACAGTGTGAGGCTACTCTGAGATCCCCACTGAAGAAAATTTGCCATTCACAGATTTCACCAACAAAGAAGAAAATATTTCACCTTCTCCATTGGCCAAAATGCTGTGCAGCCATAAACCTTCATATAAAATTTGAAAACAAATGGCAAGAAGCTTCTCTTTCGTAGAAGTTAGGATTTTTGCATTCTTTGTTTAGGAATTAGTGTAACTGGGCAAATTGGGAGGTCTATCTCAGAGTGGTATACTAATATCCCTTGAATTACACTGGGCTTACATTCTTAAACAACCACTCAATGCAAAATTTCAGTGATCCGAATAAAACTGTCCAGAAAATACACATCCTATATACTTCATAATATCAAAAGCCATTTTTAAAAATGGTTTTATAAACACTCCCTTTCTCTTTGTATCTCAGCAGCACAGTATGCATAGTTTTATATTAAAAGCACAATGGTCCACCTATTGAAATAATATGTAAATGAATAATCCAATTATCTTCCTCCACCAATTCTCCCAAACACAAACCCAGAAAATCCAGAGAGTAAAGATCCTTGACAAACAATGAAGAAAAACTAACTCTAAGGTTTTGAGCTTGGAAAAATGGAAGAAACAGGAAAAGTAGGAGGAGCCACTCTGGGGCTGGAAAAAGGTATAGTAAAAATAGTCTTTGAGACTCAGACAGAGGATCTAGATACAAGTGTTCAATGAGTGGCTGGGAGATACAAAGGTAAGCTTAAGAGAGAGTCTGGGCCTAATACTGGTGGGGTAGGCAGAATAAGTCCCCAGAAAAAGTCTACATTCTAATTCCTGAAACCTGAAAATATGTTACTTGACATGACAAGGGGGAATCCACAGACATGATTAAGTTAAAGATCATTTGATAGGAACAAACTTGGGTTATCCAGATGGGCCTAATGTAAACCCAAGAGTCCTTGTAAGAGAGAGGCAGGAGGGTCACAGTAAGGGAAAAGGAAACGTGACTACAGAACCAGGTGTGGTAGTCAGAGAATAACATTTCAATATGCTGTGCTCTTGGTTTGAAGATGGAGAAAGAGACCATGACTTAAGGAGTGCAGGTGGCCACTAGAAGCCAGAAAAGGCAGAAAAACAGATTGTCCCCTTGAAACTCCCTAAGCAACATAGGCCTGTCAATTTCTTGATTTTTAGCCAAGTGAAATTGATTTTGGACTCTGGACCTCCAGAACTGTAAGAGAATAAATTTGTGTTGTAGTAATTTGTTTCAAGAGCAATAGGGAAGTAATGTACATGGCAAAGGTGATTAAATTAGCCATCTTGCTGTGAATTAAGGTAGGTCCACTGTAATCACTGGGGTCCTTAGAAGGGAAAGAGAGGGGCAGGAGAGTCAGAGAAGGAGGTATGACTACACAAACAGAGATCTGAGCCATATAATCACTTGCTGGTGACCAAGAGCAAAGGAACATGGGCAGCCTCTAGAAGCTGCTGCAAAAGGGAAGGAAATGGATTCTCCTCTATAGCCCCAAGTAATAAAGCCCTGCTGACACCTTGATGTTAGCCCAATGAGATTTGTGTTGGACTTCTAATCTACAGAACTGTAAGGGAACAAATGTGTGTTGTTTAAAGTAGCGGCGCCCAACCCCCCTGGTTCACGGACCAGTACTGGTCTGTGGCCTGTTAGGAACGGGGCCACACAGCAGGAGGTGAGCAGTGAGCAAGCAAGCGAAGCTTCATCTGTATTTACAGCTGCTCTCCATTGCTCACGTTACCTCCTGAGCTCTGCCTCCTGTCAGATCAGCGGCAGCATTAGATTCTCATAGGAGCACAAACCCTACTGCAAACTGCACATACGAGGGATCTGGGTTGTGTGCTCCTTATGACAATCTAATGCCTGATGATCTGTCACTGTCTCCCATCAGCCCCAGATGGTGCCATCTAGTTGCACGAAGACAAGCTCAGGGCTCCTACTGATTCTACATTATAGTGAGTTGTATAACTATTTCATTATATATTACAATGTAATAATAACAGAAATAAAGTACCCATAGATAAATGTAATGTGCTTGAATAATCCCCAAACTCTCCCTGACACCCAACCCAGTCCATGGAAAAAAAATTCTTCCACAAAACAGATCCCTGGTGCCAAAAAGCCACTAAGTTTGTAGTAATTTGTTATATTGGCAATAGGAAATTAACATAAATAATGATGATAGCTAACAATGATCAAGTGTTTATTATATGCCAGGTATAGCGCTAAGTGCCTTGGCTAGAATTTTCAAAAACAACAACAACAACAACAACAAAAAAAAAAATCAGATGAACAGAGGCGGAAAAAAAAATGTAAAGAAAGGCTGTAATTGGAAAGCCTAAAGAAGAATCAGATTGTATTTAATACGATTATAAGATCAATATAATGTTGAGGTATTCCAAAAGAGATATCAAACTACAACCCCCAAACAAATAAATTAGTGATTGATTACTTTTTATGAAGATTCAGACCCTTGAAGACATAGAAAAAAATCAAATCTGCATTTAATAGAGTTGTACACTGACATGAGAGGTATGCAGAAATTTGTAGCACCTATCTTTGTTTATAGACTTTCTCTTTGAGATGGAATGAAACATAACTTTTATGTCTTAGAGAGAAGAGCTACACTGACTTTTCATTTATTGCCTCCATGACTATGTTTATATATATATGTACGTATATATCATTCTGACTGAAAATATTTGAGAAAAATGTGATTTATGCATTCTCAATACAGTTAAAAAATCTACTATAATACTATCAGAGTTTACTTATCATAAAAATCTGCATTTGCAATAAATGTTAATTGTATCAAAGCAAAATCCATATCAAATCAGCGTTCTTTGGAGATTTCTAAAATCATTTTATGTACTATGATAAATAAAAAGCTGTAATAAAAATGATAATTTGATATATTCAAACAAGCTAGACTTTACAAAACCTTTCACAACCTCCTGTGTAAATCACAAGCACATTATGCCAAACGATTTGGCCAGTGGGCTTTCTATTAACAATGGTAAGTGAATACTAGGAATATGAATTTTTTTAAATTCAAAAGCCAAGAAGTTTTACCAATCAAAGCTATAAATTTAAAAAATGAAGTCCTGAAACTCTGCTTTCTAAAAAGTAATATGTGATGAATGACATTCTGCCTCTAGCTACATTCCTTCCCTGGTCACTTAAGTATAAGACCAGTCAATTTAACATGAAATATGTCACTCTGGTGTTTACCTGGAGATACATTAATACATATAATACTGACATTTAAGTTTTTATTTGTAGTTCCATTGTAAAATTCTATTATGAAGGAGATTTAATCCTTCTATAGCCACTTGCTAGAAGAAATTCTGTCAAACAAAATTGCTGTTAGGCAAAATTGTAAAAGTAACTTGGACCATTTTCTGTGATGCCAACTGGGAAGTCTGACCTACTTTAAAACAAAGCATATTTAAAAGTGTGTGAAAGCTTACTTGATGTCATTCAAGATTTTTATCACCAATTCATACAGTCAGGAAGAGAATTTTGCTCTGATGCTTACAAATCGCACCACTTTGGTGGAAAGTCTGGGATGCAGTATGTACTCAATGATCTAAAACAATGTAGAAACCTAAGGATAATTTAAGGTTCAAATAACACATAGTCAATGGTTAGGATTGAAGAGTCTGTACTGTAAATCAAAAGACATCGATCAGCATGTTTAACATTTTGCTGCATTTTGTTGTATTGTAAGTTGTTGCTTTATGGATGACACTATTATATATTGTCTGTTTCCTTGTTTAGACTATAAATGTCTACCTAATCCATTCTGATTTAGGATACTACCAAGTCTGACTTGTGAAGGTCCTAAGATAAGGAGAACAACCACCAAGGAGGAAAAACACTAAAAATGCTATTTCCTTTTTCTCCTCATATTTTAGGGCTGGTTCTAGGCCAGAGGTTAGTGAACTATGACTTGCCTGCTTTGTTAACTAAATATATTGGAACACAATCACACTCATTCAATTACTACTGTCTGTGGCTGCTTTTATGCTATAAGAGAAGAGTTAAGTAGATGTAAAAGAGACTGTATGGTTCATAAAGCTTAAAATGTTTATCTGACCTTTTAAGAAAAGGTTTGTTGAACCTTGTCCTAGGTCAGTGATATCTAGAGATCAAGTTATGAGCTTGACAATCCTTTAACTGTCTTATTTTATTTTTTTCCCCTCTTGCCTTTGTAGGGCTATCATGGTGTCCTAACTCCTACATGAAGCTTCACAAAGCTCATGCTAGGCTCCTAAGACTTTGATACTCACTATTTCCTCTTTCTCTCTCTTGTTTTAGTCTCTGCCTTTAGTTGAGCATATATGAGCCATTTCCACTGGGTAACTGAGATAAGTTATCCAAGAGATAACAGTTTCCTGAGATACTATTCCACTATATTCAGTTCTACCACATGTTCTTTCAGGAACTGACACCAGTGGGTACCAGCATCTTTCATCATATTGTGACTCCACAATATACTGCCACCCCTTATCTTCACTTTTGTTTTTCTTTGAGACAGAGTCTTGGTCTATTGCCCAGGCTGGAATACAGTGGCATGATCTCAGCTCACTACAGCCTCTGCCTCATGGGTTCAAGTGATACTCCTGCTTCAGTTTCCCAAGTAGCTGGGATTACAGGTGTCCACCACCATGTCCAGCTAATTCTTGTAGTTTTAGTAGAGACGGGGTTTCGCCATGTTGGTCAGGCTGGTCTTGAACTCCTGACCTCAGGTGAACCACCTGCCTCATTGTCTTCATTTTTAATGCTTCTGCCAGGGAAGCATCTTTCCTATCAAATATCTCTTTCCTGGTACCATGACTGCTGCTATTGATATAGCAGTGTCCTTCAAGCACCCAACTAAAGTGCTTACCTTCATATCTGTAAATGCAAAAAATGTGAAGAGCAACTCTGGAAGCTATTTTGTATTTTTGCTTGCATTCTGTATCCTTTCTTTTTCTCATGAGGAATTTTTTAAAGAGAACATCCCCTCTCCCATCTTTAGCTGAAGTTCTTTCGGTGGGACTGACTATCCTTCACTCCTCGCTCCAGAGACATCTCAAGATGAAGAAGTGTAATGATGGGACCAAATTCAGTGACACTCGAAACAGGATGCCCAGCAATGGCTTAGGGGGACTGAAGAGAACTAGCAACAGCACTGGCAAGAAATGTATTGACCTCCTTCCTTTTGGCAAGACTGCTAAAGAAGCATGGCATTGCTAAGGAAAGGAGTTTAAATTTTCACAGCAGAGAATGTGACATAGTGAGAGATGGATAGAGTTATTGCAATATTTTATGAAGCTTAGACAATTCCCTCATGCCACAGTCTCAAGCTTGCAGTTCCTGCAACCTCCAGCTTGTACCTGGACTTTCTGGTACAGTGATGAGACTCAAGAAACGATTCCCAAAATGACAGCACTGGCACTTCAGATAGAACGAACTAGGAAATATAAAGCACTTCTCTGCTTCCTCATTTTTAGTATCAAAATGTACCTTTTCCAGAGAGTTCAGAGCCCCTGAAAATGTTAGAAAGCAATCTTTAGATTAGCTCCAAACCAAAATGCTGTCAACACTAGATGTTTCATTGCCAAGATCTGCTTTGTATGCTGAAAGAAAGTGCTTTGTAATAGCACATTTTGCACATAGCCACGCTTGATACAATGTGCATTTTGGTGTGCAGATCTTAAATTTATGCCAAAGCCTTGTTGCCAGACTCGCACTTTCCTCATCGCTTATACTGAATAGCAAGCATTTTCTATGACTTCAGTGACAGTAAATAACAATTTCTTTTTCAGTTCAGTCTCGGAGAAGATAAAGAAGCCTACAGCTCATGGGAGTGCTAATTGTAGACAATTATGATTTGATTGACCTGCCTTGCTATTAAAATGATATGCAAAATTTACACTGCCCTTGCAAAATGGAAATTCTCTTTAGTACAACCTAACTATGGAAAGCCCATCCTTTAATGAATCCAAAGGTAGTGCTTCTGGTTTATCATTCCCACACCAACACTCAGAAGCTAACTCCAGAGAGGGGCTTCATCAGGTTGCAAATGATACAAAAGAACCATACAGACAGGGAGAATGTGCAATAAAATATCTGAAATAATTAAGGGCTAGTGAATAAAGGTGCTGCATCACAATAACACTGTCCATTCCACATTACATCTCATTTTCTTTTATCAAAATTTAAACTCTTTCCTTTAAGGAATGTCATGGGGGCTTTATTGTTCTCTTCTTGCATTATGGGTGATTTTTAAAAGCTTAATGAAATGTCCACTTTCACTGGTAAACAGAAATGAGGTCATTAGTAGAAGATGAAGTCGCCCTGCCAAATCACAAGGGTCTTCTTACCCAGGACAATGAATGACTCCTTAGAAAGCTGGAGAAATCGTTCTCTCTCTCTCTCTCTCTCTCTCACACACACACACACACACACACACACACACACACACGCACACATATACACGCATGCACAGTACTACTATTGACCATTAATAGCACATCAAACTATTCATCAAATAGAATAAAAAACCATGAAAAAAACCTTATTTTAAAAGGAATCTTTTATACTTTCTGAATGATACTTTTTCTGAATAAGTTAAAATAAGTGATGGCTTCATTATAAATTGCACTATTAAAATATTACAGAGCCACCTGACATTTAAGAAATAGTGTCTATATAAGTACTTGATTGTGAAAGGATATGCAATTATGTCTGGATATGCAAAATAAACATGAAGAAAATGCCCCTAGAAATCAATAATCAAAAGTAATCCCAGTCTGTTCTTCAAATCAGTAGGGCTCTATAAATGTTAATTTCTTTAGGCACAAAAGGATATGCTGGAGACTTCACAGCTGTCTCAGGTTCAAGTCAAATATAGATAGTAGTTTCACAGGCTTTGAGAAAAGTGATAGAAAAGAGTAATAAAAATAGTGTTTGTACTATCTCAGTAATAAATATATGTGTTTACACATACATTTCTTCCTACCCCCCTACACTATCTTTCCAATCCTTGTCTATCTTGGCTATGGAGATATGTCCAGGAAAAAAAAACTATCACTCTGTAACTCTGTAGAAATGTCTTTCAAAGCCTGAAAAAAGAACTGCAACAGTCTTTCTGCAATTTTAATAATTTAGCTAAAAAAAGCCCTCCTGATGTTACAGAGAAATATGCATGAAGAAATATAAGGTTACTGCTCAAATTCAGATTTCAGTTAAAATTCTCATTTGTTTAATATTTGAGTCTTAAAAAACTTTAAAATAATATTTATTAGCTGGGAGTGGTGGCTCATGCCTGTAGTCCCAGCACTTTGGGAGTGCTGGTGGATCACCTGGAGTCAGGAGTTTAAGATCAGGCCGACCAACATGGAGAAAACACATTTCTACCAAAAATAAAAAATTAGCCGGCCATGATGGAACATGCCTGTAATCCCAGCTAACTGAGAGTCTGAGGCAGGAGAATCGCTTGAACCCGGAAGGCAGAGACCGTGAGCTGAGATCGTGCCATTGAACTCAGCCTGGGCAACAAGAGCAAAATTCCGTCTCAAAAAAAAAAAAAAAAAACATAATGTTTATCTATAATTGACAAATTATAATTACATATTTTTATGGGATACAGTGTGATGTTTTGGTATATGAATACAATGCAAAATGCTTAAATCAAGTTAATTAACATATCAACTAGCTCACATACTCACCCTTATTTTGTGGTGAAATATACTCTTAGCAGTTTTGAATTATATAACACATTATCAATAACTATAGTCACCACGCTGTTCCACAGATCTCAAAAACACGTCCCTCCTATCTAACTGAAATTTCGGACCCTTTGACCAACATTTTCCAATTCCCGCCCCCCAGCTCCCCCCACCACCAGCCTATGGTAACCACCATTCTACTCTCTATTTCTAAAAGCTTGACTTTTCTAGATGCCAAGTGTAAGTGAGGTCATGTGATATTTGTCTTTTTGTGCCTGGCTTTATTTCACTCAGCATAGTATCTTCCAGGTTCATCCATGTTGTCACAAATGACAGAATTTCCTCCTTTGTAAAGGCTTGATAATATTCCACTGTGTATATATACAACAATTTCTTTATCCATTCACCTATTGATGGACACTTAGGCTGAGTCCATATCTTGACTATTGTGAACAGTGCTGCAATGAAAATGGGAGGGCAGATGTCTCTTCAGAAATGGTCTCTTCCTGTCTTTGATTGTAAGTAGTTTTTATGTTGACCAATTGGCTTATTTATCAAATCCTCCATTGTCATTATTTTATATTTGATACTTTCCTGTCAATTGTTCCTTCTTGACAGTATACATCAATGCAATGAATAATTTCTGATCAATTAAAGACTTACCCCTGAAGAAATAGGTGAATGCCCCTAATTCAGAGTCTGTTTCACAATTTCCACTACTTGGGAGTAAGGAACAGTTAGACAGTGAGAAGTGAAAATTAGCAAGAAAATAAAACTTGCTCTTATTCTTTTCACACCCTGTTCTTATGAGCCTCCCAGAAATGATGCTGTTTATGTCATTTACACGATAGAAAAACATTTCAAGCTAAAAATAATTTCTAGTAGTAGCCACACTCTTGTTATTTAAGTGGGTTTACTTTATCCCTATTACATTTTTCGACACTCCACCTATCTATTTACCAGCACACCATTTTAAGTAACAGATGTGTGTTGAATTGGTCAATAAAGGTAGAGATGTAAGAACAGATGAGAGGCATCCTGATGTACAATATGTCAAAGGCAAACACTTAACCAAGGAATTCTATAATATTGTATTTCAGTGCTATGCAGATCTCAGATTTTTTCTCTTCTTTTCTTTTCTTTTTTGACACAGGGTCTCTCTCTCTTGCCCAGGCAGGAGTGTGGTGGCAGGATCATGGCTCACTGCAGTCTTGGCCTCCGGGGCTCAGGTGCCTCCCACCTCAGCCACCTGAGTAGCTGGGACCACAGGTGCATGCCATGACGCCTGGCTAATTTTCTAATTTTCTGTGGAGACAGAGTCTCACTATGCTGCCCAGGCTGGTCTCAAACTCCTGAGCTCAAGCGACCCGCTCACTTCGGTCTCCCAAAGTGCTGGGATTATAGGTATGAGCCACCACACCCGGCCCTTTTCATTTTTAAGGAGACAGTTATTCTAATTTGATTCTTGCTTTAATATAAAAATACTGAATTGATTGAATATTGGCTTTATTGTGATTTTCAAAATTACAGAACAGGAGTTCACTGAGGCAGATAGAGTTACAGAAATAAAAGCAAACGTGTCCTAATTTGACTTCAAAGCAGTGGCTCAGCTCATTTTTGCCTGAGGCAGAAAGCTTTCAAAGCTCATGCCATAGTCCTCAATTGGCAGAAAGGGTATTGGCCTTTCAAACCCAACAATATTTAACATAATCTAAATATGATGGTTCTATGTACAGTTATCCCTAAGCTGTAGTAAAGTTTACATTTACTACTTAAATAATTTTCTTTCTGTTTATATTTTTCAAAAAAGAAACAACTATAATAGAAGTTATAAGAGCACTGTCCCCTGACATTTTTTAGTTCCAACTATATTTACTGAACAATACAAGGAAATGCAGTGCAACCACCTGCTCCTCTTCCACACATTTTTGTAAAAAGCAATTCTAATAAAGGAAACGGGTCTCCTTGTGAAAAGAAAAAGCAGCAATCATGTGAGTATTCTTCCACCAACATGATAAAAAGCTTTTCTTTCCAAGAAGCAAATATGTAGATCTGCAGTAAAAGAGCATTAGATTCTGCCTTGATCAAAGTCAAGAAAAAACTTACCTAGGAATTCTAATCCGTTTGACACAAATGCTCATTGATTCTCTCTCAACTGGGGAAATACTGAACTTTATTTCTTCAACTAGTGATACAATATTATATTTTCCATTTATTCTCCCTAACAATATTAAATTATTTTCCAAATAAATTCCTATTAAACAAGTGGTCCTGGTGATTTACCTTGGTTTTTGACCATTCTTTTTCTTAATATTAACTGAGGTGATATAAAGATCTTTTCTGTCATTTACATTTTGGCACTTCATATTCTGTTACAAGTAAAAGCAACACATCTATTTTGGTTACTCTGTGGGACTTGAGTCCTCTGTTTCTAGACACTTTTTCTGTCTTTTCTGAGACCATATGCTGTACAGGGCTCTGGGAATTACTGAACTGCTCATATTTGTTTTGTACCACATTTTATCTCAACAACATATCTTCTGGGATATTTATAAGTATGTTTATTTCTTTCATCCCTTTATTAATTCAATTAGTTGATCTTCGGCTGGCATGTATTGAAGGGCCTTTCTAGTTTCTGATTTGAATGTGTTAAATCACAGGCTATTTAGAGTGCCATGTTTTAGATCAAGCCACCTCATAGCTATATTTTATTTCTGTCACTCATAGACACTTAACTTACTTGGGCTCTGATAAAAATAATAAATTTTATCACTTCTCGTTAGAGAAGGATTTTCAGATTCAAATAAGCGAATTTTCTTTTGCACCATTTGGTCCCCAGAGGAAATGTAAAAAAAGGCAGTGAGAACAGTCTTAGCAATAAGGATTTGGCCATCATCCCCTAGGGGGCCGGATGACCTTTAATGGTGGCTGGTAGACAGAACATAGAACATCTCTCTAAATTTCCTTTTGTCCTCTTATATATGAATATATGAAGGGAAGTTTCTCTGTCACTTAACAAGGAGAAACAACAAAGCTAATGTAGAGAACAGAAATTCAGAATACAAAATACTGTTTAAGGACACAAAAGTGTTTGACTATTGCTATCTCTGATTGTTAAAGTAACCTGAAACGAGCTTTTTGGGTACTTTTGGAAAGAGGACAGACCTCTGCATTGGAGTCATAGGATTTGAGGTTTACACTTGTCTTTGTCCTCTAGGTATGTGCCCTTTGATAAATTCATTTAAACTCTCTGGTCTCAGCTTTTTCTCTTACCTGAAAAATGAGAGAGTTGCACGAGAGAGCTCTGGTTGCCAACCTGTGGGATGGGAGTTCTTTGGGGTCTGTGGAATTTCCACAAGGATTAGGTAATCCATATGCATGCTGTGGTTGATAGAGAGACTGAACTAATTCTACGTTATAAAATACATATGCAGGTCCTGCTTTTTAAAAAGTGTGAGCAATACTGTGATTAACAAAAATATACTTCAGCTAAACAGTGTTCCTGAATTCATCATAACTTTTGGGTATCGCATAGTTTCTCTTTCAAAAATATGAAAACCAATAAAAGCAGATAAGTTGACTTCTCACTGTGAGCCAAATTACTGATCTTGGCAACTTGTACATAGTAACTTATTTATTCCTCAAAAAAGTATAGGAGGAAAGTGCTATTATCATCCTGTTTTACAGATGAGGTAACTAAGATAATGGAGGAAGCCGCACGTAATATAGTTGGAAGGATCTGAATCCAGGGAGTGTAAGTCAGAGCCGGAACCACTACATAAAGCTGTCATTTCTATGTAGCTTCTCAATCACGTGAGCAGCAGTAACATTTTGACTGTTAAAATGTCTCCGAGAATTCAAAAGGGTTGGGGAATGCAGGTGTTTAAGACCTCTTCTAACCCTTAAAATCTTAAATCTCCTCTACAGCTTTCATTTTGTATAAAAAAATGTCTAGGGTAGTGGTGACAAACATGAGCATATGGCTGGGCGGTGGCTCATGCCTGGAATCCCAGCACTTTGGGAAGCTGAAGAAGGTGGACGGCTTGATCCCAGAGTTCGAGACCAGCCTGGGCAACATGGTGAAAATCTGTCTCTACAAAAATTAGCTGGGCATAGTGGTGTGTGTCTGTAGTCCCAGTTACTCAGGAGGCTGAGATGGGAGGATTGCTTGAGCCTGGGAGGGCAAGGCTGCAGTGAACCGTTATTGCACCACTGCACTCCAGCCTGGATGACAAAGTGAGACCCTGTCACAACAAAACAAAACAAAACAAAACAGAAAACACATACACAAAAGACAAACAAAGCAAATTAAAAGCAACAGTTAAAACACATGACTAAGTTCCAATCCTGGTTCTGGTATCTGCTAGCTGTGTAAGCCAGGGAAAGATTCTTTTCCTCTCTATTCTTCAGTTTCCTTGTTTGTAAAATTAAGATGATAACCTTATACGTGTGTCAGGTGGATTAAATAAGATAATGCATACCAAGTCCATACAGGAATGCAGAATAAATGATGAGTGTTCAAAAAATGCTTGTGGTTAGTGTTCTTGTTTCTGTTGTCATTTTGGTCTTGCTTGATTGTCCTCTGAGGGTATCCTACAAAGGAGGATCAAAAAGTAGGTTCTGTGGGTGAAGCAGAGAGCCAGGGCTGAATACCACATACATTGCAGTCAGCCAGCCCTTTCAAGAAGTGAGGAAATGGTGAATGAGGGGGCAGATGAAAACAACCGGAGAAGCTTCAGATACTGGCAGTGGAAAGCTATGCAAGCAGGTGTCAAACAAGTTTACTGTGCTTTGCTGACAGTAAGAAGCTCCAAAGTGATGATGTGTGGAGATGAGACTCCTATGGCCAATCAGATTGAATGGTGGGAGCTACTCTTTAATAGTATTTTGTTGCAATTTTTGGAGACACAGAGATAAACACTCCTGGATGCATAAATACTATTATGTATTAAAAATAGGTGGGGAACATGGCAAGAATAAACCTTCATCAAAACAACTGACTAAATTGTATACATTTATAGACAGAGCAAAATAAAAGAACTATGCAGGAAATAAAATAGGATTAAAATGTTACTCTCAAGAGAATATAAGCCAATGAAAATGTTCCAAAAAAACTCATCTGGTCTCCCTTGAATAGAAAGTTAATAGGACTGAGCTTCGATTCTGAGAAATACTCAAAAGGCAGAAATGCCAAAACACAGCATGTTTTCTGCTAAATTAATCGGACAGAGTTAAGTTTGCCATGAAGGCAGGGGTTCACAGTACAGGTGGTGCAGAATGAGCTGGGAGTCGATCTATGGCTCTGAAAAGTGTCAAAAGCTAGCAGTGATTTCGAGTTCTATTTCTAACTTGCTATTTCCAAATGGGAATAATTATTTCTAAATGTCAGTAGACTGTCTCTAATCTTAAGTCGTGGAAATACCTCATCACCTCCCTATGTGGTTAGAGAGAACTTGCTTTGCCTTTAAAATCAGAACAGCTGTTCATTAAATGCTCATCCCCATGCCATTGTTTTGGGTAGTATCCAGATATTAATTGAAAATGAGAGAAAGGTCTCCATTCTACTTAACTTTTGAAGCTTGATAATGACATACAACAAGGTAGGAAAAGAAATTTAATTTATATTTAACATTCTAACTCATCTATAAAGTGGGACCCTGTTAATTAAAAATGTTCTTTTCTCTCCTGTAGTTGATAAATTTGCATCCTGTGTTAAAGGGGAAATGTTTAAAGGTGGAAGGTGGACCCATAGTAGCCTTCCTGGCTGACGGCTGAGGCAGATGGTCTAGCATTGGCTCTTGGAATAGCCAGTCATTAGTCCATCACAGTGCCAGGACAGTGTCTGATAAATGTAATTTCACTGAATTAAAATCATCTTAGTGTTTCTCAAAATGTAAGCACCTAACATACAGCAAAAACCAGTTAACACTGATAAATATAAAAAGGTACATGAATTTAAATAAAAAGTCTACACTGTAAATATTTATTGAGAATCTAATATATTAGAAGTTTATTGAGAATATAAAGCATCCCCAGAATATTAATTATGTAATTCTGATAATCAGGTACACTCAAATTGAGTGGCTTTCAAATTACTGATTTTAGAATTTCAAGTATTTTAAGTATGACTCAAAAACTCAGTTTAAGAAAAATTATAGCAAGTGAGTACACAGAGGTTTCCATAAATGTGTTTTTTTTTTTTTTTTTTTTTGATACAGAGACTCGCTCTGTCGCCCAGGCTGGAGTGCAGTGGCCGGATCTCAGCTCACTGCAAGCTCCGCCTCCCCGCTTTACGTCATTCTCCTGCCTCAGCCTTCCAAGTAGCTGGGACTACAGGTGCCCACCACCTCGCCCAGCTAGTTTTTTTTTTTTTGTATTTTTTTTAGTAGAGACGGGGTTTCACCGTGTTAGCCAGGATGGTCTCGATCTCCTGACCTCGTGATCCGCCCGTCTCGGCCTCCCAAAGTGCCGGGATTACAGGCTTGAGCTACCGCGCCGGGCCCATAAATGTTAAAAAAAGAAAAAATACAAACGTAGAAAATAGCTCTTAAAATCCAGTAATAGATTTCTTTTTATAAAAAACTTCTCTACCCCCAAAAATCTATAAAATAAATCCCAGTAATTATATTTAGTCTAACAAGCATTTCCTGATAAATTATATTCTAAGAAAGAGCAAAACTAGTCTTTGAATACATAATATTCCCTACCCTTTTTTCTTCACAGGGCATCCCACAAAATTGCTTACAAGCATACAGGCAAGATAAAATGGACTGGCCTTTACAACTTCAACAAAGAAACCCCTTGTATTTGATACCATAGGAAGTCCTGGATAAAATCAGAGAAATCACATTTTATAAGGATTCGTCAACTACTTATGTTTACTTAAAAAACAGCTAATCCACCACTTCCTTTTTTCATTTCTTATGTTAGTTATCACACTTTAATTTGATTATTAAAGTTAATCCCTGCAGTTTTCTGTATTAGAGATTGATAAGTGTACTCTGGGCATTCGTCTTACATGACTGATTAATTTTTCAGTTTGGATTCATACAGTCAACATGCAGCTTCAACCAACTTTGTGTACAAGTTACTGAGAGGAGAAATTGAGGTATTTAAAAATAGAATTTTAATTATTAAAAACTACTGATCTTCATCTCTCAAATATTGTACTTGAACAGATATTTATAGGTAAACTTTATGGAATTATACTGGCTTTTATATTAGTATTTAAAGACAATTAAATCAAATCACCTTTATGTGGTCACTGAATTAATAAATTGGATTAATTCTGAAAGTTATTTTACCGCATTGCCCAATAAGTAAGAGCTTTCTAGTTACATAAGGGAAAACAGGTATTCTCCTATTTTCATGGGAAGATTATGTCTGACTCTCATAAAAGTCTATTTAAAAACCATTTTACAGAAACAAACACAATAAATAAAAATAAGTCCCAAAAGGCCTGTAGTATTATTTTTGTGCATTACATCCTATGCTTTGAAAACTCTTATATATATTGAGAAGAGTATTTTATAGTTGTAATAATAACAATACTAATAGTTACAGTAGTGACAGTAATAGCTAATACTTCATGAGAACTGACTGTGCCATGGGTTATCTTACTGCACACTGACATCTCTTTCAATCTTCACACCATCCCATTAGGTAGTAGGTATTATCCCCATTTTACTCATGAGAGCATTGAGGCCCATAAAGGTGAAAGATCTCATGCAAAATAAGTGGGGGAAGCAGGGTTTGAACCCGGCATAATTCCTAAGTATCTGCTCCTCAAATCTAAGCAGTTCTGCACACACAAACCCAGACTGGCCATTATTGTCCCCTTCTCCTTCCTAAATCCAAGCTCTATTCCATACGCCAAAGAAAAAAGAGAGAAATGATGCTACAATTTAGATCCCAAACCTAATGACTTGGAAGGAAGCCTTCTTACTCTCTCTGAAATAAATAATGGGCTCCTGAAAGACATAATTAAGATTCTTGGGAACAAGCATGGTGATAATTTGTAGAAGACAACACTAAACCTTTGCCTTTCTTCAGATCTGTTCTTTTAAACTGACCTCCCATTCACATGTCTCCGTCACCTCTCCTTCTAGTGAAATGGTATGAGGAATTATATGCAATGATCTTCAAAAGGTACTCTATGAACTAACAAGAACCAAAGTGTCATCTCTTAGCCAACCGATCTCATTAAGGAGCATTACTCCAACAGTTCACTTAGGGCTCTAATAGACCTGGATTCCCAAATCCTGCAGCATTTGACCTGGGTGGGACTGAGGCCCGGAATGCAGGCTTTTGTTCAAGGGTTTGACTAAATAGAAGAAACATGTTAAACAGCCCTAACAGCATGCCGTCTTGACTTTATCAGTCTGCTGAGAGTATGGCTTTGTTGTTTTTTTTTTTTTTAAGAAAAGGCTATTTCATGACAGAATAATTGGCTCTGCTTCTACAGTTCTCTATGTCAATGTTCTTCCTTCCATCAGGCCCCAGAAAGCTTTGAGCTGCCTTGGGGGGAAAAAAAATAAAGAAATAGACTTAACCCATTTGGAAGCTCTACAATACACTCTGAAAGGTAGGCATGGGAAAGGAAAGCAGAAATCACAGAAGGAAAGCAGTCCTTGCTCGGAATTGTACACTGTTACCATCAACATCAGCAAGGCAGCCAGAGCAAATCGGGTCAGCCCAAAACCTTTCCTAGTTGACAGTATCCACCCACCCATATGTTCTTCAAATGCCTACTTAACACTTAGCAGATGCTTCCCCAACACAAATTACACCATTATAAACATGGTAATGGGATAATAATAAAAGATTTAGCAGTGTTCAGATAAATGGGTGAGTGTCACTGGGTAATCAGAATTAAGATACAAAGGTTAACACAGGCAAAAAGGTATTAAAGACATTAAAAAGGCACTGTATACTCTGAAAGTATTTCCTTTTACATTTATTCATTTTTCTGCCACTACTCTATTTATCGTATGATAATACGAACTCATTTTTAGTCATGAATTGCCAGAGATGTGTCTTACCAGAGGAATTAAACACGTAATAGCTGGTAATGTGAGTGAAGGGGTTTTAACAACTTTGGATTTGGCAGCCCCATAAAACATGATGACCATCTCGAGATTTACATGGAAGGTAGCAGCCTTGCTTGATGCAAACAGGCTCCCCCAGGATCATCTATGCTTTGTCTTACTGTATGCTTCCTCCTAAAAATGGGAGTTTTTCAGATTAAAGTAGATATGGAATATTATACTGCCATAAAGACATAACATTGCTACCAATCTGTAGATTTGGTTACTAGTAAATGTTTGTTTACTATGCTGGGGGACGGTGGGAAGTAGCGCTCAGGTACATGGGCTCTGATCTGGCTCTACTGCTTACCAATTACATGACCTTGAGCAAGCTACACATTCTGAGCTTATGTTCCCAACTGTAACACAGGGAAAATAATAGGGCTGTTGAGAAGATAAAATAACTTAATATATGTAAAGTACATCTCTGTGGCCCATATGAAATTAAGTACTCAATAAATGTTACTTGTTAGTATTTTGTACTCCCATAGTTTCTTTTTTTTTTTGAGACAGAGTCTCGCTCTGTCACCTAGGTAGGAGTACAGCTGCGCGATCTTGGCTCACTATAACATCCACCCCTGGGGTTCAAACGATTCTTCTGCCTCACCCTCCAGAGTAGCTGGGATTATATTCGTGTGCCACCACGCCCGGCTAATTTTTTGTATTTTAGTAGAGATGGGGTTTCACCATGTTGGTCAAGCTGGTCTTGAACTCCTGACCTCAAGTGATCTGCCCACCTTGGTCTCCCAAAGTGCTGGGATTACACGTGTGAGCCACAGTGCCCGGCCTCCCATACTTAGACACTTAAGTAAGACACTGTCTTCTAATTTCTATGAGAATTGCGATGTGACTTTGCTCAGATAAGTAGAGGCAGACCCTGGGATGGGGGAAAAATATGAGAAGTGATGGAAAAAGGGAAGAAAAGGAACTAAGAAGAAGGGGGAAGTGAAGGAAGGAGACAGAGGAGAAAAAAAACAACAGCAAAAAACCATGTAAACCAGGTTCTAAGAATGTGAAGTATTTAATTCAAGGACATTAATTAAAGAGTGTTACTCCAACAGAGAAAGGGCCTGCTGAGGCAAGGGAGTTACTGATGAAGTAAATTAGAGCTGACAAGACAATGGCTCTACTTGGTCTACGTATATATATCCTCCCTCCTTTTCCTATTTTCTTTCTTTCTTACTTTTGTCTTTCCTTTTCCCTCCCTCCCTCCCTTCCACCCTCCTTCTTTTTCTTTCTTCCTTCCTTTCATTCAACAAATAAACATCTATTCAGCAATCACTAAGGCTTTAGAACATTATAAAAGAATATTTATAAAAATGTCAATATCTAAAAGCCAAAGGGGGAGATATTAGGTCGAGAGAATATTGTATAGCAGAACAAGACAGAGAGAACTCAGTGCTAATGGGGCAGATAGTAGCAGACAAGTTAGAGGAGTTCCCTGTCCTAGGGAGCTTACATTCGAGTAGTGGGAGATAGTCCATTAATGAACACACACGAATATGTATCAGAAAGATGCCATGTGATGATTGGTGCTACAAAAAGAATGTTAAAAGATTGACGCAATAGAAATGGACGTGGGAGAAGTACTTTGAGTCAGGGACAGAGCTTATTTTTTTTTTTAATTTTTGAATTTAGGTTTAACATTCACACAGTAGAGTGCACACAGTTAAGTGGACAGCTTGGTGAGTTTTTACATATGTATTCACCTGTGCAAGTATCACCCAGATCAAGGTCTGGAACATTCCCAGCAATTTGGTTTATGTATTTTTTTTTTCATAAATGGTACTGTGTTATATATCTAATCATCTATCTTAATTTTTTTTCAAAAGGTGCTATTTTAAGATTTATCCACACTGTAACATTTATTGTAGTTTCTAACTTGTGTACAGCACTCCATGAAGTGCATCCACCATATTTTACTTATCTTCTACCCCAATAATGGACTCCAAGCTTGCTTCCATTACATCAATAGTCCAAATTCCACTGAAAGAGACATATTGAAACATGAATCTGTACTGAGCTATGTGAGATATTTTTTTCCTAATACATGACTACAAGCAGAAGTTCTGTGTCTGAGAACACACATTTGACTAACCAATGTATGACTGCAAGCCAGAATGCACGTCACTATGCACTCCCAACCCACAGTGCAAATCTGATTGTCGGTGTTTAAATGAGTATGTGCTGCCATCTCATAATTTTGAAAATCTGTTCACACAATTCTAAAACGTTTTAATTTCCTTCTCTTAAATTCACTGTTCCTTCCCTGGTATATTTTTCAAAGCATGTGACCTTCCCTTTCTTGATGATTTGCAGGGGGAGTGTTATTAGGGAGCTAACACTTAAACCAAAATGTAATTATCAGGGAGGAGCCAACCTTGGAAAGATAAGGGAGTTCCAGGCTGTGCAAATATCTCGGACAAATGCCCTCAGGCAGGACTGAGGCTGCCATGTAGAAGGAACACACAGGACAGCCAGTATGGCTGGAACACAGAGGGAAATGGGAAAAGTAGGATTGAGGTCAGAGAGGAAGCGAGGGCCAGAAAGAGTTCTGTGATTCCATATCCACCACAGTATGCCAAGTTTCCCTGTTCCATTTGCAGAATCTTTTAATGTTGAACCTGACCTTTTACCATCCATCAATGAACAGAGAATGACAAGCACAATTGTAGCTGATATATCTCTGAAAGTTTAATAGCAATAAAGATAGATCAACACTTGTGATTCAAAGCACTTAGAGCATCATAAAAGTACATTCTATAAAAATCTCAATAACAAAAAGGTAAAAGATGAGATATTAGGTAGAGGAGATATTGTGCAGCAGAATAAGAAACACTCAGAAAATTGCTTATTTCTCATGGGAAAAGCCAAAAAGAATAATAATAATAAGCTTATCTAATTAGAGCAGTCTGTGGAGATGCTCAACTCAAATTAATATAGAAATGAGTTTACACAAGGTAAGGGATTTTGAGGTTTAGATTTATGGACAAAACTGTTCTTCTTGTTTATTAAGTTGAAAACTCAAAGGGTAGTAAGTTAATAGCTATAAAACTGAAGGAAAAAACTGCATCTGATTAGTGGAAATAATACATAGTGAGTCTCAATAAAGTACATACACTCTCTAGATGTTAATTAACCATAGAGTCACAGCAAAATGATGTGATTTTGAAGCAGTGTATTATAAGGCTATTAGAGAACAGAAATAGCTGACTTAATTTTTAAATCCAGGATAGAGCAAAATGGCAAAAGATCTATCATTTGAGTGACATTAAGGGTGTACATTTTATTGGGAGATGACATCCAATCTCAATTTGTCTCTCTGGTTGACAGTAAAAACTCACTATGAAGATGATCACTGTTATCTACATTTTCCATGAAAAGAAAGAAGCAAAGAAAAGTCAACACTAAGAGAAGTGTATTTGTTTATCTAGAGATATACACAATTTTTCAAATGTTGAAATGAAAGTTAATCTCTCTTTGTAAAGTCATTTGATTAAAAAAGATGGTGTGAAACTAACAAAGTTAGAGAAAGGCTTTTAAGCCTTTGCAACAAAAGTTGAAACAACCTTTACAAACAAGAAAACCACTGCCTTCTTTAAACTCATTATTAATGGCTTTTAATCTTAAAAGAAGATAGGATTTTAATTATTCTTTATTATGCTGTGAAGATAAGTAAAATGATGTGCGTGGAAGTGCTCTGAATTCATAGAAAAAAGATTCTGTAAATATAAGACTCTTTGGAAAATGTTTCCTGTGTAATGCAAATGAAATATATATGAAATAATTAATAAGATAAAATGCAAATAATATAAATTAATCTAATGATTTTTTAAAAATTGTAATTAACAAAGTGGCTTGAGAATTCTAGAGTAGATACTTGTATGCACATGCCTAGAGTATTTACGGCTTCCCAACAAACTGCTTATGTCCTTTTCTGTTTCTTCTACTAGACCCTAAGCATCACAGGACAGGTACATTGTCTTCATCTCTGTGTCCTCAGAGTACAGGATGATATAAGAGCTTGGGAACAGAATTCATGTAACCAAACCACTGTACCCAATCAACAGCTAAGGGCATCATACATGCCTTGAAGAACATAACCAAGACTGACTTGACTCAGCTAATCTGAAAAAATGTTAAAACATCCACATTGCCTGCGTGGGGGGGGGGGGGGTGGGGGAGAGAGAGAGAGAGAGAGAGAGAGAGAGAGAGGACTGGGAAGATGCTGAGATTAGAGCAAAACAGCATGACAGACAAGAGTCTGGCTTCCAGTAAGTACATATTTATAAAGAATTTACGGTAGTGGCTAGTATTTAGTAAAGGTTATATAAGTGCCTAATTTAGAAAAATACAATCCAGGCCATGCTGGTTATTAGTCAGCTCTGAAAAAGTTATTTTATTGCTCTGAGCCTGAGTTTTCTTATCTCTGAAAAGTGGGATAATACTCCTTATTTCACAGTGTTATTTATTGCCAGGGGTAAAATGTGAAATTAAAAAGTATTTAGTAGAGCAGTTTTCAGGACATTACAGGCTTACTTTGTTATATTGTGTTTTGCTTTACTGTGCTTCGCAGATACTGTTTTTTGTTTTTTTTTTAATCGAAGGTGTCTGGCAGCCCTGTGCAGACTAAGTCCATTGGCACCATTTTCCCAACAGCATGTGCTCACTATATGTCTCTGTGTCACACTTTCATACTTCCTGCATATTTAAAACTTTTTCATTATTATTACATCTGTCATGATAATCTGTTATCAGTGATGTTTGATGTTACTATTGTAATTTTTGGAGAGATTCATGAACCCTGCTCATGTAAGATGGCAAACTTGATTAATAAACATTACATGTGTTCTGATTACTAACTGGTATTTCCCCTATATCTCTCTCTCTTTCTCCTCTCTCTCTTGTTGGGCCTCCCTGTTCACTGAGACATAACAGTACTGAAATTAGGCCAATTAATTATCCTACAATGGCCTCTAAGTGTTCAAGTGAAAGGAAGAGTACTTTAAATCAAAAGCCGGAAATGATTAAATGTAGCAAAGAGGAGAGGTTGTGTCAAAAGCCAGGATAGGCTGAAAGCTAGGCCTCATGCACCAAATACTTAACTAAGTAATGAATGCAAAAGAAAAGTTCTTGAAGAAAATTAAAGGTGCTACTCCAGTAAGCACATGAATGATAAGAAAGCAATACAGCCTTTTGCTGATTTAGACAAAGTTTGAGTGAAGATCAAACCAGCTACAACACTCCCTTAAGCCAAAGCCTAATCCAGAACAAGGCCCTAAGTTTCTTCAACTCTATAAAAGCTGAGAAAAGTGAGGGAGCTGTAGAAGAGAAGTGGGAAGCTAGCAGAGGTTGGTTCATGAGGTTTAAGGAAAGAAGTCATCTCCATAACATAAAAGTGCAAGGTGAAACAGCAAGTGCTGATGTAGAAGCTGCAGCATGTTTTCCAGGACAGCCAGCTAAGATCATTGATGAAGATGGCTACACTAAACAGCAGACTTTCAATGTAGATGAAATAGCCTTCTCTTGGAAGAAGATGTGATCTAGGACCTTTATAGCCAGAGATGAGAAATTAAACCAGGCTTCAAAGCTTCAAAGGAGAGGCTGACTCTCTTGTTAGGAACGAATGTAGCTGATGACTTTAAGTTGAAGCCAGTGCTCATTGACCATTCCAACAATCCCAGGTTTACTAAGAATTCCACTAAATCTACTCTGTCTGTGGTCTATAAATGGAAGAACAAAACATGGGTGACAGAATATTTGTTTACAGCAATGGTTTACCAAATATTTTAAGTCCACTGTTGAGACCTACTGCTCAGAGAAAATATTCCTTTACAAATATTACTATTCACTAACGATGCACCCACAAGCTTTGATGATATACTGGGAGATAAATGCTGTTTACATGCCTACAAATACATCTATTCTGCAGCCCATGTTACTACTGTAATTGCTTTGGGGCTCCACAAACTGTACTCATAGAAGATGGCAAACTTGATCAATAAATGCTCTATGTGTTCTGATTACTTCACCAACTGGTGTTTTTTTTTTTTCCTCTCTCTCTCCCATTGGGCCTCCCTATTCCCTGAGGCAAAACAATACTGAAAATAGGCCAATTAATAATCCTATAATGGCCTCTAAGTGTTCAAGTGAAAGGAAGAGTAAATTTGATTTTTCCAGTTATAATATTTAAGAAACACAGTTCTCAAGATTGTAGGTGCCATAGATGGTGATTTCTCTGATTGATCCAGGCAAAGTAAATTGAAAACCTTCTGGGAAGAACTCATCATCCCAGATGCCATTAGGAACATTTGTGATTCATGAGAAGAGGTCCAAACATCAACATTAACAGGAATCTGGAAAAAGTGGATTCTAACCTTCATGTATGACTTTGAGTTGTGAGTTCAAGACTTCAATGGAGGAAGTAACTAAGATGTGGTGGAAATAACAAGTAAAATAAAATTAGAAGTAGAGCCCGAAGATGTGACTGAATTGCTACAATTTCATGTAAAACTTCAATGGATAAGGAGTTGCTTCTTGTAGATAAGCAAAGCAAATTGATTTCCTGAGATGAAATCAATTCCTGGTGAATATCCCATTGGACACTGCTGATATGACATAAAAGGATTTAGAATATTAAATAAACTTAGTTGATAAAGCAGTGGCAGTGTTTGAGAGGGCTGAGTTTAATTTTTAAACAAGTTTTACTCTGGACAAAATGTTATCAAATAGTGTTGCATGCTACAGATAAATGTTTTGTGAAAGAGTCAACTGATGTGGCATACTTCACTGTCGTCTTATTTTAAGAAACTGCCACAATCACCCCAATCTTCAGTGATCACCACCCTGATCAGTCAGCAGCCATTAACACTGAAGCAAGACCCTCTACCAGCAAAAAGTTTACAACTTGCTCAAAGTTCAGATGATTGTTGGCATTTTTTAGCAACGATGTATTTTTAAATTAAGGTATGTACATTGTTTTTTAGTCATAATGCAACGTTGTACATTTAATAAGCAAACATAGCTTTTATATGCAGTAGGAAGCCAAAATATTTATGTGACTTTTTTTGTTGCCATATTTGTTTTATTGAGGTGGTGTGGATGGATCCCAGACCACAATATCTCTGAGATATGTCTGTATTTCTTTTTCCCCATGGTTTTTGTCTAAATTTTGAAAATTCATTTAGATCAACTTTTAAAATGTGTGTCAAACATTGTTCTAAAATAATTTACTTTTGGTATAGTGAGTTTCAATTATGAGAAGTCATACAATTAGCAAGGCACTAAAGACACTTAGGTAAGGGTGAAAAATGAGTAGATTGTTTAACCTGTGGTTCCCACCTGTTTATCCCTATTGCAATTTATATAAGCTTTGATTGATCACTTATCACATGGTTATTTTTTAATTAAGAAAAACTGTTTAATTGACACATAATAATTGTACATATTTATGGGATACACAGTGATACTGCAATACAATGTATAGTGATCGGATCAAGATAGTTAGCATATCTACCAACTCAAACATTTATCATTTCTTTGTGTTGGGAACATTCAGTATCCTCCTCCTAGTTATTTGAAATTATATAATATATTGTTATTGACTATAGTCATCCTACAATGCTATAGAGAACTGGAATTTATTCTCCTACCTAGCTGTAAGTTTTTTTATATTTTATTATTTTTAACTTTTATTTTAAGTTCAGGAGTACAAGTACAAGTTTGTTACATAGGTAAACTTCTGTCATAGGGGTGTGTTGTACAGATTATTTCATCACCCACGTATTAAGCCTAGTACCCATTAGTTATTTTTCCTGATACACCCCTTCCTCCCACCCTCCACTTTCTGATAGGCTCCAGTGTGTGCTGTTACCCTCAATCCATGTGTTCATTTGTTCTCATTTAGTTATCACTTACGCATGAGAACATGTGGTATCTGGTTATCTGTTCCTGTGCTAGTTTGCTAAGGATAATGGCCTCCAGCTGCATTCATGTCCCTGTAAATGACATGATCTCATGCTTTTAATGGCTGCATAGTATTCCATGGTGTATATGTACCACATTTTCTTTATGTAGTCTATCATTGATGGGCATTTCAGTTGATTCCCTGTCTTTGCTATTGTGAATACTGCTGCAATGAACATATGCATGCATGTGTCTTTACAACAGAATGATTTATATTCCTTTGGGTATATATCCAGTGATGGAATTGCTGGGTCGAATGGTATTTCTGTCTTTATGCCTTTGAGGAATCGTCATACTATCTTCCACAACAGCTCAAGTAAGGAAGGTACACTGTTGGTGGGAGTGTAAGTTTGTCTAGCTGTAATTTTGTATCCTTCAACAAATCTCTCCCCAGCAACTCCCTTCCTCTGGCCCTTCCCAGCCTCTGGTATTCTGTGTTCCACTTTTTACTCATATGGCTTAAAAGTGTCTCTATTATATGCCTCTTGCCCTTCCTAGACTATGAGTAGCATGAAGGCAACCATGGTGTCTTACTGATGTTTTTATCATTTGTGCCCAGCACAGAAGAAGTGTAAAGTAAATGCTTGGTGAATTCAGTGACCTAGTTACACTGAAGGAATCTTTTAAAAAGTCATGATTAGTGTACACAAATCAAATCGTTAAGCTGTTTTGGATGCAGTTTTATAACTGGGTTATAAAATCATTAAAAAATAAATTTCTGAATGATGTGTCTAATTAAAATTTGTCAGTAAACTTTACACAAAGAAAAAAATCTCCAAATTAACATATGGCTCTTTCTTCTCCTTCAAAGATCCCATTACTTTTTTCTTTTAACTTTCTCATTTGTTTATCTTCAAACAGGCAGTGTTCTTAATAATCTCCATTTAACAGATGGGAACACTGAAGTTCAGAGCTGTTGTTAAATTGCTTTCTCGAGGAACAGCACTGTCCCAGTTGGGGTCATGAGAGAAGTCTTGCATCTTCTATTACTCTTTCAATTAGAATCTCTACTCATTAACGCATTTTCTTTAGCCTGCAAAATAATAACCCTTTGTAGAGCTCCAGTGTGGAAAACTTCCATTTGAGAAAGGCATATTTCAGAAAGTTTTATGCGAACTTGCACTCGCAGGCCATTATGAAAATCACTGGGCCATCTTTGGTTTAAGAGTGTAATTGTGATCAACAATTCTCTGCAACTATGGCAACATGACAAAGTCCTTTCTAGTTGTTTATTCTTTAAAAATTAGAGGGCTATTTATGGATTAATATTACCATATTTGCTATACCAAGTGATCTGTACAAAGCATAAAATTAAAGCTCTGGGTATTCAGCTTTATAAATCAGTGCTGGTAATTACCTCGAGTTACAAAGGTATTTATACAAACATTTCAGCTCTTGGGAAACTTTTGTAAGACTCCAGCAATAACTACAAGGCTTTAAGGATTGATTTGCACACCAAAAGAAACTTTAATTCAGTATTTATGTTTGCATGAGTTTGTGGGTCAGTGTTTAATACTAGTTATGAGATCAAAGCAAAGAAGAATTCTCTATATCTTGAGTTTCAAAATAAGAAAAGATTCATAATTTTCACTGCTTCTATTAAAGCTATTAATGCTTATGTAGGAAGAGGAGGGAAGAAAAACCCAAGAGGGATAAACTTGTGGCCTTGTAATGGAGAAATGCTTCTTAACTGACAGGTTATACGTGCCTGGCTACTAGGAAAGAAACTCAGTTATTAATGAAAACGTCCCCCAAAAAAGGTTTAATGCATTCTACTTCCACTGCTCAGTACGATCTAACTTAATTTACTCTTGAAACTCAATCACTCACAAGATGAGTTTTTTTAACCAAGATTTTTAAATGTTCATACTAAAAAAGACATTCAAGCTGTCCTTACTTTGACAAAACTAGTTTTCATAAAAGCATGCACTCAAGATAAAAAAGAGAATTGAAAAACAGTATTTATAGAAAATGTTTGAAAGCAATTCAGCTCCAAGTCACAGGGCTTTAATCCCTCTAGCTGAATTTACACATTCTCCACTCATATTCTCATTCACTCTCTCCTCTCTCTTTCTCTCCCGCACGCACACACATACACACAAACACACACACACACACACACACACACACACACACACACACACAGTGGTCTGAAACAAGCTGATTTAAGGGATTAATGAAACATTTAAAAATAACGTTCATAATAATGCTACAATGTATGAGACACTTCTTTCTCTTAGTAAATTGGGTCTGAGGAACATAACTACCTCTTAGAGCATAATTATTAAGCAACATAATGTAATGTGGGCTATTAAACTCACGCCAAAAAATGCTAAAGGGAGCTATGGTGACAGGAAGTTGAGAACATTTTGATAACTGCTCCTCAATCCTCACACTTCCCCCACTCTCACCTCTGCTACTCTCAACTTTTCTAATAGTTATTTTCCAGATTAACTATTCTTGTAACCACTCTCATCTTTCTCCAATAACCCAACCTTTGCATCTGCAATCACTGTATACTTAAGCAATAGGCTTTGGTTGGGAAACAGTGAAGAGTAAAACCCATATTTTAAGAATAAGCTCTGTAAAAGATACAAGGTCGTCTTTGTTTCTTAGATTAGAGGGGATGCTCCCCAGGATCAGAGGCCTGTGAAATGTTAGGCCCGGGGGGTTCACTCCATGTGTTTCCAGGGCTTCGATATTACCATGTGGATATATTATGGGGTAGAATGCAAAAACTGCATAAACATAAATCTTCAAAGTAAGGCATGAAACCTCAAAAGAAACTGGAGCTTTTTGGTTGCTGTCTTATGGCTACGTCCCAAAAACCCCTAAGGTTTGGTTTTTCTCTCCTCTTTCCAGTGAAAAATATAGGAGCACTGTTTAAGGGATGGATATGAAACTATGCCATGAATGAATTGAGTTTAGCTGGGGATTTAATGATGGGCCATTTTTTTCTCCTAATAGGAGCCCACCCAATTAAATATCATCTAATCTCATAAAATGTAAATCTTCCTTGGAACTCATCAATTTCTACCTTATATAGAAGCATTCCTTTTTCTTCTTCTTCTATATCACAAACTATATCTGATTAATCTTTATAATAGAAACCTCCTGTAACACATGACTTCAAATAAAGTAGGTCGCAAATGGCATTGGTAGCATTCCAGCAGATACCTGGCATCTGTTCATAGAGTGCCTTCTATATACTAAGCATTATTTTTGGCTTTGAGGATAAGGGCTGAAAACTTTAGCAAAGCCCTAATTTTCATGGAGTTGGATTCCAATTAAAGGTGGTTAAGAGGTAACACTTTTTAAAATACACAAAATAAATAAGCAGTATAATGCAAGAAAATGATTAATGCTATGAAGAAAATAAACGCAGGTGATACGATAAAGAGTGACTGGGAAGAAAGGTTACTTTCGATGCAATCTCAGGAAAGTGGACCTCCTCGTTCAGCCTGCAATGCAAGGAGGAGTCAGCCATGCAAAGATTCGAGAGTGTACTTTCACGGCAGAGGGAACAGCTACTGCAAGGGCCTTAACACTGGGCATGGTGCTGGGAGTTCTGGGAGGAGCAAGAGGACAATAATTCCAGGCAATTTGAAGGGTTAGGATAATGAAATGAGAGGACATTGTGAGGTAGGTTGAGTTCAGATGTTTTGGGCCTTGTGGGAACAGTAAGGAATTTAGACTTGACTTTACCTGTTGCAAGCAAGGGAGTAATGTAACTGAACTTCCGTCTTAAAGCCCTAACTCTGACTATGGTATGGAGGATGACTGCAGAAGGAAACTAGTGTGGAAATAGGAAATCAAATAGGAGACTCCTCAAGTAACAGAGACGGACAGTTTCAAAAAAACTGTGCAATATTTTGTTGAGAAGAATTGCTGACAGAATATGAGGTAGAAAAAAAAGAGAAGAATAGAATGCATGTGATATTTACATGTCAAGGTGCTTCACACTCATTTTCTGAATTCATTATCATAGCAACTTTGGGAGTTAGGAGGTTGACAGTTATCCCTTGAGAAATGCCACAAAGCACTAGGTGGTTGAGTCAGGAATGAAACTAGAATTCGGACTCGACCCAGACACTTCAGTGCAGAAGCTCTGTCTACTTCTGTGATAGGAAAGCAGAAACAGCAATCAGAAAGGAATGTGAGATCTAATCCAACCACAACCTGATCTGGTGTTTAAACTTCCTCTACAACATCTGCATACCACAATGCAATTGGCGTTCAGTATTTTAAATTTTCAGTTTTTAATTTTTAAGAGCTCATCCTTTTATTAAAATATTATAGGAAACAGGAGCCTAGTCAAGGTGATCATGAACCAGAATAAAGTTATTGGGCCTTTAGAAATAATCTGATCTCCTTATTCTTCTTATTTGTGTGTAAACTCATTAAAATAGAACAGTTTAATTCATTCTCTCTCTGGTTCTCTTTTTCTGTTTTGTCTCTGGATTGACTAAGACTCCCTGCTCTGTCTACTTTTCTCTTTACTTTTTTTACTTTTTTTGAATCAGGAAACTCCTTATCATGTAAAACAATTTTCTACTCGCCCCCCTCCTCCCTGATGTCTTCCTTCTTCCCAAACTCATAATACTTTCATTGATTCTGCTCTTACAGGACTTGCTATTCTCTGTCTTTTCTTATTTAAATCTAGGTCTAAATCTTCCTCCTACACATCACAAACTATTTTTGCTTTATCTTTCTGATAGTACTCTCTCCCCCAATACAATACTTTGAATATGGTAGGATCAAAATAAATAAACACAAAATAAGCAATTACCTCAACTGCTGGGCTAAATTTATCTTTATGAGGAGTCCTTTCTTCTGTGGAGCAAGTGCCAAGAGATCAGGAATTTTCTTTCTTAATTCAATTTGGTTGAAAGGGGAACTTACAAACATTTTTTAAAATTCAGCAACTAATTACTTTTGCAGTGTGTCAGGGATGTCATACACATTGTATAAATAAAAGAAAAGGAAGATGGTTGTTAAATCTTCTCAATGTCGATTACTCTGGTTTATCTAATTAGGGCACTTTGAACATATCAAATCATTTCTATGTTTATCTCTCTTTGACTACAACTCCATCTTTTCCTCCCAACAGAGACTGAAGTCTATTTCCTTCTCAGAAAAGCTCAGAAATGATTTTTCCTTGTAGACATCAACATGTTCTTAATATAACTCAGGAGACAGCATGCCGTTTTGGAAAAAAATTAGAGTTATCACGAAAGCTAAGTTTTGGTATGGGTCTGCCACACACCATATGACATTGCCCAAATCAAACTGAGACCCACAGAGGTCTCAGTTTCCTCATCCGAAAAATAAGGAAACCAGACAAGATTTTTCTACTGTGTGTTTCATGCCCACCATGATACTGCTGAATACTGAATACTGTTATAAAACAACAGTCTATATAAAATTTAGTCTCTAGTTTGGATTATTGTGATTTTCTCACGCGAATTGTTCTTCAAGAGCACAAGTGGTAAGGACAGGTAATACAATTTCCATAGCTAGAATGAAAACCATTCTAGTCGAATCCATCATATTTTTCACTTCTTTTCCCCTACTCTAGGAAGATCTCCATAGACCATAAAGAAAAGAAAGACGAAAAGAAGAAAAAGGCAGTATTTAGGCAAACTATTCTATTAAAAATTTTCTATCATTATGTCTCTTAGATTTATATATGATTTCTGTCTTTGGAGTCATAGTTGGTAAAGTGTGCCTTATCCTTATACTAAAAATATATTTATCTATATTTTTATCTTAGTACCTGAATAATACTTTTAAATTTAAATGTAAAGAAAGGGAGTTGACAACATTTATGCCAAATGAATAGACAGTTATTTCCACACTCATCAACAGCTAATCTACTCTTTCTCTCACTTCTTCGAAATGCCCCCTTAATCACACAACAATATCATATAGATAGATTGGCAGATACATATGTACATACACACATAAAAGGATCAATTTTTTGATTCATCATTATGTGTTACTGCCCTGTTCCTACAGAATAACTATAATATTTAAGTGCTATATTTTTTTTAGTTCCATATTGTTTTAGTAATTCATAGGGCAAGTTCCCATATTAAACAACTGAATTTGCATATATATATGCACAAACATATATAGAGTCTTTCAAATAAATTCATTCTTTGAAATATACATCAATATCATTATTACAAAAATTTTAAGCTTTTGATTAGAATCATCTCTTATTTGCATATTACTTTGGGAAAAATTGTTATCTTTACAATAATGAGATTTCATATTCACAAATATGGTTTATATCTCCAGTATTAAAATTGTAATGTTTTCCGGTAAACTGCTGTTTCTTTCTGCATAAACTACACATACCTTTTCAAAAATGTATTGCTTATATAGCCATTTACATATTGTTTTTATAATGACTGTGGCTAGTAGTATCCAAGAAGACTACCAGTTTTCTATATGTATTTGTAAATGTGTGGGACACTATTTTAGCTTCAATGGATTTGTGGGTGACGTTCATGAGTTCTCAGAAGATACAATGACAAGAGCCATTTTTGAATTATCCAGGAAGATCATCCCATTGCTCTTTTATTAGTAAGGATACTGCTTCCTGTTGTTCCAATAGATAATCTTGATCCAGTTTAGGGGCAGTAGCCTTTCGTTCTTCATTTTTCTATTGTTGGTCATTGAGGTTATTTAGTCTTTTGCTGTTACAATGCTATGAGTGTCTTTTGAGTATTCCAATGCAAAATAGCAAATCAAAATAAAATCCACAAAATATAATGTTGAAAGGTGACAAATTAGGGAAAAATGTTTCATACAAGACAAACAAAATGCTAGTTACCTTAAAAGATAAGCAATGGTCAGAAGGTATTATTTTAAAGTTATTTCTTTTTACAACAAAGATTGTTTCTAAGGCATTTATACTAACACTGTGAAGTGCTTAAACTATAATGGTAACTTTAAAAGTATAAATTTGTCTTTATAGTTTTCAATTATGGGAAAAATGTGTAAGAAAAAAATAAGACTGAGAATAAATAGACCAAAATGAGGGTTATCTTGACATTGTGGTAATGTGATTTTACCTTTGTTATTTAAACATGCTAAATTTTCTAAATGTTCTATAATAAGCACTGTTGCTTTTATTATTTGAAAAAAATCACACTGAACTATGTGGCTTTTGTTTTGTTTTGTTTTGTTCTTTTTTTTTTTTTTTTTTTTTTTTAGCTTCAACAGAAAGGCTTGGGTTCATTCTAAAAATCTTACTTTTTATAGATTCCTTGGTTTAGTATGCAATGGCAACTGTACACCAGTAAATAGCTTATTTTTTTCTATGTGTAATTTTCCTTCATCCAGATACTTTACTTCCTTAGCAAATCTATAATTTCACCAAAAGGAAAAGAAACTATGTATGTGTAGGTACGCACATATATGCACACACACATACTCATGAAGGGAAATGGCTACAATATAAATAACAGCTACATTATCTCTCATTGCTAGTAATTATTTTGTTTGTGCTAGAGGAAGAAACCAATAATAAAAAGACATACAGAAGAATTTCAGCAGAGGACATGTACTTACTAATTCTTTTCAGGACTAAAATGACAACTCTACCTTGTCTATTATGTTGTATTTTGAAAAGTATAAAAAGAAGTAAAAGAAAACTACAAATTCTCCTGCGAAGAAGCACATTCTCAGAACTGAGGATGTACAGAATAATGTGGCAGAATGGAAGGGATCCTTCATTCTCTCTTACAATAGGATGTTGGATGTTAAGTTTTAGAATTAAAACTGGAATTTGTTCTATTTTTCTATAAAATGCTAAGATAAAGAAATGTGGAACTTTAGAAAAACCATAAACCAGAATACATATATTGTGTGGGTGCTAGAAGCATCACAATGGAGAGAATATGAAGATATGGGTAAAGTATAGCCAGGCCAAATATTTTATTTTATTTTATTTTTTGAAATGGGGCTTGCTCTTGTTGCCCAGGCTGGAGTGCAAGGGTGCAATCTCAGCTCACCACAACATCCACCTCCTGGGTTTAAGCGATTCTCCTGCCTCAGCCTCCCAAGTAGCTGGGATTACAGGCATGCGGCACCACGCCTGGCTAATTTTTTTTTTTTTTTTTTTTTTTTTTTTTTTTACTAGAGGTGAGGTTTCTCCATGTTGGTCAGGCTGGTCTTGAACTCCAGACCTCAGGTGATCTGCCTACCTCAGCCTCCCAAAGTGCTGGGATTACATGTGTGAGCCACTGTGCCCAGCCAGGACAAATATTCTTAGCAGAAGACCTAGACCTAGCAAAAGACCTCGAAACTTGCTTCTTAAAATAGCAGGTTTGGAAAACACTGGGGAGTGGATGATGGGCAGTGGCTTGGTGAGTATAGTGACATGCACTGAATGTCCTGACTTCACCACAATGCAATATACCAGTGTAGCAAAACTGTACTTGTACCCCACGAATATATACAAGTAAAAAAAGGAAAATAAAAAGACTGATAAATACATACTTGATGGTAGGGCACAAGGTGCACTGATGGTGCATCAATGGATGCACACCTCAGGGCATCCATTGAAAGGTATCTCATTTTGATAAAGTATTAGAACTTGTTGTCATTTAAAGGAACTGTGTTCTCTCTCCTGTATGATATCACAGAAGCCATATGCACTACAAGTTCCCCAATGGTTGCTGGTGGTTGTGAGCAGCATGGTGAGTCTCCAGTTAACCTTTCTTTGACTTGATGTTTTCCAGCTTAGCCAGAATGGCCCAGACAATCATTGCCTTCCTGCAGTCAGCTTATAGCTCAGGGAAGGTAGGACCTTAAGAGGTCATCAACAACATTTGAATAAATTCTGCTCCACTGTGGGAGGGTGCAAACTTCAAGCTAATGTTCTTCAAAGGAAATTAATTTCCCACTGGTCTTGCAAGTTTGTGTTATACAAATCCCTGGATTTAAGACTAGGAATATTTCTGAGATGCTTTTGAAAATCTGATCTAACTAATGTTTAAAAAAAAGGAAAACAAAATTCTCCAGAACATAATGTTGTAGGCCTTTAATAAAAGATTGGCATTGAGTAAGTCTTATCCTGGATTATCTCCCAGGTACAGTAACAACGGTTGGTTTTTCAAAGGTATCACAGAAAAAGAAAGTCAAGGATATGGAATGTTCACTCAGGAGTCAGTGCATGTGTTAATTCTTTTAACAGAGATTTGGAAGTTATCCCTGTCTTTAGAGGGGACATAATTGAGGCCTAAAACTGGCTTGCTTTTTGGATCCTTGTCAATGCATTTCCTAATGGGGCCAGGTCTTGAGGGCCATTCTCAACCATATGCATTCCCATCTCATTTCCCAATTTATGGCAGAGATTGTGGTAACCCTTTGTAATTAGACAGGGTATTTATGTTCTAGACTTTTCATTTGAAATCTTGTATGCAGCTTTGTAAGAATCTCCTTTGCCTTTCAGAGTAATTACCCTACATGAGGTGCTCTTGTATTCTCTGATCTTAGGAGAATTTCATATCATTCATCTCTCTTTTTGTCTTCTAATGAAGTCACATCATTGTTTCATAAAGAGTAACTGAAGGTTGTTTTCCCAAAGTCTTAACTAGTATCCTTCTGGAACTAACATAGAGTAAAATTGTCTAGACAGTTCTTCATTCTATTATATTATTTTTTATTTCAAGTGTAAAGGTTCTCTATTTCTTTTGCCAATGCACTACACACAGCTTAGAAGAAGCAGTCTCCCATGAACAAATTATTCAAGAGCCTTGCATATATATAAGGGCTATATGTTATGTCCTTTATCAGAATGTCTTACTGTGGTCCTGGGTAATGTTAAAGTAAATAAGAAGGCCATTCACCTGAGGCTGTCTCTGAGACCAGAGCTCTTAGGTAAACAAACTGGAACTTATCTTGGAAACATTTTTTTAACTGACTAAAACCAAACAAAGCAAGACTTAGCCAATCATGAACAGCCAACCAGGCAACTGGCTACACAGATACAAACCTCCCACTGAATCATATCCAGCTAAGTAAGGCAAATGCCTGGTCACATTGTACCCCAATTAGGCAAACACCTAGCTATCACCAATTAGATAATTTCTCTATTTGCTTTCATGTTCAGCCTATAAAATTCTTTCACTTTTGTTGCTAGAGCGGAGTTCTCTGAACCTCTTCCAGGTTTTTTGTGCTGCCTGATCCATGAATCATTCTTTGATCAAATAAACTCTCTTACATTTATTTTGTCTAAAGGTTTCTACAGTACTATTAATCCAACTGTTGGTTGTTCCATACTATTACAATTTATCTTAGAAATCTGTCCCCAAGCATGTGTACAAAAACTGGAAGTTCACAAAAATATACATAGAAACTATTCCTTGGACAGAACAGTCTCATATTTTTTGTTTTAACATTTCTCTACATAACACTTCAACTGAGACTCACAGGTTATCTGTTTAATGGCACTTTCTTTGACTAAGAAGTCAATTTTTAGCTTATTTTTAAGCTCTTGCAATTCAGAGTTATTGGAATATACATTAAATTTGGATTTTTAAACTCATTTTACTTCTTGGAAAATGCCTACATTGCATTATGATGTTCTAATTGTGATGACTTGGTTTTAGCAAAACAGCATTTCCTTCAATTTTGTTGAAGATATTTGATGTTTCTCAATCTGGAATACATACTTCCAACATACTTCACCAAGGATCAGAAAGAAGTCATGAATTCTTTAACACCTTTTATGAGATAAAGTGTGAATCAATGCATTTTGGAAATACGGAATTTTGCTTCTCCTACACTCCACTCACAGAAAGATTCAATGCCTTAACTGCACCCTGTGGATGTTACAATTCTCTTTATGTATCTGTATCTTGTTCTAATAGCCCATAAATTCTTCTTACTCTCTACTCTTGTACTGTAGAGAACACAATCCTCCCATTGTATGGCTCAGGACTGTCCAACCCCTGCCCTCCACCTAACCTGTGAATCTGAGACTCAAATCCACAGTTATGAAAACCAAAAATAACTTTTACTGCTTACTAGCACTGAATTAAGAAAACCCATATAGATTTCATGTGAGAGCCACGGGAAAAACAAAACACATCACATGAGTATCTGTAAGTGGTTGGCAATATTAAGTGTGTGCTGAGAATTAACACTTCATGTTTATACCAGATGTCAGGTGTACTGCTTCTCTTTCTGAGTTGTCAAAAAGCGTAATACAGAGAGAAAAGGTCAAAGAATCCTGGGGGATATTAGTGGTGCTTAAAGGTTATAATGACTGAAAAAGATTGCTTTAAGTCTACATGTATCACCACTTCAGATGTCATTTCACATCTCAAGTGGAAACAGAATAGGCCTTCTTAAGAGATTTGTGGAATACAATATGTTTTGGCAGTAGAGCTGAAAACACACCATGGTTACTGTAAGCCCGCCAGAATGGGTCCCCTTATCTGAAGATCAATGACTACAGATGATTGATGGACTAGTTTCCCCACTAGTAAACACCAGCCTGTTATTACCAGAACAGATGTAATGTGATCCATACATAATTAACTGAATTTACAAATGCCAGAAGTACATTAACTAGTCAAAGCATCCCTTCATTTACTCCTCCAGATTTCACAATGATATAGGAAAGAAATGACCCACTAACGCATCAAGAAGTGAACAGTCAAGCTGATTCTGAATAAACTCAGGCAACTGACTCTACTTACTCACTGATAAAATAAGAGGAGAGACTCCTCTCTCTATCCTTTCCTCCCTCCCTCCCTCCCTCCCTCCCTCCCTCCCTCCCTCCCTTCTTCCTACCTTGCTTCCTCCATCCATTCCTTTCTTCCTTTTGTTCTTTCTTTCTCTTTCTTTATAATTTGTCAGCCCAGTGTCCTATCTTTAAAAAATACTCATATGGAAGAATAACATTTAAAATAGGTAAAAAAAAATCACTCTATTTGAAGAGAAAGTTATGAAAATTAGCGTTTGTACACAAAGCTGCCCCCTTGAGTATTTTCACAAACCTTCAGAGCACTTGGCAGAGGATATTTTGAAAATTACTGGTGAACCCTATCTTTAAGCTAGGTCACCACTTCCTGAAGCGTGCTGCTCAGAACATCTGGTCCTGCAAGATGCACCATAAACAAAGAGTTTTCTTCTTAAGTAAGTTTAGGAAATGTTGCATGCTGGATTATTCCTCTTTGATAGGTAAAATCAATATTATCCCATTAAAAGCTCTGAGAAATAAAAGAAAGATGCACTCTTGTTTTCCTAACATTTTTGAAAAAGTTTTCTTTTTAAATTGTCCTCATACTTTTCCATGGGGCCTATTACCATTCTGTAAGAACACACTGTGAAAATGCTGCTCAATGTCACCCAAATGATGTCTAAGCAGAACATATGCTGACAGAAGTATAAAACCATGAGAGAAAATAAGGAGTCTCTACTGGGAACACAGACTTTACCAATTGTATTTCACGTATCAACCCATCAATTAGATAGTCTTGCCAGGAAGGCAGTGCTAACAATGTTACTCAGTGTGGAAGGTGCTCAGTAAATGGTAGTGGTACAGAGAGAACGTGGCAGGCTGTATAAAAACCAAATCAGAATTTAGAAGAAGTAACAGGAGTGGGCTGCAAAACGCCTAATACTTTCAGATATAATAATGTCACTGAAAACATTGCATATGTTAGAAAAAAAGAAAAGGTCCTTAAATTTCTGAATTTACATAAAATTTACATTGGAAACAAAAGCGATTTACTTATAGCTGCAATAGAATTAGGCACAGTTCTGCTTAGTTATGGTGTTTACTCTGGGGAACATAACGTGTCCTCACTGGAACTGAGCTTTAGCTGACATCTGTCAACTGATCTTTCAAATGCACCTTCTTCCAGGTAAAACTGATCTGAAATATTACAGAGTTTGTATTTATGTATAATAGAATCTCACTCTTTAGACTTCCCCTACTCTGTTGTGCTTAGCGGACTGATTTATCCTCACTTTGGGGGCATAAAACATTTGCTAAGAAAAGTAATGATGCAAAATAGACTGGAAGGGGAGAATGTTTAATTACTTCAGAAAAAGTATGTAAAACAAATTTGGAAAACTATTTTCAGGACTGAGACACTACTTTCAGATAAGACAGGCCTCCAAGGGCCTATAATTAGCTGCTTTAATTAGCTTCATTTGGAATTATTTTATGTACCCCTGAATCTAATGAAAAGTGGATTTTTAAAGACTTTATAAACCATCCTCTTGACTGTCTCTCATATTTGTATTCCCTCAGATTGCTAAGTGAATGAGGCTTATTCATTTTTTTTTATTATCAGTAAAGAATGTCCTTAAAGGAGCAGACTTTCAGCTGTGTCCTGTAGCCTGAAGGCAACTTCAAACCATGTAGTATTTCATCCATACCATTTTTAAAAAATTGGAAAATTTTACCAGCATACAGTTTCTGTCTTTTCTTTAAAAATTTACTTTCTCCATGGCAATAATCCACTGGAGCTAAGCAGCTGATGAACCCTTCAGGTGGAACATTCAGTTTACCACAATCCCTTCTACATTGAATTTTACACAATTTTTCATTATTATATATTGTTTTCTTTATAGTAGAGTTGGAATAATGTAGACTGGTTATCATATGCAGATCTCTGTCAAATATGGAAAAATTGAAAGGAAGACTACAAAGGTCAAATAACTCAAGAAAAAAATAAGAGCATGTGGTGAATTACGTTATTATTATTTGCTGCTCCTCTCTGTGGCAGGACAGTTCTGGCCCATTTGGTCAGCACTGGCCATAACAGTTACTTTGGAAAATGGAATGAACAAAAGTGATGTATATACCACCTGTGAACAGCTTGCATAGTTCAGACAGCTTTATTTTCTCTGTGTCATGAAAATGACATGTCCCAGGTTGGGACCACTCTTTCCCAAAACAACAAAATCACATGGAATACAGATTCAGCCAACCCACCGCTTAGAGGCTACATGGATAAGAAATTAATCTTTATTCTTAGATGCCTCGGAGACTTTGGAGTTGTTTGTTGCTGCAACATAACCTAGTGAAAGCTGATGGATGCAGAGCAAATTTCACATAAATAGTGAAAAATATCTCCATGTGTTTTATATACAAAATGTGTCTGTGTCTAATGAATTTAACTTAGCCATGGTTAGGAAAAAAAAGCCATGGTAAGAACTGTAATCAGCAAATGGGAAATGCATGTGCCAAATCCTTAATAAACTCAAAAAAGAACTGCATTTTCTATATTTTAAAAAATGCAAATAAAGTAAATGACGCTGTTTAGAGATTTAGCTGTTACCAGGAAAAATAATGGCCCAAGCCTCAAATCCTAGCCCTCCTTTCATTTGAATCACTTGCCTGGCTGCTGCAGACCTGTGGGAATAGGGAAAGGTGATCACTGTGCAGTTTCTGTGAAAGAATTCTTACTGAAAACTTCATGCATGATTCATTCTACAATTTCTTACCTTTAACCCTGGTATCATTTCAAAGTCCAACTTGCTCAATTTAAGGAGGAAAAACAGGTTTTAAATAAAAGCCACATCTCAAAAGGAAGGGGATCAATTTTGAAATTCCCTTCCCACAAGAGCAACCTGTGTTTTCCTTCAGACAGAGCAACAATCGCAGGCACAGGCGCACAGTAACAACAATAACAACAAAAACAAATCCAAGCTACTCTGGGGTGAGGTGCCAAGCGGTGCCTGTGAGGATCAAAAACTACAAAAACCTTAACCAAGTGGTAAGAGAGGTGCTCAGTCTCTGTGAGCATTAGTGCAGTTGACTACGAAGCACCCACCAGCTACTCCACACCTGGGCAGGTGGACGGATGAAAGCCAGGAAATTTCAGTTACACAACTAGGCAGACTAGCAACTTTGCTCTCCAAGACAGCATTTTTGTAAAAGTTTTAAAAAAATTATCCTCATACTTTTGTCTCTCCAAGACAGCTAAAGTTTAGGGAAAAAAACCCTGCTGAGATGGAAATTACGTAGCTTACAAATAAATGAGTGTCAATGTTCCATGTAAGCCACAAAGTTCACTTTGTTTTAGAGTTTAAAATGTCCTACTTAATAAAATTCACCCACAAAAATACCTCAACTCTTGCACTTGCTCTGGCATAAATATTTCTCTATTCCTTTAAATGGATTTTGAAAGCATTTACATTTGTATGACTTGAAGGCAAAGTGTTTCAAAGTGTGGCTCAAAAACCATCTGAATCAAGACTCTCCTGGGTCACTGATAAAGAATGCTGGTTTCCAGGAAAGATCCCACTCTATGGGGCCAGAATCTCTGGGAGTGGGACTGTGGAATCTACATTTTAAACAAGCCCCCTAAATGAGCCACTAGAGTTTACAAAACACTGCCCTATGACCAAAAACACTTGATTTGGACTTTATCTGTGTAAGAAATACCCATCAATTGATCTAATACATTGTAAGGTTTCTTTGTTACAGTAGCATGTGTAATATTAATTAAAACACAGGTACACACACATGCATTGTAATGGAAGTAACCAATGTTTTATTTCCCCCACTTGCTAGTGCACAGATCAATTCTTGGATCTCACCTGGTGTTTCCTATAGTCTTTTTTTTTTTTTTTTTTTTTTTTTTTTTTTTTTTTTTTTTGACCAAAAGCATCAACTAATGGTCATTCTGTTTCTTTTTGGGATAAGAGACAAAGCCTTTAACATTCTTGATTTATAGATAATTTTTTACTTAAAGCAGAAAATACAGGTCAGAATTCTGCCATGTCAGAATAAATTCTGCTGAAGCATTCTCTCTCGAACAGTGGATTTAAGCCCCTGAGTTTCCACATGTAATTATTTGATGGGCTTAAGGCTCCTCTGTCTGTGGGTGGATGGAATCAGAGCAAGAAGACTCGGCTGTCTTTAGAGTGAGAAAGAATTATTTTCTCATCCTACTACTGCAGACCAGTTAGGGGATCTGGGAATAAAATGGAAGGGGGAAGTGTGAAGCCATGCTGCTGTGAGAAAAATGTAAGAAGTGGTCAGGGGCATTTCTGATGCTTGGGGGAAATTCGCCTGTAGACTTAAAGTGTAAGTAGTAATGAATGAATGAATCCAGCTTCTGAAAGTTGTTTCCATGACCCTGACTCTTTCCAGAGTTCTTTCTGGTATGTTCCCTGCTGACTTTAATCCAAAAGGGATGCTGTGACAGCCCCAGGGACAGCTGTCAAAATATATAGCTGCTGTTTCTCTATTTTTTACATTAAATTTCCTATTCCCCTTGCATGTTTCATTACTACATACATACATACATACATATCATCCTAAAATGATGTCCATTGCATTAGTTATGAGCTTTTGTTTGTAAGAAACAGAAACCTACCAGAGTCAGCCTAAGGATCAGAATGTGATATACAGACATGAGCTGTTTCATAGAACCCAAGGGCTAGAAAACAGCTACCAAGAAATGAGAGCTGGGGAGCCTGCAGCCCAGGCAGTCTTTCGTCCTTAATCTCTGCCCCTGGTCTCTTCTTGTTTCTGTCTGGCTACATCTCTGCTCCTGAGGCATCAGCTTTCTTGGCTGCCTAATCTACATGATAGAAAGGCTCTGTTTCAAACTCTCAAATTCAGACTTGTAGGCTTACAAGTCAATTCTCAGGAGAGAGCATCTGATTGGCTCATCTTGTGGCAGGTGTCCTCCCTGGGCCAATCAGCTGAAGTCAGTTGCAGTGTACTGGCTGGGCCCCTGGGGTCACTGATGCTAGTACATGATGGGCATCTCAAAGCCATCTTCATTCCTTTTCTCTAAACATAATTGTTTGAACTTTTTCATCCTCAACCACAGATAATCCAAGGAGGAAAGAAACCCAAACATTTTCTAGAATCATGTTTTCTAAAGTGGGGTACAGATATTCCCAGCCAGACAATCCCACAGGGTACAGAAAGAAAGTATAGTTAATCCCCTTCATAGATTTACTTTTATTTAGATATTTTAAATTTTTACATTTTTCCATAAACATACTAAGATGGTAGTATATTTGCATGTGTATAAATAAATCAGATATTTCAAACAATTCACATAGATTTCCTTCTTAAATATTCACAATGATCCTATAAGGGTAGGTTCTGTGATTATTCCCCATGTACGGATAAGAAATAAGAGATACAGAGGTTAGGCAACCTATTCCAAATTCCATAGCTTGTAATGTCAGCGTTAGAATTGGAACTAAGCAGTCTAGCTCTAGGTGCCCAGTTTGTACCCTCTCTGCCTCCTTCATATATGCGTATATGTGAGTGTGATTGCAGAACGGTGGTACTTAAAAAGGTTTTCATTGTTACATTGTATCTATTAAAGGAGTCTGAGAAACACTGTTTTAGAAGGTGGAAAATGTGTAAATAAAAAAAAATTGAAGCCTATAATGTTTGTGAGCACAGGAAAAGTTTCCATCAGAAGGCAACTGACCAGCTGGGCATGGTGGCTCACGCCGGTAATCCCAGCACTTTAGGAGGCCAAAGCGGGCATATCACTTGAGGTCAGGAGTTTGAGACCAGGCTGGTCAACATGGCCAAGCCCCATCTTTATTAAAAATACAAAAATCAGGTGGGTGTGGTGGCGTGTGCCTGTAGTTCCAGCTACTCAGGAAGCTGAGGCATGAGAATCGCCTGAACCCGGGAGGTGGAGGTTGCAGTGAGCCAAGATTGTGCCACTGCACTCCAGCCTGGGCAACAGAGGGACATTCTGAAAAAGAAAAAAGAAAAAAGAAACAAAAACAAAAACAAAAACAAAAACAAAAACACAGAAAGCAACAGACCTAGGTGCCCAAATCTACCATGACATGGGTTTGGACAAATCACCTAACTGCTCTGAGCCTTGGCTTGTCAATGTAGAATGAGAGTAGTAATCTCTTCCTTGAAGTTCTGTTAGGAGCAATAAGCTCTGTGTCTGGCCAATAATAATGGCACCTATTATTGTCATTCCAGGCTTAACTAGTCACTAGCAAACTCATCATTTTCATTACCTGAGGACAGAATTCCTATCTATCTTCCTATTTCCTGCAAACTCAACTCAGTGCTTTTCTCTTGGGGAGTGGTTTCGGGCAGTATTCAACAAGTATCAATTTGGATATATTTCTATCAACTTCATGAGCAATATGCTCAGTTTTTCTTACTTAATATCAATCTTATTCAAGTGAAGAAACATATTTATTATAATAAAACCTTATTATAAGACATATCACATCTTCCACAAATAAACAGCTATTTGATGGATACTTGAGTAAATCAATGAATGAATACAGTGGGTGGATGGATGGATGGAATGATGCCTGGATGGACAGATTTAGAAAGAAAAAAAAAGGAAAGTTGGAAGGCAGGCTCAATGAATATTTTAAATTCACAGTTTCCACATTCAGGCACTTTGGAGAAATTTAGGATTTTCATCTCCATTTCCAACTACAAAATGGTCTATACAGTACAACAAATGTTTCCTTTAGATATCAAAATATTTTACAGTTATCCATATAAAAGCAGCTAAGGTTTATGTGTCAATCGATTCAGAACATACTTGTCTTAATGCAACTATGAATCTGTTAATATTCTGAACTCCTGAAAATGTCAATAGTCACATCAGTATTGACATATTCAAAAAAATAGTTTACAATTTTGAGATTCGTTCATTCTACAGATGGATTACCTAACTGTTTGCCATGACATGCTAACCTATCCCCAGGATAGGAGCAATAAATAAGCAGTAATATTCTATTGTACAGATGCCAATTTCTCAATAGCCTATCAATCATCCGCTTCCTAGTCTTGATCTTGCAGTTTGTGGTGACATAAGTGCTGCTGTCATGCAACTTTTGCACCTACTCCTTTAGGGAAGGTGGAAACCACTGGGCTATTAGAGAAGCAGTTTACACAGTGACCTCTGATACAAATGTGATGGGAGCCAGAAAGCATATTCTTAATTCTTTTTTTCCCCCCTAAAGAGACAAAGTATTGCTATGTTGCCCAGTCTGGTTTCAAACTCCTGGCCTCAAGGGATCCTCCCATCTTGGCTTCCCAAAGTGTTGGGATTACAAACGTGAGCCACCACGTCCACTGCAGAAGGCATATTCTTTTTTTTTTTTTTGGAGACAGAGTCTCACTCTGTTGCCCAGGCTGGAGTGCAACGGCACGATCTCGGCTCACTGCAACCTCTGCCTCCCGGGTTCCAGCAATTCTCCCGCCTCAGCTTCCCAAGTAGCTGGGATTACAGTCACCTGCCACCACACCCAGCTACTTTTTGTATTTTTAGTAGAGATGGGGTCGGGTTTCACCATCCTGGCCAGGCTGATCTCAAACTCCCAACCTCAGGCGACCTGCCCGCCTTGGCTTCCCAAAATGCTGGGATTATAGGCATGAGCCACCGTGCCCAGCTAGAAAGCATATTCTTTCTTCCCAAATAAATATCAAATTTAGAGATTCATCTCTATATCTTTTTTATTTTGACATTACCTACACATATATTATGTATTCTTGACTTCAAGACTCTGAAAAATGCTAATGTTTTAAAGTTTATTTTATTAAAATTTTATTTTATTATTTTATTTTTTTTTTGGAGACAAGAGTCTCACTCTGTTGCTCAGGCTGGAGTGCAAGGCGCGATCTCGGCTCACTGACACCTCTGCCTCCAGGGTTCAAGCGATTCTCCTGCCTCAGCCTCTCAAGTAGCTAGGACTATAGGCGCACACACCACCATGCCTGGCTAATTTTTTTTTGTATTTTAGTAGAGGGGGTTTCAACATGTTGCCCAGGCTAGTCTTGAACTCCTGAGTTCAGGTAATCCACCCTCCTCATGCTCCCAAAGTGCTACGATTACAGGCGTGAGCCACCACACCTGACCCATTGTAAAGTTTAACTGTATTACCTGCAGAACAGTAGCAAAGTGTTGTTCAAGGAAAACTGTGTACCTAAGATGAAGCTGTATTATACTTACAGATTAAATTGTTTGAGGAAATTGTTGTTTTGAGACACAATCACATCTAAAAACACTAGTCATGTGTCTCACTGTGTTGATGAAGTCTAGCAACTGGACAAGTCTTCCTAGAGATGAAGATGCCTATTTAGTGCCTTTTCTTCAGGTTCTCCCAGCTAAGCTACCTGAGCTGACTTCTGTTTTTCAGTCTATCCATCTTGGGCAAAGAAAAAAAAAAAAAATAAAGATGTTGATACCTAAGTTGTAAATCCTATGCCATCTGGGCATGTTGCTAACAGTCCTCACCTTTGTCACATCAGGGTTTACAAGGCAATTTTTAGCATAATGTCACTTCAGCCTCTATTACCTGCTGTTTGGCATCTCACATTCTCTTTTTTCCATCCCAAGGGCTATGTTGTTATAATATGTGAATGGCAGTGTACAAGACTTCCATTTCAAGAATATGTGCATAGCAGAGATATGGAAAGCTGAATCAAGACACAAAAGTCATTTACTGATTAAACACTGGGACAAACTCAAGCCTGTCTTCTACTCAGAATAAATTTTTATCAGCCATTGTTGAACAGAACTCATCTCTTCATTAACATGCATGTATGTAATAACTTGATTAACCTATGAATTCCTGAGTGATTAATATTTATCATAAGGTGCCCATGAACTAGTCTTATGACCTTACTGAAAACAGGGTAATTTTTCTCGTGTATCTGAATGTCTAATGATTGTGTAGTGATATCAGCAACTGAATGGTAATTAACACGAACGCCCAGCTTTTCACATGACCGATAACTAGATTAATAATTATGCTGCAGGTGATACATGTCCAGTCCTCTATTTCTGGCTTTTGATTTCCTAGTTTTCTAACATATTTTGGGAGGCTAATTCCTCTTGCTTCATAAAGGTGCTGGATTGCTCTGCAGAGAAAGCAATGACTAGGAAGTGGCAGAAAATGACACAGAACGATGGGGAGATAAGAACCCTCTCAGATGACAGTAGTCTGTTGCTGTGAGGTTACAGGGATTCCTAGGAAAATTCCTCATTGTCTCCCACCATAAAATCCTTTTTTTGTTATTATAGTATCAAACAAATGGCAAATGCTCTTATGCAAATCTGCCTCAAGTTGCTGATACTATCTCATAAATTACATAGATGAATTAAGGAATTACGACTAACATATGCAGTTTCCACACTTTGGGATCCTTATTTAGGCCTTTTCCACATCTATCTTCCTAATCTAGTTGTGGAGAACATTTCTGGATTTTATCCTAAATAAGCAAAAGAAAGTTATAAACTTACTGCACTAAGAGAAGATTTTAACACAATTTTACTATGAGTCAAAACATTTAGTTAACTCTGGGGATATTTCTTCTAATGTGATTTTAAGCATTGCCGATGTGTTAAACAATGGGCTGGAAAATTAAAACAAAACCATGAACTGTGCTGCCTCTGATTTTGAAACATCAGAAGCTTTTGGCTTAGGACAGTGTCACTTCTGCTGAGGACTCTGTGCCTTCTCATTTGGAGAACAGCAACAGGGTGCTGGTTTAGAGCATGCCATACTAGAAAGAGCCCTGGTCATGAGTCAGAGCCTCCAGCTTCTAGTTTTACTTCTTCACAGCTCTGTGATTTTAGGTTGGCCGCCTCCTCTCTGAGGCACACTTTGCAAATTCCCAAAGTGTAGCCCTAAATAAAAGCTGGAGGGCTTTGCGCTGAAGCTTAGTTTCTGGCCTCGTGACTCATGCGCCATTTCTAAGCAGGAAGTCTGGGCTCAAGGCACTAGGCAATGACTGGTTAAGAGCCCACGCTCTTAGCATCTCCAGGACTCAGCTTCCAGACTCTACTGTACATTGTCACTCATCTTCCTCCCCATACTTTTACCCAAAAAGAATCTCACTAGCAGGTAATTTCCACAAAGGACTAGAATACTGCTTGGCACCTAAGCAACACTCAATAGACAGAGGCTAATACTATTATGATTATTTTTATTTTATTTTTATTTTTTTTTGAGACGGGGTCTTGCTCTGTTGCCCAGGTTGGAGTGCAGTGTTACGATCAGCTCACTGCAACCTCCACCTCCTGAGTTCAAGCGATCCTCCCACCTCAGCCTCCCGAGTAGCTGGGACTACAGGTGTGCATCACCACGTCCAGCTAATTTTTTGTATTTTGGGTAGACGTGGGGTTTTACCATGTTGCCCAGGCTGGTCTTGAACTCCTGAGCTCAAGCAATCTGCCTGCCTCGGCCTCCCAAAGTGCTGGGATTATGGGCATGAGCCATTGTGCCCAGCTGGTTATTATTATTATTATTACTGCCTTTCTTTGCTTACTGTGTTAGGCTGATATAAGAGGGAATACAACAGACAATTAAAATATGATTGCATCTTCAGTAATCATAAAAATAACAAAATTTAAACATTTCTAACCACAGAGAAGGAACCAAGATGAAGAAATGAAGAAATGGGAAGTGAATAATAAAGGTAACACAAAGTGTGGAAGACAAACAAGGGCAAGCACATGTCCTGTAGAAACTGTGCGACTTTGTGGGAAGAAAACCAAATGGGCCACAGTGCAGGCCATGAGCTCTCTGATTAATCCCTAATCGCTTGTACTGCTACACCCTGGAGTGACAACTTCAGCTGCTCTCTGACCTGGCTCACTCCCTCTACTGAATTAAAGGCCATGAGTCAAAAAGGTGATGAAGCAGGGCTGATACCAGCTGCTGTGGACAGAGTTTACTCTGACCTGTCAATGCCCGCACCTGTCTGGTTGGCACCCAGGGCATTTTGGCTGTTAAAAGATTATATCTCCACAAAGTTTCCAGTGAACTCTCAAAAAGCATGTATAACTGGCCAAATTTTTAAAAACGTATTCCTTACATGAATGTGTTCATTTCTTCAACCAATATTTACTGTTTGTTACAAACCAGCCTTGTACTAGACTCTTGGGTGCAGATAAACACCAACATAGGCCTGTCCTCAAGAAGTTCATAAGCCAATGTGTTAAGACAATGGATGTGAATTGTGAATACCTCAGCATTACAGACACTTGGATCAACGAGCACCACATTTTTTAGCATCTAAGTCTGCACAATCTGGAATCTGCACAATCTGGAAGTATGCTTTTGGTCAATGCTATTTGCTCTCCTATGCATGCTCTGGGTTCTTATGGGTTCATGTCTGACATCTGGGAGGATTTCTTCCCACCTTCACCTATTTGACTTCCACTGTCATCTCAACCTAGTGTTTTAAAAATGAAAGGACTCGACTGGGTGCAGTGGCTCACGCCTGTAATCCTAGCACTTTGGGAGGCCGAGGTGGGCGGATCACCTGAGGTCTGGAATTTGAGACCAGCCTGACCAACATGGAGAAACCTTGTCTCTACTAAAAATACAAAATTAGCCGGGTGTGGTGGCACATGCCTGTAATCACATCTACTCTGGAGGCTGAGGCAGGAGAATGGCTTGAACCCGGGAGGTGGAGGTTGCTGTGAGCCGAGATTACGCCATTGCACTCCTGCCTGGGCAATAAGAGTAAAACTCCATCTCAAAAAAAAAAAAAAAAAAAAAAATGAAAGGACTACCTTTGAAAGTCACCAAAGGCAGAGAAAAATCAGGATATCATTACTTAGGATAGGTGTGATGGGCTAACAGTTCTCCAATTTTATAACATTTGAATAGATTCATCTTTTGGGACATGCTTCATCCAACAGCTTACTAAGACATGTTCAATGTGTGCATACTTAGCCAACCAAAAAGTTCCTCCTTTCCAATCAGTGAATGTATCTAATCATAATAATACTTAAAGAAAACCACTCAGTTGGAATTTTAAATTGGGTCAACACCTATAAAACTGATCACAACCAAGACTATCCAGCAATTATTTTATGTCCATTTGAGACAATATAAATTTAAATTATTTTGATACTTCCTTCCTAGATGTAGTTTTAGCAATTATTTACTTCTGTCTAATATATCTCCCTCTTTTTTCTCATAATAAAACACTTCCTTTGGAAACTGCTTCTTTCTCATTCCAGTGCTTGTCAGTAGGTGGACTGACTCAAGCCCTCAGCTTCAGGGCTCCCATAAATAGGGCTGATTCTAAAAGAATCAGGAGCCATAGAGAAATAGGGTGTCTGCTTCATTAGGATATTTAGCATTAAGGATCACAGAGCTTAGAGCTGTCAGAGGCCACCTGTGCTCCCACAAGGAATATATACATGGGAATGGAGGCAATATGGAGAGAAGTGGAATCAAGAAATACAGGGAAAAATTGATTGTTTATGAAATTGGTTCAATCCCTGAATCCAACAAATTGGGTTTTCAGGGAGCAGACCTAAATAGAGTTTGGAATAAAAGCTTTTAATCAATGATCAAAACCCATGAAAGGAAAAAAACTAGGATTCAACTGGGAAGAGAAAGAAACTGAACTGTGATGTGGTCCAACAAAGACATGGTCATCCTGACAGGAAGCTGTGGATTCAATCAGAAATGACCAGTGTTGTTCAGAAATGGCTGACCCTTCATACCCCAGCCTTGCTCAGTCACTAGATGTGGCTTCCTCAAGAGTGGTGTGACTATGGGCAAGTTCTCTCTGCAGCTGGGGCAGACCAGGAAGGAGTGAGAACTGGTGGCCATCCACTAACCCCACACCCCATGGAGAGACAGCACGTCCTTCTCGATGGCATATGTCTTTGTAAAACTACACAGCACTACTCGAAGCCATTTGATCATCCCAGTTATGTGAGCCTGCAAACTCCCAATTTTTTGTCAAGACAGTTTGACTTCAGTTACTTTGTTTGCAATCAAGAAGCTCTATGCTTTCCTTCAAAGTTAAAGTTCTTCTGAAACGTCAAGATTCCAGCAATTATGAACACTCTTGAAATAAATTGGAGAACACAATTTAAACCCACAGCAGATCACGTGATGGCTGGCAATCCTATTTGTTAATCAAGTTCCAACTCTGCAGTCTCCAGATGGTTCACAAATTTCAAGTGGCCAGATCCTGAAGATGGGAGATATCTGTTTTATTGGGCTGAGGGTTTGTGATCAAAACTGACAACTCACTGGGTGGAAAAGACTGTAATTTGTATAGCACAGAACAAATAAATTCCAGCATGTTTTCCTTTGAATAAGTTTCACTATAATGACAAGTAGACTTCTCAGTTTTGCTTCTGGTCAGAAAGATCCACTCTAACTTGTTTATCTCCCAGTAATTCTCATCCTCTCAATAACAAAATGTGTGTTTCTCTGAGAACAGTGATTTATTCATTAATAATGCCCTCTTTGTTCCTGCAAGTGACCAAGTTTGCAATAGAGAGCACGATAGGAAAATCAAACCAGCACTCTAGGCTCATACTGGAGAGATAATCAAATTATTTTCATAAGTGCCGAAGTTCATTTTTACTCTGGGTCACTATCTTGGTAAGGTTCTGAATTTCTAGTAATATTTCAATTTATACCAATATAGCATAAACTTTGCACTTCCAATGCCCCAATGTAAATGATGTGATATACACACATATCATATATATACACACACACACACACACACACACACACACACACATATATAAAGAGGCTTATTGGCACATACTAACAAGTTTGTGTGTATGTGAGAGAGACAGAGAGAGAGAGAGAGAGAAAGAGAGGCAGACAAACAGCAAGATCCAATTTGACATGGCATAAAACTAAAAAGCAAATGATACTGGTGTAATGACAAAGTATTGTTTAGCACCATTAGGAAACTGAAGCGAATGTGATCTCTCTTGTCTTTAAAACCCCAAAAGTCAATGAGTCAATTGTTTAGAAACTTCTCTGGATGGATTATTTTTTGTAGAGTTCCTCATATTCCAACTCAGCTGACAGAATCTAATGCCCAGGTTATCAAGTTTCTCAGAGTAATTTACAGATGCAATAACAGTACATGCGCTGCAGGCCTTGCCCTGAACCTTAATAAATATGAAAAGCAGAAACAGAGCCTGACTTACCTCCAGAGTGCGGTGGGGGGCCGCAGAGCAGCACAACTCCCTGGCCTTCACGCACAGACACTGTACTCCTCATTTTGGTTTTAAAATTTTCAAGATCTGATTTGAAAACAAAACAAAACTGAATTTCAGCAAGGCCAATTAAATGACAAATTTTGCACCAAGACCTTCCTTTCTCTTAGAAAACAATTTTATTTTTTGCTTCTTTTCTTTAAAAATTTTTATTTTTATTTACTTAGAATTTCACCCTTTATTTTAGATTCAGGAGGTACAGGTACAGGTTTGTTATGTGGTTATATTGTGTAATGCTGAGGTTTGGGGTATGATTGATCTTATCACCCAGGTAGTGAGTACGGAACCCAGTATGTAGTTTTCTAATCCTTGCCCTTCTCCCTTCCTCCCCACTCTAGTCGTCCCCAGGGTCCACTGTTGCCATCTTTACGGTCATAAGTACCTAATATTTATCTTCCACTTATAAGTAAGAACATACAGTATTTGGGTTTCTGTTCCTGCATGGAAAACAATTTTAAAATCTCTTTCCAAGAACCTAGAGAGAAAACTATTTGCTTTGAGGTAGAAAAGCTGATTTCTTTATCAAAACTTCCAGAAATTCAGCAATACAATATAAATATATACCCACTGATCCCATGTTGCTGAAATAGTGTCAAAAATGGCATAAACTATCCAAAGGCAAAGTGTATATCAGAATGAACCAACCAGATAATATAATTCAAAAAAGGAAATGAAATATCCTAAATCAAAAATATACATAAATACGACTTTCACATTCACCAGTGATTCACCATGTCATGAATACTTTCAGCTTTAACTTGTAAAAATGACCAACTATTCATAAATTTCCTTCCTAAAATATTCTATCATAAATAGCCTAAATAGATTTTATTCTACCTATAATTATTTTTATTTACAAAAATATGTGAAAATATTCAGTTTCTGAGTACAAGTCCTATTTTTCCCATATTGTGAAGGGCTCTGTAGAAGGTATATTGTCTCTGGAAATTACCAAGTATGTAGAATTCAAAGGATAACAGTAATTCAAATCAGCATATTCCCTTTTATTTATAGCTGCTAAAAATAATTATAAGTATCCAAAGAATTTTTCAAGTGTTTAAAAAAGTTAAAAAAAATAGCAATCAAGGGCAAATACTATTCTGATTACCAGTGGTTATTTTTAGAGAACATTTAATTTCTTCCAATGACAATCCAGTACAGCAAATACTGATTCATTCTTTCCAACTTAAATTACAGGAGAGAGAAAATTCTGTTGACTTTGTTTTCAAAAATGCTTTAGTCTATAGGGAAAGAGGAAGAAAGATCTGTTTCTCTAAACTCTGACTTACAAAAAAAATGCTTGTGAATTACACAGTTAATATACTCTATGGTGTCACTTTCTGTATCAGAACAATTGCACTGTCAATTTCTGAAAGAATATACTGATTTCACAGCTCTTAAGGGCTTATATAAATTGCCTAAGTGATGTCTATACAGAGTGTGAAACAGTAGATGTATTTTAGAATACAACTTGGAGAGTTTCAACTTTTCTTTGAAAAATATAAAAAGCAAAATAATTACTTTCAAATTGATAAAACCAGAACCTGTAGACATTTAAGGATATTCTAAGGACTATGTAGCAGTATATCAGAGAGAAATAAGAGGGCCTATGTGCCTCATATTATTGTTACTGAAAAGTAGTATTAAATTGCAAAGTTTTAAATATGGAGTAAAGTGATTCAGCAAAACTCTCTTGTGTGTGCCCATAAAGGAGAAAAAAACAGTTGATGGACTTATTTTAACCACAGGCTATCCAGCAGAAATTATACAATAACATAGTATTGTAAAATCTGTAACTAAAATGCAGCATTCTCAAAACATTAAGCCTCTGGAATGTAACTAACTGAGTTAGAACTGCAAAACTGGACCATCCAAATGTTTCCCAATGGCTAAATGGGGCAGTACATCATATCAGAATGTAGCTCATACACGGAATTTCCAAAGATTATTTTTTGATGATCAAGTATGTATCATCATTGCTGACTTCCTGTCCAATTCCTAGTTATCTTCTGCCATATATTATTTCACGGTGTGGAAGTTTTCTATCACTGATTTTAGCTAGGATATGCAAAAAAGTATAGAATAGTTCTATGGAAACCAGTAATGTCTCCTCCAAAGGTAAAATCTCTTTTGCCTAAGCACAAATATAGCTGGCACAGATCTGCCCATTGGTCTAGATACATGCATTGATACTCTTTCTGCAGTGCATGAGTGCAAGGAATATTGTTCTGGATATCTGATATGGCCAGTTCATAGATGTAACATCAGGAAACAAAGAAAAATAACTTAATTGTAATGGCACATTTTAAGTGGCACTTTGCTGAAAAGGGGGTAAGTATACAGAGGACTGCGTAGTTAATCTGCAGCTGTAACCAAGGCTTTAACAAGCAGAACCCGGCCAAGTAGACAGACAGTAGCAGTAGCAGTCAGAGGGCCAGGGTGGGCATTTTTCTGAGGCAGATGGAGCAACATAGATGTATAAGAACATATATGTTACAGTCAAGGAATAGCGAAACTTTTCTCCTTTTTTGCAACACTAGGAACTATGGGAAAACAGTAGTGTCAATGTTTAATAAGTTTCAGATCATTGAAATATCTAGTGCAAGATTACAAGTGTCACCCAAATGTAAGTCAAGCTATATATAGCTCAATTTTTTGAACTTTAAAAACAAACTAAGATGATAAAGAACACCTACAAGTAACTACAGCTAACATCATATTTAATGGTGAAAGACCGAGTGCTTTCCCCCCCAGCATCAGAAATACAAGGGAGTTAAGCAGATCACAGGTTACAATTTGTACATACTAACAATAAACATGTAAAAACTGAAATTAAAAACTCAAAACCACTCACAATTGTTCCAAATAAAATAAAATACTCAGGTAATTTACACATAACAAAACATGCAAAAGATCTGTATACTGAAAATTACAAAATGCTAATGAAAAAGAAAAAAATGGAGAGGCTTAAATAAATGCAGACACATACTATGTACATGGATTGTCAGATTCAACATAATTGCTGTTCTTCCCAAATTAATACACTGTTATATGCTGCAAAACAACATTTCGGTCAATGGTGGACCACATATATGGCCAGACCATATTTACAACAATGGCATCATAGCCATCATGGCATAGTAGTGAAATATATTACTCCTGTATTTGTGGTGATGGTGTAAAAAACCTACTATGCTTCCAGTCACATAAAAGTTTTGCATATACAATTATGTATACCATATAATACTTGAGAATGATACCAAACAATTGTTAGGGGTTTATGCATTTACTATGCTATAATTTTTTTGTAATTTTAGAGTATATTACTTCTACAAATTAAAAAAAAAAAGAGGTTAACCATAAAACAGCCTGAGGTAGGTCCTTCAGGAGTTTTTTGGAAGGAGGCATTGTCATTATATGAAATGACAGCTCCATGCATGTTATCTCCCCTGAAGATCTTCCAGTGCGATAAGCTGTGGAGGTGGAAAACAGTGATATTGATGATCCTGACCCTGTGAAGGCCTAGGTTAACAAAATTAAAAAGCTTATAGAATAAGTGTATAAGAAAACAGTTTAGTAAAGCTTTACAATGTGTGTTTTAAGCTAAGTGTTATTATGGGTCAAAATTTATAAAACATTAAAAAGTTTATAAATACAAAAGTTACAGTAAGCCAAGAGTAATTTCTTACTGAAACATATTTTTATAAATTCAGTGTAGCCTAAGTGTACAGTGTTTATGGAGTCTACAGTAATGTACAGTAATGTCCTAGGCCTTCACATTCACTCACCACTCACTCACCAATTCACCCACAACAGCCTCCAGTTCTGCAAGCTCCATTCATGGTAAGTGTTCAGTATAGATACACCATTTCCTGTCTTTTATATTGTACTGTACCTTTTCTATGCTTGGATATGTTCAGAAACACAAATACTCACCACTATGTCACAGCTGCCTACAGTATTAAGTAAAGTGATCTGCTGTACAGGTCTGTAGCCTAGCAGCAACAGTCTATACTATACAGCCTAGGTATGTAGTAGGTTATGCCATCTGAGTATAGTAAGTACATACTATGATGTTTGATGAAATCACCTAATGATGCATTTCTCAGAACATATTCCTGTCATTAAGTGACACGAGTGTATAAGTTTAATATAATTCTGATCAAAATACCAGCATGGTTTTGGGTTTGTTCTTTCTCTTTTGTAGATAAAGACAAGCTTATTCTAAATTTTATATGCAAAGACACAGGACTTAGAATGCCTAAAACAATCTAGACTAAAAACAAAGCAGGAAGAATCACTCTACCTAATATTGAGGCTTATAATATAGCTACAATGATCAAGATCATGCGGTAGTGGCACAGGGAGAGACACATAGATCCATAGAGCGAAACAGAGAACCCAGAAACAGATTTACAAAAATGGGCTCAGCTGATTTTTGAAAAAATGCCATTCAATGGAAGGATAGAAAAAAAAAAATCAACTGAAACTTTACTCAGTTTAAAAATCAACTCAAAATAGACCACAAACTTAAATGTAAAACATAAAGCTATAGAACTTTTATTTAAAAAATATTGGAAACCATCTTTGGGATGTAAGGCTAGGCAAAGAGTTTTTAGACTTGACACCAATTGAATGGTCTTTAAAAGGAAGGACTGATAAACCAGACTGCATCAACATTTAAAACTTCTGCTCTGTGAAAGTTCAAGTGAAGAGGATGTAAAGAAAAGCCATGAACCAGGAGGATATACTTGAAAACCACTTATCCACTAAAGAAACAGTATCTGGAATAAGTAAGACTGCCCAAAATTCAATAGTATAAAACATATGATTCCATTAGAAAATGGGAAGAAGACACAAAGAAACAGTTCACTGAAGAGGAAAAACAGATGGAAAATAAGGACCTGAAAAGATGTTCAACATCATTAGACATCAGGGAAATGCAAATTAAAACTACAATGAGCTATCACTCCACACCTACCAAAACAGCTAAAAACAAAAAACAAAACAGTGACAGCACTAGATCTTGGAGAGGATGTAAGCAGGCTGGATGATTCAGACATTGTCTTCTTAAGTGTAAAATGTTAAAGCCACTAAGGAAAACTTTTTTTTTTTTTTTTTTTTTTTAGTTTCCTGTAAAACGAACCACATGCAACTACCATATGACCAGCAATTGCACTCTTGGGCATTTATCCTAGAGAAATGAAAACACTTGTTCACACAAACACCTGTACATTCACAGAGTTTTATGTGTAACAGCCCTAAACTGGAAACAACCCAAATACCTTCAATGTGTGAATGGTTAAATGCACATTGCTACATCCATACCATGGAATGCTACCCTGCAACTCAAAGCAATGAAATCTTCATACGCCCAACCCCTTTGATGAATCTTCAGGAAATGATGCTGACAAACATATGCCAATTCCAAAAGGTTACTTACTATAAGATTCCATTTATGTAAAACTTTAAAACAATCAAATTTTAGAAACAGGGTTTGGTGCTGAGGATAGTGTTTTACAACTGTAATCCCAGCAACTCCAGAGGCTGAGGTAGGAGGATTGCTTGAGGCCAGGAGTTAGAGACAAGCCTGGGCAATATAGTGAGACCCGATCTCTTAAAAAAATTAAAACAAAAACAGAAATGGGAGTAAATTGTTGGCTGCCAAGTTTAGGGAAGGTGGAAGCAGAGGTGGGAGTGTCGTTATCAAAGGGTACTATGAGGGATCCTTGTGGGACCTGAACTGTTCTCTTTCTTGACTGTGGTGGTCAACACATGAACACCCATGTGATAAAATTAGAACTAAATACACATACACAATGAGTATGTATAAACCAGGGAAGTCTGAATTAAAAAATAATAAGCAAGCAAGCAAAGATAAAATCCAGCTCTCTGTATTTCCTTTTATTTTCTTTCCTCTTCCCCCACATTTCCTACAGGACAGAAGTGGCTCGCTGACCCCACTTCTGGCCATCAGCTCTGTGTGCTCCTCTACCAGAGTCCAAAGCTCCAGTCACAACATGGGGCCAGTTATCTCCAAAGTCAACCTCAAAGAAAGGTGTGCAGAGAGAGAGCTTAGGGAAGAACACTCCTCCTTGTGACTAGTTTTTTGTAAAAATTCACATGGACCATTTCTGGTGTATAAAAAAATCTTCACCTTGATACATGTCTGTTAATTTTCTATATTGGGCCTGGTTTTCTATTGCCTACCGAAGCTCTGCACTTCAGGTTGATCTTCCCACGCAGTGGCAAGGAAAATCCCAGGAAACAATCAATGCATATGGAGAAAAGAAATTGGGGTCACTCTGACTTTCTCTGACATTCTGTGCTCAATCTGTTTCCCCTTCCTACATATTGTTGGTGTTGGTTTCTCACCTGGATTGACCTAGGTAGTGAACTACCAAGCAGAGTATGTGAAATGTCACTCGGTGTCACTGCAGGGGTATAGTGCACGAGTCTGTCTCTGTATGACTTAAAAATCAACCAGAACAATGACTACCATTTCCCAACAAGTAAATTTGAGTAAACTTGTGTCAAGCCAAGTTAAATGAGTTTCTTTATGCAGAATAAGTCAGAGACCTTAATATAAATTATGGACTGATAATGTCTACTAAAGTGGAATGGATATTATAGAGTATCCTAAATGTATTTGACCAAATAATTCTATGTAGAAAATTTTATGGGAAATGCTGGCAAAGGCCATATGTGCAATTGGGCACAGAAATATTGAAAAAGATGTCAATAAGAGACTGCAAAGTAAAACAAGCCATTTTCCCTCTAAACGAACTAAAATGGAACATAATAGTGGCAATAGTACCATAATGGTGGCCAGCTGACTAAACGGTCTCAACATTTAAAAACTGAAGAGCTCTGCCTCAAAATGCTTTATATCTACTTGTGATCACAGCATGAAGAGCAAGTAAAATCACTGTCACTGAAAACTGGATGTGAGCTTTACTACTTGTATGATACAACGCTATTTGATGCTATGAGGTGAAGTGTTACCTCTTCAATTAAAAGGAAAAATACTATCCAGTAGTGACAATTTGTACCAGGAACACAGACACAGGCAATGTAATAGTCTTCCATACGTAATACCTTAAACGTCTTTAATGTTTAATGTTGAAATGCTTAGTGATTGGTAGTTATCAAATTAAATCATTACATGAGCAGTGTAAATGACAAGACTGCCTTTGAAAGAATCAGGTTGCTGTCAATAAAAGAAAGTTGTGCATTGCCATGCAAAAGCTAAGAAAAAACCCAATGAACATACCCAGAAAAGCAATCAAAATGACGACTGCAATTCAGTTATGGTTTTCACCCTTACTGTAAGTCAGGGGTGTCCTATCTTTTGGCTTCCCTAGGCCACACTGGAAGAAGAATTATCTTGGGTCACACATAAAATACACTAACACCAACAATAGCCAATGAGCTAAAAAAAAAAAATCATAAAAAAACTCATAATGTTTTACGAAAGTTTACAAATTTGTGTTGGGCTGCATTCAAAGCCACCATGGGCTGCAGGTTGGACAAGCTTGCTGTAAAAAAGAATCCCATGTAACGATTCAGTTTTGCAATCAAGTGGTAAAGTTTCAGTTAGTTGATAAATCTCATTAAAGCATGCCCACTACAAAAATACAAAAATCCCAGTTCAGTGAATGACCACACCTTTCTTCCTGCATTATGGCACACGCAGAAGCACTAAGAAGATCTCCTAAATCAGAATATTAAACATAAACAACTGACTCTTAGTTATCTTCAGTATCAGCATGTTCAAAACTCAATCATTATTTTCATTATTTCTTGCTCCATTCCCCAACACCCAAATTCAAAGTATCTCCTCCATTTTTTGTTCCCTTTCTTGCTGGTCCAATTCTCAAAACATTTAATTATGTATAAAGCCCCTAAAGGAAACCTCTCCCATGGCAAAGTGTGTCTTAGGAAAATAAAACTTTACCCTTATGAAAAATAATACCTTATTCAACAAAAGTTCAATAGTGTTTTTAGTTTTGTTTCCCCCAAACCAGAGCCTCCAAAAAGACTTGGGTGACATAGTTTATGTGGCGGGATCTTAGAGGCAGTGGGGAAGGAAAGGGGAGAGATGGAGGAAAATTCAATGTCTGGGTACATTATTGAAGTTGCTACTGTAGGCAATGAGAAGTTGATTTCAAATGAACCTCTGACAACCATACAAAAGGCTATCCAGAATCATCCATTTGAAAGACAGGAGTCATGGGTGTACACAGGCTCCCAACCCCAATAGTGGAGGAATTTCCCTGGGGTCAACGACTCCCTCCTCTCCATCAGAGCTTCCACTATGAACCTGCAAGGAACTGTCTACCCTCTCTGCAGATGCTTGGGAGGTAGGCATCAGAGGTGTGATACAGGGCACCAAAAATTTTTACCACAAACAGATTTTTTCCTTAAGCCCGAGCCTTTTGAGTGATTTTAAAACAGGTGTGCACTGTAAGTCTCCAAGCAGAGACTGAAGTATTTCATATTTTTCTAAGCCTATTTAGGAAATGTAGCAAAGCATCTAGTAAGATCTTACTATCCTCAGGATCTATTGTTTTGTTCTGAAACATAACCTGGAAAATGTAGGCACCGGGTGGACCCTAAGCACTGAAGTATACTCTACAAAACCTTTTCACATAGGTATTTCATAGTTCTGCTTCATCTGCCTCCCATACATTGTTCCAACACTGTCAACTCACAGCCACATACACTAAGCAGCAACAAGCTTTTCATTTTCCCCAAGCACAAAAAAGCTAGCCCAAGCCATGCATATAAGGTTCCCACTCCTTCACTGACACAGAAGACTTTTATTTATCTTCCAAACCAGCTTTGGCAACATCCCTTTTTTGAAACCTTTGAAATTATTGTTGTTCTTTCTTATTTTCTATACTGCTATATTTTCCCACCTTGTTCATCTATTTTGGGTGCTCTGCCAGGATTAGAGCCTTGTCCTTTTCATCTTTCTATGTCTAGACTGTCACATATTTCTTGGCATTATGTAGGTCATCAAAGAATGTCTGAAATAAGCATCCATTATCTCATTTTCTTTAGGATCTCCATCATGGGTCTTCCTACCAAAGTTAAATTATTGGTGTCTGCATTGCAGAGTTCCTAACTTTCTACTAGTGAAATTTAGGAAGAGAACACAGGAAATTGGAACATCAGGATCTTCTGACCATAATCCAGGTCTGCAGGTCTACAGGTGTGTCACTTGATTGCCCTGTGTCTCCACGCATTCTATTTGTAAAGTGGGTACAATATCCACCCTTTGAACCTCACAGGGCTTTTCGAGAGAGGAACCTTAGCATACCAGATCTGTAAGCCTTTTGAAAAATGAAAACAATTATACAAGTACAAGGTTTCATTTTTCCTTTTGAGTCTCTGGTTTCATAACGATTCCTGTTTCCATCTCTCTTTTGTCTTCCTTACAGTTTTTCAAATATGCACAGTTCACCCCATCTTAAAAATAAAACATACCTTCCAATGATCTCACGCCCAGCTTTTCTGAATACTCTCTACCGTCCACCCCCAGAGGTCCAGGAACACGTTTCCTTTCAATTTTTAACTTGGATTGAAGTCAAGTCTTTGTCCTGTGGAGTCAGACAAACCTAGGTGCAATCCCTTGTCTGACTCTGTCTAGCTATTTGAACAGGGCATATTACTTCATTTCTTGATCCACAGGTTCCCCATCAGTAAATTAAGGATAAGACAGCAATTACCTCTGCTACTGTTGCAAGGAAGAAATAAGATAACTCGTGTAAATTACTTAAAACAGTGCTTAATTTATAAATGTTAAATAAATGATAGCTACTATCATTTTTCTTCACATTCTTTCAGGAAACTGACCAAGTCTCAAGATTCTAACACTATGTATATATCAATGATATGTCCATCAAATTTTGATTCAAAACATGCATTTTCTGCATGCCTTCCAGATATGTTTTTTGGATGTCCAATTGCCATCTCATATTTGACACTGCATTTTCCTACGTTCTTGGTGTTTTCTCTAATATAGTTCCTCTTCCAACTTCCCTCTTATTATTCTCTCAAAGACTCCCACATCCAATTTGGCTCTTTCTTTTCCTACATTTGCTCAATACATTAAATTTGATCAAGTTAATCGTTCTGCAAAACCCAGTATTACTCTTCCAATTTCTCTCTGATTTTGTACTACCATCATATTAATTTTACTGGAACTATTTAAATTAAATTAAATTAATTTTTGAGACAGGGTCTTGCTCTATCATCTAGACTGGAGTGCAGTGGCACCACCTCAGCTCACTGTAACCTCTCCCTTCCAGGCTCCAGAGATTCTTATGCTTCAGTCTCCCAACTAGCTGGGTCCAAAGGTGTGTGCCAACATTCCCAGCTAGTTTCTTGTATTATTTTGTAGAGATGGAGTTTCACCTTGTTGCCCAGGCCAGTCACAAACTCCTGAGCTCAAGTGATCCACCTGTCTCAGCCTCTCGAAATGCTAGGGTTACAGGCATGAGCCACCACACTCAGCCTGGAACTATTTTATAATGCAGATTCAGCTGTCACGTATGAAGTGTATGGCCCCATATGCTTGTTTGGCTTTTACACCTTCGTATTCCCAGTGTCGTAAGAGTATGCTTCATCAACACTGAGTAAATGGAGATATGAAGGAATTAATGGATGGATGGATATGCTAGACACTGTGATAGAGATTTTCTTGAATTTAACTCATTTATTTTTCACAAAAGTTCTATTTTAGAAGTATTAACTTTGCATTTTCTAGAAAACTGTGGCTGACAGGTATTTTGGAATGTGACTAACATGATGCAATAACTGATAACGCTGATATCACATCCAGTCCCATTGATTTCAAGTCCAGTTCTTTTTATCTTTGTATTATGCAATAAGTCCATCCAACCCTCAGGCTGGTCTCCTCACCTGCAGCTTCTCTCCTCCCATCCAATCCATCTATCCTCTACACACAGAATTCAGTTTTCTTTATAAAACACACTCTCAGTTTCTAACACCTGCTAAAATACCTATATACATATTTCCCACTGCCAAGATGATAAAGTCCACATTCTCTGTCCTAACATTCATTCAATTATTCAACAGATGTGTAAGCATATGCATGTGTACATGAAGTTTATGCCTAGGTTCCAGGTATTTGGACAAGAGAGCATCGTCTGTCACTTAGAGTATTTCTGATTCTAACTCTTTGCTTACGTTCTATCTTCCTCCTTTCAACTTACATTTACTAATAATCCTCAAGGTCTAATTAAAAATACTTCTCCTATGTGAAAGATACCTTCTCTGAACATTTTGGATGTTTATGAAAACTGCATTTTAGGTTTGTCTGCTCAGTAAGAATAAGGCTGAGGGCATGATCCTTCTCCAGCTCCCCTTGTTGCCTTCCACAGACCTCATACCACACCTACCCAGTACAGATGGCCTCAACCTAAGCAGTACGATCCATTCCCTCTATGATACTGTCAGTTGTCCAGGGCAAACAGAATGCTTGTGCCTGGTAGCTGCTCTCTAGCAAGCCCTTCTGCTTTCATCATTGCAATTAGATGTATTTGCTAACAAAACTAATTATGCTAGTAAGAATTTCACTGAAATTATTAGAAAAATACCAAAAAAGTGATGAAATATGAATATGAAAAAAGGGATATGTTGCTTATATATATATTTTTAAAAAGGCTTTTGAAAAGCTCAATAAAGGAAATTCACCTTTCCTCTCCCCAAAACCAGTGCCAAATTAGATAAAATAGATTAGGCAAGACAACCATAAAAGCTTTGAAAATACAAAACAAAAATTTTCATTCTGTTAATTCTATTTCTGTACCCAGATTGTTTCAGAAATATTTTTAAATAACTCAAATGAAAAGTAAAACAACAATTGGAAATCATAGAAAATTCATAATGAGTATGGCTTACATAAATAATAAAGTAACTCCTACTGTCCAACCCTTTCTCAAAGAAGAATGTTTGGCACATTGCAAAACAAAAAAACATATGCAGTTGCATACTCAAAGCAAAATAACTTGTTTATGGTATTTACATACCTTTTAAAAATGATTACTTGTTTTAAAACAATTTTTCATACGATAGAGTACTGTCTCTGATTACATCAAATAAGAAAGCCCCTTCTGTACTTAGTAAAAAGTAAAAAACAAAATGCTCATTTGTTAAATCAAATAAATAAAATTAAAAACCGTGCTTCTGGCCAGGTGCGGTGGCTCACGCCTGTAATCCCAGCACTTTGGGAGGCTGAGGCGGGTACATCATGAGGTCAGAAGATTGAGGCCATCCTGGCTAACACGGTGAAACTCCATCCCTACTAAAAATACAAAAAATTAGCCAGGTGTGGTGGCACGCACCTGTAGTCCCAACTACTCAGGAGGCTGAGGCAGGAGAATGGTGTGAACCAGGGAGGCAGAGCTTGCAGTGAGCCGAGATGGCGCCACTGCACTCCAGCCTGGGCAACAGAGTGAGACTCCATCTCAAAAAAAAAAAACAAAAACAAAAACAAAAAGTTTCTGCTTTCTGCTATTGACAGTTTTGCTCTTCTAACATATCTATTCTAGGAAAAACACATAACAACAAAAACTCTCCCCATTTGATTATGGATGTTAATTTTACAATACTAAAGTTTAAAACATGAATGGTTACTACAAACTGAAGAGTCAACTAAACTTTTGCTTTCTCAAAAGAGTTTCTTATACTTCAAGTATATATGTGTGTGTGTGTGTGTGTGTGTGTGTGTGCGCGCGCGCATATATATATCCCTAGAATTTTTCTATCAAAACTACACTTTTTTTTTCCATTTTTGTGGCAAGAGCAGGAATCACATTCTTTGTTTTGAAATGAAGATCTCCAGGTGGTATATCTGAGGTTTGAGATAATTCAGAAAATCTCTGTGAAAAGTACAAGTTAAAACGATTTCAATGGGGCAACAGAAAAAGCCAATGTTCTTTTTTTTTTTTTTTTTTTGAGACGGAGTCTTGCTGTGTCTCCCAGGCTGAAGTGCAGTGGCGTGATCTCGGCTCACTGCAAGCTCCGCCTCCCGGGTTCACGCCATTCTCCCGCCTCAGCCTCCCAAGTAGCTGAGACTACAGGCCCCCGCCACCACGCCCGGCTAGTTTTTTGTATTTTTAGTAGAGACGGGGTTTCACCATGTTAGCCAGGATAGTCTCGATCTCCTGACCTCGTGATCCACCCGCCTCGGCCTCCCAAAGTGCTGGGATTACAGGCTTGAGCCACCGCGCCCGGCCTAAAAGCCAATGTTCTTACATAAAACATTATCAAATAGAGAAAGCTGTATTTTCAAGACTATTACACAATATCGTATTTCAAAAACTGACCGCTGTACTGGATATGCCATAGAGGAGTTGTAACCATTAGTTATACAAAGATGTACTTGGTCTTCTCACTTAGTAACATCTCCTCTCCAATTTGAAAATAAAGAGATCATATAAAATGACATTATTCTGAATATGGGAACAAATCATACCACTTCAATGCAGTTATCTTAATTATGTACTCAAACATTTGTAAGAGCTTTTTAATAGTCTAGATTAAAATGTCTCAGTGGTTTCTTCAGCAAAGAATTTGCAGTTAGACTTCAGTGGTAATATCCACCACTCTGTGATTGAATCTCTTCTGATTTTGCACAAATTTCTCAGACACTTTGATACTTAGGATCTTAGTCTGAAAAATGAAGATAACATAACCTGTGTTAGAGGCCAGCTGAGAGGGCTATATGAGAAAATAAATGCAAAGTTTTTGGAATGCAGGAGGTGCTCAATAAGTGTTAGCATGTTGCTCCCCTCTCTAGGCAAAGATAAGCCCTATGTCTTTTCCCAGTCACATCTATCCAGACTTACTTGTCATCCAAGCCCAGCTAAATTATTGCTTTCTCCTTTGAGGTCTTCAACAAAACTAGTTTACCTGTATTTATCCTCTTGCTTTTTATAGGCATGTCTGTCTCTCCAAGAACACCATAATTTCTATCCCGTCTCCCTAGTTAGTAGGGTAGTTGTTTAATAATAGTTATTGAATTCAACACTAGAGTTTTAAAGCTCTAGATATTTAGCATCTGTGTTTGGCTAAATACATTAGTCATTGAGACTGTTTAGAAATTTCATAAAATAGTTGCTTTTAAGACACATGGGATTTTTGCAATGAATATAAGATGCTACATTGTAAGTTGACTTCTATCAACCATAGCAATATATTGAAAAATTAAAATAAATTAGCATATGCAATAATTCTCCTAACTCAACACAAAAATATTCAACACAGAATCCTTACCCTTACTTATAAATAGTTCATTTTTTAACATTTCACCCTGTAACAACACAGTTCCAGAGTAATAGTATAGTTCACAGGTGGTGAGAACTCCTGTGATCTGGCATTTAAAGAGTACACTTGTTATATAAAAAGAAGCTGATTAGGTTTCTTTTTTTCTTTAAAGGTATGATAACTCACACTGAAACTTTTTCATCAAAATAAGAGAGGGGCACCAAAGATTATTTTATGAAGTATCTGGAAAAAAATGCTTCTCTAATTCAAGTGAAATGAAGATTACTTTTTAAAGGATCAATGATGACTCAAATATGTACAATCAGGCTGGGTGTGGTGGCTCATGCCTGTAGTCCCAGCACTTTGGGAGGCCAAGGTCGGCAGATCACTTGAGGCCAGGAGTTCGAGACGAGCCTGGCCAACACGACAAAACCCCACCTCTACTAAAAATACAAAAATTAGCCAGGCGTGGTGGCACATGCCTATAATCCCAGCTACTCAGGAGACTGAGGCAGGAGAGTCTCTTGAACCTGGAAGGCGGAGGTTGCAGTGAGCTGAGATCAAGCCACTGCACTCCAATAAATAAAGTATGATCATCTAAAGTTGCATATATTTCATCTTATATGATACTAAAAAAAATCTGTGAAATGGGCAATATTGATATTGTTATTCCCAATTTTTATAGGAGCAATCCAAGGCCACGAGAGATTAGGTTTTGCCTTGCCTAAAATCACACTGCTGGTTAAGTGTCAGAGTCAGGCTGATGTCACATCCTCTTTCTAAGAGAGAGAAAACAGAGAAACATCACAACCAAATTAAAGCTTAAGCTCCTGATTCCTTTTCAGTCCTGAGACACTTCACCTACAAAAGGTGAAAAAGACAGTATGTCCAATTTGAAAGCCATATTTAGGTATGTTCATTCTTTCAATCTTTCACCCATTTATTCAACAACTCTAATTTAAAGTGCCTAAAAGGCTGAGTGAAAAAGGCCTGTGTTGTGACCTTCCAAATCAGGCCAACTGGTTCCTTAGCCATGCAGTTCCTTGGTTTCTCTTTCTCAGCAACTAGGAATAACACCTACCGAGGAAACCCTGAGGTTTGATATAAAGACCCAAGGCAATGATAAATGAGACAAAGCTTTTAAAATGTATATGACAACACCATATTTGGGTATAACTGGCTTCTATTAGTTATCACTTTCTATAACCCTGTGTACCTGTACGATTTTTCAAAGTTTTATATAATATTCTGTGGCACATTTGATGTTTGTTTAGTACCCATCTCCTCCACTAACTAGAATATAAGCTTCGCAAAACCATGGACAGTTTTCCAGATCATTCTTACATCCTGAGCACAGAAAACACTGCTTTGAATATATTATATATTAAGTACATAAATAGATGTATTAAGTGATTTCAATAAGAGAGCTCACTCTCTTATACCCCATATTAATCTTACATGAGACCAGCAATATATGTCCATTGGTGGGAGATTAATATCTTAGATCCCTACCTTGCATAGCTGATTTGTTCTCCTACTATGGATCTCTTGAATCTCCAACTTAAAGCTTAAAAAGCAAATAGCAAAAAAAAAAAAAAAAAAAAAAAGTCTCCCATAAAATATAATTGTGGAATGTAGAGAAATGCATGTACAGTCAACCTTCTATATCCATAGGTTCCCCATTGGTGGATTGAACCAATTGTGGATCAAAAATATTTGGAAAAAATTGTGTCTGTACTGAACATGTGTACTTTTTTCTTGTCCTTATTCCTTTTTTTTTTTTTTTTACTTTAAGTACTGGGATACATGTGCAGAATATGCAGGTTCGTTACATAGGTATACATGTGCCATGGTGGTTTGCTGCCCCTATCAACCCGTCATCTAGGTTTTAAGCCCTGCATGCATTAGGTCATTGTTCTTTAAACAATACAGTATAACAACAATTTATAAAGCATTACATTTATTAGATATTATAAGTAATGTAGAAATGCTTTAAAGTATACAGAAATGACGTGCCTACGTTATATGTAAATGCTATGCCATTATGTCAGGGACATGAGCATCCCTGGAGTTTGGTATCCATGAGAGTCCCAGAAACAATCCCCCACGGACACCTACGGATGACTGTATTTACCCCTAACTTTAATACTGGGTGAGACTTACTGTGTCATGTATCTGAATTCAAAATTTTACAAACAAGCAAATGAATGTAATTTATAACGTATGGGGAATAATTAAAATTATTTTTTTAATGTGACTTCTTGATAGTTTTCATGAAGTAAGCCTTTAAAAACATCTGACCCAGAAATAAAAATCAACCTAATAGAAAGTTTTTTGTGAAAAGAAAGTCATATATTTTATCATTTTAACACCATACCCCAAAATAAACTAAAGCATAGTAGATGGATATAAATATTATGATAGCATCCTTGTTTCCAAGGAAACATTGCTATCAGTATACCTCCGAATATGCATTTTGCCTTTGTTTCTCTGGCTAAGCAAACAAGCACAAATTTATACTACTTGTTTTCTTTATAAGTTTTATCGGAGATCAAGAATAAGCAAAGAGCAAGAGTGCAATAAGTGCAATTTTGTACTTCAGAAATGCATTACACAGGATGCTGATTGACACATGGATACATTAGTTTAGTAGAATCCCACCCCTTTGGTACTTAAGAAGTCCTTGAAAGAGATTTCTCAGTTTAAATTTTTTAAGTGCAAAAATGTATACAAATTGGAAAGCAATTAGGGCAACTGTGCCGATGTGGGGAGTAAAATGAGATGAAAATGGGACAAACATAAACATATTTCTGTTGGAATAAATGTACCAACTTATTAAATGGATTATATTATCCTTTGGTCCTGTTTGTTTATTGAAAATGCCAGAAATCGCAAAACTGGCAGGAGAAATGCACTCCATCAATCCTATGTATAAAATTGCTCCCTATAAAATAAATTATCTTTTGCATTTAGCTAACATGACAAATTAGGTTACCATTCTCATAGAAAATATTTCTATACAAGTATATATTCCATAAGCTTGACTTTCTACACATAAAGGTCTCTATGCTCCTATACCATTCAATTTCATTTTTTTTGTGTAACTATTTCATAATGAAGTAGGAGGCTTTGACAGTAAAATAGATTGAAAATGGGGTTCACCATTTAACCTTAGTCTGCCTTCTGAAACCTCCCCTTGATATACAGAAATCTAATCATTAGAAGACAAGGTAACCTTGTAAACAAACAGGTAAGTGCATGCAAGTACACACACACACACACACACACACAGAGAGAGAGAGAGAGAGAGAGAGAGAGAGAGAGATTATTTTTATACCCCATGTGCTAAGAGTTATTTATACTCATGGTGGCCCACCACCATAAATCAGTCTCTTCTCCTCTGGTTAAATACCAGTATCTTTCTCTTTTTCTAGGCTAAGGACCATCACTAAACATGTCAGCTCTGCTTGCATTTGTACATACTATGGCTGCAGCTGATAATACCCTTCTTTCCTCATTTTTATCGAATAATAGCCTATTTTATTCACATTTAAAAAATTCTGTTTCATGATGGTCTTCTTCCTCTGCCTTCCACCCCAAGAAAAATAATTATTTCCTTCTAAAGTCTAGCATGTTTTTTGTTTCTTCCTTATAAATTTTGCATGCATAAAATCAATTACTTAATTTTCTCTTACATGTATTTCTAAAATCCTCATCTTTCTCTTTACCTTATTTCCACATCTTAATTCAGATGTATAACCCATCTATAGGGACTGGCTAACATATAAGCCTGTATGTGAGTTCCCCAATAGCTCCATGGGTGGTGCAAAGATTCAGTAACTATAATAATAGCTCACATTTAATTGGATCTTACTAAGTGCTAAGTACTTCTTTAAGTTCTTTGCATGAGTTAATTCACAGCATGACTCTCACAGCACGCCTGGCAGGAGATGCTTTTATTTTTCTATGTTTTGGAGATGAAACTGAGGCATAATCACATCAGGTGACTTGTCCAAGGTCACACAGTAAGTGACAGATCTGGGACTTAAGCCCACACAGCATGGCTCCACAGCCCATGCCCTTAACCAATATGCTTATAGATTCAGTATCTGCCTCCAATGAGGAAGTTACAAAACAAGATCCCTGCATTCAGTTCCCCTGGATTCTATACTTATCTGCATTCAGGTTTAATCAGAAAGGCAAGTGGGAAGGTCTTGGGGTGGAAGAGAAGGAAGGAACTTCAACCTTAAGAAGGATAGTAGCTATTGTGAATAGTGCCGCAATAAACATACGTGTGCATGTGTCTTTATAGCAGCATGATTTATAATACTTTGGGTATATACCCAGTAATGGGATGGCTGGAATCAACCCAAATGTCCATCAGTGACAGACTGGATTAAGAAAATGTGGCACATATACACCATGGAATACTATGCAGCCATAAAAAAGGATGAGTTTGTGTCCTTTGTAGGGACATGGATGCAACTGGAAACCATCATTCTTAGCAAACTATCACAAGAACAGAAAACCAAACACCGCATGTTCTCACTCATAGGTGGGAACTGAACAATGAGATCACTTGGACTCGGGAAGGGGAACATCACACACCGGGGCCTATCATGGGGAGGGGGGAGGGGGGAGGGATTGCATTGGGAGTTATACCTGATGTAAATGACGAGTTGATGGGTGCTGACGAGTTGATGGGTGCAGCACAGCAACATGGCACAAGTATACATATGTAACAAACCTGCACGTTATGCACATGTACCCTAGAACTTAAAGTATAATAATAATAATAAATAAATAAATAAGAAGGATAGTAGCAGCTTTAAGGAGAAGGTCCTGTGTCTGGAGGAGTAAAGAAAGTCACAGACCAAGAAGTTCATCCACCAGATACAGAGTTGTAATTCCGGAGTTCGACAGTGGGAAGCCCTGGGCAGTCCCTAGCCTGTCTGGCTTTATTCTTCCTTCTGGGCCGTGGGATCCTTTCCGTCTCACCACCTACTTCCTGCTTCATTCCAGTGATGAGTACTCAAGTCCAAACACCAAATGAAAACCTGTCCTCCTGACCAGTCTCACATTCCTCCCATCCAGTCTACTAACTGTGGCCAGATTCATCTTTCTTACACACTTGTCCAATCCCGCCACTCCCCTCCTTCAGTGGCTCCCCACCAGCCTTAAGATGAACCCACACTCTTTCACATGGCTGATGTGGTTTAGAATGATCTCAGCCCCATCTTTCTCTCTGCGCCATCTCTCCACCACCTGTGGCACATCTGCACTTCAGTCAGATGGAAGTCCTTTCTCTCTGTGGCACAGGGCACACTCTTCTGTTTCTCAGGCCTTCCTTCCTCTACTCTTTCCACCTGGCTAACTATTAATCCCTCAACTCTCAATTTAGTTGTTGTTTCCCCTAGGAGGTCTTTGTTAATAGATTCCTTATCAGAGCATAGCATTTGTAAGTACTTTGTGAGCTTCATGAGAATAAGAAACTCTTAGTCAAGACCCAATACTTAGTGGGTGGTGCATCAGTTTTCCAGGAGTGCCATAGCAAAGTACCATAAACAGGGTGGCTTAAAATAAACAGAAATGTATTGTCTCATTCTGGAGGCTGGAACTCTAAAATCATGGTGTTGGCAGGATCATGCTCTCTCTGACACCAGAAGGGGGATTCTTCCTTGCCTCTCTCTAGCTTCTGATAGTTGCTGGCAAACTTTGGTGTTCCTTAACTTGTAGATCCATCACTATAATCTCTGCCTCCATTGTCACATAGCATTCTCCCTGTGTGTCTCTGTGTTTACATGGATGTCTTCTTTTTTTTTTTTTTTTTTTTTTTTTTTTTTTTTTTTTTTTGAGACGGAGTCTCGCCCTGTCGCCCAGGCTGGAGTGCAGTGGCCGGATCTCAGCTCACTGCAAGCTCCGCCTCCCGGGTTTACGCCATTCTCCTGCCTCAGCCTCCTCAGTAGCTGGGACTACAGGCGCCCGCCACCTCGCCCGGCTAGTTTTTTTGTATTTTTTTAGTAGAGAAGGGGTTTCACCGTGTTAGCCAGGATGGTCTCGATCTCCTGACCTCGTGATCCGCCCGTCTCGGCCTCCCAAAGTGCTGGGATTACAGGCTTGAGCCACCGCGCCCGGCCTGGATGTCTTCTTATAAGGACATCAATCACACTAGATTAGTGGCCCACCCCACTCTAGTATGGTTCATCTTAACTACTTATACCTGCAACAACCCTATTTCCAAACAAGGTCCCATTCTAAGGCACTGGGGAGGACTTCATCATGTCTCTTATTGGGGGGAGGGGGGGTGGAGGCACAATTCAACTCATAGCAAGTGGTGAATAATATTATGAATAAATAAAGCAAGTGAAAATGTTATGTCTAGGGTAGAAGGGGTGCTTAACAATAAAGTCCTGAGCACCTCTCACACAAGCTATTTGTGTTTCAGAGGGCCCGAGCAGTAGATATTTTCCAGAAAACTATGGGAAAGGCCTTCTGCATTTCTTCCCATAACTTTTCATCTACCTGACAATAGACCTTCCTTGTTTACTTGTAAGTTTCTAGGTCATGACATAATTTTTTTATGTTCAACAATGCTAACTTTCTAGTGTCAAGCAAATATTCTTTGCCTTGGCGTCCCCCTTCCCTACACAAACTGGTCCTTTAAACTAAATGTGGGACAGCTTTATTTCTAATTGTCAGTTTAATGAAGATTTGGTCTACTCCTATGAAAATCATTTTAATTGAGGCATTTTCAGTGAAAACTTAAATTTTCTCAATTATAAACCTATCAGGTACTGGCTGAAAATGGCCTGTTTCTTTGCTGTTCAACTAAAGGACATTATCAACCATAAAAATATTAATCTTAATTAAAATCCACAAATGGATAAGATTAGAAAATAGGAAATATAAATAATTATGAATGTTTTTACATACCACCAAAATATCTTCCCCACAATGCCACACATCTTAATATGAAAAGATGATTAAATATTCCTAGACTTGAAGGGATTACATACAGCTATCTTTCCTGAAGTCAGCAAACAGAATCACTTCAATAAAGTATGTAGTGTCTAGACAGCTACTGCGGTATTGCTCCATTGAATATCTGTCTTTCAGTATGCTTGATGCCACTAATGGCATTCATAATATTTAATGCACTAATGATATATTTCAGTTAGGAGGTTCCACCATGTTTGCAATGCAACACTTTCTAAAATTTCATAGTCTTCTGACAATAACATATAGAAACATTGTAACTTTTTTTTTTTTTTTTTTTTTTTTTTTTTTTTTTTTTTTTTTTTAAAGACAGGGTCTCCCTCTGATGCCCTGACTGGAGTGCAGTGGCAGGATCTCGGCCCACTGCAACCTCTGCCTCCTAGGCTCAACAAACCCTCCTGCCTCAGTCTCCTGAGCAGCTGGAATTACAGGTGCCTGCCACCATGCCTGGCTAATTTTTGAATTTTTCAGTAGAGATGGGTTTCACCATGTTGGCCAGCCTGATCTTGAACTTCTGACCTCAAATGATCCATGAACCTCGCCCCTCAGCCTCCCAAAGTGCTCTTGATTTATGAAAGCCTTCTACCAGAATCAATGAAATTAAATAGAAATGCTTTAACAAGATATGTATTTAACTATGACAGTTAAACAAACATAGCATTACTAAGGCATGAAGTTGGAAAGCAATGCATTTCATATAGCCTCTTAATGTGTACTGCCAAATCAAATGGAACAAAAATGAAGAATGATAGTAGAAAAGAATGTGTACTGTCATTAAGAATCGCAGGACAAGACAGGATTGCTGTGGTAGCATCAGCAAACATTCTGCATTGGTGTTTAAAGAAAACAGACGAAAGGGCTTCACAATTTGTCTCAACTCAGTTTTTGGCAGAAATAAACCTGAAATCGGGGCTGCCATGTAGGACTTCACAGGTTGTGCACTGCACAACTCAAGAGGATATCATTCACAGGGAACAGTAATGTGAATGGCACTTGTGCAGCACTTGTCACAATCATACACAATAGCACTGCTTAAAGGCCACGTCTTTGTCCTCCTGATCCCTAGTCAAATCCATAAAGCTCAGCTGCCTGACTTCTATTACATTCATTCTTCTGGCTGTAGAGTCAGAAGAACTGGCCTTGAGTCCATGATCTGATGCTTAATAGTTGTGTAACTCTGGGCCAGCTGCTTATTTGATGTGTGACTCAGTTTCCTCATATGTAAGATGGTAGTAATATGTACCTGAACTGCCTCAGGAGGTTTTTAAGAACCAACAACAAAAATAGCATATGTGAAATTTTATTATGTACTGGACACTGTTCTAAGTGATTTTGATGCATTAATTGTGGTAGAAAAAAAGAGATGCATTTAGATACGCAGATAGGCAAGTCTTTAGGTTTATTGAGATTGACAGGGGAATAGCTTACAATATAATTCGTGTGTGTGTGTGTGTGTGTGTGTCTGTGTGTGTGTAGAGAGGAGAAACTCTTTTACTAAATGTTGATATCATAAATCTTAGAGCTGTGCCGTCCAGTAAAGTAGCCACTAGCCACGTGTGGCTACTAAGCCAGTGACATGTAGCAGTCTGGATTGAGATGTGCTTTAACTGTAAAACACAGAATGGATTTCAAAGACTTAGTACAGAAAAAAAATCCTGTGAATAATTTTTATATTGATTATATGTTAAAATAATATTGAGCTAAATAAAATATATTATTCAAGTGGAAAATTTTAAGTTACATATGTGACCCCACATTATATTTCTGTTGGACAGTGCTACCCTAGAGTATTTTGCTTCTGGAAGCCAAAATACTCCTACATGCATTCCCAGAGATCAGGGTCATAGGGTATATAGTTTTTTTGAGTCAGACTGACAGATTTGCATTCTAGGACATGTCAATAAATTTCTCCCTAATATCTTCTGTACAAACGTTCCATATGAGGTTTTATTATATATGGATGTAACACAAAGTAGTTGAAAAGTTTCAAACATGCTTTTCTTTCTTTTGTTTCATTTACAACTATTTCACAGATGCGTATTCATCAGTCTCCTAGCAGTGTACAGATGGCACACTTCAATGTGGTCAATGGAGGAACACCTGACAATGAGAAAGATATAAAGAAGCCAACAAGAATGATATAGTACTGCAAGGCTGGTGACAGTGGGGAACCATCGCCATACTTAGGCTTGAACAGTAAGGAGAAGAGATGTTCCCAGAACCCAGAGAGGGCAGCTGTACAGAAAGGGGTACTGTTAGGAGCTGTGGCCTCCAGTAGGAGGACTACTGAACAACATATGGTGATCCAGCAGGGAGGAAGCCAGGGGAACAAATATCCTGACCTTTTCTCTTCCCACTCTCCAATTTCCTGCCATTGCCTCCCATTAGCTAAAACCACCCAAAAGCCAGAAGGCAAGAGACGTAGTCCATATGGGTTCCCTGGGACATATGGCAGGGTGGAAGGTGGATCTGGAAGAAATAGATGGAAGACATCTAGCCCAACACGCATTTTTCATTGGTCGAAAAGATGGCTCTTGTCAATTAAGTGAATGAAAGGAAAGAGCAACTACATGGAAAATAAGACCTACTAAGATGCTCCCCAAAATACGTCAAGTTGAATTTAGTTAACAGGTCTGGGACTTTCTTTCTGATTTCAGTGATGGCATGGTGATACCCTCACCACCTGTCTTATTTTCAAGTTTAAGATTTACCATTAACTCTCTCACACAGGACAAATGACATAATATGCAGATGTTATCATCCCTGAGGTGGGGAGTTCATAGGGCCTGCTCTGTTCTAAGTTACTGAGAGCAAGGGCAGGACTCACCTGGACCCCAAGTTAAAACTGCTCTATGTGAAAACATGAACCATTTTTAAATAAGCAGATAAAAACAATCTTAATAAGTCAATGTTTTTCAGCTACTAGGGGAATAACTCATTCTGGCAGACCCATCAGGATGCAGCCCAGCTTAAAATTGGATGATCCATGTAGACCATTGCCTGATGTCATTTTATGGATGAGACACTCAGCTGGGAACATCTGCTTTAAGATTTTCCAGGTTAAAGCTTTGTCTTCTATGCTACATGCAGCAAAAATCTAAGGTTTTTAGCCAAGTATGGATACACTTGCTCAGTATGATTCATGGATTTCCCATGGTTAGGGGAGCCCAGTGTCTAGTTGAGAATACGAGTATAATTTCATCTTATTGGTGTTTACATCCATTCTGAACACAAATTTTATGTTACATATGTTGCCAAACAAGATACACAAGTAGATGTTTCTTTTAACCAACAACATAGAGTAAAAGCAGAACTGCTAGACACTAGGGGCTTTATCTCATGATACTATGTAGATAACGTGATTAAGACACTTGTCTTGGTCTAGAAAATAAAAGAGACTATGATAATGTAAACATGAACTCACTCTTCATCATTATTCTCCAAAATGTGTATTATTTTAGTTCATGTCATCACAAAGCAAACAACTCAGAAATATCTGACAAGTATGTAGTGTGTAGAGTGCAGTAACACTGGCTCTAAAGACAGAATGTCACCTGCTAACCTGAGGAACTTACAAATTATTTAGCTTGCCTATCCACATCTCAGGTTTCCAATTATAAAACAAAGAGAACAATGTTGCCTACATTTCTTGGGTTGTGAAGATAATAAAATAACATACACAGAGACAGGATAAATATTTGCCATTATTATAAGGTATCAGCCCAAACAGAACGGTCTTTCATGGCTATGTTTAATAAAATGCCCTCAGAGTCTACCAGAATGGTCCATTTTATAATTATTTTTCTATATCCTTTGAAAAACAGTTTTTATTTTCTCTGTTATACAAGATCTATCACTATATACCACACATTCATCCTTTACTTAGTTCTAAGAAAAAGTTTGCCTCTTCTGATAATTGTATATGCTTTCTATATCCAAGATGAAAAATTTATAAACCAACATGTTTCCATTTTGGTTTCAGCGATCAGGACACTTCCCAGCTGTTATAATTAATGTCTCCCAGGTGCCTCAAATCTTTTTAAATGGTCTCCTTCTATTTTTATCTGTGCTTGTCCTATTTTATATTAATTTCCTTCTGTAAGCCAACTCAGGTCTTTACAGAAGCCCTCGAGTATAAATCATAAAGAAATATCTATGTATTATATAATAAAAATTAATGTAATTTTTTGTGGCTTCTTATTGTGCCTGCTCTGGGGCCATTTCATTGCCAACTGACATCCTGCCACAAGGAAGACAGAGTAAGAGAAAAGAAATGAAAATTAAATTAATCATTTTTAGAGGAGGTTCTGAGTCTTAAGTAAATCATAACATTGCAGTACAGAGTTTAAATCTGAATTATTTATGTACTCTTTTAGAACACTAATCTCTGTAGTAATCTCTGCTGAATAAAAAAAAATGACAGTTGTTTTGATAAACAGAAGAATGAAATCCACTTTTATTTATAATAATCAGCTGGGAAACATGTGCAAATTCCCAGGCCCCACCCCTAAACATTCTGATTCTGTAATTAGGGAAGGGGCTTGGATCTATTAAATATAAAGCGCATATATAAATAAGAAACAGATAAGTAAGGCCTGTGATCTGAAGACCACACCTTTTGAAACTTTGCAGAAAGCAGTAATTTATACGTTATGCAGATAAACCTTCTGATACACCTTAGCCTTCATTACAATGCAAGCCTGGGTTGGCTGAAGTCATTTCAATTCAGACATTTACCAAAAGCCACTTGGCATTAATTGGTTTTTCTATCAAGTACTCAGAATGAATAGCTGAATACTTTGTTATACAGTAAGTCAAAAATATCTACACAGAACTTTTGCATTCACAGGAATATTCTTGGAACATTATCATGAAGCAAAAGAAGTATTTTAATGTTCTGGACCATAGGCAATTTAATGATATATTTCTCAAAAAGCATGTTGAAATACATTCCTTATTTTTATAACAATTTGTTATGATCATATGTAGTTACATAATCATTTAATAGCAAGATAATGAATCAAACTGGGCCTATCCTCCCAATAGCCCTTACCTAAGAAACGAGAATTGTCCTTTGCTTGGAGGCTCGTGAAAATGAAATGAATTAAGTTTATAAAACACAGTAGGCTTTCAATAAATGGTAGCTGTATTTCTTTGGTAGGAAAGACTTTATATTCTGCTTTGTAAATATTTGACACATTTTAAAAATACATGTGTTTTTTATATACAGTCGAAACAAAATGAATATTTTGAATCTTGCAGTTATAAAAACATAGGAGGAAATCTCAAGAAAAATGGTCTCAGAAAGACTAAGAAAAATCTCATACATTATTGTTGGTGAAAATGTAAATTGGTGTAACTTTGCAAAGTTTGATAAATTTCTATGACTCTCCCTAGAAAGGTCTATGTACAAAGATCTTCTCTGCAGTGCTATTTACAAAAGAAAAAGGCTGCAAACAACTTAAATGATTCTTGAAAGAATATGGTTTATATGAAGCCCTGGTTTTCAAGCTTCGCCATGCATCAAAATCACCTGGAGGTCTTGTGAAAAACCTGTGGCCCTCCCCAACCCAGGAGGGTCTGAAGCAGCAAGTCTGAGATGGGGCCTGAAAATCTGCATTTATAATAAATTCCCCAGTGCAGCTGAGGCTGCTGGTCTAGAGAACCACATTAAAATCTAACTGCTTTATGCCACAGATTATTACACATATGTGTAAAAAATCAGAGCCATATGCTCTAAAACAGAATAATCTCCAAAATCTGTTGCACGTGAATTGTAAAGCGCTGAACGCTCTTCTTTGTATTACTACTTTAAAAGGTCTATACTTACATAGGCTTGAACAGGCATATAGGAGTTGCTGCTTGGAGACTCAGGAGATGGGGTAGGAAGACATCCTCTTTATTGTATAACTTTACTGTTTTACATGGGTATATATTATTTTTAAATGAAGAGCTATCTACTGAAAAAAAAAAAAGCAATTGAAGAATATTCATGTTTAGTCAGTTACTTTTAAACTGATTTACAAAACGCCTATCATCTTCCTAGGCCAGGAGCATCCAACTCCAAAGTTATTGCAGTAGCATGAAATTTGAAATCTAGAGAAAGAATCCTAAAGACAGCTCTCTGTATATATTTTTTGGCAACACATTAGGATTATGTTGCATTAATGATCTCAACATGAGGGAAATAGATATGAGAAACGATGTGTTTCTTTTAGAGCAGCCAAGTATAATGTTAAAATACTAACAATGTCAGTATGGAGGAATGGATGAAAACACAAAAAGATAATCTGTTCATTTACCATTAGGAGGTATGCGCTGGTGAAAGTACCTGACATTCACACAGGTTGCAGGTGTGGAAAGCAAACTGCCTAAAACAGTTGGATTGTTGAGCATTTCTTTAAATAGGAAGCCAGTGACTGGTATGAAACTTCATTGTAGCTGATGCACATTTTCAATAAAAAATTGCTGGGATTTTTCCTTGTTATGACTTAGCTCAAAACTTTTTTTGGCACATGAAAATGTGCTGCTCATTTCATCTAGCGGAGAGTTTGAAATGTTCTTTTTATGTTGAAAGATCAAATTACTGAGATTACACTCAAAGGAAAAATAAAATCTATTTACCAGTAAGTTTTTTTTATGTACACTCCACATACTATAAAAACAAAGCAAATGAAATAATTCAAATGGCCAATAAACACAAAATTCTAAAACTTCTTTCAAAAATATGCAACAGCCTGTTAATGGTCAAATTTATGTTAATATTATTAAAATGTCATATTTTATAAAGTTCTACAAAAAAACAAAATTCAGATTCCCATTAATGGTCTATTTTGTTTTAATATTATTAACACCTAATATTTTGTAGAATCCTTTGATAAACAAGATTATAAAATTGTCTTAGTTGGAAAAAATAAATCACCATTTAGTGTAAAAGAGCAATGAAAAAGTGTTTTGATTGTTTGCAAAAGTCTAATTTACTCCTAATGGGAAACAGTTTTCAGCAAGTAACTTTCCATTAAAAATGATAAAATTTTAGAGGTCATGTATGCATAGGGGTTAACAGACATCGATTTATAAGTAACTGGTCAAAACTTTTTATACTTTATCATCAACTATGCGCCTAAGGAAAATTACCTCAACTCTTTGAGACTTAATCATCTCATCTGTAGAATAGATATTATATAATAATATCATTACCTCAGCCAGGCTGGACAAGAACCACCCCCCACAAAAAATAAACCCAGCATTCAAATATAAAATGTTATTTGTAGTATAGCAGGGAGGTGATGCTATGGAGTCATTTCTACTACCCTTTTAAAATAAACTGATGAAAAAGGGTTTACTGTGATTTATCACGTGTGCCACATGCATACTCACTATTAAAAATATTTTAAATTCAGCATTTATAAATGAAGTCAGATAGAATATAAAATCCATTACATTTTTAACACCTTTCCTTAAGAAAAAAAATGTTGCATGGCTCAGAGGAGAGATAATTTAATACAGGACAACAAACAAATTCAAAGGATCTAAGAAATTTTAAATGAAACACAACCACTCCTGACATCGAGATCAGAACAAAAGAGTTCTACATGGTCCCATGAAGATAATTCTGTTATAAAGAGCACCACCCACACCCACATTCACCAAGGCATCTTCTATCATCTCTGATGAGCTTACCCTGGCTTGACCATATAATTTATCATCTATACCAAGGCACCTTTGAAAATAAAAGTAAGACTAGGCATGAAGCAGGATAAATAGGTGAAAACTAAGAATGTTCCAGACAAATGGAGACGAACTGTCACCCTCAGTCAATCTATCAGTAAGAGTAATTCTATAGAGACTGAAGATAGCTGGCAATTTGATGAGGTCTAGGAACACAGCTCTCTGCTTAAGAAATATCTGGAATTACCAATTGAAAATAAAAAACTTATAAAGTCATTAATAATAAAAGTAGTTTATCTTTTTCAGGACTTACAGTATACCTGGGGCTTATGGTTTCAGGAGTTGGCAAACTACAGCTGGAGGGCCAAATCCAGCCTGCCACATGTTTTTGTCTGGTCTGGGAGCTAAAAATGGCTTGTATATTTTAAGTAGCTAGAAAAAAAATCAAAGGAATAACTTTTCGTGACATGTGAAAATTACATGAAACAAAAATTTCAGTGCCCATAAGTATAGTTTTATTGGAACACAAGCCACACCCACTTGTCTACATATTATGGTTTCCATACTACGAAGGCAGAATTCGGTTGCTATGAGACCATATGCCCCACAAAGGAGTCAGACTCCAAAAGCTACGTACTGTATGATTCTATTTATATGACCTTCTGGAAATATCGGAACTACCAAGATGGAGAAGAGATCAGAGGTTATTAAAGGTAAGGGATAGGAGAGGTTTCACTGCAAAGGAGCAGCAGGAGAAAACGTTATGGGATGATGGAACTATTCTGTAGCTTGATTGTGTCACTGGTATATTTGTCAACACTCATAGATGTATACATTAAATGGTGTGAATTTTTACATATATAATTATGAAAACAAAAACAAAAACTGGTCTGTTTGGTTCCAAAGCCCATAGCCCTAGAGACTCAACAGAAATATAGTTTTCTTTCCACATATGTTCTCTTCCAGCTGGAAGTTGCAGACCAACCGTAGATTCTTAGTCTTAATTTAGGTGTCCCTAAATACTAGAGCTGTATTTTTGTTCAATGAAAGACTGCTAGAATTACCTGCTTCATGTGAAGTTTGGCTGTCTTGACGTTACTGACTGAGTGTTCCACATACATTCCAGAGCGACTGGACTCCTCAGGGGTCGGTTCCTGAATCCTCTTATCTCTGCCTTGTATCAGGGTGTTTGTGATAATTTTCCTCCATGGAGCGCTCTCTCTTTTCCCCATGTTGCCTCTTCCTACATGTTTTTCAAGACCCAGAGCGACCTCACTGTCATCCTTCACTCACCCTTCACTCACGTCGAATCAATCATCAACCTCTGTACTTCTTCCTCTGCGTATTTCCTGATCCTTTCCTCTTCATCTCCAAGCTAAGATCCTTATCAAGGCCACCATCATGAATTCACTCTATTAATAGCAAAGAGCCCAGACAATCTTCCAAGTGCAAATCTCTCTCCTACTGACCTGCTTAATTTATGCCCAATGGCTTTCTATTGACTTCTGAAGGGGTGCAAGATCTCTGTCCTACCTATCTCCTAAGTCTCATGTCTCTCCACTAATCTCTGTAAATTCTAGGGTTCAAACATTAAACTTATTTCAGAACTCTGCATGTCCTATGATTGCTGAGGTTCCTATCACTAAGGCTTTGCACATGCTGTGCGCTCTGCTGAAACTCTTTTCTTCCACCTTTTTATTTTCCTCCTCACCTCCTACCCACCCAGTAGTTCTCAGTTAAAATCTGTCTTTAACCCTGAAGGTAGTGTGCCCAAATACCCACAAACAAGGTTATGCCTTTTATTATTCTCCCATAACACCTTTAATTCACTTTCATAAACTTGGGCTATTATACTTTTCCTGGAGCACTTCAAAACATTCTAACAACGGCTTGTTACTTTATTGTAAATACTTCAGAATTATTTATAACATCTGTAACTTTTTTCAGTTAACAGAATAGTTTAACTTTATTGCACACAGTGGTTTGAAATGGTTTCTCCAAGTCTTACTGTACAATTGCTCCAGAACCATTTGTTGAAAAGGGTACCCTTCCTCCAATGAATTGTCTCTGTATCTTTCTCAAAAAATTAGTTGAGAATATACGTGTGGGTCGACTTTCAGATTCTCTGTTTTGTTCCTTGATCCATGTGTCTTCTCTACCAACACAATACAGTCTTGATAACTGTAGTTATATAGTAATCCTTAATATCTGGTCAAGTGATTCTTCACATTTCAATCTTCTTTGTTGAGACTGCTTTACCTTACAGTCTGAGCCTTTCTATATAAATTTTAGAATAAGTTTTTTTTTTATATCCAATAACAAATCAAAACTAGCAAACAAAAAGACCTCACTGGGATTTTGATAGGAACTGTATTAAAACTACATATCAATTTTAGGAGAATTAACATCCTTACTGTATTGAATATTTCAATCTATGAACATGGTATGTTTCTCCATTTATTGTATTTAGGTCTTCTTTGATTTCTTTTGTCAGCTTTATACAATGTTCAGCATAAAGATCCTGTACATGTTTGGTTAAGTGTATACCTACGTATTTCATTTCCTTAAAGCAATTTGTAATTGATATTGTGTTGGTAATTTTGGTTTCCATCAGATCATTATCATATTAAAATATCACTGGTTTTTGTGTGCTGATCTTGTATCCTGTGACCTTGCTAAATTCACTTAGGTTTAGGATATTTTTGTAGATTCCTTGGGATTTTACAGTTATCATCTAAGAGTAGAGATAGTTTTCACAGTTATCATCTAAAAATAGAGATAATTTTATTTCTTTTTTTAATATATGCCTTTCATTTCTTTTTTTTTTTTTTTTTTTTTTTTTTTTTTTTTTTTTTTTTGCCTTATTGCGGTGCCTATAATTTCCAGTACTATCTTGAAGAAGAGAAGTGAGTATGGATATCTCTGCCTTATTTCCAGTCTTAATAGGTAACCCTTCGGTTTCCTACCATTACATATTACGTTAACTGCAGGATTTTTGAAGGTGCTTTTTATGAAGTTAAAATAATTACCTTGAATTTCTCTAATTTCATGAGAAATGTTATCATGTATAGGTACTGAATTTCATCAAAGGCTTTTTTCTGTGCCAGTAGACATGATCATATAATTATTTTCTTTACCTGACTGATATAATATGTTACACTGATTGAATTTCAAAAGTAAGACCAAACTTGCATTCCTGGGATAAACCCTATTTGAACAATTTGGTCATGATGTATAAATCTTTTAATATTTTGTATAATTTAAGCTGCTAATATTTTAAAAATCTGTAGCAGTTTTGCACTCCTCCTCCTCTTCCTTTGTTCATGCCATTTATCTATTGCAGAAAATCAGTCATTTGTGCTGTTAAATTAATATATATTACAAATTATATTATATAATATATATTATAAATTACAATATAAAATAGGTTAATTGCATCTCTTTAATGTCTTTTAACTTGTACTTCTATCCCCTAAATTGGTAGTTAGACTTAGAAGCTTGATTAGAGTCAAGTTATTATTTACTGATTGATTTATATTAATGATCATTCAAAGTTGGTGCTACATACTTTCCAGCGCATCAAATGAAGAGGCACCTAAATTTGGATGTCCTTCTTTTAGCAATGTTAAAATTGATAAGTAGTAGGTTCATGCATTTCTTTCCCAAGCTAGATTCATTAATTTGAGATCATTACTAAAATCTGCAATTTTATTTCAATCTATTTTTATCTACTTTGAATCACATTGTTAGATAGTTACAGTATCAGACAATAACTAAGATGGCTTGACAAAAAATTGAGGAATTGGAATGATAGACACTAGTGTTAAATAAGGAGGATATTTCAATGGGATGATTTTATAAGTGGTCAGTTTATTAATGAATAGTTTCTTGTCAAGACCACTTATGTTTCTCAATTCTGTATCATAACTACAAGCAGTACTGACCACATGGATATCAAGGAAACTGTGCCTCCTGATATGGTTTGGATCTGTGTCCCCACCCAAATCTCATGTTGACTTGTAATCCCATTGGGGATTGGAGGTGGGTCCTGGTGGGAGTTGGCTACATCATGAGGATGGATCCTTCATGAATGGTTTAGCACCATCCCTTTGGTGCTGTTCTCATGACAAAGTTCTTAGATCTGGTTCTTTAAATATGTGTGGAACATCCTCTGTCACTCTCTCTTCTTCCTGCTCCAGCCACTTAAGATATGCCTGTTTCCCCTTCACTTTCCACCATGATCGTAAGTTTCCTGAGGCCTACCCAGAAGCTGCTATGCTTCCTGTACAGCCTACAGAACCATGAGCCAATTAAACACCTTTTCTCTATAAATTACAGTCTCAGGTATTTATTTAAAGCAATGTGAAATAAGGCTCAAATTCCATACAAAGACATAGAAGACCTAATAGTGCTTAATCTTAATCCACTCTCCTTCGTGCAAAATTTACTCAAATAAAACTATTCCTTAATATCCATAGGAATTTTCATGTCTATGCCTTTGTTTTAAAATGGACTATTGTCTAGAATACCACTCAAAAAATCTAAAGCAGCGTCAATATTCAAAGTTTTTAATGGCCTGTGTAACATGGGCACCAACAAATTAGACTGAATATTAGCCAGTAAATCCCACTGATGGGTGCCAACCAGTCCTGCTCTGTAGCCCCAGTGTTCTTTAGGAAGCTACTTACTAGGCCACTTCCTCCACAATATATTTATTGATTCCCCCAGACTCCTGTTGTCCTCTATTGATATTAAAGTCAGGATCACATCATTTCCTTTTCAGTGGTTATAGCCTATGTTATTTCCCCTTCTAGTTTGTAAACTTCCTGAAGTTATAAGCTCTCTGATTCACCTTTGATGCCCTTATTCTCCTTAGGATAAAGCCTGTCCTCACATTCTTTAAAGACCTACATGTTTTTGAAATGCAGAAACAATCAGCATCTTTAATCTGAAACCTTTCATATACTTCCATGTCCTGTTAATGTCTCCCTACTCTCTGCTTCCATAATTTCTTCAACTTCTTCCTTGTAGATCCATCTATCATTCCTGATAAACTATGGATCGATTAAGGGCAATAAGCATGTCTTTATGTCCCTCACATTTAGCATAGTTACTGGCACTTAGAACTTGCTCTTTAAAGGATTATTAATTTAAATAACACAACATCAAACTGAGCTCAGTAATTGTTGGTTCAATGAAGATCTGTAACAACCCTGAGCCATTAAGCATTTGCTTTCTACAGTTTCTAGACTTTGCTAATTTGTATGTTGTGTACGTCTCTTTTCTGAAATAAGTGTGGAAACTTTATGAGTTTATGGCATGTCTTTTTGTCTCTCCCATAGAGACATAGTATCTATGAATATCTGAAAATGGCTGACAGATAACTTCAATACGAATAGACATGAATTTCTGTTAGTATGTAAACGTGAAAGAAGATTAAAAGCTGGCTATATAGGTAACATAATTCCTAGCAGCTAGGAGAGAGAGTGAGGCACACCTATTCCTGCCTCCTGCTGATAGACTCCAGGGTTCTTTCTCTCATTATGACGCGAACTCCCTTCGTGAATGCCACTATGAAGAGCTAATTGGTTTTCTGGATTCTAGATTTCCTACACAAGATGTCAAATGAGTTTCCACCTCATGCAGACATATCTCACAGCAGGAAAGAGATTATCTTAGAAACTTTACATGTTTCCAGTTTAACACTGTTCTGCCTGGTTTCTTGGTCAATCATTTAAGGAAACCTGAAAAACATGTTTTCTGTTCTTCTTGTTTTGTTCCCAGGTCAACATCTCCTGGAGAGTCAGCATGTCTCATTCAAACCCTCCACTTCCTCTCTAATGAAATGATGCTGTTGTCTAAAGTCTTCTATGTTGTTCACCAGCAGCTTTAAATCAATTCATATTACACAATTGTTGAATTTAAAAACAAAATCCACAGGGAAAAGAAATGGTGGTTTGTAGCCAAGAGCATATGTACCTGTTTTTACTATTTCTATTACATTTAATGCAGTTGACATTTGTAAACACACATTCCTCAGGAACCCTCTGACAATGTCAGTTGCCTATTAAACTTAGGTGGGCCTTAAATGCTCTCCATAGTACTTTTTCCCCAGAGTCAAAAATGTATGCAGTAATTAAAGCATGAACTTTAGAATGAAAAACAGTAGGCTTTCAATACAGCTCTCCTCTTGCAATCTGTGTTACCTTATAGAGTTGTTATAAGGATACAATGAGATAACCATGTAAAAGCTTTCATTAGTACTGTGCTTGGTCCATAATAATTGCTCAAGTACAATTTATAATTACAATAGATCAAAAACGCATATGCAAAAAATCATAAAATCTGCATTTATTAAGTAGCCCCCATAAGTCTCAACTGAATGTATCACTTATTGCTCCCCAAATAAACTTGGTTATAGAACCCAAAGCTAATATATTCTGATTTCTTTTTTGTTGAAATACTTGGTGGTACACACAGATATAAAAGCAGAAATATATACTAACAGTGGTCTGGCATGAGATGGGCAGAATGATTTAAAGGAAAGAATGTCAGTGGAAGGATATGCTTACAGCTTAAAATCCAACTGCCAAGGCCCAGAGTGCTTACATCCCAGTCCAGAGGACATTAGTCACAAATATTCAATTAGGAGCTACTAGATCCAGTAGGTGGTATCCGAAAAGTGACTACTCAGAAAAAAAGACCATATTACATAGTTATGAGTTTGTGGCATAATATTTTAAAAATCAGTAGCAGTTTTACACTCCTTGTCCTCCTCCTCCTTTGTTCATGCCATTTATCTATTGCAGAAAATCAGTCATTTGTGCTGTTAAATTAATTACAATATAAAACAGGTTAATTGTATCTCTTTTTAAAATGTCTTTTAACTTGTACTTCTATCCCCTAAATGGGTAGTTAGATCTAGAGGCTTAATTAGAGTCAAGTTATTATTTATTGATTGATTGATATTAACAATCATTCATAGTTGATGCTACACACTTTCTATGGCATCAAATCAAGAGGCACCTAATTTGGATGTCCACATGATACAACTGTTGAATTTGAAAACAAAATCCACAGGGAAAAGTCGTGGTGATTTCTAGCCAAGAGTATATGTACCATGTTTTATTAGTTCTATTACCATTGATCCTGTTCAAATTTGTAAATAACCATTCCCTAAGAACCTTCTGACAATGTCAGTTTCCTATTAAAACTAATTGGATCTTAACTTATCAAAGTGGCTGGTACACAGCAGGCCTTCAGTAACTGTAAGGTAACTTCCAAAATTATTTTCCCCCAGGCTTTGTGTTCTATTCTGGGGATACAAAGAATACCAAATGATCCCACGCAGAGTATTAAGTACTGTGAGGACACAACAACAAAAAGGAACAACAACTAAAAGGTCTTTATCATTACTATTATACTCACCATTCAGTCAAAGAGTGTGGGGATTGGTAGATGATTTAAAACAAAAACAAACAAACAAACCAAAAAACCTCGACCATAAAAGGTAAAAACAAAAAATAATGGAAAGGATCCAACTACAGCCTTCAATGAACTAACCAGCACTGAACTGATTTTTCTCTGCTGGCATCTTCTAAAGGAAGAATCTAGAAAGCATGACAAATTGAGGATTGTTTCCATTTCTTCTTAACCAAAAAAAATGAATTTCTCTCTACAAAGAAAAGTCTGTAGCACAATACACATCTTTGCCTTTGCAGCATCCACCCCTCTTTCTGATAATAGCAGGTTTACTTTCAGAACCCTCCTTTGCCCCACCCTGCCATTGTGTGAAAACACCAGGTCACAGGGCTGTCCAGGGATAGGCAGGGCTCCTATTTCACTGGGTAAAGCTTATGCCTGGGATTTGTTTCTGAACCCTGAAGGAGAAGCAACTTCCTATCTCCTGAAATTGCTAAGTTCAGATGCTGCCTGACATCCAGGAGGTGGAAGCTGCCCCAGAATGAGGCCAACAGAAAAAAGAGCAGAGATGGAGAGATACCAAGGCCTGAAGGCACCATTTGAACCCCTGGGTGCAGGTAGGACTATAGCCAATTTACTCAAGACTTTTCAGCTGCAGACGCCAAAAAATCCCTATAGAGCTTTAGCCAGTTCTGCATTGAGTTTCTTTCACTTGTCACTGAAAGAGTCCAAATTAAAACAAGTGGAACCTGAGCAGACATAAAGAGATGCTGTCAGAAGGAAAGAAACATGGAGAAAATATGTGAGTTTAGTGGGAGGGTAAGTGAGTCACACCAAGAGCAGAGAAAAGTTAGGAAGAAGTTACAGATGAAGGAGAAAGAGAAACATGTTAAGTAGCATAACATTAGTCTTGTTGGACACTTCTTGCACAGGGACTCAGGGCCTAGTGAAGACAAAAGGATTCTGAGCTGCTGACAACACTAAAATACAGTGATAGAAAAAGCATGGATAAAATATCAATAACAAAGATGTTCATGGTTTATAGTCAAAAAAGGAAGAAAGTATGATAATGAAATTTAGATTGATTCCCCAACTACTTTGCTGAAACTACCATTATGCATTAAGAGGCATAACTATTTTGATGTTAGAAAAAAACTGGAAAATGTATAATTATATGTCTTCTCATTAATACCTATTCTAATGGGAACTTAAAGCTGAGATGAGTTGTCATGGAGGAAAATGTACCTAAAAATTGTGGGTTGAATGTGACATTTTAATAACAAGTTGTCTACTGGACAACCTGGAGCTAAATGTAGATTTTTTATAAGAGATTTTCAGTGAATGCATTAAAACAAATTTAATAACTTGAGACTGCATTTAACATGAAAATTTTAAACTTGATGATCAAGAAGCTACAATCAAGATATTAGGAATAAAAAAGATATGCAAAAGAAATGAATCTATCTATTGACTTTAAATCATTATGTATTAGTATTACTGAGTACAAAGAAATAAAAACTTAGTGGAAAAGTGACAGCCAGCAGTTTTAATCATAGTCTGCACATATAAAGAAGAAAATTGATTAGTGTTCACTATGGGAGATTTTTATTAATAACTCTACCAAATCCAAAGTGATGAAATATTCCATTTTTTAAAACCATACCTTTTGGGATTTTGAAATTAAAGTTCTGAAGTACAATTGATAGCAAATATATTTTTTTTAATATATATAAATACATTTTTTTTCAAAAAAGATATACTATTCTCTTAAGTCACATATTCTCCACTTTAACACAGAAAGATTATGGCAGACAATTCACAAAAGAAAAAAAATGATATTGGATCAGCATTTAATTTGCTTTGCAAATTAAATCATCCTAAAATGACTAAAAAATAAGAGTTATTTTACCAAATGCAGAATTATGAAAAGATGTAGAGGGAATTATTCTTATCAAAGCTATTTTGATTTGAAGTCGTAACTCCAAATCTAACAAAAATGGTGGGGGATGGTTAGGGAAACTCCTCCAAGAAAGATCATTACTCTGAAAATTACAGGGTTTCAGGTATGGTTTTAAACACATTTTCCAACATTTGCAAAATAGAATCACAGCAGTATAATGGATAAGCATTAAACCAGGACTCAATTAAATAGATGCTCACACAGAAGAAAAAATTACAGAATATTTTTAGCATGCTACAGCAAGAGAACACAACAGCCTAAAAATTATGGTACACGATACACTACAAAACACCACACACATAGAATAGTGCTTTATCTGAAATTAAGGGGTTGAGTTCAATTCTAGCCTTTCACAAGCCATTTGGTTTTAACTTTATATATACCACCCAAGCAGCTGCTACCTTCACCAGGCAAGCCTTTCTGTCACAGACAAGTCATAACTGTTCTGCTATAGACAAGAAATTGCTTTTAGAGTTCTTTAGAAGTGACAAAGAAAATCCCAATAGAACAATAATAAAGGAACACTCCTACAGTGGCCAAAGAGGCAAAGTAAAACAAAACAATAGGCAGATGATTTCTAAGCAAGAATCTTTCTGAGGTTCAAGAAAATAAAACTGATCTATGCCAAGAAGCATTCAATCTACTTCTTGCAATGGCATTATACAGAACAGAAGAAAACCCACCTGGAAGGATGCCAGTTAATCAAAGGGCCAAATGGGTTGACGATGTCTCCAGCTTTTGGGAAATTTCTAAGTCTCCGGGATACTGGACTCCAATAAGAATGGATTTCACAGAACTTAGGTGTTATAAAATCATACTCAATTTGAAAGGAATCAAAATCAGCTTTACAGAAAGCTAATCAACATTTTCCCTTTGATCCCTGCAATGATACCTGCAACATGTTTTGTATTCAAAAACAACATTTACAGATGTTAAAAAGGTATTGATATCTCAAGCAAAATCTTGAGTCTACATGTTTCTTATGGCTGGTAACTGACAGAAAAAGGAAGGGAGCCAGCCAAGGCTACACATCAAAGAAAATCTAGATTTTTTTTAATGAAATACAATTTAAACAAGTAAATGTACATGTCACTATGACATCAGAAATCTTTTAGATGCTCAGTTCCCAAGCATATTACCATCAGTACCAAAGAGTCTAACTTACTGAATTTCATATCCATCAACGGGCCCATATTGATGGAGATGACCCCATTCTAATACCAACACCACTGGGGTAAATATCTTAATTGAATTCTCTGAATTAACAGATTTTTTTTATTAATGGCATCAGCTAAAACCATTTACATAAGACAAACCCACAGCTGAGAACAAAACAAGAAACACACTAAACTATCAACTGGATTTCCATGAATGCAACTGCTGTTCAACACAGGAATAGGGAGGCTTCTGGATTCTCTAGTGTAACAAACCTGTAGTTACAGCAAACAAGTGCCACTTCCAGTGATCAACATCTATATACACGTGACAGAGGAGTCTCCTCCAGATGACAGATTTGGGAGGGGTGTAAACATTATTTTCCAAACTGAATTACATCATTTTACAAAAATAGAGTTTCCAAGCCTGTCATTTAGTTGTTAGTTTCAACAAGTACTGCTTTACAGGGAAAAAGGCAAGAGTATGCTAAAGGCCATTGTTACACTGTGATTCTTGGGAAAATCTCAATAAAAAAAAAAGAAGAGAAAAAATATTTCATCCAAAGCTCTCAGTTGTTTCACAATCTAGAAACAATTTAAATTTGTTTCATAGCATGAATCTTAGAATCACAGAAGGGTAGAACAGAAGAGTATTTTAGATAATGTGACTGATCCTTCTTTACAAATAAAGAAACTGAGGCCCAAAGAAGACAAGAGACACCGTCTAGCAGCGGAGTCAGGACTACAACCCAGGTCTTCTAGGATTAATCTTGGATTCCGTCCACTCTAAGTCATTGATGTGATTAGTAGAGTATGTCGTTTTAACCATGCTAGATAACTCTCAAATTGAAGATAGCCCTTGTCAGTCCACTAAGTACAAAAGATTCCTAACAACTGACTCCAGAGATTTAAAGAGATGACTCAGAAACTCATCAAACCCCCAGAATGGTGGGAAATATTTACATGTATCTTACAAGGGACTTGTATTTAGAAGACATAAAGAATTCTAACAACCCAATAATAAGAGACAAATAACCCAATTTAAAAATGGGCAAAGGATCTAAAGAAATATTTCTCGAAAGCAGATATTTTATGGCCAGTAAGCACATGAAAACAAGCTCACATCGTTAGTCATCAGGGAAATGTAAATGAAAACCACAATATGATATACCTTCGTACCCACTAGGATGGTTATAATAAAAAGACAAACAATAACAAATGTTGGCTAGAATGTGGAGGAGATGGAACCCTCAAATACTGCTGGTAGGAATGTAAATCGGTGCAGTGACTTTAGAAAACAGTCTGCCATTTACTTAAAAAGGTTAAATGTAGAGTTATCCTAAAACCTAGCAATCCCACTCTTAGGTATGTAATATACCTAATAGAAGTAACAAATATTCTGCATAAAAACATGTAAACAAATGCTTATAGCAGCATTATTTACAGCAATCAAAAAGCGGAAACAACCCTAATAATCATCAACTAATGATAAACAGCATGTGATACAGCTAATCAGAGGAATATTATTCAACAATAAACAGGAATTAAGTATTGACGCATGCTACAACATGAAGAACCTTAAAAAAGTCATAAAAGAACACACATTGCATGAATCCCTGTATATAAAATGTCCAGAATAGGCAAACCCATAATACAGAAAGTAGATTCGTGCTTTTTAGGGGCTGGAATGGGGGATTTTGGGGGAAATGCAGAGATGGCTAATGGGCATGGTTTCTTTGGGGTATGATAATAACGCTCTAAAATTAATGGTGGTAATGGCTGCACAACTCCGTGAATATACTAGAAACCATTCCATTGTATACTCTAAACAGGGAATTACATAGTATGTAAATTATATTTCAAAAGTTGTATTTAAAAATGTTATCTGAATCTGTCCTTCTCCATTCCAGCTCGCCACATCGCCAGCTAGCAGCAGGACCATGGTCAGAACATATAGTGCCTGTGTCGGAATTATAAAAAGCTGCCTTCTCTGGGAAAGACAGATAGAAAGTCACCCCTCCCTCCCTCCATGCTGTCACAGTCAGACCTGGGCCAGGCTCCCTAAGTGAAGAAAAAAGCCTTGGGTGGATTTCATCCAGGAGCACTTGGGCAGGGCATGGCCTGGGCAAACATGAATGACAAGGCTGCCTGATTAACCATTCTATAACGAAACTAGGTGGAATAGATACTTTTCAGGTTACTTGTAGAGGATGTCATTAAATCAATGTGTTTAATAACAAACATATGATCTTCATAAACCAGTCTCAACTCCTCCTCCCTGTTACCCCTCTCAAAAAATATACTGGTCTTCCAATGTTGCTGTGAACTGCACTACTATCCATTCCAACTCAATGAGAAAAATACTCCATGCCAAAACATATTCTGTTTTGTTGTTGTTTGAGACGAAGTCTTGCTCTGTTGCCCAAGCTAGAGTGCAATGGCGTCATCTCGGCTCACTGCAACATCCACCTACCCAGTACAAGCGATTCTCCTGCCTCAGCCTCTCAAGCAGCTGAGACTATAGGCACATGCCACCATGCCTAGCTAATTTTTCTATTTTTAGTAGAGATGGGGGTTTCATCATGTTGTTCAGGATGGTCTTGATCTCTTGACCTTGTGATCTGCCCGCCTCAGCGGGATGCCAAAGTGCTGGGATTACATGGACACAGGGAGGGGAACATCACACACCAGGGCTTGTGCAGGGTGGGAGGCAGGGGGAGGGATAACATTAGGAGAAATACCTAACATAGGTGACAGGTTGATGGGTGCAGCAAACCACCATGGCACGTATACCTATGTAACAAAACTGCACGTTCTGCACAGGTAACCCAGAACTTAAAATATAATCAAAAAAAAGAAAAATACTCCACATTCCCCACATGCCAATCCATTACTGCATTTTATCATTTTTATCTCAAGATTTAAAAATCCAATTTTTTCCTTATCATGAAGTCTATAAACAAAAGTAACCACTTCCTAGTTTTTTACTATTCTCCTTGTTTGAATTCTTGATCCTCTCCAGCCTCACTGCCTCAGAGAAGCTAGAGTTATCTTATACATCAAAATATGCCACTGTTCATGGGCCTCTAAAGTGCTTGGAATATGATGGTTTACATAAACTTGAACTATCTAGGCTGTGATCACTTCTGCCAACTCATCTCATGTCATTCTCTGATTTGTTGACTACACTGAAATACATGTGATTCAAGTCTAGAACATACTGGGCTATTTCTCACTTCTTCCACCTTTCTTTAAGGTGGAAGAATGGAGACTGAATTTTAGTTACCAAAGATGGATCATGGGGAAATGGAAAGCTAGTGATTTCCTTTATAGTATCTGTCCCAGTTTGTATGTATTTGTGTATTAATCTGATGAAATTCTACTCCCCACTAGAACGTAAGTTCCACAAAAACAAGGATGTTCCTAAATGCTCAGCCTTTTGTGAAGAGTCTGACACACAGAAAAGACTCAATACATGCTCACTGAATAAATGAATGAACTCAAGCTTTGCAGTCTCTCTCATTTCTTTTGGTTGTTCACGCTATCATTATAACTCCACAGTGAAAATCCTTTCTTTATGTCTGGTGGCTATGCTATTATGATTAGGCCACTTGTTGAATTACGAACATGCTATGCTCATATAATGAAGAGCTCAGTGATGAAGATTCCAAATTCAACTCAACCTCAGTGGTTCAAACAATGCCCTACTCTCCCGTATTCCAACACAACGGAGTGTCCAACAGATGGAAACTCTTATCAATATGCTTTTAGGAGAAAATTGATTAAGAAACATTCTGGTTAATTTGAGCATACTTTGCCAACTTTGAATTAACCATTCATATATATGCACCTTAAGAACGTAAGAATAGGTGGGTAAACACAGCAAGACCAATGAAAATGTAGATTAAGTTACTCGTCAATGGAATCGTCTCAGCCAACTCTTCCCCCCATAATGTAGAGCCTGAAATAATACTGTGAGACCATGGATATCCTAAGATACCTTCAGTTATGTACAAATTAAAAGATTTTATGATTCAAAAGGCAAATGACAAATATGTTCCATTTATAAGGACAGACAGAAAATACACAGGCTGAGAAGTTAGTGATAAAATGTTAATCTCAACAGAAACTTGGTTTTAAAAAGTCACAACTTTCTAATGAGACTAGGTGGAAAAGCATTGTGCTTGACTAAAATGTTTTGTTTTAAGTTCATATACTATGAATGGCATACTGAGTTGTAGCATTTGGCTTTAAATTTAACTTGGTTTTAGACCATCACGGCAAAGTAGCTTTGGATGTGATCAAAGTCACTTAATGTTCAAAGATGAAATTTGCATTTTTAGCCACACTAGTTAGTTATGAGAAATAGCACAGCCTACAACTCAGAGCAAATTAGGCTTCTACTGATTTTAACACAACAATTTTCACTAATTGTTGGTAATTTTTATTTTCAGATATAGCCAGCCACTCTGGGATTCATCCTGAAAACTGTTTGCATTTGTTTAATCTTTCTTCAAACTCCTCTTTCCATGTCTAAATGTGCTTCTAAATATTATAATCTATAATAATTAAAAAATTAAAAAAATATTATAATCTAAGAAAAGTGAATAATGTGCTACCCTCTGCTGATAGGAGCAATGTGGTCAATTTCTGCTTTCTATAAAAAGATTGCAAAATAAACAGAAAAGCAAAAAAACAAAACAAAACAAAAAACCGGGAGAGAAAAGGCAAAAATAAACCAATTCCAGGCTGATCAGATGCTACCTTATATATCTGGTTATGTGAGGGGGTAGAATCCTTCGTAATCTAATATCATCCTTTTAATTTCATAGTATATCTGCTCTCAACTTCTAGGTCAGAGATCAGTAACCAGTGACCCATGGGCTATATCTGGCCCTCAGACTTGTTCTGTTTTATGCTTACAGGATTGGCCTATTTGGCGCTTTTATAAAATTTAAGTTTAGTCCCCAACATTTAAAATGTCAAGACAATTCAGGTAAAGAACAGATTCTGCTTTATTTTGAAAAGAAGTTAGCTTTGGTAATACGGTTCTGCATATTCTCATTCATCATTTCATTTATTGAACAAATATTGAGTGAGCATCTACTACATTCCAGGCACACGGCCAGTTTGCAGGAATCTAGCACTGAACAACATAGTCTTTTAATCTGTAAGAGAGACAAAAATAAACAAATAGAAAAGATGCAAAATGTCAGGTAATCAGAACTGTGGTGAAAGTACAGAGGAGAGGAAACAATTTTTAGGAAACGATACTGAAGCAGTGACTGGATGATGGCAGCAAGCTGTACAGACCTGGGGGAAGGGTCTGGGTTAAAACATTCACAGCACTTAAAGGAAAGGGAAGATCAGTGTGAGGGGAGTGCAGGGAAGAGGAAGGAGATCACATATGGGAACCAGGACAGAGCCCTGGGAACAAAGGTAATGAGTAAAATTTATCTTAGTCTTTATGAGAAACCATTGGAGGTTTTGTTCAGGGAGGTATCCATATGTTCAGCATGAAATTATAGGAAACATTCTAGTTGTTGGATGGAGATGAGGAAATTACAGCAGTGGGGCAGTACTAGAAAGAGTGACAGCTACAGGGTATGTCAGAAGCTATTGTCACAGGGGAGGTGAGAGGTGAGATGATTCTCATTCAAGCGGTACTGGTGGGAAGAGAGAGCAGTGGCCAGATTCTGGGTATATTTTGAAGATAAATGCACTCAGGTTTATTGCTAAATAGACGTGGAATATGAGAGAGACAGAGCTGAAACATGGCTGTCAGTTTGGACCTAAACAACACAACAAATGTGCCCTCTTACCAAGGTGGAGAACATCAGAAAAGAGCAAGTTTATAGGCAAAATCAAAATTATGGTTTGAAAATACAAGCTTGCAATGTCTACTGATAACCAGAGATGCGGATGCTGGAGTTCAGGGTAGAGGTCAAGCTGGGAAATATAAATTTAGGAGTAATAAAATGACTCAAAATGGCGAGCTGAGTAGTGACAGTCCCCTTTATTTATTATTATTATTATTATTTTTGACAGCAAGTCTCGCTGTCACTCAGGCTGGAGTGCAGTGGTGCGATCTCAGCTCACTGCAACCTCCATCTCCCAAGTTCAAGCGATTTTCCTCCCTCAGTCTCCCAAGTTGCTGGGACTACCAGCATAAGCTACCGTGCCCAACTGAGAGTGCCCTTTAGAAAGAGCATGCTGATACAGTTTGGAGGTGTGTCCCTCCCCAAATCTCATATTGAAATGCAATCCCAAGTGTTGGAGGTGGGGCCTGGTGGGAGGTGATTAGATCATGGGGGTGGTTTCTCAGAAATGGTTTAGGACCATTCCTCTTGGTATTGTCCTCGTGACAGTGAGTGAGTTTTGCTGAGAGATCTTAAAAGTGTGTGGATCCTCCCCACCATTTTCTTCCTCCTGCTCTGGCCATGTGACGTGCATGCTCCCCCTTCGCCGTCTGCCATGATTCTAAGTACCCTGAGATCTCCCCAGAAGACAGCCATGTAAGCAGATGCCAGCATCATACTTCCTGTACAGCCTGCGGAATCATAAGCCAGTCAGAACTTTTTTACTTATAAATTACCCAGTCTCAGGTATTTCTTTATAGCAATGTGAGAACAGTGCCTTCTCTGGTTCATCACAGGCCCCAGTACTCCTTGTTGCTTAAACAAAACTTGCTTCACTCACTAACATTATTTTCCTAAGCAACAGAACTGAATAAAAAATATAAAGGAGTTCAAGAAAAGGTAGAATTCTAGTTCCACAAACTGCCTAGCAAAGTTGGTTAAAATACAACAAAATTAAATCAAATGCATATCTAAGCAAAAATAGCCACAAAGCTGACTTACAAATTCTACAGTTTACACCATGGTTGCTGGAACAGTGTAATGAGGGCATGGAGGATGACAGGATTAATTTGGTAACCTGGTTGCTTAGGTTCAGTTGCCCATGTGGAAAGAAGAGATAAGATCTTAAGCCTAGAGAATTGCCATTTAGAAATAAAACGTTTTGCACACATCCTGTATCGCTGCAAGGCTGTACTTATGGTTAAACCCAGGCAAAGGACTAGAAAATTAATTCGTTCATCTCTTTCTCATTGAAGTTGGGTGTAATACAGATAGAAGGAATGGTGGAAATGAGTATTATTTCAACCAAAAATTCAATCTGCTGGACCTATATCTCACATGGTTTGAGGTTTCATATTTATGCAATATGCAGTCGATTTTTCTTCTTCATGGATTTCATATGTGAAAATACACCAAGTCACTAAAACTTATTTGTGACCCCAAAATCAGTATGTGCAGCACTTTTAAGGTCATTCACAGGCACGTGCAGAGTGGTGAAAATGTGGGGTTTCCTCATATGCACATTCCCAGCTGAAGCTGACCAAAGTGACATTCTGCCTTCTTGTTTCAGCTCTCGTTACAAACAAATGTCCTTTTTACCATACGTTTTGTGCCACATTTTTCACGTTTGCACTGTGTTTGGTGATCTTGCTGTTTAAAATGGCCCCCAGGTATAGTACTGAAATGCAGGCTAGTGTTTCTATGTGAAAGAAGTTTGTGATGTGCCCTATGGAGAAAATATAGGTGTTAGCTAAGCTTCATTCAGGTATGAGTTATAGTGAGGTTGGTCATGAGTTCAATGTTAATGAAGCAACAATATATAAGGTGTCTTTAAAGAGAAACACACACAAAACAAGGTGAGACATTGTTTGATTGAGGAAAATGTTGAGAGGCTCACAGTAACCTGATCCTTTATTTCCCTTAGAAGCAATAGTTCAGTATCCATTAATTCAGTATTAGCAGTGACTTTATAGAACATGACTACCGTGAGTAATGAAAATTGACTATCATGGTGGGCTACATCAAGCAAATATACTAACGTAAGACAGTTTCCACATTGGTATAGCCCTGAGGTTCCTGGCAGCAGCAATAACAGCTGCTAGGTAAGGACACTACTTAAACCGAGGCTAACAAGAATCACATGTTTGTACAGGTAGGCAGAAACTCTGCTAAAGATCATATTCGCATCAAAAATTTAAAAAGAAAAAAATATTCACTACAACAAGAGTCATCAGATCAACAAATCACAGGCTAGCATTTGCAATATTCTGATCTAACAGAACAACACTATGAATGAATACCTATAAACTTTAGACTTAAACAAAGTAACGAAGGAAAATGGGGGGGGGTCAAATAATTAGAAAATAATGATATTCTGAATAAAGAACAGAAACACATGAAAAAGAACCAGATGGAATGTCTTGACATGGAAAATATCATCATTAAAATTAAAACCTCAAAGGGTAGCTTAATGACTAATTAGGCATAGATGATGGAAGAATTAATATAGTATAGGTTAGAGCTAAGCAGTTAACATGGAAGAACACAAAGAGACACAGAATGGAAAATATGAAAGAGAGGTAAAAAGAGATGGAAGAGATAATAAGATTCAAAATACCTTCAAAAGGAAAACCAGGAGGAGCAAAGGATAGGCATGGGGGATAAGCAAAAGTGGAAGACATAGATATGGCTGGGAATTTTCCAGAGTTTCTGTAAGACATGCATCCCAAGAATTACTCTCTAGAATTGTATCAAAATGATAATAGCATGCATTATGTGCTAGGTAGTGTTCCAGGTGCTTGACATATATTAGCTCACTTAATCCTCACACCTGCTGAGATAAATTTTATTATCCTGGCCATACAGAAGAAGAACCTTAGAGGTGTAGAATCTGCCCAAAGTCACATGGCTGCTAAATGATGGACATAAGCTTCAAGCCCAGAAAGTAAGCTACTGTGTCTGTGCCTTGAACAATACACTTTACTGCAAAATTATTTTTTGGCGAATGAGGGCAAAATAAACACACTTTAATACCAAAGAGGAAAAGAGATGAAAAATAAAACAGTACTGACCAGCAAGAGGAACTCAGTAAAAAGCATTTCTAAAAGATACAGATTCCGTAATTATGTTGAGTGAAGTAAGCCAGGCACAGAAAGACAAACATTGCATATTATTTGTGGGATCTAAAAATAAAAACTCGTGGGCTTATAGAAGGATGATTACTAGAGGCTGGGAAGGGTAGTGGGGGATTAGGGGTGGTTGGGGAGGTGGGAATGGTTAATGGGTGCAATAAAAAGAGTTAGAAAGACTGCCAGGAGGTGGGTCATGCCTGTAATCCCAGCACTTTGGGAGGCCGAGACGGGCGGATCACGAGGTCAGGAGATCGAGACCATCCTGGCCAACACGGTGAAACCCCGTCTCTACTAAAAAAAAAAAAAAAAAAAAAAAATTAGCCGGGCATGGTGGCGGCGCCTGTAGTCCCAGCTACTGGGGAGGCTGAGGCAGGAGAATGGCGTGAACCCGGGAGGCGGAGCTTGTAGTGAGCTGAGATCCGGCCACTGCACTCCAGCCTGGGCGACAGAGCCAGACTCCGGTCGAAAAAAAAAAAAGAGAAAGAATAAGATGTGCTATTTGATAGCACAACAGGGTGACTATAGTCAATAATAACCTAATTGCACATTTTAAAATAACTGAAAGAGTGTAATTGGATGGTTTATAACATGAAGGATAAATGCTGGGGTGGGGGAATACCCCATTCTCCATGATATGATTATTACACATTACATGTATCAAAATGTCTCATATACCCCATGAATATATACACCTACTATGTACCCACAACAATTAAACATTTAAAAAAATTTAAAAAATACAGATCTCAAAGAAGGAAAATGCTTCCAGATGCAAGGAGGGGTGCAAGGGAAACAGTAAACACAGGGGTAAAGCTAAACATCAATTATGTGAAATAATAATAAGGATCTAGGGGAAACACACAAGTCATTTCTCTCTTAGTCCTGAAATATTTCCAAACTAGGACTTAGTATTAGGTAAGAGACAGTCTATAAAGGCATAAGCCCACAAAGACAGGACAATAGAAGAACAAATTACAACTATAAATGTTAGAAAACAGGCGTGATGATATTAAATGGTTTGGCATCATGGAGAAAGATGACTTTTAAGCTCTTAGTGAGCAAAGCATAGAAGTGATTGATGTGTGCGCAGAATCCTCAATGGCTTAGGATTGGGAGTAGCAGGCACATCTGGAACAGGAAATGAAATACGACAATGGGAAGGTAAGAATTTGAAGCTGCAGTTACGAATCCAGATTCTCTGTCCCGTCACATAGCCAGGTGAGTGCCCTCCTCCACACCAGAAGAGAAGAGGCTTATTCTCAAAAAGGGGTAAGGAGAGGCTGTCTGAACTGGAGGTGATGTTTTATGGAGGGTCTTGTAAGGTATATTAAATGCATCTATGCACACTGGATTCTGCAATCCCCAAGGTCTCTTTTCTGCTTAGCTCCCAGAAGCCAGTGGAGGTTCTGGCCCTCAAGGAATTTCTTTCCCCTCTGAGGAATCTGGCTTTCTCAAAAAGAAAGAGGTAATAATGAGGTGAGCCCAGTGAGATGAGCGACACTACAGTGACCCTCCTGATGACAAACTCTGCTCAGGCACATATAAGTTTCCATTAGGTTTTTAGTTCCACACTCCTAAGTTTGTGCCAACAACCAAATATAACCAGATAGCTGCAAAAAGGTTTCTCACTTGAAAGAGAGAAACAAACCAACACAAAACTGAAACGAAACAACCTGGATAAAACAGTTCCTATGAGGGAAGAAAACATAAAAGCAAATAACCATCATTCATATCTTGATGTGGATATGAGAAGCTATTATAACTATTACACTAGAATATGCTATAGAAAGGAAATTTCAAATATAAAAGTCTCTTAAATTGTAAAAAATATTATGGTGGATATTAAAAACTCAATAGAAGTGTTAAAAGAAAGGACTAAAGTAGCCTATCAAGAATAGAGATAAAAGTCTGGGGGAGGGAGGAAGGGTTGAGAGAAACAATCTATTCCAGGTGGTTCAAGATGCAAGCAATAATATGTGTGAAATAGAAAACAGAGAAAACTAAAGACAGCAAATCATAACATCTCCCATAATTAAAAGACTCATGTTTTGAAACTACAAGGACCTACAGAGTAACCAAGATGTGAAATAAAATCGACCCATAACAAATCAAGTCATTGTGGAATTTGATTAGGTTGGTGCAAAAGTAACTGTGTTTTTTGCCATAATGAAAAACTAGAGGCAAAGAGAAGACCTAGAAGCTTCCCTAGAGAAAAACAGGCCTCTCTATACAAGATATTACAAATCAAAATGTCATCAGATTTCACAACAGCAGCACTGCAAGCTAGTTAGCAAATCTTCAACATTCTGAAAGAAAAAGATTTGTAACATATTATTCACACTAAGTTGAGCCAAGTCTCTCGATTGAGTATGCCAGTATACTAATTTTTAGAATACATGTTCTAGAACAATAAAAAACACCATGCATCCCTTTTTAGGACATGGAGGACATGAAACCCTAAAACAATGAACACTAAGAAAAAAGATGATGTGGAATGTGGGTGTCAGGAGGTGGACATAGCAGAGATTTGTAGGGGATCATTAGAGTGAGTGATGGTGAAGGGAGATCCCAGAAAGACAATTTTGTTCCTGATATACAGGAAAACCAATCCAATTGGAGCACTCCAATGGCTCTAGGATATAATTGCCAAGAAGATAAAACGTACAGAGTATCTGATTACATCTCACTATCTGAGAGGACATCCAAAAATTTGGCCAAAATTTTGGTTGACTTAAGTATGAGACTGTAGAAAATCAAGAAGTAAAATAATGTAACAAGACTACTACTAGAAAAAGAAAAATCATTCATGAAAGGAAAAAATGATCAGAATTATTGTTTGCTGTAAAACTCATCTCTGGATATCGTTTACAAAGTTACAGTAATGTAAACACTGAATATCGGCCTAACTGAAATTATGGCCCAATAAAATCCTGTAACAACATGGCCTAAGCTGATGCTTACTCAAATATGAATCAACAGGAAACTGGTTCCAATCTTCTAGAGTCTTCTTCCCATCTTCCAGTTTCAAACACAGGTAGGCTAAAATTTTTATCCTCTGTGAAGTCTTGGATGTGGGCTTGTTTGGGAAACTGTCTTGTGATCACCGGGGACTCTATCCAGTTGTGGCACATTCAGTGAAAATAGTGCATTTGACTATTTTTCTTTTTGTATTTTGTGAGAATTATAGCTTAAAAATTAATGTTTTTGTAAGCCTCATAATAATGCAACATCATATTGCTGTGGTGGTAAGGTGGTGGTAGGAGAGTGTTGTAGCATCAGTTGGCATAGTTAATGGTCAACAGTAATACTTAAAACTAAAAAAAAAAAATCAGTAAGTTGCAATATAAGCAAGTTATTCACAAAAATTTAGATAAATACCAAAAGAGAGTCAAAATCTTGAAAGTAGTTTCTTCTAAAAAGGAAAAATAGAGAAAATAGGCATAAAAGCTTGATGTTTTCCTTAAAAATAAAAAAGGAGACATTTGCACATGCTCATATTATTTCTGATATAGAAGAAAAACTAGAAGATAATTGGAACATTAGCAGTATTGTCTAATTCACAGGGTTAAAAATTCAACAAAAAATATTCACCAAAAATAGTATAAGATTCTGGAGGTGGGCTGTACTGTTTAAAACATTATAATCCTCATTGTTGGAGATATTGGTTAACTTTAGACTTTGTTAAACATAGATACAAAAATTTCTAGGACAGTTACTATAAGAAAATAAGTAGAATGTATAACATCCAATGCGTTTGAGGGAGAAGGCAATTCAACCAACCCACGTGAAAGGAAGAAAGAAAAAAAGAACATAACAATCAGACTGTATTAATATAACAATATTAATATATTGCCATATAAACTAGAAGGCAAGATGCTCTATTAAAGACAGTGTCACCACTTGTTGACAAAAAATACAGTCATTCTAAATTTTTAGACACAAATACATACAGTTTAAATAGATATACCAGGAGAAACTAAAAAAGCCACCATCAATGTGAAAGAAAAATGATAGATTAGGCATCAGTAATGATACAGGTGATTTGAGCAACATAATTAACAAGTTTAACCCAATGAACATATGGAGAACACCATACCCAGTATTAAGAGAATATCCTTTCTTTTTTCAAGGACATATGAATCATTTATAAAAAACTAATCATACGTTGGCCACAGAAAAAATATCAACAATTTCCAAGAATTAATATCTTATAGTCCATTGCCTGGTCAATGGGCTACTACGTTAGAAATCAGTATCAAAAGATGACTGTAAAACTCTACGTTTGGAAATTTAAAATACATGTCACATCTCATAACTCATAAATCAAAGAAAATCATAATGAAATTATAACATTCACTGAACTGAAACATAACAAATATGCTGTATGTCTAATCTTTGAATACAGCTAAAACTGTACTTTCAGAGAAATTTAAAACCATATAAATTTATATCAGAAGAGAATAAAGTACAGAAAACAATAAGTTAACCATACAAGTTAAATAATTAGAAAAGAATTATAAAAAATATCAGAACTTTGGAAGAACAATAAAGATAAGAGAAAAATGAATGCAATAGAGTGTAGAAATTTGAAAATGAGGAATAATAACATCAAATTCTAACAAATTATATTTTAAAACTGTACCAAGATGATATTTATAAAGGAACATTAAATATATGTCTAGATAAAGCATAAATGAGAAAAATATATTTAAAACATTTGAAACATTTTTACCAATATATTAGAAAACATAAATGAAATGGATAAAATTCCTGGAAAAAATATAACTTATCACAAAGAAATAGTATGATTAGTCCTATAAGTACTCAATACATTCAACCAATAGTTAAAACGTTTCATCAAAGGAAACTCCAAGCCTAAGTTATACTTCTTTTTCAAGGAAAAGATAATTCCACTATTTCTCAACGTTTTCAAGTGAATAGAAAAAATAAGGAATAATATCCAGGTCACTTTTAGAGGTGAAAATAACTTTGAAAGCAAAGCCAAAAAAGGATAGCCAGAAAAGGATAAATAGGCAAAAGTACTACAGAAAATATCAGCAAACAGCTAACATCGAAGTAGTTTTTAAAATTGCATAAACACCAAGTTGAAACTAACCCAGGAACAGAAGGTCACTTAATACTAATAAATGTTCACCATATTAACAGAATAAAGGAGAAAGACAGCACCACTATCCCAGTAAAACTAAGAAAATAATTTAAAATAATAAATAATTCATTATAAAAACTAAACTAGCTGATAATTATCTGGTAAAGGGAATCTATAAAATCTAGGGTAAACATATCAGATGTATGGCCTTTTCACTTTCATTTGATCACAACCACTATTTTCAAGCAACTGGAAAATTAAGATACAATTTCTTTAGTTTTTCACTAGTGTTAAAAGTGGAGCATCAACCATATTTTCATTTACTCATTTATCCATGAAGGACACAGAAGTACTTTCTCCACAGCTAAGAGAAACAAAGAAGTTACAGCTAATTATATAAAATACAACATAGTCAAGAGAGGAGACACAGCTAAATTGAACAATTAGAGAGAACATTTTTCAATGACAGCACTTGAACATCCATTTGCCTGCAGCAAAGACAGTTAAGATTCCTCCGAAGTCATGAGCATCCTACTAATACAATACAAGGGTCTCCATTCTAATCTCTTCCTTCAGTTAGCGTATTACTTTTTCTTCAAGGCTATGAAGTTAAAGCATGTTCTACTGTAGCTAATAATTTGGAATTACTGATGTATTAAATATCTTCTACTTCTTTTGCCGTCTTCTTTGGTTTCTTTATCAGAAATCTATGTCCCAACCACATGAATATTAAAACACATTTTTTATCTTTCCAGTCCATTGTGGTGTCAGGTGAGGAATACCCAATGTTGTTCTTGTTTAACTTCCAAATAAAACACTTAGAAAAACACCAAAAGTGCCGAATAAAACAAAAAATATAATTTCACTGTACAGCAACACAGCTAAGCAATTAAATGTCAATATATGGGGAATAAATGAAACTTGTAAAGCAAAGGGGGACAGACTGAGGGGAAACCCAAGGTATTCAATGTTACATCTTAGGTTTGCTTTATGAAAGGGAGAATTATAATAAAAGTAGGAAAATAGTTTGTACTTCACTCACCTTATGTATCTTCACATGATGCACCCCAACTCAGAAACTCAAGGACAGTACCAAACAAAAAAAATGAATAATTTCTGTTGGGAGAGGCAACCTGCCATGTGCTCTGGGCTCTCTTGCAAGTTTTTGCTGGGTGTGCCAAGAAGGAATGAATGGTCTAACTGCTCATTGTCATGTCCTCATCTCAGGGATGTGTTTGCAAAAAGTAACCTGGAGGGATAAGGTAATGTCTCCCTCTAGGACAAGGACCTGGCTTGCTTACTGTTTGCTGTAAAAGAGATGGATTTTCTAAGCCCAATGTTTCTCACAGATGGGTGCAGTATCTACTCTAGCCTTATTGCATCTCTCTGTGGGACTTGGAGTTAAGGGGAACTCAATCAAACATGCTATACCTACTGAGGCTTTATGTTCTAAGAATAATAAAGTCCTTAGTCACTGACCTGGTAGTCTCATGTCTTCTTCCAGCATCCATGAAACAGTAACAGATTAGCTTATTAGCTCCTAAGTAGAGTAAAATCCCATCCCTCATTCAACAACTTCACCCCACTCTGCCTCTATAAAGTGCTGGCCAGGAATTAGGGCAGACCGCAAGAGGTGCAAGATAATTTTAGAGGTATTTTCTCATACACTAAGTCATACTTTTTTTTTCCTCATACAAGTCATACTTTTCAAGAGGGGCTGACCGAGGAAATACCTGTAAGTTAATTATATTTCTTCATATGTTATCAGGTATGAAATGAAGAAACAATAGTAGAAAAACATCACTAGAGGAACGTATGTATCACTTTATAAGAGGAATGACTCCTAGAAACAAGGAATTAGGCTGGGAATTGCTCATTCCCACTTTTCACAGGGCAAAGACTGCAGGGCCTGGGTAGTCCACCAACACCATCTTGTAGACAAAGACTGAGTTTAGACATGATTTGTTTTAGGACCTATTGAACATACTTAAGCATAAAAATGGAAACACCAAATGGAAGCGGTGGAGGAAACCCTGCCTCTAAGAGCTAAAATTGCAATTCAGAAAACTGACTGTACCTTCAAAAGAATACAAAAAGATGTGGTACCTATGAATCAGGAACAGGAAGTCATAGGAAAGAACAGTCTGAGATGAAAAGAATTTCAAAGAATGGGACACAAAAAAAGAAATTCAACATAAATGATCATGCCATTTGAAAATATAAATTGAACATAAAGCTAAAATATATAAAAGGAAACTCTCCTGGACTGTATACAAAATGTATAAGTACAAAAAAAGAATTTTTCAAGTTCTAAGCAAAGTAAATTAAAATAACCTAAACTTAGCTATATGCTGGAAATCTGTATGTTTTAAACCAAAAAGAGGAAGAAAAAATAATCCTCCTATATACAACCAAGTGAACCCCAAAATACAAGGGGTGATGGTAAGCTCCCCAAAGCCAGAAATTAGCCTGGCCACCTTCCTCTCTTCAGTAGCACTAATTTCAGAAGACAACAGAGCAAAACACTTGGAATTCTCTGTTAAACAGCTCCAAGACTCAACATTCATTATCAACCAAATGATGTCCTTACATTTAAGGGAATATGATGACATTCCTTAAAAAGAAAAAGCATGAAACATACTTGAATTTTCTTAATGTAACATAGTAAATGTTACAAATATTTTAAAATTTATTGAGAAATTTTAAAAAATTAGAATATAAAAATAAGAAGAGGTCTGGTAGTTGGCACTAACGCCAGGTAAAACATAGATACATCATAGATTTTGGCAAAATTCTGGTTAACAACTATATGCACATACACAATTATCTATGAGAAGACTAATACATATATATTTATACATATACAAACATATATATACACATTTCTGTATACATTAAAATAGCATAATTTAAATCAATAACCATGGAAATTGCACTAAGACTGCAAAACATAGCGCAAGAGGAAAAAGGAAGCTAAACTCTTTGTTTACAATGGAGAAGCTTTCAAAAAATAAATTCTGGCTATTAGAGAAATACATACAAAGTGGTTTAGTAAACTTATGGGTAACTAGTTGTATAATATAAACATCACATATAGCTTTCAAAATATGCAGGGAAGATACAAGTAAAAAATATTTTGCCTGCAGAACAAAAATAAAGATAAAACAAAGGAAAGAACAAATAAATATGAAAAACAGAACACACAGAATATAATGGCACAAGCAAAGTCAACCCTTGCCATTATTAAAATAGAAAGCAAAAGAATAGGCCATGCATTAAATGACCCATCATTAATTTAATAAAAACTTTATGGGGAAAACAGAAAGAATACTATCTCATTATAAGAACACATGCTTTGCAATTTCAGAATTATTAGGTGTAAATAACTAAAAGAAATCTTAGAACCAAGGTAATCATGCTTTGCATTATATACAAAATACACAGCTAAAATATAGAGAGACTAGTGAAAAGAAACAAAAAAAAAAAAAAGAGAGAAAATAAGCAAAGATAAAATATAAATTGGGCCTGTGGGTCCAAGTCCAAATTGTCTAGAGAAAGCATGTGACTTTCTCAGGTTGAGCTATGTGTCCACCCAGGTCCAAATAACATGGTTATTTGGTTAAAAGGTTTCTAGAGCCCAGGCCTCAGTGGGAGCTGTGCTGAGGGTAATCTGTGAGGTCATCTGTGACAAGACCCCAGAGGAGTCAACAACATGTCACCACATATGTTAATTTCTTCTTGTTCTCACAGTCTTTGTTCTTTAATATTTTCAGGTTTATCAGATGGAATTTTCTAAATGTTCTTCCAAAGCAAGGGCCATATCTGACAATTCTTTCACATTTTTTCCACAGTACAATGCGCACAGTAGCTGCTTAATAAAAATATCCTCAACTGAATTCTTCTCTGTTCCCTAAACAGAATCCTTGTGAAATACTAAAACAGAACACACACACACACACACACCCCTACATGCACACATGTACACCTGCATATACATACACACACACACACACACTTTAAGTTCTGATTTGAACACTACAAAGTGTCCAAAAATCACACTGAATCGCCTTCTCAGCCTATTTATTGAATTAATAAAATCCACGTGTCATTTCTGAAATCCAAAACAACTACACAAATTAAGTTACCTATTTTCTAATGTTGGATTTGCTAGACATGTGAACATAAACTTACAGGCAAACTGAAGCTTGGCTTCTCTGCTGACAATTGTTCCAAGTGAATTTGTTGCAAAACATTGGTAAGTTCCTGTATCCCAATTTCTGTTGGGGTTAATAACCACAAGATTTCCTCCATTCAACTTATAACGATGTTCCATACTCGTATCAATATCACTTCCATTCAGTTGCCATCTGTAAAACAAATATCAAGGTTTCCCCCCTTAGTATTTTTAACTTAAAAGAGGGCTCTCCATTATAAAATCTACTTTAAACATTATCCCTCATATAAGTAAAAAGTGATACATATATTATTCAAGTGTTACATAACTGAAGATCAAATATGGCCAAGTATGTATCAGAAACAAAAAGTTAAAGCACAGTAGAAAGTACAACAGAGTAGCATCTATAAGTTAAAGGGTTTTAAACGTTTCTTAGGAGATGGGAATGATTTTGTTTGCTCACTAGGGGAAAAGTTAGGCTAGGTCTGCAAAGGCAAAGACGAATTAGAAAGTTGAGGTAATTATCTCAGATACTTTAGGCCAAGCTCCTGCTGACAATGAAGGAAGACAACAGCACATTTCTTTGATTTATCCAGATTGACTGAGCACATTTAATAAATTAATTGGGTAAGTGCTCAACTATCCATTTCAATTTGTCTGGGTAAATACCTGTCCCCGAGGCATTCTCCACTTTTCTAAGCCATCACAGTGCTATTTACAAAATGGTACACTGTGGTAAAAGACCATAAACACCACCTAGGGGGTCGGAAAAAGTAAAGGCACTCACCCCAGAGCCATATTTATCAATGAGAAGCCTAAAGATAAACGAAGGGAGAAGCTGGATTTTAAATAAGAGTTTTTAAGCTGAAAGTTTTTAAACAGTAAGTATGCTTGAAGTATCACGGGACTTCACCTTTAAATACTCACTCATATCCCACAATCTCAAGAACACATTACTGTAAAAAACAGGGCACCCACCTCCTAGATGGCCCAATTTTTATAATGAAATTACACTGCCATCAGTTCTGTAAATTGTAGCATATTATAACCATGGTCATATCAATTATTCTTTATAATAATTTACCAAAAATGAAAAATATGCCTATTCGATAGATAATGATTTTAATAAAGCAACTGTGTGAGTTGACAACTGTCCCCAAAACTATTAATTGGTGGGATCAGGAGTCGCACCTACTTGAATTCCAGCTCAGAGTTCTTCAGTGATATGGGACATCTCTAAATTGTTGATTTAAAACATAAAATATTTAACCTGCACATATTTTGTGAAAACATACAAAGAGATGAAATGTGAACATCGTCTCAAATAGAAGTGCATAAAGTTAAATGGAATATTATACAATTGTGAAAATGGGCCACTTTTATAAACAGGGATGACTCAAGCAATGGTGCATAAAAAGGTAAATTAAAACATTCAGTTAGATACGATTTATGTGAAGTTTTAAAACACAGTTGAGGTTTATAATTTTCAGACCTTTTAAAATCTACTTACTACATTAAAATGTATAATACATTTTAATATATAATCATTATATGTTATATTTTATATATAATTATACTGTATAATACAATAATATTTAATTTGTTATTAATTATGTACTAAGTATATTTTTAAAAGTATGAAAATTATAAATCTCAACTTTTTTTTTTTTTTTTGAGAACAGAGTCTCGCTCTGTCGCCCAGGCTGGAGTGTAGTGGCACAATCTCAGTTCACTGCAAGCTCTGCCTCCCGAGTTCACGCAATTCTCCTGCCTCAGCCTCCCGAGTAGCTGGGACTACAGGCACCCACCACTAGGCCCGGCTAATTTTTTTGCATTTTTAGTAAAGACAGGGTTTCACTGTGTTAGCCAGAATGGTCTCAACCTCCTGACCTTGTGATCCATCTGCCTCGGCCTTTCAAAGTGCTGGGATTACAGGCGTGAGTCACCGTGGCCGGCCACAAACTTCAACTGTAAGGTATTTTAAAGCTCTCACAGAGAGATAGTAGGATGTGTTTAGGGGGCCTACACTGGGAAATTTAGCTTTTTTGGTTTTAGTTCTTTTTTTTTTTTTTTTTTTTTTTTTTTTTTTTTTTTTTTTTTTTGAGACGGAGTCTTGCTCTGTGCCCCAGGCTGGAGTGCAGTGGCGCGATCTCGGCTCACTGCAAGCTCCGCCTCCCCGGGTTCACGCCATTCTCCTGCCTGAGCCTCCCGAGTAGCTGGGACTACAGGCGCCCGCCACCTTGCCCAGCTAATTTTCTTGTATTTTTAGTAGAGACGGGGTTTCACCGTGTTAGCCAGGATGGTCTCGATCTCCTGACCTCGTGATCCGCCCGTCTCGGCCTCCCAAAGTGCTGGGATTACAGGCTTGAGCCACCGCGCCCGGCAGTTTTAGTTCTTAAATTAAGAAGTAATTATATGGAAGTTCATCATTATGCCCTATTGTATGTCTATATCATTTTCTATATCAGAAATAATGCATAATGAAGTTTTAATGACTGAGTAGTAAAGAAAATGGGTGAGTTTATAAGTTTAATCCATACTGCTCAAAGTGATATTTTATCATTTGCTAATTTTAAAACTCAAGGCTTGCTCACTTTTTCTTTTTTCCTTCACATACGAACTCCTTAGGTCTTAAAGCAACATTTTAATAAGAAGACCCAAATGAAATTAAGAGAACACACTGGAGGTTCCAACTCTTCTCTTTTGAACTGGAACAAAATTAGAAAGAAAAAGCTACATCTTTTTTATTTATGGCAGATTTCTGCTATTGGTTTTTGTTCGGTTTACTTGTAAAGTAACTCTCTTATGATCCTTCCCAAGTCAATTTCATATCTGCATGAACATCTCATTTTGATTTTAGGTCTACCTTAAGGTTTGAATTTGAAATGGGAGCACTCATAAACCTTCTTTCATCTTATTCCATCCCAAGTCCTAGAACCACAGAAATTCAGAAAAGCAAGTAAAATAAAGAAAAAGTGTCCATTCACACTCTTTGTGAATACTCTGAAACACAATATGGTCTGCAAGCCAGCATCAGCACCCCATGAGAGCCTGTTGGAGATGCATAATCTAGGGCAATACCCCACATCTACTGAGTCAGAATCTGCATCTTAAGATTTCCCAGGGTCTAATATGCATATTCAAGTTTAAGAAAAACTGATCTAGACCATCCCCCAAAAGTAACCATGGACTGCCTACAGTAGACACAAGCAGAAAAGAACTGCTCACTTTTAATTTAGCCTATTTCATATTCAACAGCCGATTAGAAAGCCCTTCCCTCCCTCTTCCTTCCTTCCTTCCTTCCTTCCTTCCTTCCTTCCTTCCTTCCTTCCTTCCTTCCTTCCTTCCCTCCTTCCCTCCTTCCCTCTCTCCCTCTCTTCCTCTCTTCCTCCCTCCCTCCGTTCTTCTCAGTCAGCAAAAAAACATTTATGAAGTGTCTATATTGGGCAATTTTCCATGTTCTGAAGTTGTGGTAAAAGGTTCTTGACTTCCTGAAGCTCACATTTTTGTAGATATTTTTTCCCCTAGTTTCCTAGTTTCTGTTACCACCCCCACCCCCTCTGCCTAATCCCCAGGCCTTAGCTATGCCTTTCAAGCAACAGTATAATGAAAAGAAATGGGATTCAGTAACAACTGCTCATTGGTTTATCAGTTGGACTCACCTGACACCCACCGCATGGCCATGGAAAATGACCTAACACTCCTGAACCTAAGCTTTCAACATATAAAATGGAGAGAATGCCATCTATCCCATAGGATTGCTCTTCAAATTTATTCAGACAATGTATGCAAAGCTCTCAGCTCAGTGCTTCCACAGGGTAGGCATTCAACAAACGGGCAAATGTCATGGCTAGTATGGGAGGAGGCCCCATCAAAGGCTGCAAACCCATCTGTCCCCTTTGCTTCTCTTTTGTTCCATTCCTAGCACATGTTAGTTCTATGTTCGATTCAATGCTTTTAGTCCTCTCCTTTTACATGGAACAGACTGTGTCTTCCACTTATGGTTGGACAACATTGGTACCTGCCCTGAGAAGTCAGCAAAAAGTAGGCTGAGAACATATACTGACACTGACTTTTAAAGAATACATCTGACAGTAAATCACAAGTGGGTGGGTTTAATTTTTTAAGCTGTAAGAGATTTCTCAGTTACCAAGTGACTAAATGCTTGCAGCAGGACAAACTCCTCTAAACACAAATCAGGAAAGATGCAGTTAAGTTCAAACACTTTTGAATGAAAGACTCTCATGACAAAGGGCACTTGAGTTTTCCTCACCTAAAAAGAGCAGTTTTTTTAGGAAAAAACACTTTTTAGCTCAGGAGTTCGAATGTTTATGGCCTGACTAAGCATGCCTGATGGCTTCATTTGAAAATTGTGTTTTTGTGTCTAGCTGAATAATAATCAAGGTACAGTGGCTGTATGGAAAATTTTAAAGATAAATAAAATATGGAGAAGCACTTATTCTTATGGATTTAATAGCTGGAAAGATTTAAGAAACCATAAAATATGCTGGAATATTCTTTATTTCATTATGTGTCTAAGATGTAAAAGCTATCATCCTTAAGTTTTGACTAAAGAACCAAAATGGAAAAGATTTGTTCCATTACACACAAATGCTTCTCACTTCCTTTAGTTAGGTATTCATCATACAGACACAATCCCTAGATTATTTCACTATGTGAAAAGGCAAAGACTATTATTTTTAAAATATGTTCCTGAATTTTTAAATATGTTCTCAAAGTATTAGTGCATTCGAGTTAGTAAACTCTTTAGAGCTAAATTATACTTGCCATAACCAGAAGAATGTTTATTTTAACAAAGCAATATAATTATTTTTCTCCTGCCTAATACTAGTCATCATTAAATGGAGCTCACCCCAGGTTATATAAAATTTCTCAATATCTTATTAAACATTGATTGTTTTTCCTCTTGCTGAAAATATATGAATTCAAAAGGGTTGTCTTTGTTTAAACTCTGAAATGTGCAAGTAATCTCTGGGCCTAAGCTGCCAACAGTTATTAATATTTTATCCCAAGAAACAAAATAGTATACCTAAGTTACTAACGCAAAATACTCATATTTGGGACTGACTTCTAAGTATGTCTAGTATTTTCATTCATGTAAGAGATGAATATTAAGGGCCAGGCACAGTGGCTCATGCCTGTCATCCTAATACTTTGGGAGGTCAAGCTGGGCAGATCTCTTGAAGCCACTAGTTTGAGACCAGCCTGGGCAACATGGCAAAACCCCATCTTTACAAAAAAAAATGTGAAAATTAGCCAGGTGTGATGGCATGCACCTGTAGTCCCCACTACTCGGGAGACTAGGATGAGAGGGCTTGAGCCTGGGAGATGGAGCTTGCCGCCAGCTGAGATGGCACCACTGCACTCCAGTGTTGGAGACAGAGCCAGATCCTGTCTCAAACAAACAAGCAAGCAAACAAACAAAAAAACCTGAAGGGATATGCAGGCTCAGCTCCTTCTTTTACAAAGTATGCGGCCAATAAATCTTCAAATTAGACTCATTTTCTTTGCAGGAAACTAATCCAACTGTCCGGGCTTTATGAACACAACACTCAGTAGTAAGGTATGAGAGGTAAATGGCACACTCAGGTCATAAATTTGGGAAGCTTTTAGTAGTAAACATTGCCTTTTGGTTATGCATATTCATAATTCTTTGTACAAGTTATAAATTTCTACTTTTATCAAGGAATTTAAAAGTTCACCAGGAACTCTATCAGAATGAAATCTTTTTGAAATATGAAAATTATTTAAAACTTCATAAAAGTATATTTGCATTCCCAAATCCCATTCCAAAAGGCTTAATGCAGTGATCTGGAGCAAAAGAAGGCAACCTCATGTCTCTTACGGCTACACATACCAGCATTTCAATCATATAACATTTACATTGTGCTCCAGAAGCAGACTAGCCTTGTAGCTTCAGCTTGGTGGTAAATGTCACAAGATTAAACACCTTTGCATAATCATCATGTTGTAACACTCTTGAATGATCCTATACGTTCAGTGTCAGCCTTCAGTGTTCAAACACTCATTCTATACAAATTAGAATTTGCTTTTAGAATCACAAGTGAGAAATGATTTATTACTCATATTTCACAAATCTAGTAATTCTCAATGAGCTCTCATCCTCTTAAACTGGTTTGTGTGAAGGTTCTATGTGAACTTGTGTCTCAGTCAATAATGAGAGAGAAATATTTGGGGTACTGGAATTAGAAGTCCTGGGTTACTGGCCTACTTAAGGGAGCGTATCTTTGATCAATCCCCTTCTTTTAAATCTTAGTTACATTTTCTACACACAACAGGGACACTGGCTAGAAAAGGTAGTGTCTGAGAGAATTGGACCAAGCCTAATAAAATATAATGGTGGAGTCTAGGGCAGATTTCCACCTATAAATGAATTTGAATACAATTTCCTTAAAACAGCGCTATGCCCTGAGGCCAACAATTTTTGATTCTTGAATAGAAAGCATAATGCACTTGACACAGGAGATATTTCAAAACTGGTAGTTATTACTCCTAAATGATAAAAACTTTCATTGTCACTTTCACGAAATAAACTAAAACATCAGTGGCTGAGGGTATAAAAATCACTGCCTTCCAATACAAAGAACAAACTATGTTTGAGAGAGAGAAAGAAAATGAATGTCTCTCTGTGTGTGTGTGTGTGTGTAAACACAAATCTGTATAATGAGTTAAATCAGTAAAAAAAGCCTAAATTCTAAGGGTCAAAAGGAGCTTTTCAAAGTACGTAAGCTCCGCTGGATAATGGCTATTTCAATCACTGTTGAATTTCTATCATCAGGCATCATACTTTGTACATGACAGGGACTAGTAGAAGTTTCTTGAATAAAGCAATCTAATTCTATTCTCTATCCTAGCCATAACTAACCTCCACATAGTCTTCACTGACTGTGGTCATCTTTATTGTCAATAAACAATCTTAAAGATAGGGAATTAATGCATCACTGTTTTCCTTTATCTTACTAGTTATTATTATTTAACATATTAGTTATTATCAGCAATGACAACCTTTCCACAAAACCACGCTAGTATGGAATAACAATAATGAATATAAACACAGATGTATTTTATCATTGGTATAATTTAAGGCAGTAGGCTCTAAATTGTGTCTTCCATTTGAACTTGCTAATAAGGTTAGACAATATCACGAATTGAAATTGAGGCTAACAAAACTGAAAAAAAATGACTTCAAGTAGCTTAAAAAATGATCCCCAAATAGAATTCATCTTACAGTCGATTATATAAAGCTATTATCTTTCAGAATATCTATTGTGTCACACAAAATCTGGTCTGGACAACGGACATACAAACAATATTCTGGAGAAAAACAAACGTTGCATTTTAAACTTTAACATAAACCAATGTGAAAAGAACAAAATAACTTACTAAAATTTGGGGGGGCTGGGATTCGGGTTTAGGAAATACATCCACACTAAATCAACAGGCAATACTTGATTTGGGGTTTGACAGGAAAATCAGAAATTTAATCACAGAAGCAATTTGTGGTTTTAGATGCAGCTTTCAAGTTAATAAGCAAATGCGTTTGTGTTCAAATGCAATGTTTGTTAATATGTTTACTGAAGTGATGAGAATAATTGCAGCCTTTGAAAGAATGAATGTCTGAATTTGCATATTCAATACTTTATCCAAAAATAACTACTTAGACTTCAGCAACAACTGCTAAAGACCTAAATGAGTTAAAGTTGCGATGCTGTTTTTTAAAAAAAATTGAATGTTTAAAATGTGTTTTATGATATAGATTCCCAGTTCTCCCTCATTGATAAATTTTGAACATCCATACAAACATAAAACAGATTAGACAGCTACATTGGGATTAAAAACAACTGTTCACTTTACGTGGTTCTAACCTGGTTCATATCAATCACGGAGTCTCTTAAAATTATTTCAAGGAGGCCGGGCGCGGTGGCTCAAGCCTGTAATCCCAGCACTTTGGGAGGCCAAGACGGGCAGATCACGAGGTCAGGAGATCGAGACCATCCTGGCTAACATGGTGAAACCCCGTCTCTACTAAAAAAATACAAAAAAACTAGCTGGGCGAGGTGGCGGGCGCCTGTAGTCCCAGCTACTCGGGAGGCTGAGGCAGGAGAATGGAGTAAACCCGGGAGGCGGAGCTTGCAGTGAGCCGAGATCCGGCCACTGCACTCCAGCCTGGGAGACAGAGCAAGGCTCCGTCTCAATAAATAAATAAATAAATAAATAAATAAATAAATAAATATTATTTCAAGGAGTGTTACAGATGTTTTCCCTTATTGCCTTCCCTGCAGCCATCTTAGCTTTTCCTGGTAGCACCGCCTCCATTGTCCTTTAAAGAAGCCCTCCTCACATGACCCTGGCCTGGCCAGTCAGAATATTCCGTGTCTCAGCCTTACCGATTGGTAAAGAATGTGAATGTGACCCAACTGATTTAGCTTGTGTTTGATCAATACGTGTATATCCATTCCCCTTGCCCCACTGAAAAAACACAAGAAAGAGAAACAAAGGATGTGATTTATTTTGCTGTACTATCACCTTTAATATCTGAAATCTAACCTTTATATCTCTGCTGGGTATTGACTACCGACAGGATTAGCTTCATTTTTATTTCACATTTTTCTGACACCATTTGGAGCTTTTGATGACATTTATGAGAAAGATACCCTACTCTTCCAGTTGACATTTTGCAGAAGAAATGAGTAGCCTGGAGTTCCAGGCAGCCATCTTTGTCACCTCAAGGCAATCTGTCTTTAAATGGAGCCAAAAAATCAGACTCAATACACATTTAAGAATATCTTATAGAATAAACTATTAACAACTTCTGACCCTGTGATCCTTCATGATATTCTTGACTCCTGAAATGTAATACAATTCCAAAATCTGTTATTTGTTTTCCCCCTTATTAACTTTATACCACTTTGTTGATGCCACCAATTAAGCATTCACTATTTCGCTAGGCATTTGGAATGTAAGAATGAAGAACACACTTCACCTTTAAAGGTGTCTTCACCTTTAAAGGAGTTACAGCCTACTAGGGCAATCTGACTTCATTTTGATAAGCTTTACCATACAGACAATGCAATGCAATGGTTGGGCACATTGTTTGAGCACAGAATCCAGCACTAAGGATGTCAAGAAGGCTTCCTGGGAGAGATGATAGTGCAACCAAGTTTAAATAGCCCTGTAAGAGGCTCTTACCTCTACCTCTGTTTGCCTCAGGCACTGTAGATATTCTTTAGTGTTTATGTTTTGTCTTCATTCCACCATGTGGCTATTTCATTACTCTCCCTGGCTGATTGTGGGTGTGGGGACCACAGCTCACCAGCTAGAGAAGCCAGGATGTGGAAAGGAGTTGAACTTGAGCATGAACACAGAGAACTGGACTTAGAAATCTGACAAAAAAGATTTCATTTCTTTAAGTGTCAAAATAATTTAGAGGAACAATAACTTGTCTTGCCTTGAGGCATAAAAGTAAAATAACAATATCAGATCTTACATAGCAATAAGAAATATGTAAAGGACAAATTGCGTATAATCAAAATTATGCTTAAAAATGTCATATATATGCTATATTATGATATAAACTATACAGCATATAGCACATATACTATCTATGTACTATATATTCTAAAAATGGAACACTATATGTATATAGAATTGATAGCATAATACTATATATATACACACTATATATATATAGCCAAATACAGTACTATGTGTAGTACTCTGTGTGCCTAGATATACATTACTATGTGTCAATATATAGACAAGAAATAAACTCAGACTTCCCTTCCTTACATCCATTCCTTGAATAAATGGTTAGCAGAAATTAGCATATTATTTTATTTTCCCTTTCTTTCTTATACTGAATGCATTTAGCTGACTATCAGTAAATTAAACATGTGCAGGATGTGACTCCATTATAGAGAACCATGTTTCAAGGCAACTGTGGCCAAGAAAGACCTCCACTTTGCAATGATATTTAGCCCTTACAACTTCTGTATCCCAGATTCCTTATACTCTATTAAAAGTGTTTACCTGTTCCTATAGAGCTGACAGAGAATAATGTTCTGTTTACTTCCTTGTGAAGAGAGAAAAATGAAAGAGCATTTATAGGAAAGAGTTGTGGGCCCAGGGGTCGACCTGAAACATTCTGCAAGCCTGGGCATATTCATCTGTACTGTCAAATACAGTGGCAACAAGCCACCTGTGGCTACCAAGCACTTGAAATGAAGCTGCTGTGACTGAACAACTGAATTTTTAGTTTAACTTAATTGATTTAAATTTCAAGGGTCACATGTGGTTACTGGCTACCATATTGGACAGCACACCTCTAAGTCTTGAGTGAGACTAAAAGTTGGAAACACAAGGCCCACATGGGCCTCATTCAGACTTAAGACTTATATTTTTTGGTCCACATTAGAGTTAACAGTAAAGTGAGAGATTCCAAAATGAAAATATCTAAATTTTAAAACTCTCTTAAAAAGCTTTGGTAATACCAGAGCAGGATTCCTAGATGGTAACAATTGGCCAGTGCTGGGAAGCAGTTATGACCACATGATGATAGGCTCGGGGCTGAATGATGGACAGTTTCCAGCCGTTATTCAATATGTCTATATGCTCTTCACGCAGGCCTTCCTCTTTCAATGTTGTTATTTGCCTGGTCCCTGTTGGCATGTACCTATTTTACCCCACTCACTAAAACACGTGACCCCTTTAAATGACATCAGCATCTGTGACCAGGGATTCTCCTATTTGTGGTCTTTCATCTTAGCATAGCTGGTTGGACACTTCTAACCCCACAAAAAGTGGAAGAAAATCTTTCCCATTTAGAAAAAGTATTAATACTTCCTCAGGGTAACCTCTTTCAGCACTATCAGCAATTACAATGAGACTGAACACTAATTAACCTTTAAATATAGGCTTTGGGGCTCAGGCAGGGAAATGCAAAAGAAAGAATAAAATCCTCAATTAAACCCTAAGACAAGTAATTTCTCTTGAGAATTTCTGAACTTTTGGATTTCTAACATGGCCAATTAAGAGTTCTTTTTACCTGATGGGATAAAAACAAAGACAAGATCACTCTTCAGACAAGTTGGCATCAGTCTACAAGGCAGGCTTTGGGCTTTCAAAGGACATTCTTTACAAGATTCTTTAACTTTATTCTGAATCCTTAGAAACATGTTCGGATTGCCTTTAACAAGTGGTTTCACATGGCTCCTTAATATTCCTCCTTGGCTGCCTCTCTATCTGCTTATATTTATGATTATATATGTTGAAAAATGCTTTCTCTGACTTCATGTAAAAAATTCCACCATATTCTTCCTTTTTATATCCTCGATGTCATTATATATTTATAGTATTTATTTGTGATTTTTGAAGGACAATAAAAAAAAATAAGCAAGCATATTTTATTCTGAACCATTTTAAAGAATAATGTGAAATATTACCTAGTTGAATATTAAAGTTAAAAGGTAGGGAAAAAATAAGGCCAAAAATAAAGATGTCATCTAACAAGATAAATTTGTCATTACAACCCACATTTTTCCATACCCCATTTACTGCAGTGGCACAATCTATTTCTTACTCAGATAACATGAATAACAAGGGGTTGTTTCTTGTTAAAACAAAGTCTGATATTTCTTAGAATGAAAAGAGCTTCCCTTGTGCTTTTCTAGGTCTAAATTTCTAGTGATCATAAACTTTTAGTTTAAGTGAAATTTTATACTGGTTAGAAATCTTAACTTTAGAAAATTTTTAAAGTTATAATCAAAGTATCTGCTCTATTTGGCTACAAACCAAAAATCATCAAACAATACCAAACATGTTAAATTTCTTCATTTATCAAACCTAAAACTAATAAATCACACATCTCCTAGTCTCAGTTACAGATTTTGTTTAAATCGTAACATATAAATGCCAGGATGATATCCCAGGACGTAAAATAAAACAAAAATCACTATGCAAACAGTGAAACTTCTTTATCAACATTTTACACGTTATCAATATATTTAAATACAGACTCCATGGTATTACAACAGGCACCTAGTATATAAAGACATAATGCACTCTGGGAGGCCAAGGTAGGCGGATCACGAGGTCAGGAGTTTGAGATCAGCCTGGCCAATATGGTGAAACCCTGTCTCTACTAAAAATGTAAAAATTAGCTGGGCATGGTGGGTTGTGCCTGTAGACCCAGCTACTTGGGAGGCTGAGGCAGGAGAATCTCTTGAACCCGGGAAGTGGAGGTTGCAGTGAGCTGAGATTGTGCCACTGCACTCCAGCCTGGGCGACAGAGCGAGACTCCATCTCAAAAAACAAACAAACAAACAAAAACTAAATAAATAAGAAAGGTTATCAACCCCAAATTTCACTACCATTATTTCACCATACACCTTTCCTGTCTTTTTTTCCCCTCTGGTATAAATATATACATAGAAGTACTAACAACAAACACATTTGCATAAAAATGGGTCAAACCATATGTACTGTTTAATATTTATCTTTTTTCACTGATTCAACAATCAAATAAACATCTCACAATCAAATAAACATCTCATTAGTAAAAAAAGAAAGAAAGAAAAAAAAAGACATAATAACTACACAAGGTTATTTTTGGATATCTAAGCTCAAAATATTTTTCTATGTGATAAAAATATACAAACATAATTAATCTATTCATTTAGAAATACATTCTTATATGATGAAATCTCGTATCTTGACAACTTTTCAGCTGAACACATTTATCACCAAATTATTCATAAGATAAACACCAGGAAATACAACTTTCCTGACAACAGAAAAAGAGCCCACACATGAGTCATTCACATGGCTGCGTTATCATATTTACAGCTATGTCCATGAGAATAATCCTTCATTTCAGGGAGAAACAAACAGATGCATTTAAAAGGTGTTAGAATGCCATACAAAAATGCTGGAAAAAAATATTTCCAGGATAATGTCTTGTTAAGCTGATCTGTTCAACTTTCCCCGTAAGAAGAAAATATTTCCAGATGTGGCATATGCTTATGTCTGATTAATGGAACTAGTTCATAAAACAGTTTCTTGCTTTTTTAAATGATTTTATTAAATAACTTCTTATTTCCATAGAAAGAGGTAGAGGCAGAGAAAAACTTTTTCTCATCTTTGCCAACTCTAATCAGGAACCTGGAATTAAAATGCTTATTTTGTTGAAGTATACAATAGGGCCTCAATAAATATGTTGTTAAATATTGTTGAAAGAGACTATCTTGATTACTTCCAGATGCAAAAATACAAAAACCTACCTTCTACCCCAATCCTCACCCAATTTACCATGACTATTGGCTTCAATTATTTATATAGTTTAAGAGAACAACAGAGGTTCAATAAGATCTAAATTACAACTCTAAGCATTTAAAATTTTATTAATACTGGCTGAAGTTTGCTTATTCTGCAGATTATAGAAAAGGTTTTTCAAGCAAACTAACGGTGTAAATGGGGTTTTCGTAGTAGATGTTCACATTGCATGAAAGAGTGTGTTGTTTTACACCTTATCTTAGCCAAAAGGCCGAGAAGCGATAAGAGAGTGTTGTTTTAAAGGTGTCTTGAATACTTTCAACCACTTATAAGAATGCAGCATGTAATTTATAAATAATTCATCTCTTCATGAAAGCGGGTCTCACAAGCACTCCTAAGAGTAAAAATGATTAGTCCTGGGTTATTTAATAATACAAATACCCATCTGATCCAAATAATCCATCATCATCCCCAAAATATCAATATTTTTTTTTAAGGTGGTGGGAGTATGGATTTTTTTTTCTTTTTTCCTTATACCTTTTCATGATGTTTGAAAGTTTTCAGTGAAGAGGAATTGTTTATATAATCTTAAAAATATAGACTTTAACTTGATATACATGTAACAAATGAAATATGTTTTCTCTTCAAGAATCATTAAAATGACTTTGGTAAGAATGTGTTTTATTCTTCCATATTTATTGAATCTCCAAGCACAAATCCATTAAAATGGTAAACGAACAAAAGGTGGGACACAGAAGTATTTGTTTAACTATGATTTCAAATTAACTTTAAAACACAATTTCATCCCCACAATAAATGTAAATCCAAGTTTATAAATTAAATTGCACTAAAAATCAATGAAAAGACATTACTTACTTTAGGGATTCTGCCATGATCAATAACTAATCAAATATATGCTATATATAGATTTAAATCTTCATATATTGAATCTGTTGAATATATCATACAACTATAGCTTCATATATTTTTTTCTTACTGATGGCATAAATATACCAGAGCAAAAAAAGTTCACAATCTCCACATAAATGTGTTTAGGTTTTTTTAATTTGAATTTTCAAACTTTTCACTGTACCTGTAATGAGGTGACGGGTTGCCTCTTGCTTCACAATTTAAAGTTATTTTTTCATCTTCTGAACCAACAGGGAAAATACTATTGCTGGGTTCTTTGACAAACACAGGGCCTTGTAAGAGAAGCTCACCTATATGGGGGAGAGACATCCAAAAAATAATAATCAGTAAAAGGTATTGTAAAAAGTTACATTCCAGTATTGAAGAAAATAAGCAACTAGTAAAAATCTAGTACTGTGCCTACAAAGAAAAATGCTCTGTAGACATTGTTTTGTTAAAGGGAATCAATTCACCCACTCAACAGCGCAGTACCAACTCTATGAGAACTAGCATTGGTATGAAAAATATTGCCATATTAAGATCACTTCATACTGCAGTAATTACTTTTTATAACAAACTACATCTAAGTGTAGACTGATGAATACACTATTAAGTCTTTTTGGTCATAGCCTCTTTGCCAAACTAAAGCTGAATTCAAAACTAATTGAACACCTAAGTAATTTCATAAAATCTGCTTGGCATGCAAATCTTAAGCTTGACAATGCTATTTTGCCATTTGGAATGAAAAGCACTCAATATTTGGTGGGATGTCCATTTTATTACTAGCAAATTGAAGAGGAAGATACAGCACTGAACAAGTATCTTTGTAAAGATGTTTCTACTTTGGCTAAGAGAACTTGAACATGCTCTGAGGAGAATTTCCACATACAGACAAAAAATCTCTCTAATGTACTATGAGTTTACAAGTTTACAAAAGAATAAGATAATGCTACCCACACTTATGGGACTGCAGTTGTATAATCATTGCCATAGCATTTCTGAAAACAAATAAATTGGCCCCCCGAAAAAAAAGCTCTTTACTTTCCTATTTTGCTTGGAATGCTCAGCAAAATTACAGAGGAGTTTCTATTAACTCAGAGAATGAATAAACAGACTAAGAGACAAAGAATCCATGAAAAGTCAGACAAAACAAGATCAAAAAGCAGCAAAAAAGGCCCCAAAACAATGAACTGGCATTTTAGCTACTTCAAATAGCAGTTAGCATTAAAAAAAAATTTACCATAAGTATAACAACAATAAATAACAATATGATTAAAATAATCATTGAAATGATAAAAATAGCAGCTGCTAAAGCTGAAATTTTCAAGTAAATCCTATGTGCCCAAATGTGTTCATTACTCCTCAGAATATTCTGTGAGGTAAATGCCATAATTATTCCCAACAGAAGACAAATACTGCGCCTAAAAGTGGTTAGGTGGCATGAGCAAGTTCACACAGCACTGCAGAATGTAAAACACATACTCTAGAATAATGGATTCCACAGTCCATGCAGGGATATTCTCTCACCCCTTCTGTAAGGAATTTGGCCGTACCCTAGGTCTGATCTTTGTCCTCAGCTTCTAGGAGGTAATCTACGCCATAGCTGATTGAAATGTCTGCTTAGGATGGGGACTGGCCACACTAGATCTTAGGGTGGGGCCTGAAATGTCTGCTTAGGATGGGGACCGGCCACACTAGATCTTAGGGTGGGGCCAGCCACACCCAATAGTCTTGGGTTGGAAACTGGCCACATCAGACAGACTAACCATGTGATTAAAGGTGAGAGATTTGGGTCATGTGGTATCAGATGACGTGGAGACTCAGCTCAACCACATGTGCAACCAGTCAGTCACACCTACATAATGAAGTCTCAACAAATAACTCTAGACACCGAGGCTCAACGAGTTCCCCTCGTTAGCTCTCATACTCCTTGAGTATTGTCACACATCGATACCGGAAGGGTCAGATGTCCTGTGGACAATAAAAGCTGTGCATTTGAAACCTTCCAGACTCTGCCCTATGTGTGTCTTCCTCTAGCTGAGTTTAGTATGGATCCTTTCCCTGTAAATAACATAACTGTGAGTATAACACTTTTCAGCAACGTTTGTAAGTCCTTTTAGCAAATTATCAAAAATGAGGATAATTTGGAAGTGAGGGCAAGTTCACAGCTCAGCTGACTCGGGGCAACTTTGCACCACAACATCACCACACAATTAGCCCTTACTAATCCCCACCATCCTTTAAGAAAGCAGCTTGCTATCCCCTTTAGTCCCTGATCTTTACTTTTATCTATTGGGGAAATTGCCAAAGGAAAAAAAAAAAAAAAAAAAAGCTTCCATTTCCCTTTTTAGGAAAGGTCAACTTCCAGAAGAAACAGATTTTAAAATTGCTACTAACACCCCTAATTTAAAAGAGGTAATATTGCTATTTTCTTCATTTTGCCCCTTAACCAATTCACTGAATAGAAATAAGTAAAAACAAAAATGACAGTCTGTTCTATTAATTGAATTTATTGTCCTAGAAAGTCAAAAATATTTATGATGTCTCTTTAGAAATACTTGCAAATATAGTGAATATTTCCTAACATTTTTCTGGTGTAATAGCTTCTGATTTACTTCTGATAACATATATTTAATTATTTATAAGATGGGATAGCATCATTTTTTCTGACAAATTCTGATGTATTTATAGCTTGAAACCAATAATGCATTAACATAATGGTATAAATTTGGAAATAACAGGAAAGTTGGGGAGATAAACCAAAAGAAGAAAGGTTAGCAGAGATAAGAAAGCAGTGGTTTAAACGAAAAAGGCAGAGAGAAGTGTTCAAAAAATTTCCTTCAAGTGGTCACAATAAAAACTCAATTGCCCATCCCATCATCATCTAATAAAAGTCACGTCCCAAATGATAGTACTTGTCTTCTCCAGAGGCCACTATTAATTTTAAATAAAAATGTTAAACTACTAGGAGCATTTTCTTCTGATATCCTTTTGAGAGAAGGATAATAACTGCTAATTTGCTAACATTCATTGAACTAGGCACCATGAGGCATGTGCCAGGCACACGAAGCAGCTATTTACATGCTTTGCTTCTCCTATCTCAAGCTCCCCTAGCTCCAGCTCCTGATCTCTGAGGTCTAGCCACACTGCTCTTGTTCCTGCTTCTCAGACATGCTGAGCTTCATGTCACTTCTGGGTTCACACACTTGTTCTTCTTGTGTTCTGGTTTCTTTTTGTCATTCAGAATTTAGCATAAATGTCACCTTCTTGGCTTAAATGCAACCATGTGCATTCCCCCCCATCTAAAGTCATTACACACCCTTCATTTCCACCAGCCACAGATAATCAAAGCACATCTCACAACCTCACGAGATCTCCCTACATAAACACTACAGATGTTTATGTATGTGTTTGTTATTTATTTGTATTGAATTCATTGCTGTATCCTCAACTCCTAGAACATGGAAGATATTCAATATCGGTCTGTAGAATGAATAAGATGAATGAAACAATCCTCATAATAACTCCATATGAGGCAGATACTATTTTACAGTTAGTGACTGATAAAGCTAAGATTTTAATTTCAGAGCTCATCTTCTCACCTTGCACATGGTTTGGCCTCCCCAGAAGAAGTGAGGCCCAGAGAGGTTAAATGACTGACCAAAGTAACAGTTTCCTGGTCAGACCTGGTCAACCCCAGTCCTCACATTCTTGGTTTGTTTCTCTTTCCAGGGAGCCACACTGTTCTCAATATGGTCAGAGGTGAAAATTAACCAACAGCCTGCTTTTTCAACTTCAGTATTCCTGATGGCGCTGGAGTTAACGGCCTATGAGGCACATATCTGCCATCTCTGAAATTTAAGGCTCCTAAAGGCTTTCAGCCCATCAGCAGTCATTTGGGAGCCTCCAACGCCTCTTAAAAAGTAAGTACAAAATAAGAATCAAACATGACAGGTCAGTGCATGCTTCACACTCAGAAAAGGGACAAGACCACTCAATCTTGCTTCACGGGAATGAAATAGGTGATGAGAGATGCTGGGGTTTCATGTTCTAGTCTCTTGCCAGCAATATAAACTTAAAAGGAATAGATTCTGAAGTCTCTGCTAATCTAAAAGAAATTATCCAACATTTTCTTCAAAACAAATTTGATCCTCAAAAAGACAGAACCTTGACTATTCACACAACTATTCATAACCAGTAAAAAGCACCCAGTCTGAAAACAGAAGGGGGCCCCTTGCCTAACTAATGAATTCAATGTAACATTCAGATTGATGTTAAAGTTTACTTTTTGTGACAGGGGCATTTTTTTGATGTGCTAGCCTGGCTCCAAAGCTCCATTTTAAATATACAACCTAAAATAAAAGGCATATCACATTTCTGAACAGGACTAACAGGTCCAAAAATCCAATCCTAAGGTGTTATTTTTTCCCCCAAACACCTACAGGCAACAAGGAATAACTAACTGCCTTTGAATGTATATACAAGTTTTATGAGCTCCTAAGGTAATGTCACATAAAAGATCAAACCGCAGACGATCAATTCTAATGGTCATACTCTATACAATTTTTATGAAGACTGACAAAGAAAAATAGAGAAGGGATTCTGGGCAAGTTGCATTACTCTACTAAAAGAAATGAAATTCCTAAAAGACAATGATGGTATCTGAAATTCCTAGGGAAAAGGAAAGCATATCCTATTTTTCCTTGCTGATTTATGTCATATCTACATGGAAAACAAAAACCAGTAGCGCATTTCAAAACACAGGGTAAATCACAACAGGGTTTAAGGGTAGGCAATGCCATTAAAGACAGAATTTAAGAGGACGTGGATTTAGAAAGGAATATTCCATGCACTTACAAGGCATCAAACCCAAACAGAATGAGTTCTAGCCTGGGTCAAAGAAAGTAAAATAATATGCCGCCAGCGAAATAAGATCTATATTCTAGGCCCTACTATTTTTCAGGAAAAAAACTTTTAAAAGATGGAAAATTTTTTTAGAAATGGGATATCTTCTATTTTGGCAATGGTAGTTTAAAGCTGGAAAATGCCAAAGAAACAAGACCAAAATAAAATTCCATTTATATGCTTCCAATGTCAGAGGAAGATAAAGTATTCGATCTCAGAATATTTCATTTCTTTAACAAATATGTGAATGCCAGACATGTGCCACATGTGAAAAACTGGCTGTGGCAGATGCTGCTGGTAGTCCACTCAACAGCTATCGCCTGTCCTTCTTCCCAACCCTTAGAGTCTGCCTTTCACTGTGGAGAATGAAAGCTCCAGAGATACTAGCTTTCCAGAACTCTTGGTCGTTCTTGGCTGGGAAGCAGGGTAGCCAGGGGATATTGGCTTATGAGACCACTAATAGCCCAAGAGGGTATATCCATTTCCTAGGGTTGCTATAACAAAGTACCACACACTGGGTGGCTTCCAAAACAGAATTTATTGTCTCACAGTTCAGAGAGCTGAAAGTCTATATCAAGGTGTTAGCAGGGTTGATATCTTCTGAGGACTGTGATAGAAGGATGTGTTCCAGACCTCTCTGCTTGGTTTATAGATGGCTATCTTCTCCCTGTATCTCTCTTCATATCATCTTCCCTTTATGTGTGTCTCTGTGTCCAAATTTCTCCTTTTTTTATGAGGGCACCAGTCCTAATGGATGAGGGCCCACTCTAATGACCTCATCTTAACTAATGACATTAGCAATGACCCTATTTTCAAATAATAGGGTACTGGAGTTTAAGACTTCAGCATATGAATTGGGGATGGGGGTGGGGTAGCAACAAGATTCAACCTTTAACAAGCCATTACCCTGGTAAGAACTTCTAGATAAAAGTCTCTACTCTGATTGTGTTTTGAAGTAAATAAAATGCTGACCTCGCTTTCCTTCCTTTTTGATATGGAAACTTTCACAAAAGGAAGGAATGCTGGGAACTACTGAGACCAACTGGACACCATACGGGAGAACACTACACGTGTGTGTGTGTGTGTGTGTGTGTGTGTGTGTGTGTGTGTGTGTGTATAAAATATGTATTTCTATATGTGCATAAACACACACACACACACACACACACACACAATGTCACAGAAAAGGCAACCCAGAGCTCTCATATCTTTGAGTCTCTGAACCAACATGAACCACGTAATTCCAAACATCATGTGTTGGAAAAATAAACCTCTAATGCATTTTGTCACCTGCACCTAAAAGCTATACTGTAACCAATGCTCTAGAAAAAAAAGGAAAAGGTAAAATAACACACTTCAGATGAGAAAGGAAAATAAAGTACTTATTAAGAATAACTAATGTGTCTGTTTTCCACATCTGGAAATGTTAGCAAGCAATTAAGTTAAAAGAAAAAGTGCTGGAGTATAGCATGCACCTGGAGTATGACAGCAAAATAACACCAATAAAAGTGATGAAAACCCTTTAAATTGAGAAATTAATAGTTCACTACATGATTTTTCTCAATCTTTATTTCCCATTTTATGTATAAGCAGGAAATAAAGTAATTGCATGGGAAGTGGCATTCAATAATTAGGGGACTGGAACTGACAGGGACTGGTTAAGCTTCACAGGACCTAGAAATAAATGTTCGAGTAAAACAATACTGCTCGCTGGAATGGCAAAACCCTTTCAAAGCATGCAGATTTTTACCAAGAACTATATTCATCCTCTAATTGCAACCTGCCTAAGGAAACATAAAAATGTCCACACATACAAAAATATACAAAATGGTTTTTGTTTAAGCTTAAGTATCTTGATTTTGGCACTTTGCTTTCGTAAACTAATCGCAGAGTTTGATGGAAGGTATGATCTATTTCACTGGACTGATTAACATTAATCTGTATTATAATTCAGTAAGAGAAGGGGACTTGAGAGTACTTCTAAAAGTGCCCACTATTTTATGTTGATACTGTTTAAATCCAACAGCTATATTTTTGCTTGTTGAAATGTTCTTTACAGTTGAATGAAATGGTTAACTAATTTATAGTTATAATGCAGGACATAATGTTTTTGGCAGAAAAACAGGGTGGGAGGAGATGGGCTGGAGTCTTGGGAGATTAAAATGTTTTCATAGTACTTCATAGCTTTCTGTATTTAAATTCACGCCATTGTCTTTTTATGAATGTGAGCTTTAATGTTTTTGAACCTCCATGACATCCTTCTATAATTCTCAGACCATAATTATACCTTTCTTGCTAGACAGCTTAATAGCAACTACACATGATTAAAAAAAAAGTTAGAATGCTATTGTTGGATGCAATATGCAATGTGTATAATACACGAGGAGAACACAATCCATGGTCCATTTATCTGAAAAAAACAACACTTACATTCCCTCTTTCTATTATACTTTCATTGTACATTTTTGAAATGTGCACATTCACAAGGTTCTCACCCACCATATGAAAAGAGTGCATTAATCAACTTTTTAAAATATTTTTTTAACATATTACTTTCAAAGGTTTTAATAGAGATGATTTCATTTCTATTATGGAACCCATTCTTTCTAACAGTTTTTATTCTTTAACAGAGAGTTCGGGTCAAGGCCTGTTAGGCCCAGACACAATTCTCTTTATGTATCTTAGAAAGAATGTTTCATATCAAACTCTAGTTCAAGTTCACTGTTTCTATGAGGAAATAATTATCCAATAAAGAATTCCTTTTGTAAATTAGTTGCAATGCAGAAGCTATTAAGAACTAACACTAGGCCTGGCGTGCTGGCTCACACCTATAATCACAGCACTTTGGGAGGCCAAGGCAGGAGGATCACAGGAAGCCAAGAGTTCGAGACAAGCCTGGGTAACATAGCAAGACTCCATCTCTATGAATAAATAAAAATTAGTGGGGCATGGTGGTGCATGCCTGTAGTCCCAGTTACTCAAGAGGCTGACATGGGAGGATCACTCGGGCCCAGGAGTTTGCAACTGCAGTGAGCCATGATCACACCACTGCACTCTAGTCTGGGCAACAGAGTGAGACCCCATCTCTAAGAAGAAAAAGAAAAAGAACTAATACTACTTAGTGATTGCATCTTGTAGTATTTTACAGCTGTAATCTCATAAAGTAGAAAAGAGCATAATCTCTTCCTGCCCCTACCTTAGTAAGCAGAAGCCAGCACTGTGTTTGTAAATGTCTGAGTGTATAAAACACCATCGACTTCTCTCTCCCTGTTTCTTTTTTTCTTTAAAGGCGGAGTCTTGTTCTGTCACCTAGGCTGAACTGCAGTGGCCTGATCTTGTCTCACTACAACCTCCGCCTCCCGGTTTCTAGCAATTCTTCTGCCTCAGACTCCTGAGTAGCTAGGATTACAGGCGCACGCCGCCATGCCCGGCTACCTTTTTGTATTTTAGTAGAGACAGGGCTTCACCATGTTGCCCAGGCTGGTCTCGAACTCCTGAGCTCAGGCAATCCATCCGCCTCGGCCTCCCAAAGTGCTATGATTACAGGCATGAGCCACTGTGCCTGGCCTCCCTGCTTCTTAAGTGAGGATCCTGATTTTACACTTCCAGACTACTGAGAGGGATTGAATTGGGTTGTGGGGTAAGATATGGAGGTCTAAGGAAGCAGAACAGAAAGGACAACTGATAAGGGTAGGCTTTGTGTCCCCACCCAAATCTCATCTTGAATTGTAATCCCCATAATCCCCACGTGTTGAGGTAACTGAGTTATGTGGGCAGTTTCCCCCATGCTGTTCTAGTGATAGTGAGTGAGTTCTCACAAGATCTGAAGGTTATAAGAGACTCTTTCCCCTTTGCTCAGCTCTTCTTCCTGACACCGTGTGAAGAAAGTGCCTTGCTTCTTCTTTGCCTTCTGCCATGATTGTAAGTTTCCTGAGGACTCCTCAGCCATGTCAGTCAATTAAGCCTCTTTACTTTATAAATTACCCAGTCTCTGGCAGTTCATAATAGCAGCATGAAAATGGACTATTACAACAACCTTCCCCAAAATACATCTGGAACTATGGGGTGCAGAGAGAGGGGTATGTCTTAGAGTTGCCTAGGCTTACATTTGTTAAATTCATTTTAATTGATTCACAATTTAAAATGTAATTATCATAATGATTAATTGTAGACACAGTAGGCATACAACTGATAAACATACAACTGATAAAGTAAACATACAACTGATAAAAAGATTTCTTCAAATAAGACTAATCCTTACTGCATGCTGGACGGTTACTTTTTTCCTTTATATTCTATTCTATTGCACTCTATTCTATTCCATCTGATATGCTTTATCCTACTTTTTAAAATGCTAGACATAAACTACTACTATGTTCATAGCATCACAACATCAATGGGTTCTTATCCCCTATTTGATAAGCTTTGGTCTAGAAACCTTCTCTCCTGCCACCAGTGCCCCAGATTATTTTAGGAGCGAATGGGTGACGGGTGACAGCTGCAAGATATTTCTTTCATTTCCTTTTCTTAGGAATGAAACCAACCTTGGCAATGTACGAAAAAATATAACCATCTTAAAAACTGAAAGAGTATCACTGGGCCCAAGATACAGTAAAGACAAGAGAGCCTTCCCCAAATCTACTGAACTGCTACCTCTGTAGCCTCAGGGAGAAGAGAAATACTGTGTATTGCCGATAATGTTGGCAAACAAAAACACATTTTATTTTGTTTTGACAAGCATTGTTTCTTAGTGCTATACAGTATGGAACAAAATCCCTCTTCATTATATATACTTAGTTAATAAACACATGGATATTCTAAAATGTCAACCTATGAAGGGAAAATAGACATGGAATGCTAGGCCCAGTACTACACACTTTGCATTTGCTAAATCACCTAATTCTAAGTGACTATTAAGCACTCTGAATAAAAAAGTGGTGCTCCTTTTAATTCTTTTTTTTTTTTTTTTTTTTTGAGATGGAGTCTTGCTCTGTTGCCCAGGCTGGAGTGCAGTGGCGCAACCTCCACCTCCTGAGTTCAAGTGATTCTCCTGCCTCAGCCTCCCGAGTAGCTGGGATCACTGGCACATGCCACCATGCCCAACTAATTTTTGTATTTTTAGTAGAGACGGGGTTTCGCCATGTTGGCCAGGCCGGTTTCAAACTCCTGACCTTGTGATCCACCCGCCTTGGCCTCCCAAGTGCTGGGATTACAGGCGTGAGCCACTGTGCCTGACCTCCTTTTAATTCCTATTGCTTTCCTTAATAACGGCACAGATTATAAATAAGTAATCCACAGGGCTGGAGAAGATGAGTTAAACCGGAATCTCTCTATACATTTTTGGTACTATCGTTTTGGAGGAAGCATTTGGCAGTATGTATGAGAAGTCACCAAATTGTGTAAGGAAGTCTGAAGAAACTCTACTCTCGATTCTTTCATTCATCCTTCCTCATTATCTCCCTTGTAGTAATCGTTCCTCATTCTGAATTCCTAGAACAATGTTTGTTTGTGTATTTTACTCATCACAATATCGTTATCCTATAATATATTACATTTACTTGTTTTTCACTCTTATCATCCTCATCCCCAGGCTTTATACTTTCAGAAGATAGTGATCCTATTTAACACACATTTCTTCTAACCTCTTAGCGTACCTACTTTATATACATATATATATAAAATACACATATATAGTAAATTAGAAATTGTCTGGGAATCTCCCTGGGTCTGTAGGTGTATGTAGTTATGCATCATTGCGGATGGTTTTAATTTACAAAATGTTATAGCGGATCACAGAAAGACTTTGGACTTTCCTGAGACCACCCTAATCAGATACACTTATCTCCAACTATAATTTATGCATCCAACTATAAAATAATTCATTATATAAAAATATGAACATACAGCAGAAGCGAATTCAATGAATGTGTCTATGACTCTTATGAAACACCTTCACTGTGTCCTTACAGAGGCATCCACTGTCACTAGGCAGTTATTTCTGTTAGGCAGTTTGCAGATTCTTGATCACCTACACCCCGCGCACACCCTTCTGAGTACCACCAATACAGGTACAAGATAGGAGCAGCTTCATGAAAGCACATACAAAAATAGCACTTTCGACAGCAATAGCACCCTAAGAGTAATCTTTTGCAAACCTCAGCGTGCTGAACTAAAGTCGCATTTCTGCATTTTAATCACTTGTTTGAAAGTAACAGCTGCCTGCGACATTAAAACAAAACAAAATAAAAATATTCAGTTCTACTTGGTGTTTCACTTACTCAGATCTCTAAGAATGTTTACTGTGGTTAAAGTTACCATCAAGAAGGGTCAGCATTAGCAAAGGTCTTACTATTCCTATGGAATGTATCTTTTTGCAAAATATCCCCAAATCTATGAGAAATCATTTATGCAAGCTATGAATTTAGTTAACAAGTAATCAAAAAGCCATTCTTACTTTAATCTAAATCTTCCAAAGTTAGGATTCAAATCAGTCACCTGCAGGCTGCCTGGACACATTCCACATCTTGGACCCTTCATGTCAGTTTGAGCTTTGGGTCTGCTTTTCAGATAGGACCTGGGCTAGTTTGTTTTTTTCAAGTTTTTGCAAATCACAGATTCTACAATCATATATGACCTACCATAGATACCGGGAATTTGGGTTTGCAGAGCTGCACGATGGTAGCTATTGGGCCAAATCTATCTTGAACAGTTCTTAAATTTGGATCAAAGAATTTCAGCGGGGGAGAAAACACTTCCTTTAAATTGAATGGCTTCATTAAAAAAAAAAAAAATGCAGCGATTTAGACATAAAGTCAAATTTCACCTTCTTACAAACAGAAAATCAAAGGTCTAGCAATCTTCAACTCAGCAATTCCATATCGATAAAGCACAATTTCCATATTCACAGACTACAGCCCCACAGGGAGTAAGGCATCCATGGTTGTCAGCAAGAAATTCACATATAATTACTTGCAAAATAACTTTGTTTATCAAATAACATATCTTGGATTGATTTATGTCATTCTTCCTCCTGGAATATTTTTGCCCTTTATCCTTCAAGGCATAAAGGCTTGAAGGTACATCTAAGTATAATCCTACTTTATCATAAATTCAATTCAACACATCTCTACAAGAAGTAAGATAAATAAATAAATAAATTATCCTGGCATGGTGGTGTGCCTGCAGTCCCAGCTACTTGGGAGGGCTGAAGCCAGAGGATTGCTGGGCCCAGGTGTTCAAGGTTATAGTGAGCTATGATCTTACCACTACACTCCAGCTTGGGTGACGAAGTAAGACCCCTGTCTCTAAAAACAAACAAACAAAAGGAACATTTCATAACATGTGAAAATTATATAAAAGTTGAATTTTAATGTCCATAAATAAAATGGTATTGGAACACAGCCACACTGACTTCTGTATCTATTGTCTATAGCTGTTTTATACATTACAAGGGCAGAGTTGAGTAGTTATGACAGAGACTACATGGCCCACAAAGCTGAGAATATTTACTATCTAGCACATGTTATGAAAAATCCTGCTGACCCCAGCTTTAGGAAGGAGCATGTCTACTAGGAGGAACAGTGACTTTGGACCACAATAGACATGATTTTTTTTCTCACTAATATTCCATTTAGCTTTAGGCAAGTCATTTAAGCTCTCCGAGCCACTGAATTCTCTACTGTTATATGGGAATGATATCTATAATATAGGATTTTTGATGCAAAGATAAGCAGTATGTTTTCATGGCAGCAGTGGCAATGCAATAAATGTCATTTGATATTATTACTGCATATTTTTTACTTAGTGTTGCATCAAACTTTTAATTACCTCTGACTGAGGAATCGTAATTTATGGGAATGCAGTCTAATACACGATTTTATTCATTATAGCCTCCTATATATACGGCCTGAGAAATAGGATGGAATTGTCATTATCTTCATGGTAGTTGTGAATACTGGTACCTGTGTTCAGTTATCTGGTTTGAGCAAATAAATGCAAGTATTAAGTCTGAGACAAAAGGTCCCTCTTAATCTGTGGAAGGTAGTAACTTCAAAAAAAGAGGGGGAAAAGGGGGAGTCCGTATAATGCCCACTGGATCAGTTCTCATTGAGAGACAATTCTCCAGCAAGTATTTACTTTCTACCCTTTCTTCAAATAATTACTCACCAAAGTAACATCAATGGGAAACTTGACAAAACAAGCAGCAAAGAGCTTTCAAAAACCTCATGAGGCAGAAGAAAAAGCATTAGACTATTTTATACCGTTGTTAGTTGAATGTTTACTTTATCTTCTCCCATAACGGAAAGAATGGCCATAGCACTGAGTATTCTCATTTGTTTGTCTGCATAATCAAGCAAAAAAAAAAAAAAATTACGCCATTTGTGGCCTTGTATATGCTGCAGTAAAATTATTCCTTAACGAAAAAATAGATGTTTACTCAGAAACCCACAAAGCACACTGTTCAATAGTCAATGCTTCATAATTATACACATAATTACGTTCCACTTAATACCACTTCTCTCTTTTTGTACATATGTTTGAGCTTAAATATCACTCGCAAGTGTGCAGATACTCGCTCACACACATTCATGGGATAAGAATGAAAAGTTCTATTTTGCTACAGAGTGAAGAAGTCATGCAAGGTATTTTAACATCCCCTAAAAAATTTAATAACACAAAACTTATTTGGAGACAAAATCTAGGAGCTCTGCTTCAAAAGCTTAAGGCTAACATAAAAACACACAAGTGTTGCCATCTCCCTTTACTTACTGGGTGACATATTCAGGCTGCCCTTTAAGTCAAAAAAGTTTTCAGAAGAAGACAGAATGCACGATGTTGCTGTGAAGAAAGTAAAAAAGGAAAAGACTATTCCCAGGATTCACATGCTTCTGGACTAAAATTTTAATCGTACCAGTGCTTCCATGTCCACAAGCGACACCAATCAATGTCACAATGGCAGCAACTGATCCCAGAGTTGCCTGATGCCTTAAGTTCAGTCAGTAACAGCTTTCACCACAACCTCCCTGCTTATAAGATTGGAGGAGCAAATAATGTGAACATGCTTAGAATAAACAATGAGTAACTAACCAGAGCCATTTATAAAATGGCAGCCTACATGTTCCACTCTCGCAGGTCAGCAGACACTAGAAAGTTGTCCAGATAAAGAAACCAAATAGTCACAAAGTTCAGGGATATGGCTTCATGTGTTAACATACCACTTCACACCCCCATAACTAGCCCTCAAGAGCTTCCACAAATAAGGGCTGGATCTTCAATGGCTGTGCGAGCAGTCCAAAAAAAAGAGCAGCTTCCTAAAAAGAAATAGTTTCACAAGGGTACTCGCCACTAGCTGAGGTCCAGGTCAGCCTGTGCAAAAAGTTTGTTTTGAACTGTCCTTGTAGTTAAGAGGAATAAATTGCCTCTTATTAAAGTGACAGGTGGGAATATTACTTTTGTCACCCCTCATCCTATAAATAAAGTAAACCCAGGTGGTATAAAGAGAAAGTAATAAGTCAAATGCCAAGATAAGAGCTTACTTCCTTAGTTGCCAGGCAGAAGTTGGAAACACATTGGGAAGTCTAACGGCCAGCTAGGGGTACAGAATTTTTTTGACTTTTTTTTTTTTCAACATCAGGTTTGTTGTTTTCCTTATTTTCAAGTGATAAATATCAACAATGTAGTATGACCAAAAATCAGTGTTTAATATTTAATAAAGTGTTATTTTTTCAAAATGAATAGAATGTTGAGGAAAGATGTCATATTCACCAATATTTCAGCCTTAACCAACTAACATGAAATCGCATGTGTATAGTGGGATCACAATGATACAAAATTGGACAACTGAATTTGTAACACAATGGAGGTTATAATATGCTCCAATAATTGTCAACAATTTGACAGACCAAGGAATCAATAAAAAGGATGTTGAATAATCTTCATTTATATATTTATCTACTGATAGAGAAATGAATTCTAACAATCTCTCCATTTCTAGAAGTCATTTGCCATTTCACTGTACACTCCAAAGAAATTAATACGATGTTTTTGTAGCCATTATTAGTTGGTCTTAGGCCAAATGAAAAAACTGGCAACCATTACACAACCAGCCACCTTAGAAAGATACCTGGGCTATACTTTTCCTTACCACAGTTGCCAAATAACTTCTACAAGTTGTTCATTAACGTGACACTGCTTTAAAATGACAAGAATCATACCACGAAAGATAAAATGACTCCATCTTCTCCCATGGTTTCGTCCAGTTATGCAACCAGATGCTTATATATGTAGGGATGCATGTGTAACTTGATTTTTCTCCGCTGTATATAGTTCTCACAAAATAATTTTAAATTTAAAATGTCTCTATTTAAAATAGCATCCAGTGTTGGATTTGTAACCACAGAGTTCTGTCACTATGCATTGTCTCAAACTTAGTATTGGTTGATATTCAAAGGAAGTAAAATGCAGAGAAGTGAAAATAAATTGTATTTACATACCTATCAGTGGGAAAAGAGAAGACACACAGTAACTTAGGTCTCACTAACAAAACAAGAGCAGGCAGCTCTGCCAGTTCTCAAATTAAAATATGCAACCAGTTTTTGAGTTATAATTTTGCCTCGAAAGTAATACAGAATGCAGAAATGGTCCTTAGAAATGAATATCTTCTTATGTTCAAGCTTTGAATTTCTGGATGTGGGGAGGGAACTGGGTATGTGGGAAGTTTGAAAAGAACGAACATTGGAAGGGTGCTCTAGTTAATAGAAGAAGGGACTCTCAAGGCATACCCCCACAGGATTTTTCATTCCATAGAGTGTGAATGTTATATCAAGCAAAAAGAAAATTTTTTAAAACTCAGAGAAAAGAGAACATAGAAAGTATGTGGGAGCTAGATACTGCACAGTTGAAATGAGAATTATAGAAAAACATATGTAAAATACCTCATATAGGGCCCACTTCTGAAGATGGTCAAGTGATGATGGTCATTACTTGTATGCAAGCTTCAAGACAATAACTGGCAACTGATAATCATGAGGAAATGGCCTCTTTCCACACTGGTGAGCATTTTCATACCATCAAACTCATATCATTATTGGCAAGATGGCATACACATACTATAAAGGAAATGCACATCCTGTTTAAGGACCCAATCTCCCAAACACTCAGTAGTGGGTGAAATAAATCAGCAAGAATTATTTGATGCAAGAAACCATTAGTATGCGTTCACTATTCATTCCAAAAGAGCAGTGTACAGTCTTCAAGAGCAAAAACCAAGGTAGGTGAACACAGCAGCCAGGGCTTGAACATATCAAATATCTACACTGTGAATGAAATTCTGATCCACTAAGCCAGTTGGCATGCCAAGGAATTTCCTAGCCAGTTGATCTCAATGAACCCTCAATTTTTTTTTGACTCAGAAGCAACTCTATCTGGAAGAATTCATTTTCCTTTCAGCAACCCAACCTTCCTGGGAAGTTCAGCATTTGACCATTCACTTAAGGCTTTTCACCTTCAGAACACTTAGAAGTTGAAATCTTCAGAGATATTTTCAAAAGACAACTCTCCTCAACTCCTCTTAGTGCACACCCAGGTCTTCGTGCAAAAACTCTCCTCAACTCCTCTCAGTGCTCACCCAGGTCTTCGTGCACATGCACCTCTGTCTCCCAGTCACTGATAAGTATCAACAGTCTCCCTTACCCACCACCAAGGAGCAACCACTTGGTTCTTTTCTGTAAAAGAATGTACAACACACCATACTGATAAACGGCTTAGTGCAGCTGAAAACCCCCTAGATGAAAATTCTGGCAGTCTAGAAAAAGCCCTACTGAGTCAATAACAAGCTACGTGACTTTGAACAAGTACCTGAAATGCTCTAGACCCCACTGTGTCATCTACAACATGAGCAGGCCTGGAATGCACACAGATATGCACGTAAATACAGTTGACTTCTGAACTACACAGCTTTCAATCGCACAAGTCCACATTTGCATGGATTTTCTTTTGCCTCTGCCACCACTGAGACAGCAAGAGCAACACCCCCTCTTCTTCTTCCTCCCCAGTCTACTCAATGTGAACACGATCAGCATGAAGACCTTTAGGATGATCCACTTCCACTTAATGAATAGTAACTACATTTTCTCTTCCTTTTGATTTTCTTAATAACATTGTCTTTTTTCTAGCTTACTTTACTGTAAGAATACAGGATATAATACATATAACATACCAAATATGTGTTAACTATTTCATTGGTAAGACTTATGGTCAACAGTTGGCTCTAAGTATAATAGTTAAGTTTGGGGGGAGTTAAAACTTATACGCAGATTTTCCTACTTGGAGGGATGGTCAACACACCTACTGAGATGGGGCAGAGATCCTTCTTAGGGTCCTGCCAAGCCTTTCCAAGAATAGAAGTAAAGAAAAATCTTGAGTTCCTTCAAGGGAAATTCCAGGCACTGAGCTAGCCCTGAGAAGTAAATGAGCAACTTGCTAAGTAAGAACATAGTAATAGCTTAAAACAATAGCCAAGGAAGTCGGAGTCACAATATGTCTGGCTCCTCTGGAAACTAAAGGCAACATCTTAATATATGTCCCTGAGCTGTTTTTCAGTAACAGGGACCTTTATCAAATGGACCCTCTGGCATACAACCTCAGATAAGGGGGAAATGAGGACTGGAACCCTGATCACACTTCTTTGTTCTAAATTTCTTCCTGAGAGCCCCAGAGGAAGTCATGCCCACATGCCAGAACTTAACACTCCTTTCTGCTGACTCCCAGTTTTTAGACAAGGCTTCCCTTTCCTGACCAAACTCAAATCAGAGAGCCAGAATCCATCTAGGAGAGGGACTGTAACCTCCCTCTCTTCTTGCTTCAAGATATTCAGCTTTTTAGGCCAAAACCAATGTATAACCTGCATGTACTGATTTCCGATCTGGCCTGTAACTTCTGCTTTTCTGAAATTTATTGCTACCTTTAAAAACTCTTGCTTATCAGCCACTGAGGAGGTCAGGTCTTAAGTGTGACGTGCCCAATGCTCCTTGCTTGGCTGCCTGCAAATAAACACGCTCCTTTCTCCCACCACAAAGCCTTGGTGTGGATATTTGGCTTTACTGCACCAGGAAAGCAGACAGTTAGTTACCGAACTGTCCGTTCAGTAACACTTAACACCCATATTGTGCTAGGGTCAACTGTATACATACGTACATGTAAGTAAGTATAATTCAGTTTTATCAAAGTTATTATGGACCTTCATATATTTTCTTCCCCCCTTAAAGCCCTACATTCCAGTAATTCAAGGCTTCCTATTCACAAGCCTCATTGGCTTTTCCTCAGACATCCTCTTCTTCCACCTCTCCCTTTTCTTGAACTGCTTCCTCAGTTTCCATGATATCCCGCTGCACTAGAGATCCTTCCACATCTCTGTTCAATCTTTTGTAAGCTCTCCCACTTCACCCTGGGTTCTGGCATGCCTCCTTTCATTTAACTCTCCATACTTCATCCCTAAACCTTCCCCTTGGTTGCTGTCACTAGGCAAACACCTCCCTGTCTTGATCTCCTGCAATGATACCCACCCCCTGTGAACATACCAGTTTCCACTCTTTTGCTTTCAACAGACTTCCTGCTCAGGGGTATTTAAAAACACTTTTATGGGATGAGTACTTTAAGACAGCTTAACACTTAGGCAACAGTCAATTAAATTCATTTGAGTGAGCACTTTATTTGCAGGAGTCAGTTAACTAATCAACAGATACTTTTGAGACTGCTATTTTAAGAACTAAATAAAATTGTGGGTTGTATCTAAACTTACATGTTTGTTGAACTCTAATAGCACTTGCAATGTAATTTCTTTTAAGTTCCACATATGCCTTCTTAGTCACCATGAAGCTTACAAAATATCCAATATGTGGAGTTATCAATGATCAAGGTTATAAGAATAAAATACACCAACAATGTTTGCATCTTTTACTGATTCTCACATGCATACTCTGATAAACTGTCAAGATTTAAATGGTATAAATGAAAAGCAATTCAAGATTTAGTCTGCTGCAATAGAAGGGATAATTTGAAATAAGTTTATCTGTAAAAACATGGAGGATGTCAAGATTTATAAGCAGGAATCAGTGACATCTCCATTCCACCAGCATCAATGCTATCAAATCATATCACACTGTGTACAAATACTACAGAAGAAATGACAGCCAGTTGAGTTTGTGGCAATTGCTTACTCGAAGTGCCACATCCAATACCACAAACTCACAAAGTTCCAAATCTGCTTTGAGATTAAATGCAGTCCAGAGGCATTGCTGATCATTTTCTCAGTGATTATAATAGTGGTGTTATTAAAACCACCAAATGAAAAATACTCCTCAGTCATTTCAGGAAGAACCTGAAAAGTTTATTTTGCTTTCAGAGCATTCCTTAATCACTATTAAGGAAAGACTAGTACAAAAATTCATTTACATTTGCATGACATAGAACGGATGAATGCTATGATTGAAAGCATTTGAAGATGTGTGTCAGTAGTCTTGGGCTGTATTTGCATACACTGCAACTATCATTGTGAAAACAAGCAGCCCAAATATGTGAATTTTGTGGACATGTGTTGTCCATGACTAAATCTACAATATTAAAGTAAGCCAATGTTCCTGTTTGGTGACCATGTATTTTATCCTTCATTATAGTATTGATAATTTTTAAAAAATGATTTCATGAAGGTAATCTATATTACCTCATATAGTGTGATCTGTAGTCTCAATTATAATAGGCTTAAGTGTATATTTATATGGACATAGGCCTCTATTGCCTTTCTAACTCCCTAAAGAGGCAAATATATAGTTCAGGGGTCAATATATTACATATAATTACGTGTATAATTACACACAGGGAAACATATGTACATATATGTGCAAATACATATAATTACATAAATTTGCCACATGTAAATCCAATTCTCCCTTACAAATCCTTATAACGTTTTTACCACCATATCTAGAGATTAGTTGACCTTTAAATTCTTTATGATGTCTTCACATCTTACTAAACGGGACACTGCTTTTTCCATATATTTGTTCATAAATATGTAAAACATTTCTCAAAAATGCTGAAACATAATACAATTTGCACATAATGGAAAATTACAACTAAAAATGTGAAACTTTTCAAAAGCTGATCTCATTTTCTTTTGCTACCTTTCTACTTTCTGAGTATGTCTTCCTCCTTCTGAGTATGTCTTTCTGTGAATGTCTCCTCAACTATTTGGAAAATTTCAAGATTGCTTTTACAAAATTTAATATCATAAACAGTAATACTGCTGCAGTATATTTTCTGTCACTTTTGTTCCTTTTCCTAAAACAGAGATTATATTTGAAACTTTATAAATGAAGACAAGATTCCAAGAATAAAATATTTTACTATATTGAACTTTTTCCAAAGCCCATTTGAAAGTCAGAAATTTTTAAACAACTATTCCTTTTGTCCTCAGTGCTAGATGAGTAGCAGTCAATGAAAATGTTTTAGAAACAAAATTGAAGCGTCACAGTAAAAATCTATAAAAACTATAAAGACATCTTTCTTTTAAAAGTTAAAGATTTTAATCTGTAACTATTATTGACTATGGATCTTTGCTATATATTATCATGTAAATATTTGAAGCATGTTTGAACTTTGACATAAGAGCCCAAAAGTCTACTCCAATCTATTCATGTCTTTAAATAACATGTGTTTTACTTGACTACTCCATTTGGCCTCATTCCGCACTCATTTTCTTCTTTTAGAAAAGTCTCGAGATACTTTTTTGTTAGGCTCCTTAGGTATCATGAAGAAATTATGTTTAGTAGAAAAGTGGTCTTCTAAGGAGACGAGGACTGAATTTTAGGAGTGATGATTTTTATAACTTACTTTCAAATGTGTTAACCAAAATAAGCACATAGATTTAAAAAAAAGGAAAAAACACACATTCATACACATATATACAGAAGAAATACAGTAAAATGGTACAATAACTACATCTCAATGATACCTACAGATGTATTCATTCATTCTATTATTGTTTCAGCTTTTTTGGTGCTTGAGAATATCATAAAAAGAGGAAAAACAAAATAAAATAAACAAAAAGTTAGTTGTATATACATTATTTTTAAAAAAACTTTTCACTTGTTTCTCCAGAAAGTAAAATAAAATTAACAAAATAAAATACAACAAATGATTTGTAATAGTTGTTTTGTATGTGTCAAAGATGAGAATTTTTTTCATTTTTTCTTTCTACTTTGTTCTAAATTTCAAATTTTCCAAAATTAAAAAAGAAAATTATATCTATATTCAGTTTTAGTCCTTTAGACAAGTTATTTGCTAAAAGTAAAACATATGAAAATACCAGCACTTTTTAAATTTATATGCTCCTTTACAGGTGAGATCTCGCCTCTTTAATTTAACATGCTCAAATTTGATGTTATATTCATAATACCAAAGCATAATATAAGTAGATCTGTACTATCAGATGTCATTATATTTGCTATGGAAATAAAAATGGCTTACAAAAATAAGGGAAGGAATAAGAACCCAATTATCAGATTAGAGAATTTAAATTTTCCTTTTGGGGGGGAAAGCATTTGTTTTTTTTGCTATTGGTGGAGTTTTATTTGGAGTTTTATTTCAACACCTGAAAATTATGCAAGCATATGACTCGAGTATACTTCTAACCTCAACTTAGAAAATACAGGATTTTTACCTCCCAAGCAGCCAATGAATGAAAGCAGGATCAACTGTTTCCATGGAAACATCATCTTTAATTGCCAAATGCAAGAGTAACTCTTGTCCAGTCTCTGATGAATAGAATGCTTTGTCTTCAGGTAAATCCTTTAATCTGTAAAATATATGTACAAAGAAGTTAGCTTTTTAAAAAGCTGCTTTAAAAAAGCAATTTTGCTCTTTTTGTAAAAACTCTTTATCATTTGGAGACACTGAAAACCCTCAGATAAAACAAATCTGTTTTGATACGAAATAGAGGATGCTTGAAATGTAGATACTTAAAAAACATGTAACTCATAGGTAGATGGAAACGATCTTATAGAATTTGAAATGTTTACCAATACTAAAATATTAAATTTTAATATATTATTAAAACTTTTGCCAGATAATTTCAAGAAAGAAAACATTAACCTAAAATTCTAACTTACTCAATTTTCTCTAACGATAGCATTCTGGCAAAACCAACAGAGTCAAATAAGCAGATATCTTGAAGCACTAATTTTTGCAGTTTCTGAATTCCTAATAAAGCATGCAAATTATAGATAGCATTATCAATGTCCATCTCAGACCTATTTTTTAAGACAACTGCAGAAAGTTCCCAATTACATATGCTGTGTAAAACAGATTTTAAAATGCTAACGGTAGAAAATGCTCAGTCTGAGAACCTTGCAAATGAAACCATTTTCTTTTTTGCTTTCTTTAATTTTCATAAACTTGAATATATTGGTTGAGAGGAAATAATTATGTGAAAGTCTTGTGTCATTTTGAGTGGCCACTTAAAACTAGTTAAGCTGCATGGTTAATGATCAAGTACATGTGATACACACACCTGAATCTCTGGACTCCTAAAATTCAGTTAGTACCACACACGGAATTAATGATTTTAAAGTTTGTTACTTTAGTGAGGAACAGGTACAACTCTCTGATTCAGCAGCTGCTACTGACTGAGCTATTTTAGTTGTCACTGACCCAAAGAGAGAACTCAGCCTCCTGTAGACAGTGGTTCCCAACAATGGGTTCCTGACGTGTGGCGTATGCAATCAGATATTATGTACATCCCAAATAATAAGAAATCAAATAATAAAAATATGACAACTTGAAAAATATGTACTTAAAACAATATGTTAAGTCATCTTTCCTATAATAATGCTCTTGGGTGCCTGCAATCTAATATATACTCTTAGGTAGGATGCAAGAGATGGAATTGTGGCTAGAATGCCTAGGAATCACTCTCTCTAGGTCCACTGGAATCTGAAACAAGTGCAAATACAATTGAGAACTGCTGTTCTAAGAATTGCAGGTTAACAACTTACAATAGTACCATTGATCTTTAACCTTCACTCAATATCCCCACTGCTGCAAACTGCATGTCTCAGTTTGGGTTCCACAATCCAAATAAGACAAAATGAATTCAAGTGCAAGTAATTTACTTGGGAAGCAAAGGACAAAAACAGTCAACATGGGGAAGTAAGACAGGAAAAGAAAGACAGCCTAGACAGGGTGAAATATAAAGCCTACTAACACCATGGATGACTGGAAGTCCAGTTCCTATAGAACCCAGGCCTAAGAGTCATCCAAGAGTCATCTCTGAGTTATTCTTGCAAAGAGGCAAGGCAGCTGGGGTATTTACACACCAATTCCCATGACAGTAGTAACTGCCCAGTACTTGTAACCTCCTACTAGGGCAGTAAATAACTACAGAGGTGAAAAAAAGAAAAAGGAAAGAAATGCATATACTAGCTATTAAAAGTGGTGTGTGCACTGAAGTGATGAAGGCAAGAGGATGAGTAGGGCACATGTAGTGTCTGCTACACTGTGCATAGAAAACAGGCTTTTTGAAGTTATTTTTAACAGCATCAGGTCCCAAGTGATTGATGGCCAAAATTATTGAGTAATTTAAATATACGAGGGAGAAATACATTCCACCTCAATCAATCATTATACTGCTCAAGCTTTTCCAGTGGTTGATTTTCCCTGCTTGGACCAAAGGGTCTCAGGTATCTTGCCTTCCTCCTTCTTCTGCTCAATCAATGACATATCCTGTGTCCATAATTAGTTTCAATTACTAATTTAAATGATAACTGAAATCATTCTAGATTAGATTTAATTTATAACTGACAGCCATAGTTTTTTTCTAATCATGCATTTGAGGAAACTGTGGTCCAAAAATCAGGAGAAAGATGAAACACACACAAACATGCATACACATATAGACAGATAGACTGGAAAACCAATAATATTTTAAATTATCAAATAAAATGCAATGTTAACTAGTCATAAAAGGCATGTGAAACATGAGATATGTTAATTTGATACATATACATGTCTAAGACTCATGAGAAACTAGGAAATGATAGTAACATGCACTAAAGTCTAGGGACAATGGGTAAGACTCGACCACTGCAAAGTCTTGAGGAGTACGTTGATGGAATTGGTACTTCCTTCCTCAAAGAAATTATAGCTATCCAGTACATACACAAAATCTAACTTAGAAAGAATTCGGCAATAACAGAATAACAGACTTAAAAAGAACAGGTAGTTGGGAATTTCAGGAAAGGAAGGGGAAACTCTAGCAAAGAATTGTGCAGTAACCTTGCCATTATCATCCTCATCTTTAATATCAAAAACTATTCAAGTAAATATATGAAGCTCTGCCCTATGTCATTTGGAAAAAAAAAATACATGGTCTGTGTCCTAATACTGTAATGGGAAAAGAGAATATTATAAACTCTTATAAATAAGATAAGGAGTAAATTACTAGATTGATGGATAAAACTCTGAAGGTAGAACCACCATTTACCCATCGCTGGTTTCTCTAATGTTCCAAATACCCTTTCACAGGAGGCTTTCAAGCAATGTTTCTTGCTGAGCTTTAAGAACAATGAATGAGTCACTCGGGAGATTAAATCTTTGCACTGGACATCAAGTGAGTGAAAAGCATTTCTACTGGAACCAAAGGATAAGTCACAGCATGGGATCTGGCCACCATTTGAAAATTACTTCAGGAAAGTGTATAAGAAGGCATAAAAGAAGGTGATTGTTTTCAAAAAACGTTATCTTGCCAACAATCCATTCCCAAGATAACATGTACATTGATTATATTTAAAACATATAAATGTGTTCCAAGACGCTCTAAATTATTTTTGAAAACTCATTCATTCAATAAAAATGTATTGAGTACCTCTCAGGTGCTGGGATTACAATTCTAGAGGGAGGTGGAGGTGATGATGGGATTGTCAGGAGACTGATCATCCCCATACTCATGGAGTGCATCAACTATTGCGAGTGACACCTTGTTTAAATGAGTGCGGGGTATTTATAAATTGCCCACGTGAAAGGTACAGTGGAGGGGTAGATGTTTCTAAGACATCTACCTAAATGAAAGCATTCCTCATCAGGAAGGTTAGGGAAAACTTCTCTGAGGAAGTGGGGTACAGAGGAAGAAAAGAAGAGATGACATAATGAGGTGTGTGTATGTGCTGCAGAGTGAGGGAAGGAAGAAATGTTTCTAGTGTAGACAAGTACTTGGTGTGGATTTATGAGGTGGCAGATAGGCTTGTGAGTAGCTAATGTCTGGACACTACTCCCCCATCAACTACTACTTATCTCCATGCTGTCCCAGGACCCCACCACACCTCTCTGGAGCCAAGCAAAAGGCTCAGCAGAGGGCTTCCAGAATCCCGCTCTAGCCCATGTCACTTTGGATTGATCAGTATGCATGCCCTACTGCTGGTTAAATATTTTAACAATCACCTCTGGGCATAGCAAATAGAATACGCAAAGGCCCTGTGGCTTAGGTGCTCATGGTATGTTCTTGGTCTTGGGTTGCATGAACAGAAAGAAGACTAAAGAGATGAAATACACATGGCAAAGCTCAGCATGGTATGAAATGAGACTGCAGATGTACAGCGGTCCGTCTTGTATGACTGGCTAAGGGTATTAGTCTCAGAATAAAACCCTTGAAAAGTTAACTGCAAGTTTAATCAGGGAGGTGAAATAATCATATTTGAAATAAACATTCAAATTAGAAGTATTATAATCTGTATCTGGCTTAACAAGATGAAAAGAGAACACATTTTGCAACATATCAATTTTGCTCTCACCCACAAATTCATAGAAATTAGAAACTAGAAAACAATAGACAAAGAATTTAAGAGAAAAGATATGCTAATAATCATATAATATTCATTTATATGTACGCATATGCATACACTGTATAAAGTTTGAAGATAAAAAGAAATGTCATTCAGGAAGATTTTTTTTTAAATTATGTTGCTTATTTTTAATCAATGTTAAAGTAGGACATTGACTTTATAAATAATGAAGGTAATTAATACAATCACAATCTGACTTCTCAGCATTGCCAAGTATCATCATGGAGAGAGGGGACGCATTAAAGCTCTCCCCACTTTTGAAATCACAAAGCCAAAATAAATACAAAGGAAGCTACTGAAGCAAGACAAATACAAATCAAAATGTCATCTGCTACAATAAGAATATTCTTCTATTCACAGGAATGTTTTAAGCCAAAGAAAAAATAGATACCCTTTAGAATTTTCCCTGCTAATAGACATTTGCATTTAAGGGCTAAAGCTTAATATATTCACAACACGTTCTCACGGCAATCTTTAAATAGCCCCCAAATTTAGTGCATATTGACAACTGTACTATCTATTCTTAATGTCAGCTGAGCTAAAAAATGCTAGACCTTGGATTCAAAACCAAAAATGCTCTAAATAGTTGTGCCTGGTTGCTCTAAAAGAAGGAAGAAACCATTTGTGGCTTGTCATATACTTTACAAAACTGCTACTAAGACTGCAGATATCATGAAATATTGATATGTATTTATTATTTTTAATGTATACAGACAACCTTGAATATCATCTTGGCAAATGCTGAGAGTTACATTTCTTTATGTGGAGAAAGTTTAGGTGTGAGAATGATTTGGCAACATTTCTTTCAGATAACATGTACCTAACAAGCATTTTCTTTCTCAGAGAGAAAAACCCTACAGCAATTTTAACCATAAGGATTGCTTAGTACACCACCCTCTCTTGCATCCACAAAAAGTCATCTCCAATTTCGATACTTTAGAAACAAATTATATTTATAAATATATATTATTCCTAATCTTCACAAAAAAATTGAGCAGGTTAAAAACATTTATTATAGTAAAATATTCAATTAGTAATGGACAAATGTTTGATACCTATGGGTGTTGTATTGTGAATCTTCTAGAACTTACATTAACTCACTCTCATGGTATGCAACCACTGTAGCATGGTAGTCAACTAGTTAATGAGTATACTGGCTTGTTGAGACTGTGTATCCTGCCAGATCAGAAATCATGCATCACATAACCGATTTGTTCATTCGTAATCACTCACTCATTCACTCATCCACAAGCTTCACATCTTCCAGAGATGTAGTTCATCCACTCTGCATGCTTACCCTGCCTCCCTCCTGCTGAAAACTGGCCAGATAGGTGATAAAAGTTACATGAACTCTGGGCTCCAAATCCAAAATTCTTAACCAGCTCACCCATCTTTCCTGCACTTCACAAGTGTTCAGCAGCAAAGAGGGAAGAATATAATGTGCCCAGTTTGATGTTACCTTCCACACCCGCAGTTCTGTGTTGACAGCAGAACAATGGACAAATAGGGTGAATGCCAGCTGGAAGTCATTCCGTGCTCCCATAGACACCTACAGCACTTTATATTCTCTTCCTTGACCCTTGACACTTCCAACACCTTCTATTGCATTATTTAGATCATGGCTTCTCTCTCCGACTAGACGATGATCTTCAAAAAACAGTGATTTGTAACCTTTCATATGTTAAGGTCCCTTTTAGAATCAGCCAAATCTACGAACGCATCTATCTCTGTAGTCCAAATGCACATAGACAGACATAAGCTAACTTGTGTGTACTCCATGCTTTATTATACTGAAAAATAACTTCTTTTACATAGGAATCATATGTATATATGTGTATACCTATATAGATAATGTGTGTTCATGTGTGTATATTCAAAGATTTATTTCTTGCTTATTTTTCATGCATAAATTAATGAAAATTTTATGACAATGCAAATAAATCTAAACTATACAAATTGAAGAGAAGGAAAATCCTGTTCAAAGAAACAAATATTCCTGAGGTTACTGTTGAAAAACTTGACAAACAAGTTTAAATTATGACATTGTTTTTTATATGGTGAGGTATATTATCTCTGACATTCTGTTAATTTTTGCTTCTGGTCTTCCAGCAATGAGTGGACATAAGTAGTAGCAAAGAGAATCGGAGCTCTTGTTGTATGTACATTGCAGTAGATGGGGCGGCAATACAAAAATAGTGCCAGGACGTTCTGAGATGCTATGTGTTGGTTTCAGAGCTTCTTTCAATTTGTCCTCAACTCAGAGAGATCTCCTCTGGCAAGACCAACATCGCTGATGCTATGCCAGAAAAAAATTACAAAGCTGTTTTTCAATTGGTTCCACTAGTTTCAACCAAGTGCAAGCTAAAGGGACAAGACACAGTTACCTAATCATGCCAACCGATATGCTTCAAAATATTAGACAACATGTCAACACATTTTAAGTATACTTGACAAAGGGTTTGCTTCAATGTTCTTGCTTTGCTTTAAACTTCAAATTACTTGGCCAATTCCAGGTCACACTGCTTTACAAGCCTCTCCGCAATTATGGATGACTATTTGTACTTGACATGCGATAATGTCGCTTGTTGCATGTTTCAAGACAAGACTTTTGTTTAAGAGCAAGTCCGAGTTTCAACAGTGTTGCAGGATTTTGAAAGCAAGTCTTCATCCCTGACGGTTCAAGAACACCACTGTCTAATGTTTTTCCAAGGTTCCAAGGTAGCCAAATCTAAGGTGCTTTTTTGGAACATTTTTTAAGTGTCATATTTTCCCTAAAAATAACCTTTACACATAAAAGGAACTTAGACTTTAGGATCTTACTACATGTAATGATGAAAGGAAAACTAAATGATAAGCAACTTCTATGATATATTATTTTCCATGACATCTTCCAAGTTAAACATGAAACAAAATGAACAAAGACAAATTTAAATAATTATAAGGGTATGCAGATTTTCCTTCCCTTTGATTCAATAGGAAATGATTCCAGACCTCCTTGTATGATAATGAAGAATGTACCTTTCCTAAGTCTACATAATAACATTCCTTGCCACCATATATTTACTTAGGATTTAAAAATAGCTTAATAACATAATATAATATAAATGTTTTCCTGCAGGGACAATTTTGCAATACCAGGAAGGAAACGAAACAGTAATGTAATAATCACTAACTTTTATGGAGTGCCCATTATGTGCCAGGAACTGCTCTAAGTGCTTCCTATATATTAACCCACTATAATCCTCACAACCACTTATGGGGATCTTTCTGTTATCACCCCCATTATAAAGAAATAGAGACACAAGTGGGTGAACAAATCCATCAAAGAGAAATAAAGATAGAAACTGTGTACTTACAACGTATTTTCCCCACGCAATAGATACCAAATGGAATGCTTAAGTAATCAGATCATTAGAGAGCCATAAAGTATAACCTGATATTTTATATATTTTTAAAGGTCTGTATTAATATAACTGGCAATTGAAAATTTAATGTCAGTTACTTCTTCTGTAAAGGGAAAGGACTTGACTATTAACATAAAAACTCCACTGCTTGATTTCAAGCTTATGCACTGCGGTAATGCACCATCACTGCAATAGGCATGAATGTAGAAGAATGCAGCAACTCTCTCTGGGATTAAATGAAAACACTTCGAAGACACAGTAAACCACAAACATAAGGTGCAAAATACCGTGTGCAAAAGAAATATGGGGTTTTTTTGGTCTCCATATTTGCTGTATATAGTGTATATACAGCATATATATTTGTAACTATACAAAATAGTTCTTGAATGGCATAAGAGACCTGTTAAAAGCAGTTATATCTGGGGAGGAAAACTGTGGGGTCAGGAATAGAGAATAGAAAGATACAAAATTTTCACTATACAGTCTTTCAAAAATGTTAAATATTCTTCAGTGTACATATATCTATTATCCAAAGCATTACTAAACTTTTACAATGGATTAACAATAGAAAAGGAATATATCTTCCAGGTTAAAATATTTCAAACAATACAGAGCTCAACACGTGGCACTGAAATTCTCTTTGCATAGTCGCCACCTCAGCTGCCTGGGTCATGTGTTCTTTAGAAACTCCTTACAAACTGGAATACATGGTGGTAACTCTAAGAATCAATTTTGTTTTAGCCTGACATGTATGTAGGCGCCATAAATGCGATTTTAGAATTAAAATGTCTTCATATAGTTATCAAAATAATTTACTTATTATTTAAGTGGTTCCCCAGTCTCATTCTGAAGGTGTTCTGAAACTACTGAGAGGTTACCACTAAGGATAATGTCCCAGTTATCTGCCACAAAAATCTGTAAAATCATTTATTACACTAGTGTTCATAGTGGTATAAATTATGAAATGAAACATTTTTAAAAAGAAAAAAAAATTTATTCCTAAAATGATAAAATGTGAAAAATCTGTAAACAACACTTTTGTGAGAGTTGAGTAGAAAAGGGTAAATGAAATGAAAAGTACAAAGAGAACGTTTTGGCTGAAATAGAAAGAGTTTCAACATTGAGTTCTAACTGTGCACACCAGCCCAGACCATTCTGTTCCTCACCTCATGATCACGGAAGGAGAGTCATCTTGGGGAAAAACTCAAATTCACTGCGTGCCTGCAGCATGTCAGGTATAAGCACAGAGAAAGAATATTTTAAAATAAATTCGTGTCTTCAAGGCATTTAGACTCTCAAGTAGCACACTGACCATAAGTATAATTAATTATACTACATTTTAATAAGAGATTCTAGACTGGAAGACAGACGTCTGTAACAGGATGCTCATGCAAAGTTTCCTGGACCACCAAGACTCAGCAGGTATGACATCCCAAAGGGAGGTGCCAGAAAGAAGTGCAAACATTTAAGGGAGATCTTGCAAAACCATCTGTCTGGTTCTCACGGCTCACTCACATCAGAGTTGTCCAGAGACTAAGTAGAGGATTTGAGAGAGGGGTGTCTTCGGAAAGAACTCTTCCTCACAGAGAGGAAGGCAGGTACTCCTTTTAAGCTGTACTTTAAGATTACACATCAAGGAGACCACAGAGAGCTACCTTTGGGGGGATGCAGTGGTCTGGGATGATACTAAATGAGACAACTAAATGAGAATGAGAGCACGCTGGAGCCAAATAGAGGGTTGCAACTGGTGAAGGAAAAGGATTCTGAGAGATATTAGGGGCACAGAATGCATGACGTTTCCTGTGCGCCAGACACACACGGGTAAGCACCTGAGGAATATGGTTATTATACCTCCTGAGCAGGAGAACCTCCTTCTGGGGAAAGAGACCTCACAGAGGAAAGCTAGGGTATCTCTGGACTTGTGGGGGCTGAGACAGAAGGAAGTGACTAGCTGGGGCTGGGAAGAGGGAGAGTGCAGCACTACATTCAGGGAACTGAGGGGGAAATATCCCCGGTGTTTTGGAATCTCAAGTGAACCCATGAAAGAACCTCTGGAAGAAAACGCCAGTTCTGCACTTCTACCAAGTCTAAAGCGACATGACCACTAAGCCACTAAAACGGGATCCATCAAGTTGGACTTGCTGGTCTCCCTTCTTCTCTTCTGGGCAAAATACTTAGCAGAATTGGAATTACCGAGTTAGGGGGAAGCAGTGCAGGTGAACTAGGTGAGAAAAGAAGCCAAAACATTATCTCTTTAACTGTAGACCTTCCCTCCGCACCAACTTAGCACCAGGGAGGGAGATGAGTTTTCCCTTTAAATCAAGTTTTACCTTTTAACTGTTGCATAAGACAGGACATTGTAACTTTTTTGCTTGAAACTGTATTTCTTACCCAAGCATTGTCAGAAGTGGAGTGGGTGGGGCTACCTGAGTTTTCATCTGCCGCAGGAAAGGAGCTAAGAGAAGAACTCCCATAAGGGGCAGGAAAGACTAGAAAGCTGACTTAGGGTTACATCTCATGAGTGGTGCTTCTCTTCTTCCATGTACAGTTATAGACAGGAAGTACAACCAACGTTTAGAAAATGGGGGACATCACAGCGCCATCCTAGAATAGGGAGCATCTGAGGTAATTCTTAGAGAAAAAGGTCGGCTTACCTAGGAGACAAGGAAAGAGATAAGTACGGGGACACAGAACAGTGGAAAAATCTAGGCCAGACAGGTGATTCATGAGAGTGAGAGAGATGACTCAGGGAAAGCCCAGAAAGCACTGGGCTGAGGGAGAAGGCTGGAGAAGCCCAGTGGTTAAGGGTGTGAGCAGAGGAAGATGAGCTCCTTACTGAAGAAGACAAAAGGAACATTCTGAGAAGCCCAGTGTGGCTCACGTGTGAACTGTGTTAGGAAAGCTAAGGGTGCAGTGTTCAGTTCTGCAAGAGACTGACAACATTCAAACAGATAGATGTCCTAGGGCTGGGAGTGGGATGGGGCATAACTGCAAACGGGCATGAGGGTTCCTTCTAGTGTGATGGAAACATTCCAAAACAGGATGTGGTGATGGTCGACCATCACAGTTACTAAAATGCACTGAAGTGTACACCAATAAGAGTGAATTTAATGGTATGTAAAGTTTACCTCAATAAATTTTTCAAGTCATAAAGAAACAGAAAAAAACAGGAGACAGGAGGAGGGAGAGATAAAGAGAGGGAGAGAGGAAAGAGGAAGGAATGAAGGAGAGAAAATTAATTTGCTAAATAAATGCTTTCCGTGATGTTATCAAGCCCAGATTCAGTGGAGTCTTTGGGAAGGATCAGCCACATAGTGGTGGGCAGATATGTGAATAATGGGTGAGGAACCAGAAACAGAAAGAATCAGCTATTCTTTTAATAAGTGAGAATGAGAGAAATGGGACCATGGCTAGAGATGGGTACAGGGTAAAGAGAGTGCCATGATGAATGGTTTTAAGTTGGAAAATTCCTGAGCATACAGTAGACCCCCTTATCTGTGGGGCATACATTCCAAGACCCCCTGGTGGACGCCTGAAACTGCAGATAGTACCAAGCTGTATGTATACTTTATTCTTTCCTATATATACATACCTATGACAAAGTTTAATTTAGAAATAAGACACAGATGAACAAAATAATAATAAAATAGAACAATTATAGAAACACACTGTAATAAAAATAAACCAAGGGTGATTTGAACACAACACTGCAATATGGCAACTGTCGACCTGATCATTGAGATGACGCCTAAGTGACTCACAGGTGGGGAGCATCCCACAGCGTGGGTCCCCTGGACAAAGAGAGGATTTAATTCCTCAGCCAGGAAAGAGCAGGATGCTGTGAGATTTCATCACACTGAATGGCATGCAATCTAAATCTTATGAATTGTTCATTTCTGGAATTTTCCATTTAATATTTTTGGACTGCAGTTGATGTTGGGTAACTGAAACCACAGAAAATGAAACCTTAGATAAGGGGGGACTACTGTATTCATAAAGTGAGAAGGAAAATTCAAAGTAGAAGAAGAAAAAGGTCTGATTTTTCTAGAGGGAAGAGTCTTCTTGGGATTAACTTGCATGGTAGTGATTCCACCCTAGCCAAAATCACATGAGCAAGGTCAAAAGTATGCAGAATAGGAAAGAGAAGTAATGAAACCTATCCCATGGCCAAAACAGAAAAGCTGACTCTGGGATGGAGGCATTTTCTGGAAAACCATGAGGCTTGTCTCCGAGGCTCCTTATCAGTGTCTCCAAGAGGTCACAGAAATGATGATGCCTGGCCAGTGCCAGATGCTCAGCGTGTCCTATGTGCCTGTGGTTGTATTTTCATATTCATAGGTAAATTAATTTAGAAACCATAGCTTGATTTTACAGAGTTACGTCATTTTGAGGAGCTCTGGAAACCAACTGTGTACTACCACCACACTTCCTTCTCTTAACTCTGAAACTACTCAGGGAGCTCTCTTAGGCTAAACATACAAGCAAACATGCTCACAGCACTCAGATACATTTAGGAACACTAATAACTAAATATAATACTAATGCAGCACTTCAGAGAATCACTTTACTCTCCAAGATACCAAACCACAATTTTGGCACTATGGGTGATAGGGTAGATAATAATGCCAAACACTCAAATTGAACATGTGCCAGGCAATACTCTGCTTTTATAAATATGCACACATGTACCACCACCCCCATGTTACAGACGAGATAACTGAGGTAGAAATACGTTAACCAACATTCCCAGTTTCATACAGATGACCCTGCCTGAATCTAGTATTTCCTAGTCAATACCTGGGTATTATTATTTAATTTAATCTATTTCTGGTTTACCCTAAGGCTTAGAAAGGAAGTGGTTCTCTGAAGCTTTGTATTTTTGTTCAAAGCCTAGAGAGGCATAAATGCAAGGTGATGTAATATTCTTGAGCTCTAGTACAGAGATTCTCCATTGAGAGTGACCTGGGCTCCCAGCAGACACTCAACAATATCTGAGGATGTTTTGGGGAGCCACTTTCTGGGGAGGGATACAGATGAGCTACTGGCACCTAGGGATTAGGGTTTAGTGATACCACTAAATACTCTGCTATACATACCACAGGAAAGCCACCCACTGCAAACAATTATTCAGCCCAAATGACAATCGTGTCAAGGTGAGAAACCCAACTTCAGAGCAGCTTAGCATCATCAGAAGACTGGAGAATCAGATTCCATCCAGCCTGGCTACTTTCTGTTCACGACTTTACCAAAGAAAGGTCACACTTCATCCTTCACATGTCCTGGTCCCATACAACCAGGAGTCTTGTGGGAAAACAGGATCTAATTGCTTGGTGGACCCACTGTTTAAAACTGACCTTTTTACCATATGAAATTCTAAACAAAAGTAAACAGAATAGCATGAGCCCCTTATGCCCATCACCCAACTTAAAAAAAAGTCAATATTCTGCTATTCTTGTTTTGTCTACAGCTCCACTCACCTCTCATATCCCCGCTTTATTATTTTTTTCATGATTTGCACGCAGATTTTATGTAATTTGCATACATCAAAATGTAAAAATCTTATCTGTACCATTTTTTAAACATGGAATCTCAAAGAACTATTTTTATTGTAAAATACAGCAAAGATCTTTCCATTTTATGTTAAGCTTCTAAGTCAGTGTTTTTCAAACTGTAAGTTGTGTTTAAGATGTTGTATGTAGAGCTTTAGTTTGTTTGAAACAAATGAAGTAGAATAGAACAGGAACTATTCAGATATACTGAATTTAATGAGTTAGCACTGCTTTGTAAAATGATGCTATAGAAGTGCAATGTACTGTAAGTATTGAGCCCTAAAATAACTTGTGTTTCTTACTAAGAGAACATTTTTAAATGTATAAGAGGCAGAATGACTTACAGTTAAGTATGATATATACATAAGCAGTCGTGGGCATGTTATTAAATTGGTGCAAAAGTAATTGCGGTAATGGCAAAAACCGCAATTACTTCTGTACCAACCTAAATACTTAAATCTCTTTAGACTTCAAATTTTACAACTGTAAAATGGGAATAGTGTGCACATAAATTGGTTTGTTATAAGAATTAAGTAAGACTGTGATTATATGTTGAGCTGGCATTTGAGTTGTGATGGTTACTGCTATGATTCAAAAAAATGAAATATAATTGACACCTTGTCTGGAGATAAATCAAAGTCTTAAATAAAGCATGGACTCAAACCTAGGTCTCCAACTCATTTTGAAGAGACAAACACTGCTCCTGGGCTGCTTACATCTTTTTTTTTAAACACCTGTTCAGCCTGTGTTTTTAAAATTTGCTTTATCACAACAAATTGAGTGATTTTGACACTTTTTGGAAATGCTAATCATGGCTATGAATAGTTATCTGCTTCGAATTCACACCTATTAGGGGCTGTATCTAGGTGTGTAAAACATTCACTCTATCAACACAGAAGTGTAAATTTAAATTGGGGCAAACTGTGATAGCAGCTTGAATTTATACACACAGTTATCAACTTCAGCTGAGGAAAGATGGGAGAAGTACTCCCAAACTCATGCAGCAACAAGCCACCATTTGTTTTTATACAGATAGCAATGATTCAAGATGACAGCATAAAACACAATGGGCGGGAGAGAGAGGGAAAGACACAAACTGACTGCCTGTATGGAATGATCTGCAGATACAACCGAGTCTGATAGGCCAGATACAAAAGCATATGGAGGGTGGAGACTGAGAACAGGAGTGTGTGAGTGTGTGACAACCCCTCGAGGGCTGTCAATGCAATACAATGCGAGCCTGGGGCTGCCAGACAGCCTGATTGTGAACTGCCAGACAGACTGTGAACTCTTTGTTTCAGAAGACCCTGGACTTCCAGAGTTTTCCAATGAGACTTCCCGGTTTTTATTTTTGTAATATATTTTTTGATCTCCCAAATTTTAACCTTAGCAAGTCACGTTTTGAAGTCAAAAATCACAACTTCGAGACATTCGTGCCGACCAAACCAAATATATCTGCAACTCAGCTGCAGCCCATCTTGAAACCTCTAACCAAAATTCTAAACACTAAAATTCTAAACACTAGGGTTGCTCACTCCATTGCTCCAGAAGAAATATGCAACACTATGTATTAGACACAATTCAATATTTTCCTCTATTCAGGAATGAAATTTTTAAAAATTTGTCTTACTCTTTTTACTGAAGAAAGTGGGACATTGAGAGACAGGACACATCTCTCTCACTTTTCAGAAAAAGACATCTCTGTCATGTAAGAAGGTATTACATCTTATTATATTTTATTCATTTTACTCATGGAGATGGTCCTCATTCATCCCTGAATGAGCTCCTGTGTAAGAACCAAAACTTTGCAACAAATGTTCAGAGGGTACTGGACTGTGCCAGATTGGAGATCTCCTCAGCCCTGTGTCAACAGGATGCCTTAGTACCTCAGTGCACCATACAGATATTAACCTTTTCTAAGTGTACCATATACTAAATATTAGGAAGGCATTTGTAACTACTAGCAGGAAAAGTTTGAGGACCTTAATGAAAACACTAAAGTGAAACTGAGAGTTGACATATTTCAGATCACACAATAGTAATCAATGTGGTTTCATTTCCCCCACTTCCCAAGACTGATTTAGGAGACGAAATTGAATTTACTAAAAAGCAACAGCAGAGATCCAACTCTGAATACCAGACCAGTGTTGTTTCTTTGGTATCTAGAACTCTGCCTAGACGAAGACATTTGTGATAAATATGCTCCTGGAATGAACTTTGTAATTTCTGCTTTGTTCAGAGCATGGACTCTACTTACTTCCTGCTTCTTTAGACCCTCCAATAAGGTACCACCATGTGGACATTTGGAGACATTTTATTTTGTAGGAGCAGAACAAGTTCCCTTCACCCAGCCTATTATTTCAGAGTAACAAAAACAAGTGGAAGTTTTCACAAACACATATTCTAATTTTCTCAACGTACTTAGAATCTGAGGATATTAAAAAACCAGGTAGACCTTATAAATTACAGCAGAGTGCCAGAAGGGTGGTGGAACTGAGCTGCCAGGTGCCTACCCACTCACTAAAGAGGGACAGCTGCTTCTCCATTTTAGACAATAATTGCAAATCTGTCATCTTATCATTTAAACACACACACACACACACACACAGCTGGCCTAACAAAACTTGCCTCTAGACAAGATGTGTCCTGAGACCAGGAGTTTGAGGCCTCTGAATACATACTCTTATGGAGGAGGAACAATAGTGTAAATATTAACAACAAGAAACTATGAAAAGATTCCTCTTCAAATAAAGATATGCTCTGCTGTGCTCACTTTCCACCTAGCCATTTCCACATGCATCCTCACTGAGTACCCAAAGGCTATCATGGTGCCCAGGCCATAGCAGACACTCAAAACAATATGTGTTGAATTAATGAACATCAGATTTAGGGAAGTAGTTGCCATGCTTGGCTCCGTATCAGACCATGTGGGAGAACTATGTAAAAACACAGATCTCCTGGTCCACTGAATCATAATTTCCAGGCACCAGGCCCAGAATTTGTATTTTTAAAAAACTTTCCAAAGTAATTCTGCTGCAGGGTTGTCAATGTATTTGGGAACCACTAGCTAGGACACAAGGAGCTTCCAAATTCCAGTCCTAACTGTCAGTAACAAGACTCAGTGGTATCTTTGCCTCGGTGGTTGTTTTACCATTTTAACTTGGTTTTATTTTCCCTGAAATCTCCCCCCTTTTGCTAGCTCTGTGACTCCTTGCAGCAGGGAAGACAGAAGAAGGATGGAACAAAATTTCATGTTGTTCCCCAAATGAGCTGCTTTCTGAAAGCACAAGTAGTTTCCAAAAAATCACTGAGAATATTCAACAAAAGCCTCAGCAAGAAATACATTAACAGAGAAGGGGGAATTTCCTTTAAGACCAATATTTCTCAGAGATGGAGGGATGGAGGTCTACAGGCGAACGGCAAAACTGAAGAGAAGAATGGTAACCCAGAGCCCCCAAGGAGATGGATCTACAAGAGATTCTAAGACCCAGAAACAGAGAAGGACAGCCTGAGGGGAAGGGACAGTGGATAGAGACAACCTAGATTGATGGATGATTGAATGACCCATCGTCCATCCTTCTAAGTCTTGCTCATCACACATTTCATAATTCATAAGCCCTGCAATGACTCAGAAATGTGACGGGACACCTGGGGAAGCAGGATGAGAGTTTGCCCACAAAAAAAAAAAAAAAAAAGCTGAGTTATAGAAATACAGAAGGTACCATTTCTTGTGTCATCTGAGCTGATGGGTTGCAACTGAGATCCCTAACACCCAACTACAGTGAGGTTTTTTATATAAACTTGGGGTGGGGGTTGATACTTAGTTGAAAGGATTTTGTGCAGATTAATTAGTAACTGTTTGTGAAACACTTTGTTGGGTGCAGTAAGAATGTTCTTTATTTTGGTTACATAATCTACTAATTTTACAGTTTTAAAGCAGAGTGATCAAGGTTTTATCACAAGCTAAGAAAGCCGAGAACACTGAACTTCAGTTAAAATTCTCTCCCTGTGTATGCCTCCTGAGCCCAATTATTTGCAGGGTCAGAGATCTATTATTTTACTTAGCAAGACGGGTGCTTTGAGACATATTTTCAAGGAACAACAAAAAGGATGGATTGCAATTTATCCTACTAAAGTCTTTCTGTTTAATGTTCATTTTGGAGATGCTCTATTTTATTGGAGCAGGTGCATTTGAATAGATAAAGGTTATCATTTGAGCATTTTGAAAACATACATACTTTATGATATCAAGGATATAAAGGATGTGTGGACATCCAGGCCATTGGTAGGTGGTGTTTTTCTCTGAAATAAGCTTCCCTAAGGCAGTATTGGAGGACAGAAATCAAAAACAAAGCTGCTGTTTTTATAGAGACTCATAACTGAAAGCCAAGAAACTGCTGAAGATCTGTATAGCCACAACCCAACCCTTGCATTCACCAGATTCCAGGTTGATATTTAGCCCAGGTGTACACAGCTCAGCTGTGCCAATTATGCACAGCTGCTGCCCATTCTAACTGGGCAGTACCATGCTCTTTCAACAATATATTAAATGTCACCCTTCTCACATTAAAAAAAATACTTTGGTTGATTTTTCACCTTAAAAAGGACCATCTAAACGGTCTTCTTCTAATATTTTAAAAAGAAAGTCCCCCATTAATTTCAATATATGCTAAGATATTTTCTTTCCACCCTATGGTCTCCCATAGACCCGGATCTGAGCATCAATAAACATATATCTAGCAAAGGATAGATGATGACACTGAGATCCAACAATTGAATGTACCATTTTAAGCAGGACTGTCACTTAGGGACATCAGGGTTCAATTTATTAAACGTATTTAGTACTGAATATTGGTGCTAAGAAATGTTTCTTTTTTAAGTATTAAAAGTCAAATGCTGATGGTAATTTGTGTCATTTATTGACTATCTTGTGTCCAGTGGTGAGTGTGTTTAATCTTTCCACCGGTCATATGAGGGAAGTACTATGACTATTCCCATTTACAAAGAAGGAAACCAAGGCTTAGGGCAACAAAGTGATTTGCCCACCATCACCAAGCTTCTGGAGTCTACTCCAGTGGAATCTTAGAATTTGAGTTGCAATGTTTTCACCTCCTGAAATAGTCATATGACTCCTTCACCAGTTGAAAACACCAGTTTCTTCTGGGATGAGAAAAAATAAATTAATACATCATCATCCAGGCAGTCCCTACACAGATATCTGCAGATGGGATTCTGGTGCTGGTTTTCTGTTAAGTGCTGGTTATCCTTCATTCCTGTTTTCACATTTGAGCTGACTGACACATACTTTGCCCCACTACGGCTCTAAGGAGTGGATGCAGTGGGCGGGTAAAGAACTAGGATTATAAATGAGGAGGAAAAAAGAATGTGCAGTTACAATGAAAAGATCCTTAATACGGTCCAAACGTAAAGGCTTTATTTCCCATTTCCGCATTGTATTTGTTCAGAAAAGAGGTTCCATTTGCTATGAAGAGGTAACAGAAAGACCCGGCAGAGAGCCTCCCAGAACTGCCCACATAAAATCCGGACCTGTATGACCTGCCATGAAGCACATTCTATTATGGAAGCTTGCCTTCTACAAGGTTACCACTCCAGGGGACAATGTTTCTAAGAACTGGGAAAGTGCACAGTTAGCAAAACATGCCCCTTTTCGAGGTCTGGCAGTCACCCATGTTTGAAGAAGTATATAGCTGAAATAGAAAGCTGGCGGCTCTGTGAGCTTCCTAATTCTCTGATTTCTATTTATGTGTATACATTTTCCCGAGATTTTCTTCATGGATTCCCCCTCATCTCTCTTTCAATAAAAGTAGTGGGGGCATGAATAGACAAAAAATTAAGGAACAGTTTTAGATGCTAAAGTTTAGGGTATTTCCTTTGCATAGTGCTTAACAGTTAATATTTTTTTCCCTACCACAGGTTGATATGAACATTGATTTGGCTATAAACGATGAACTGGTCTGATTTGGGCACTTAGAATGTGTTTTCTTTGCTTTTTTCTTTATGTATATCCTGTTCCTCTGAGCAGACGGTAAGCACCTTAGTTAACAACAGTCAGTGAAGTTTGTTGAGTATTTACTTACTATACATCAGCATCTACACAAAGTGCTTTATATGTATTAATCTTCACACTAACAGGGTAAGCACTACTGGTATACCAGTTGTCAGATGAGGAATTTGAATCTGAGTAATTAAGCAATTTGCACATGGCTAATTAAGTGATACATTGGTAGAAGGTTCCCAAAGCTCTACCTCTCTACTACTCTACACTGCCCCCTACCTGCCAAAAACTTCCTTCTGCTTCTGTTTTTCCAAACTACATGCGTCATCCCTAATTCAACAAGTATGCAAAAAATAAATTAGAAAGCCAAGTGGTTCTATTTAATCAATACTAATAGGTAATCATTAATTCTAGTTTATATGTGCATATAGACACAGGCAGCATATTTAATTTCTATGTTTGCAATCATACGAGTGTTACGTAGCCTATTCTTCCATCAAAATACTTTACATGTATTGCTTTTAGTGATACAAAACCACTGCATAAAATACAGAAAACCAAAAAGAATAACATCAAATATTACTGAAAATCTCACACTCTGGGTAAAACTAATAGCAGTAAGTAAAAAGTTACAGGGTATCAAGTGTTGATGAGTCAGTGAAACAAAAGGAACTCTCATATCTGGACTGTGGGAGTGTAGGTCCATACTAACCATGTTGGAAAACATTGTGCCATCACCATTTTCATGCTGAAATGGCATAGCGATTCCATTTCAAGCTGAAGGCATAGCAGTTACTCTTCTTGATACCCATACTAGAGAAACTCTTGCCCTTGTATACTACTCAACATGCACACAAATGATCATAGCAGCATCATAGCTAATAGCAAAAACATGAAATAAACCGATGTCCTTCAATAAGTGGCAGATAAATGAACTGTGGTAGATTCAGTTGATGGATTACCACATAGCAGAAAGAATCAATGAAGTACAGGTTTACACATCTACCTAATCAAAACTCAAAAATGTATCAAACTGAAAAAGTACACTGCAGAAGAATAGACTATAACACTATTTATGTAAAATACAAAAATATAAAACTTAATTGTAGAGTTACATGAATACATAGTAAAACTAAAGGAAAAGCAAGAAAATAATAAAAGTAAAATCCAAACAGTAGTGATCCCAAGGGCAAAGAAAGAGCCTCAATTAGGGAGGAACATAAAAGAGGCTTCAAAGTCACTGACAATGTCCCATTAAGCTATGTGCTGGGGTCATGAGAGCTTATTTTATTGTTCATTGTAAGTTACATACATGCAACATATATTCTTTTGTATGAAAAAAATGTTTCACTATAAAAGAAAATAGTATTTTTTTCTAAACTCTATGAAGCTGTAGATTAGAACAAAGAGTTCAGGTAGAATACAATGGAAAATTGTTTGTATCTCACAAATTGGTTTTCAACTCTCACTGCTTGTTTGTAGCTTTCAGAAAAACTATGTTTAAAAATGTAGTATGGGCTGGGCGCAGTGACTCATACCTATAATACCAGCACTTGGGAAGCCAAGGCTGAAGGATTGCTTGTGGCCAGGAGTTTGAGACTAGCCTGGACAACATAGCAAGACTCCGTCTCTGAAAAAAAAAATTAAAAATTAACCAGGTATGGTGGTGCCCACCTATAGTCTTAGCTATTTGGGAGGCTGAAGCAGGAGGATTACTTGAGCCCAGGAGTAAAACGTTGCAGTGAGCTCATTGCACCACTGCACTTTAGCCTGAGTGATGAAAAATAAATAATTTTTTAAAATGTAGCATACTCCAGCCTCTTCAGAGGTGAAAAGGGGCTTAATGAAACACCGAAAGTTATAAATTTCATCCTATAGAGATGAAGAGACACCAAGAGAAAAGATTCGTTTAAAGAAGTGATTTCAGAAAATTAACCTGGCAGCAATCTGCATAATTATAAGAAGATAAATCAGACCATTAAAATAGTGGATTTAGTACAAGGGAGATTTTTCAAAATCCATGTGTATTTCCCCTACCCAAGCAAAATCTGAGGCCTGAGAATGTACATTTTTGAAAAAGTTCTTAACACACACTGATCCACACAGCGATGTGAGAAACATTAAATACACTAACGTTAACTATTCAGTTAAGATGCATTAAGCAGTACTAGATAATATGGTGAATGAGAAACAATTAACTTTTCAGTTTGACATGACTGGGCCATAATCATAGTCTTGACTGTAGTTAACAGTGTAAATCTGTCAATCATATATATTGCTTAAATAGTGTTCAAAAGACTCGAGAATTTTGTTTCTACTTATGCCTTTCCACTTTTAAAATTGAAAAAGTTCCCTCATGCCTTTATATTTTCTTTATAATGTAAAAAATACTGATTCAAAGAATGAATTTTTTGGCCTGTTATCCCAGCATTTTGGGAGGCTGGGGCAGGAGGATTGCTTGAGGCCAGGAGTTCCAGACCAGCATGGTCAACATACCAAGATTTCCATCTCTACAAAAATTAAAATAAAAATTAGCTGGGCATGGTGGCGTGTGCCTGTAGTGTAGTCTCAGCTACTTGAGAGGCTGAGGTAGGAGAATCCCTTGAACCCATGAGTTCAAGGCTGCAGCGTGCTATCAGTATACACCACTGCACTCCACCCTGGGCAATTGAGCGAGACCTTGTCTCAAATAAGAAAAAAAAAATAGTGTATTAAGTTTCAAAGTATTCAACAGGCAGAAAGAACATGAAATGCATGAAAAAGTAGGATATAAACAATCAAGATAAAATTGAGTATAGCAGTATTTAAAAAGATGATAAATACCAGAGAAATAAGATTTAAAACTAGCATATCATTTATTGCTTGGGAATGTTAATTTCTGACGGTAACAGATCTTCTGAGAACATCTCAGGAATGACCTGGTCAAGATAGGGTTTCGGGATTTAATGCTCCAGGCAAAGTGCTAGTTTGGACACTTATCACTGTTTTCTAAAAGAGGGTGTTAGAATGGTGTGAGAATGTACTCTCAGATCTAAAATGGAGAAAGATGAAAACACAGATTAATAGGAAACATTAATGAATACAAATAAGCCACTTTAGATCACTGAAAATACCACATATTAGATCTTCAATATTATTTTCCAATTTTACTTGCAGATTTCACATTTTATGTATAGATATTAATTTGTACCCCTCCTCCTAAAAAAACTCTAAGGGTCACTGTCATCAAGGCAGCCATAAAAATATGCGCAATATATAGTCAAACAAGTAAGTGGGCCATAATTGACTTCACAGCCCCATTTTTCCATTCTCAGAAAATCACAGGAACACTCAAGTTGGGGAGAAAACCTGAGACAGTCGAAAAAATGAAACTGGGGAGGGCAACGATTTTGTGACCACCCAACCAAGTCTTCATATTAAGAGTTTTTCCAGTTTAAAAGAAGGCCAAGTTCAAAGACTGCTAAAAGAACGTATTTTAAAAACCCACTTCTCAAAAATAGTTTTTAATCATATTTGAATGACAAGTTCAAGTTAAACTTCCAATTTGCAATGGAGGAGTTTGTAGAGTCATTGAGGCTAAATTAATCAGAAACTCCAGGAATGCAAGAGTCAGAAAGAACACAAACTGATTTCTCTGTATTGATCACAGACCACAAGGCAGAAAATACATAGAGCGAACTGACAAGGGAGGTCAGGTTGGCACTGAAAGGGAAAAGGCATCATTAGAATTTCTTCTCAATATATTATGCTATGAACTTAAAACCTTATGATATAACAATATAACTGAATAGCTCAAGAATATAACATGCCTGACTCTGAGAAACTTTGAAGTTGTTTTCAGATCATATTGTTGAACTCTTCACTGAACACGTCAGAATGTTTTGCTTTTAATGTAATATTTATAGCACAGCTTTATGAACACAAGAAGATTTAATGATGTATAGATATCTTCATTTTGTCCAGAGTCCCTTGGGGCACTTATTTAAAAATTCAATGTCAGAACCCTCCTCCTCACTTGGAGTAACTCAATGAAAACATGAGTGTGAGATCAAGGAATCTTCATTTAATACACGTGTCCTAGAGGAATCTCTTTTTTTTTTTTTTGGTGGGGGGCGGGGGGTGGGTGGTGGGTGGTGGGTGGTGGTGGGGACAGAGTCTCGCTTTGTCGCCCAGGCTGGAGTGCAGTGGTGCAATATCAGCTCAAGGCAACCTCCACCTCCTGGGTTCAAGTGATTCTCCTGCTTCAGCCTCCCAAGTAGCTCGGACTACTGGCACCCACCACCACGACCGGCTATGTTTTTGTATTTTTAGTAGAGACGGGGTTTCACCATGTTAGCCAGGATGGTCACAATCTCCTGACTTCATGATCCTCCCACCTCCACCTCCCAAAGTGCTGGGATTACAGGCATAAGCCACCATGCCCGGCCAATGAATCTCTTGCACAGTAAGATGGGGAAGTAATGGAAAAATCTTGATAATAATTTTCAGGTAAAGAATAAGCAATCCCAAAAAACATTACACCATTCCAAAACACCACATACAATATGACAGAAGTTCTAGGGATGTTTGTTGGAGTCGATGCAGAGTTAATGTTTCAAATACCCTCTAGTATTAGGTTGGGGTTATGCAGGTTAATGTTTCAAATACCCTCTGGTATTAGTAAAAGCAACTGTAACAATATAACAGAAATAATAAAAAGTAATAAAATGCAATTAAGTACCTATTACTTCAAACTAAAAGTAGGATGTCTATTATTTGTGTTTAAAATTTCTAAATAGAAAGCTACTTAAAAATGTCTCCAATCTCTGGTGGGATGCCAATTTAGGCTCTTCAAAACTGTCAAAATAATTTTCTGAAGATATTTATGCTGTGTGACCACCTACATCCTGCTCAATCGTTAAGACTCTGTGAAAACTATCTTTTTGGAATCCCTTCACACTCCTTGATATTTCAATAACTTTAAATCCACTTGGTGTCAGTTTTATGAGATTTAAATTCCACCACCATGTCTGAAGTGTTGTAAAACCCCATCTGTCTATTCACAGACATCACTATAATTATTTTATTTATAGATTCCCAGTTCAAGTAGTTGTACTAATTTAGGCTATAAGTTCACTAAGGTCAAGGGAAAAGTCATTGGTTTAAATAGTACTTCAGGAACAAGTTCTTGATCTTGCTTTTTTCTGATACAGGATAATCTTTAAATATGAAATTCATTTTCTTAGGGGTACCCAGGTATTCAGTGATATAAAGCAAATAATGTACATTTTTAAAATTTTGTTTTTGCTGTGTGATTTATTACCAACCCCTTCCCCCAAAACTGAACTGATACTTTTTTTTTAAGAACGATTTCTATCACAATGTCAATATGGATGTCTTGATCATAAGTAATTTACACTTTATGCATTGTCCCCAAAGGGAAATTTGAAATTAGGGTCCAATCTCTGTTCCTTCCCACTCAACCATACCATCTCTTAGTAAGTTTTTTAAGTTTCTTTTTAATTTGGTTTCATTTCTTGAACTTTTTTTTTTTTTTTTTTTTTTTTTGAGACGGAGTCTCCCTCTGTCACCCAGGCCGGAGTGCAGTGGCGTGATCTAGGCTCACTGCAAGCTCCGCCTCCCAGGTTTACGCCATTCTCCTGCCTCAGTCTCCCGAGTAGCTGGGACTACAGGTGCCCACCACACCCAGCTAATGTTTTGCATTTTTAGTAGAGAAGGGGTTTCACCGTGTTAACAAGGATGCTCTCAATCTCTTGACCTCGTGATCTGCCCGCCTTGGCCTCCCAAAGTGCTGGGATTACAGGCATGAGCCACCGCGCCTGGCCCATTTCTTGAACTTTTAAGCAACCAGTCTGTGATGGTTAATATTGAGTATCAACTTGATTGGATTGAATGATGCAAAGTATTGTTCCTGGGTGTGTCTGTGAGGGTGCTGCCAAAGGAGATTAACATCTGAGTCAGTGGACTGGGAGAGGCAGACTCACCCTCAATCTGGGTGGGCACAATCTAATCAGCTGGCAGCACAGCTAGAATAAAAGTGGGCAGAAGAATGTGGAAAGACTAGACTGGCTGAGTCTTCAGGCCTATATATTTTTCCTGTGCTGGATCCTTCCTGCTCTCAAACATCAGACTCCAAATTCACCAGCCTTTGGACCCTTGGACTCACACCAGTGGTTTTGCCAGGAGCTCTTCCACCTTCAACCACAGACTGAAGCCTGCACTGTCGGCTTCCCTACTTTTGAGGTTTTGGGACTGGGACTGGCTTCCTTGCTCCTGAGCTTGCTGACAGCCTATTGTGGGATTCACCTTGTGATTGTGTGAGTCAATACTGCTTAATAAACTCCCCTTTATATATTCATCTATTCTATTAGTTGTGCCCTTCTAGAGAACCCTGACTAATACAGTCAAATACTCATGTTCACAAGCATTGAAATAATTTCAGATTTTCCATTTACTTTATTTCGTTTATTGAAAATTCTCATTTTGTTGATTTTGCAGAATTAATTTTTTATTTTATGACTTATTTTCTCCACTTCACTCATGCTTCTGTCTATACACATCACCCTGTCATTCCCATCCACTTATCCAGGTTAATAAGCTAATAGAACAAGTATTCTTCCATAATTTTCCCTACTTGTATTAATTTATTTACACACACATATATTCATTTACATATACACATACACATTCATGCACAAACATATACATACATTGAGGGTTTGTCAGTGATTTATAAAATTTACAGATACTGTTTCTACAGCAACTTGCTATTCTTAGTAACACCTGATGAAAATTTCTCCAAATCAACTGGGATAGCTCTAACACTTCATTTTTAATGATTAATTATCATGAGTAGATGCATCAAAATGCATTCAACCTTTTCCAGCGTTTTGATAGCCATCAGGTAACACACATACACACACACTGACACCTTTATTTATGCAGGGTAGATTCCAAGAAATAAAAATACATGTAATTATAATTTTTTAAATTATAATAGAAAAAATTATTTTACTGAAACTATTCATATTTCTACCTGGCAAACAAATGTTATCACTTTTTTACTTTTGCTAAGACCATCCTGAATTTGAGCATCTTTTCACACATTTAATAGCTCCCTGGTTTTACTGTTCTATGAATTGCTGGTACGTTTCTTTGTTCATTCATCTATTGAGCTATTTATATAGAAATATAATTTACAAACCTCAATTTGTAAGACATATTTGTACTCTACAGATATTAATTCTCTGGCTGTTGTCTACTTCACAAATTTTCCTTAACATAATTTCCACTGATTCTCTTTATGCTAAAATTCTCCATATGACAGCTTTTAAGTTTTACTTAGAAAATATGCCTAGATTTTCTGAATAGCTATCTTGATTAAGAATGTTTCTCTCTCCATAAAATTAAACATGTAGCCTCCTAAACATCCTTCAAAGATTTTTATTTTGTTCATATTTAGTTCATTAATCCATATAATGCATTTTCATATGTATTAGAAGGTAAGGGCCCCACCTTTATTTCACTCCAGATGGATAACCACTTGCATCAGCGCTACTTACTAAACAAACCATCCACTCACCATCAAATTGAAATACTATCTTTGGTATACAGTCGACCACCCCAAGATCTATTTCTAGATTCTATATTTTAGTCCACCAATCTAATTGTCTATTTTTATGGCAAATCAGATGGATTTGGTTACACCAATCTAATTGTCTATTTTTGTTACAAATTAGATGGATTTGGTTACATGATATCTCTCTAAATAATGGCAATGAAAAACATCTTTGTCAATTTCTTGATTTTAATCTCAGTAGTTGGCCATTTAGATGAATATATATGGGTTTTTATAGTTTTTGGTCAATAGTCTTTGTCATATCTAAATAGTTTATATTTCTATTTTATCTACATATTAAATAAGGAATGGCAACTGAACATTATCAAATGCTTTTTCAGTATCCATTTAATATAGGCATATGGTTTTTCCAAAGAATTTGTTGACTCTGACAATATAGTAAAATAGTAATCCTGGAATAAACATTCCTTGGTCATTGTTATTATTCTTTTAATACATTGCTGAATTCTAATTTTTAACATTTTGGTTAGAATTTTTAAATACAGTAAGTCCTCACTTAATGTCATCAATAGGTTCTTGGAAACTGACTTTAAGCTGAACAATACATAATGAAACCATTATTTTTTTCTCATCAACGTTATAATTGAAAGAACATTGAAGGGAATAACATTACTCAAGGACCTGCTGTATGCTGTTTCACTAAGAAAAAATTCAAAGTTTCTAAGAACCTCCTGGCTTTGAGGACTTACAAACAATATTGACTTTTACATTAAAATTATGTAAGCTTCATAATATGAATTGCTGAGCTTCCTACATTTTTCTAGGGCATTCATTTGGGATAGACAACAATATACATTCAAGGTCTTACCCTAGAGATATGGTAACTCTTTCACCCACCGACATGATATACTCTCAAACAACCTAGGTAATGTGGACATTCTACAGAATATATCACATTGGTCCATTATACCAACAACATCATGTTAATCAGACTGTTAATCACACAGTTTGGCTGTGTGTCCTCACCCAAATCTCATGTTGAATTGTGACCCTTGGTGTTGGAGGTGGGGTCTGGTGGGCAGTGATTGGATCATCGGGGTGGCTTCCAACGGTTTAGCCCCAAACCGCTAGTGTTGTCTTGTAATAGAGTTCTCATAAGATCTGGTTGTTTGAAAAGTGTGCAGCACCCGCCCTTTGCTGTCTCTGTCCTGCCAGCCATGTGAAAATGTGCCAGCTTCCCCTCCGCCCTTCCGTCGTGATTGTAAGTTTCCTGAGGCCTGCCCAGAAGCAGAAGCCTGTACAGCCCATGGAACTGTGAGCCGATTACCTCTTTTCTTTATAAATTACCTAGTCTCAGGTGTGTCTTTGTAGCAGTGGGAGAATGGACTGATACACAGACCAAATGAGCAACATAGGGCAAGTATATTAGAGGCCTTCACATGTGTTCCAAAAGATGGATGGAAAATCCTAACAAGATTCAAAGGTCTGCCTCCTAGCTGGATTTTTTTTTCTTTAATGGGTTCAGTGATCTGGGGCATGTTGGGACATTTCCATCAAAGTAAAGGAAAAATTACTGCATGTCAAACCTCCCACCACCAGTTAGGCCTCTTCTGAATACTCTAACCTGTGTACCGGGGGACACAAAGGTTGCCAGTGTTAAATGGTCTAAGAGCAGGAAAAGACCTTGCAGCAGATGAAGGTGGTATACAAGTGACCTTTCTCATGGGGTCATACAACCTGACAGATGCTACCGTATTAGAACTATGAGTGAGACGTAAATGCATTGCAGAGTTTCTTGCAAGCTCCAATGAGAGAATCATAGCATATCCCCTCAAGGTCCTGGAACAGGGACATGCCATCTGCAGTGGAGAACTATATATCATTTGAAAAATAGCTCCTAGAGTGCTGAGTAGAGAAAGATGCCTGCTAATGGTACACTACATGACAATTCTGACAGAACTGCCCATTATAACCTGGGTTCAGTCAGATACACCAAGTCGTAAGTCTAGGTAGGCACAAGAGAAATCCAGCACAAAATGGAAGTGGTAGATTTGGAATGAGGCATGAGCTGGGTCAGACCATCCAGCTGCATATGTGGGTTCAAGTCAAAAATAAATTCCTGCACCTCATCTTCAATAAGAGTGATGCTGAAAGAGAGCAGTGAATGGAAATTTTCACCATGAGCAGGGCATCCATTTTCTGTTAAAAGAGAAGTAGCCCGGGGAAGAATACATATGAACTGACAGGCAGTGGCAAACAGTTCGGCTATTTGGTCAGAAGCCTAGAAGAAGAGATTGGTAGATAAGGAATAGGCATGTGATCAGAAAGATGAGAGTGGGCACAAAATTTGAAGATCTTAGTTTCAAAACTTAAGGAACGCCAGAAAGCATCTGCAATTGCATTGGAAGAGGCACTAAATACTCAGGTAAGGAAGAACTGCTTGGTCAGTTGATAGCAGCCACTTTTTGCTCTTCTTTATTATTATTATTATCATTATTATTATTATTATTATTATTATTATTATTATTAGAGACAGGTCTCTCTCTGTCACCCAGGCTGGAGTGCAGTAGTGCACTCATAGCTCACTACAGCCTTGAGCTCCTCAACTCAAGTCATCCTTCTGTCTCAGTCTCTCAAGTAGCTGGGACTATAGGCATATGCCACCATACCCAGATAAGTTTTCAAAAATTTTTTGTAGAGATGGGGTCTTGCCATGTTACCCACTCTGGTCTTTAACTCCTAGGCTCAAGCAATCCTTCCATCCTGGCCTCCCAGAGTGCTAAGATTACAGGCACGAGCCACTGTACCGGCCAGCAGCCAGCTTTTATCATCAGCCTCCATAGGGCTGGCAAAATAAATGCAGGAATAGAGTAGCAGCACAGATGGAAGCTACAGATGGGCCCTAAAGCATGGTCTCTTCACTTAGCAAAGCTATGCCAGCCTGCCATCAAAAGTCCAATGCCAAGTCCCCAATATGGACTAGCCTTCAGGAAACCAACATGCCACTTGGTAATAAGTTGATTACATGAGACTCCTTGTACCTTAGAAGGTGCAGTAATACATTCTGACAGAAATTGATCCATATTCCAGAAATTGGTTTGTCTTTCCTGTTCAAGCCATAGCTAATATCACTATCCAAGGGCTTACAGAGTGTTTGAACCTCCAACCAACTTTACAGCAAAAGAGGTGCAGGAGAGCTGCAGGCACAAAGAACACTTATATTAATACACTCCAGGACACTCAGAAGATGTCACACTGATAGAGGTAGAGGGTCACTTTTTATTAGCAGGTTTTATTTTTAGTGGAGTGTTAGGTTTCCAGCAAAACTGAGGAGAAAGTACAAAGTTCTCCTGTCCCTCGACACACACGCACGCATCCTCCCCGAGTATCAATATCCCCAACTAGGGTAGTACATTTGTTACAAATGATGAGCCTACATTGACATTTCATTATCAACCAGAGTTTACAGTTTACATTAGGGTTCACTCTTGGTGTCCTGTATTCTATGGGTTTGGACCAATGTATCCACCATTATAGTAATACACAGGAATCGTTTCACTGCCCTAAAAATTATCAGCACTTTACCTATTCTTCCTTCCCTCCATGTAACCCTCGGCAACTATTAATCTTTTTACTGTCTCTATAGTTTTGTGTTTTCCACATAATTGGAATCATTTAGTATGTAGTCTTCACAGATCTGCTTCTTCCTTTTTTTTTTTTTTTTTTTGAGATGGAGCCCTGCTCTGTTGCCCAGGCTGGAGTGCAGCAGCGGGATCTCGGTGCACTGCAGCCTCTGCCTCGCGGGTTCCAGCGATTCTCCTGCCTCAGCCTCCTGGGTAGCTGGGATTACAGGCGCGTGTCACCACACCTGGGTAATTTTTGTATTTTTAGTAGAGACAGGATTTTGCCATGTTGGCCAGGCTGGTCTTGAGCTCCTCACCTCAGGTGATCCACTCGCCTCGGCCTCCTAAAGTGCTGGGATTACAGGCATGAGCCACTGTGCCTGGCCAGATCTGCTGCTTTCACTTGGTTATACACATTTAAGGTTTCTCCGTGTCTTTTCATGGCCAGTGGCTCATCTCTTTTTAGTAGTGAATAATATTCGATTTTATGGTTGTACCACAATTTATCCATTCACCTACTGAAGGATATCTTAATTGCTTTCACATTTTGGTGATTATGAATAAAGCTGCCATAAACATCCATGTGGATATTTTCGTGTAGACATAAGTTCTAAATTCATTTGAGTAAATTCCAAGAAGTGCAACTGCTGGATCTTTCGGTAAGAGTATGCCTCATTTTTTAGGAGACTGTTAAATTCTCTTCCAAAATGGCTGTACCGTTTTAAATTACCACCAGCAATGAGTGAGAGAGTTCTGTTGCTCCATGTCCTCACCAGCATCTGTGTGACCTGCGTTTTGGATTGTGGCCATGGTAATATGTTTGTGGTGATATCTTGCTGTTGTTTTAATTTCAAATTTCCTCATGGCATATGATGCTGAGCATCTTTTCATACACTTATTTTCTATCTGTAATATCATTTTTTGGTATGTTGTCTCATATGATTTGCCTCTGTGTCCCTACCCAAATCTCATCTCAAATTGTAATCCCCACGTGTCAAGGAAGGGACATGTAATCTCCACATGTCCAAAACGGGAGATGACTGGACCATGGGGCTGGTTTCTCCCATGCTGTTCTCAAGATAGTGAGTGAGTTCTCACGAGATCTGATGGTTTTATAAGTGTTTGACAGTTCCTCCTTCACAAGATCTCTCTCCTTCCTGCTATTTTGTGAAGAAGGTGCCTGCTTCCACTTCTGCCATGACTGGAACTTTCCTGAGTCTCTCCAGGCCATGCAGAACTGTGAGTCAGTTAAACCTCTTTCATTTTTTTTTTTTTTTAATTATACTGTAAGTTCTGGGTTACATGTACAGAATGTGTAGTTTTGTTACATAGGTATGCACGTTCCATGGTGGTTTGCTGCACCCATCAACCTGTCTCCTTCATTAGGTATTTCTCCTAATGTTATCCTTCCCCTAGCCCCCCAAGTCCCACAGGCCCCGGTGTGTGATGTTCCCCTCCATGTGTCCATGTGTTCTCATTGTTCAACTCCCACTTATGAGTGAGAACATGTAGTGTTTGGTTTTCTGATCTTGTGATAGTTTGCTAAGAATGTTGGTTTTCGGCTTCATCCAAGTCCCTGCAAAGGACATGAACTCACCCTTTTTTATGGCTGCATAGTATTCCATGGTGTATATGTGCCACATTTTCTTAATCCAGTCTATCATTGATGGACATTTGGGTTGGTTCCAAGTCTTTGCTATTGTGGATAGTGCTGCAATAAACATACGTGTGCATGTGTCTTTATCGTAGAATGATTTATAATCCTTTGGGTGTATGCCCAGTAATGGGATTGCTGGGTCAAATGGTATTTCTAGTTATAGATCCTTGAAGAATCTCCACACTGTCTTCCACAATGGTTGAACTAATTTACACTCCCATCAGCAGTGTAAAAGCATTACTATTTTTCCACAACCTCTCCAGCATCTGTTGTTTCCTGACTTTTTAATGATCGCCATTCTAACTGGCATGAGATAATATCTCATTGTGGTTTTGATTTACATTTCTCTGATGACCAGTGATGATCATTTTTTCGTATGTCTGTTAGCTGCATAAATGTCTTCTTTTGTGAAGTGTCTGTTCTTATACTTTGCCCATTTTTTGATGGGGTCATTTGTTTTTTTCTTGTAAATTTGTTTAAGTTCTTTGTAGATTATGGATATTAGCCCTTTGTCAGATGGATAGATTGCAAAAATGTTCTCCCATTATGTAGGCTGCCTGTTCACTCTGATGATAGTTTCTTTTGCTGTGCAGAAGCTCTTTAGTTTAATTAGATCCCATTTGTCAACTGTGGCTTTTGTTGCCATTGCTTTTGGTGTTTTAGACATGAAGTCTTTGCCAGTGCCTATGTCCTGAATGGTATTGCACAGATTTTCTTTTAGGATTTTTATGGTCCTAGGTCTTACGTTTAAGTCTTTCATCCGTTTAAGTCTTTCATCTATCTTGAGTTGATTTTTGTATAAGGTGTCAGGAAGGGGTCCAGTTTCAGTTTTCTGCATATGGGTAGCCAGTTTTCCCAATGCCATTTATTAAATAGGGAATATTTTCCCCATTGCTTGCTTTTGTCAGGTTTGTCACAGATCAGCTAGTGGTTAATGTGTGGTGTTATTTCTGAGGCCTCCGTTCTGTTCCATTGGTCTATATATCTGTTTTGGTACCGGTACAATGTTGTTTTGGTTACTGTAGCTTAGTAGTAAAGTTTGAAGTCAGGTAGTGTGATGCCTCCAGCTTTGTTCTTCTTGCCCAGGATTGTCTTGGCTATGGGGCTCTTTTTTGGTTTCATATGAAGTTTAAAGTAGTTTTTTCCAATTCTGTGAAGAAAGTCAGTGGTAGCTTGATGGGGATAGCATTGAATCTATAAATTACTTTGGGCAGTATGGTTATTTTCATGATATTGATTCTTCCTATCCATGAGAATGGAATGTTTTTCCATTTGTGTCCTCTCTTATTTCTTTGAGCAGTGGTTTGTAGTTCTCCTTGAAGAGGTCCTTCACATCCCTAGTAAGTTGGATTCCTAGGTATTTTATTCTCTTTGTAGTAATTGCAAATGGGAGTTCACTCATGATTTGGCTCTCTGTTTGTCTGTTATTGGTGTATAGGAATGTCTGTGATTTTTGCACATTGATTTTGTACCCTGAGATTTTGCTGAAGTTGCTTGTCAGCTTAAGATGATTTTGGGCTGAGACGATGGGGTTTTCTAAATATACAACAGTGTCATCTGCAAACAAAGACAATTTGACTTCCTCTCTTCCTATCTGAATACCCTTTATTGCTTTCTCTTGCCTGATTGTTCTGGCCAGAACTTCCAACACTATGTTGAACGGGAGTGGTGAGAGAGTGCATCCTTGTCTTGTGCTGGTTTTCAAAGGAAATGCTTCCAGTTTTTGCCCATACAGTATGATATTGGCTGTGTGTTTGTCATAAATAGCTCTTATTATGTTGAGATACATTCAATCAATACCTAGTTTATTGACAGTTTTTAGCAAGAAAGTCTGTTGAATTTTGTCAAAGGCCTTTTCTGCATCTATTGAGATAATCATGTGGTTTTTGTCATTGGTTCTGTTTATGTGATGGATTATGTTTATTGATTTGTGTATGTTGAACCAGTCTTGCATTCCAGGTATGAAGCCGACTTGCTCGTGGTGGATAAGCTTTTTGATGTGCTGCTGGATTCGGTTTGCCAGTATTTTATTGAGGATTTTTGCATCGATGATCATCAGGGATATTGGCCTAAAATTCTCTTTTTCTGTTGTGTCTCTGCCAGGCTTTGGTATCAGGATGATGCTGGTCTCATAAAATGAGTTAGGGAGGAATCCTTCTTTTTCTACCATTTGGAATAGTTTCAGAAGTAATGGTACCAGCTCCTCTTTGTACCTCTGGTGGAATTCAGCTGTGAATCTGTCTGGTCCTGGATTTTTTTGGTTGATAGGCTATTAATTATTGCTTACATTTCAGAACCTGTTATTGGTCTACTCACAGATTCAACTTCTTCCTGGTTTAGTCTTGGGAAGATATATGTGTCCAGGAATTTATCCATGTCTTCTAGATTTCCTAGTTCATTTGAGTAGAGGTGTTTATAGTATTCTCTGATGGTAGTTTGTATTTCCGTGGGATCAGTGGTGATATCCCCTTTATCATTTTTTATTGCATCTATTTGATTCTTCTCTCTTTTCTTCTTTATTAGTCTTGCTAGTGGTCTATTTTGTTGACATTTTCAAAAAACCAGCTCCTGGATTCATTCATTTTATGAAGGTAAACCTCTTTCCTTTATAAATTACCAAGTCTCAGGGAAGTTCTTTATAGCAGTGTGAAAATGGACTGATACAGTGTCTATTTGGGTCTTTTGCCCATTTTGTAGCAGGGTTGCTCATTTTCTTATTGCTGAGTTTTATGAGTCCTTTGTCTATTTTGGTTAACAGCCCTTTATCAGAAATGCAAATATTTTCATAGCCTGTAGTTTCTCTTCTCATTATGTTGATAATGCCCACTTTTTAAATAACCACTTTATCAAGGTACACTTCACATACCATAAAATCCACCCTTTTAAGTGTATACTTTAATGGTTTATAGTATGTTCAGCATTGTGTTACCATCATCACTATCTAAGAACACTATCTAATCTTCATCACTCCACAAGGAAACCTTGTACTCTGTAGCAGGCTCCCCTCTTTTCTTCTCCTCCCAGAGTCACCAGAAACCATTAATTTATTTTTTATTTCTATGGATTTGTTTATTCTGAGCATTTCATATAAATGGAATCATAAAACGTGATCTTTTGTAATGCCTTCTCTCACTTAGCAAAATATTTTCAAGGTACATTCATGAAGTGTTAGTAAATTTTGTTTTGTAGTTGAATAATATTCCATTGTATGGATACACCATACTTTGCTTATCCATTCATAAGTTGATGGACTTTAGAATTTTTCCTGTTTGGCTACTGTGAATAATGCTGCAATGAACATTTGCGTACAAGTTTTTGCATGGAGGTATGTTTTCATTTCTCTTGGGTAGATACCTAGGAGTACAAATGCTACATCATATGGCATCTCTACATTTAACATTTTCAGGAACTGCCAGACTGTTTTCCAATGTAACTCCACCATCTTACTATCCCATACACAGTATAGGGAAGTTCCAATTTCTCCTCATCCTTGTAAATATTTGTTACATTTGTCTTTTTAAAAGTTTAGGTGTCTTAGTGGGTGTGAAATATGTTTCACTATGACTTCAATTTGCATTTCCCTAATGGCTAATGAGGTCAACCACGTTTTCATGTGCTTATTGGCCATTTGTATATCTTCTTTGGAGAAACATCAATTCACATCCATTGTCCAGTTTTCAACAGGATTGTCTTTTTATTGTTGCATTGTGAGAGGATTTTTGTATTCTAATAAAAGTCCCTTACTCTTATATAATTTATAAATACTTCATCCCATTATGTGGATTGTCTTTTCACTTCCTAACTGGTATCCTCTGCAGCACAAACGTTCCTAATTTTGATGAAAAATTCAATTTTTCTCTTTTTTCTTTTGTCACTTGGGGTTTTAATGTCATATCTAAGAAACCCACACCTAAACCAAGGTCATGAAAATTTATATTTACATTTTCTTCTAAGAGCTTTCTAATTTTAGCTGTTAAGAGTTCTACCTATAATCCATTTTGAAATAATTTGGTAAGTAGTGTGAGGTAGTGGTCCAGCCTCTTTGGCAGATGGATATCCAGTATTCCCATCACCGTAATGGCGTTTTGAAGATATGATTGAAACATCTGCTTGTAGAGGCCTTCTTGCATGGATGAGGCATCATCCTCCAGGACATCGTATACACCTTGAGTCAATGACTAGTATATAGTGCTGTGTCTTCAACAAGTAGGACATACAGGTTTAGGAACCAAGGGGTAGAAGCAAAAGTAGCCTCAGCAATTCACATGGGAAATTTCTTTTTTCTATTTGCTCAAACTCTAAGGGCTTAAGAATTCTTGTTCCTAGAAAGGGAACATTTCCACCAGGAACACAGCCAGAGACGATTAAGTTTTATGGCATAATTTCCACCCTGTCACTTCAGGCTTCTCATGCCAGAATAGCAACAGATGAAAAAAAAAAAAAAAAAAAAAAAAGGAAGGAAATGCCAGTCAGAGAGAGTTTAGAATAAGTATTAAAAGGCAGAAATAATAACTGTCCATTTCCACCTGAGACCAGCTGCAGAGATAGATTATTTTGTCCTATTAGCTGCCCCCGGTAAATTTTTCCAGGTAGAGAAACCAAGAACCCTGAAGAAGCTGCTTCCAAACTCTATTAAACAAAACAAATGGATGCATGGAACACAAGGGGTGGACTGTAATAGTTTCCCTTCAGAATGGGGTATTCATTACCCCAGCCGCTAGAAATATAGGTGGCTGATGGCTCTCAGCTTAGTCCCTCTAGGACCTGCCCTTGGCCAGAGTTGCCCCAAATTGTATCTCCCTCTTTAGGGATAATCTTCATGCAATCACTGGTTTTTGCATGACATATGAAGGCCCAGTCCCCTGCCTTAAGATGAGACAACTCTGAAGGGTCATTGCAGCCCAGAACCCCCCATAGGATGGACTAAGTCTTTGATACTACTGCATCATAGTTCACCTTCCTCCCTCTTCTTAATCCTACTTCCTTTATTCTCACCAGAAGCTGATGCTGAGGACACTCCTAAACAAACTTTGTATATGCAGATCTCTGTCTCAGAGTCCATTTCCCAAAGAATACAATCTAACAAACTTATTAGGAGTAAATTTTTGCAACACTCCTCACAACTCTTAGAGTCTTATCTACATATCCCTAAGCTATATATTTAAAATGATAAACTGATATATGAAGAGCCTTCTTGCTGAATACTTTTAAAGACAGATATATATCATTTTAAGAGTCAAATGGGAAACAGAACAGCATAGAGATGGTCTGAATAGTCTTTGCTGTATTAAACCTGAATTTGAGTCCTTGATCCACTATTGACTGTCTCTTTGCCCTTCAGTAAATTACCTGGCATTTTATATCCTAATTTGTTCATCTGTAACATGGAATTAATAATAGTAACTGCAGGTCAGGCACAGTGGTCAAGTCTGTAAACCCAGCACTTTGGGAGGCCGAGGCAGGCAGATCACTTGAGGCCAGGAGTTTGAGACTAACCTTTCCAACATGGTGAAACCCCATCTCTACTAAAAATACAAAAAAAAAAAGACAGGTGTAATGGTACACACATGTAATCCCAGCTATTCTGGAGGCTGAGACACGAGAATCATTTGAAACCGGGAGGTGGAGGTTTCAGTGAGCCGAGATTGTGCCACTGCACTCCAGTCTGGGTGACAGAGTGAGACCCCGTCTCAAAATAATAATAATAATAATAATAATAATAATAGTAACTGCAGTCAAAGTTCATTTTAATAGCTAAATAACCTAAGGCATAGAAAAGTACTAAGCACACAGCTCAATAAAGATGAGCTATTATTAGTATCATAATTAATATTACTACTAGAAAGAAACATACCTGAAAGGGTTTAAACTCCAGTTGTGACACTGGTTAGACTTTACAAAGTTTCCTTGTCTACCTTGGACCTCACTTTTCTCAACAGCAAAATGAGGAAGGCAGATGAAAAGTCGCTAAGCTATCTTTCTGCTCCAAAAGGTTGTGATTCTTTAGATGCAAGGACTCAAGTGATTTGCATCAGTGGGTTTTTCGGTACTAACAACCCCTGAGATGTTGATGATTCTTCCGCAGTGAAGGAGAAGCAATGGCCACCCCTGCTCCTTTGGGGCCTCATTAGTGCCCGCTCCCCAGCAGCTCAGAGGATTCCTTGTTATCAGGGAGCTTTGGCGTGTGGCAGTTGCTGTGTACCTTGTGCTTACATAGCCTACCTCTACCAGCAGGGAGCCTGTGGCTGGCAGTCAGTCCTGACAGAAATGAAGGGTAAACATAAAAGATTAAAATAAAATGAGACACATACAACCAACTTGGACCAAAAAAGAAAAAAAAAAAAAGCTATACTGAGCACAGTTTTAGTGCTTCTGCATTGCTCAAAAGAGGAAAAAGCAAAAGATAAAAACTCTGACATTTTAGAAAAAATGAAGATGCAGCCATCCTATTTTATTTAAATTTGTTTTCTTCTCTGTAAATGACTTCCTGATTATACCATGCAATTGCTTAATAGAATAACATACAAATTTTGTAGTTTCCCAAAGTGTATTTCAGTGACCGATAACCAGAATCATGGAGTGAACTCTCTAATGTGTGATGAAATCATTAACATCTGAGACACCGGGGCACATTATTATCCCTAAATCCAAAATATTTCACCTAGTTCAGAATATGCACCTCCAAGGAAACTAGCATCATATATCCTCCATTTAAAGAGTGGCAACTCAACAGGCATGCTATTTCTGCAGTCACCCAAATGTACTGCATGACCATAAATGATGTCAATATATGGTATCACTCCTGCTCAGGCTATGAAACGAGATAGCCCAGGGTGCAAATTTCAGCAGCACACTCAGCGGCTAGATACCATGAAGCACATCATCACACTCTTTAATGTAGAAGTTCCTTCTTCATCTCTAGAACAGGAATAACAATGGCACCCACATCTTGAGGATCAGATAAGTTAATACCTACAGAGTATTCAATGCAGGGCATGGCACAAAGTGACTGCCTGATAAGGGTTATCATTTATTATGGATGTTGTTGTTATTGATGGTAATCTCATATCCACAGATGGCAGCTGGTTTAATTATTATACACGCCTCAGATGTCTTACTTGCTTATAAATGCCTTAAGATTTTTAATTTTGTATTTAAAATTAATAAAATATATCATTAAATTGACAAGGATACATATATACAAACACACGAATACATGCACATATTTACAGAAATTTAGAAATACTCCAACTAACCATTCTCCTCTATCTCCAGGCTAGCATTCTAGTTCAAATCACTCTCATCTCTTAACAGGAGTATTAAAACTGACATTTAACTAGTCTGCTTCCATTCCTACCATCCTCCTTTCTATTCTCCCAGCAGCCAACGTTCTAAATCAGAACTTATTTCCCTGCTTCAATCTCTTCAATGGTTTCCCATCGTCCATGAAATAAAATCCTGCCTGCAAGAGCCACATGTTCTGGTTTGCGTCTTTCCCTTTGACCCTCCGACTTCTTCACCACACCCAAATCCCAACGGCAGCCTTTTTGTTCTCCATATACTTCAAGTTTATCCCCTTCTCAGGGCACTTGCGCTTGTTGAAGCCTATCTGCAAAGCTCCCTCGTGCTGCACTTTCCCATGACTTGCTTTTCTTCTCATGTTTCTTGTCTCTGCTCAGCAGAGACCTCCCACACAGAAGCATGCTCCTTCCCCTCACATCCCACATTACATATCACTGCTGTGTTTTCCTCAGATCAATTATTCATTGGATTTATGATGTTCATTTATTCAGGGGTTTAGTTTTTATATCATTTCAACTAGAATGAAAGCTACTGGGCCTGTGTACCACTATCATATCCTCACCACCTTCCACGATACTTCATGCATCATTAGAACTTAACAGGTGCTTTGCAATGAATGGATTCTTTAAACCATCTTTTAAAGAAGGAACACCTCTTCATGCCCAAACAACACATAATCATGTCTTTTAATTAAAATTTATTTTTATTCTTACTGACACATATTTCACAAATAAGAAAGGTTGCATTGGATTTAGCATTTGAAATGTAGGTTCACAAGATCTTTAGAAAAAATGTACAGGACATATGAAGTAAGCTATTCTCCCAAGCCTAAGTCATGTGAGATAGTAATTCACTTAAACCCTTGGGACTGAGATTCTATGAGGCTCCTGGCATTTCCCCCATATTTCCACCAGCCACATCATTCTCTATTCTTTTCCCAGCAGAAAGGATTGACAAAATGAAATGAAAAACACTGTTAACATGTTTGCAGGTATGCATTTTAGCACATATGACTAATTGTGAAAATAAACATATTCAAAGTTTTACATAGTCAGAATTAGGACCTGCTTGCGTTGCACTGGTGCTATTTTCATAATTTCCCAAAATGTGTTTTCCTCTCTTTTTAAATTTTCATTGTGTGTTTTCTTCCCTTTTTAAATATTTCTTTCAATGTTTGCTTCATAAACTTAAAAAGCACACACGTCATTATTCCTTCTGTGTTTGCCAAAGAATTAGATGCTATGGCAACTGCATCCAGAAAATGATTATTGAAAATAATTAAGGTTTAAGCATGGACACGAATTATATCCAGGTAATAAATTCAAAAGGGAAAACGAGAGACTAATGATGAAGGCAAGTACTTCTGCTCCAAAGTGAGTTCATGGTAGACCTGTGAAGGTTTTTATACTCTTGGAAACACTGGCTGCACAGTTTCTCCTCCTCTGCTACCATGGCTTCTGCACTGAACTCATCTGGATGCTTTATGTTAACACACTATCAGAGTGCTTTCGCCCAAGTCATTAGCAGCACCTCTCACTTCTTCCCTGCTCTGCCTGGACATGCCAACTTTTCCAAACCTTTCCTTCAACTAGTTCAGACAGAAGCAAAAAAAAAAAAAAAAAATACTGTCTTTGACCTTAAACCAGATCACTTGAATTTCAGCGCAATTAAAAGCAGTCAAAATGTAAACCCCACAGTGAGCTAGTATTAGAAAGGCTAAGAGACACTTAGGCAGCCCTGGCATGCGAAGAGATAATGCCCATTTGAGAATAATGATAAAGCGGCTGCAGATGTTCAGTCAATTAGATTGCCTGATTAGCTCAACATTCCAATGCATCATGCAACTCAATAACGGATCGTCCCACTGTTCCTTTTCTGGGGGAATGGCTTTAAACAGCATACCCACCACAGCTGCTGGGTTCCATCTATTGGTTTCTATACATTCCGCCACTCAACCCACATATTCCTAGTGCTTCTTTTGGTTGCCAAGTCGCAGATGTTTCTGCTTTCTCATTTCTCCTCTTCAGAATACCTTTTTCACTTGAAACCCAATAAGCCCAAAGTGGGGGAAAATGCTACATTAGCTCTTCGCATTGTGGAAGCTAAAACACAGACAAAAAAGCTTACAAGTGCCAAATTCCAGGATGTTTATTACGAATTAATAATGGCACATGTGGTATAATCCACAAATGCAAACATGTTAACAGTTTTTTCATTCCATTATTATTAATATGTAATTTTCAATAATATGTAATATTACATATTAATAATATTTAATAATGTTATCCTAACCTTCCTTTTACAGGTGGAGTGGGCTTTAGCAATTCTATCCGGAAAGCCAGTAAGTTCTTACAAATAAGAACTGTCCCCAAGTTCTAAGGCAGAATACCCTGGAACGAAACTTCCATTGCCAGAAACCTGTTTTCCTAGGCTCCCTTGCATATGATGTAGGCTTTGAAAAGGAAATGCACCTACCCCAGACTTTGAATGGGAAGCTTGAAGCACAAAGACACACAGACTGAAAGAATTCATTTTAGTGCAGAGTGGCACAGTCGTGGTGGTACTATCTATTCACCACACCATTTCCTGAGACACTTTGTTTTCATGACAGTCTGTAATTCCAGGGCTTAACACAGAACCCGTTCTCATTGCGTGTTTGCTGAATAAACCCCGAATTAAATCTATCTCCCATCCAATTTTTAGAGCCTAGGAATATTAGCCAATATTCACATTGTTCTTGGGCTATTTGTTTATTCATTCATTCAACAAAGATTTACTGGGTCTGCACCAAGCCTGGAGCTGCAGTAAGCCCAATGGATAGGAGAGATCCCTGCTCGCTGATGATGTACATATTATAAAGGAGTCAGGCAATTAAAAATGCAATGAAATATTGTTAGCCAAGTGACAGGGGAGATACTCTGGTGTGTACAATGCTTACGTTATGGAGGAGATCAAGGATGGAGTCCCATCCCAGCAAGGTGATATCCAAGCTGAAATAAGAAACAATGAGCAGGTCAAACAAAAGGAGACAGAAGAGTGGGGATCCCAGGCCGAGTCAACAGTTAATGGTAAGGCCAGGAAGCAGGAGAGGTGGAGGAGGTTTGGACCAAGGATAGGAGTGGCTGCTGGCATCTACAGGATATGGTACAGAATGATGAGTGATGAGAGAGGAGACCAGGGCCAGAATATAAGCCTTTTCAATTGGTAAATTCCAAGAACAAGAGAAGCTGTTGGAATGTTTTCAGCAAGAAAGTGGCCTCACGATTAGATATGTATGTTTCCTGCTCTGGGGAGGAGGTACTGGAGAAGGTCAAAGGCAGGAGACCAGTTACAGAGCTATTTCAATAAGCCATTCATTCTACCAGCACTTATGAAGGGTCTAGTAGGCACAAGGTCCTGTACGGGTACTGGAAATAGAATCGTGAGCAAAAAGAATATAAAAATACAGCAGAAGTTTGCAGTTCTAGTACCTGGATCTTAGGTTGGTCCTGATATTCATGATATAAACTGTGAGGTTCATGGTGTTCTTAATGTTCTTGGCTGTGTAATCTCTTGGCTTAGCCTCAGATATTTTCTCCTTGATTCATTCAACATCCTTTTAACAGATTCTCTCTGTGCTTAAACCACCAGAGTCTGTTTCAACTGCTTGCAATTAAGAACTCCAAAGATACGGACATCGTGGAACAATGATATTTGATGTTAGAGAACAGGCTGGTACTAGGAAATATATCACACAGTAGACCCAATAAGATAGAATATTATTTCTCTCTTACTTAACCCAGAGCTATGCTACCAAGTAAGCCATGGATCTAGGTTCCTTCTAACTTGCTCCACCATCCTCCTCTGCAAGGGCAAATCTACCTTCTATCACTTCTACATTTCAACCCAAAAGAAGAGGAAAAGACGTGGGTAGAGAACCAGTAGTTTCTTTTTTGTATTTGTTTCCTATTGCTACTATAACAAGTTATCACACTTACTGGCTTAAAACACCACAAATGCAATGTCTTAGAGTGTGGGAGGTCAGAAGTCTGAAATCTGTCTTATAGGCAAATTCAAGGTATCAGTAGAGCCACTCTTCTCCTGTAGGCTCTAAGGGAAAATCTGTTTCCTTGCCTTTTCCAGCTTGTAGAGGCTGATCACAGTCCTTGGCTTGGGGCCCCTTTCTCCATTCTCAAAGCACATCATTCCAAGCTCTGACTCCATCGTCACATCTCCTCTAGCACTCTGATCCTCCTGCCTCCCTCTCAGAAGGTCCCTTGTGATCATATTGGGCCCACATGGGTAATCCATGACACTCTCCCCATCTTAAGATCCCTACATTAATCACACATATAAAGTTCCTTTTGCCATGGAAGGTAACATATTCATAGGTTCCAGTGACGAAGATGTGGACACATTTGGGGGACCATTATTCAACCTACCCCAGAATGGAACTCAGAAATGAAACCTATCATTTTAACTCACATCCTACAACCCGACACCCAACTGCAAGGGGGCTTGGAAATTTCAACCTTGGTTAGCCTGTGCCCTGTGAAAATGTGATGATAAACATAAAGGGGGAAGGTTTCTGAAACTGAAAGGAAAAGAAGAAGAATGAAAACTGGGTATATCCTGGTTTACTGACATGGTTTGGCTGCATCCCCAACCAAATCTCATTTTGAACTGTAGCTTCCACAATTCCCACATTCCATAGGAGGGACTGGTGGGAGGTATCTGAATCACGGGGGCAAGTCTTTTCCATGCTGTTCTCATGATGGTGAATAAGTCTCATGAGATATGATGGTTTTATAAAGGGGAGCTCCCCTGCACATGCTCTTTCTTGCCTGCTGCATTTAAGACACGCCTTGCTCTTCCACTATGATTGTGAGGCCTCCCCAGCCATGTGGAACTGTGAGTCAATTAAACCTCTTTCCTCTATAAACTACCCAGTCTCAGGTATGGCTTTATGAGCAGCATGAGAACAGACTAATACAGTTGTCCTGGCAGGAACAGGTACAATTGAGGAGAGTTTAATAAACGGACTATTCACAACATATGAACAAGGTTATAGGAAACCAACCTAAGAATGGTGATGCAGCCTAAATTTAGCAACAGTTGAGAGCTGTTACCACCCTGAGGCCACCTTCCCTTTGAAGGAGCAAAGGGAAGGTGTACTCAGTCCTTAGGGCTGCTGTAACAAATTACCACAAACCAGGGGGCTTAAAATAACACAAATGTATTCTCTCAATGTTATAGAGGAGAGATGCCCAAAATGAGAGGGTCAGCAGGGCCACACTCCCTCCAAAGGCAATAAGGCAGAATCCTTCCTTGCTTCTTCTAGCTTCTAGTGCTTGCTCAGAATTTTGCGCCTCCTTTGGCTTAGGGCATCTTAACTTTAATCCCCGCCTCTGTCTTCACATGGTCCTCTTCCCTGTGTCTCCTCTGGTCTTCGCATGTCTCTCTTTTTATAGAGACACCAGACATTGGGTGTACAGCACACCCTAATCCAGTAAACTCACCTTTACTTAGTTACATCTGCAAGGAGTCTATTTCCAAATAAGGTAACATTCACAGGTACAGGGCATTATGACTTACATCTTTTTGAGATATACAATTCAACACACAGCAAGAGAAGGTCCTGGAGATAAGAATTCCAGCTCAAGAAAAGCTGTGGCATCCAATACAGGAATGCAGACAAGTTATGGCAATCCTACATGAAAGCAGGTGACGGAATAAATACTCTCACTGCACTCTCCTCCCACCTTCTGATGTCCTCATTTCCACTGGCTGAACCCAATTAGAATTTGAGGAGATATGGCCAGAAATTCCATTATAGCAGTCCATAGCAGTCAGCCTCTTGGGGCACAGAGCAGGCTGGAGAGGGTAGCAGAGTAGATATGAAAGCACAAGCACAGTCTGAACAAGGGGCCACAAAATGCCTCTACCACCGGAGCCTCATAAGCACAACGTGGCTTCTTTTTTTAAATGTATTTGAGATGAGGTTTTACTCTGTTGTCCAGGCTAGAGTACAGTCACAATCACAGTTCACTGCAGCCTTGATTTCCCAGGCTCAAGTGATCCTCCCAACTGTGCCTTCTGAGTGGCTGGGACTACAGGTGCATGCCACTATACCCAACAAATTTTTATTTATTTATTTATTTTGTAGAGAGGGAGTATTACTATGTTGTCCAGGCTTATTTTGAACTCCTGGGCTCAAGTAATCCTCCCACCCTGACCTCCCAAAGTGTTGGGATTATTAGCACGAGCTATCATGCCTGGCCTAGTATGACTTCTGAATCTCTGATACATGACTATCAAATAGCTGAAATTATTTCAACATGTTTGAGTTCCTGCTGTCTGATACATACAACTTTAAGCACTAGAGTAACTACAAAATCTAAAATCTGATACCTACAGATTTGCTACTAGGGATCAGGGGCACTTGCATATCCTCCAAGAAGGGACCTTTTTGAATCTTGAGAAGACAAAGAGTGGATCATTTCCTCTGCTGACACCCGATGCTGCTTCTGGGTACCCGTTTTCAAGATGCTCAGAGTAGCATGGAGGAGATACACAGTTAAACAAAAACAATTTCAGGGGAGTTTTAAGAGTATGTGAAAGTGCTAGGAGAATACAAATGAGGAAGCAATTAGCTAGATTCAATACACTGTTGGTTATAATTTACTAGATTCCTTCTCCTTGAAAACTTGGTAATCTATGAAAACTAAATGAGGAAAAATGTGCGTTAGCAAGATTTTAACAATTCCCAGTCATTCTCTGTAAAGTGGGAGTTACTAATTGAGGCCCTCTGGGTGACTGTTCCCAAGAACATTCCCAAAGGCAGCCCCCACTTTTTCTAAACCAAAATAGAAAGAAGCATTTTAGAAGTCATCAACAGCAACTTTCTATTTTTGAAAAACAGGTTCACAGTGGGTCCAACTCTCATTCCTAACTTTTAAAAAATTTAAATGACATTTAAATAGGAATTACTTAATGATTTAATGAAACAAACAGGAATATTCTCACCTGTTTTAAAGGAAGCTTAATGCTGCCTCTAAATATGCCTATGATATTTGCAGCCATATGTATGCACATGAACGTCAGCACATGTATATGTGTTCGGGGAAAACATTTTCTCTCGCTAGTCTGTCCATGTGGACAAAATTCTTTAACTTAATATGGCACCTCCTTATTGCCCTGTTCCATGGGATATGGAGAGACATAATTGCTGGTACATCTGAAAACAGTGAACTGAACAAACTCAGCCTACTCCATGCTTCTCTCTCCCTGGCTCCAAGCTTGCTCTGCAGCTGTTCTGAAGCAGGTCCTGTGGTGACAACCTGATGATGCTTCTGGGTACCAGTTTTCAAGATGCTCAGAGTAGCACAGAAGAGACATACAGCTAAACAAGGCCTACCTCAACCCATCTTTGCCTACAAATGGTAGATATGGCTGCTAAATTCTGGAGGTCAGCCTTACAACAAGCCCACTTAGCCAAGAGAACTCAAGTTCTGTTCTCCAACCTGGCTTCTACCAGTAATACATAGGAGATAAAGGCTTCCACAGCCTCTTCTTTGTTTTATTTCTCATTGTATTTTAGAATGTGAGTGGGCAAAGGACTTTTGTTTATTGGGGGCTCTCTCAAAGGCCTCAGCCATTGGTGAATTGTCTTGGAGTACTATGAAACACACAAAATGTCTAAGTTGGTGAAACAAATGTGCTTTTCTGACACCAAGACCTGTGGCTTTGGGTCTTGGACTTTAATGTGTGGGCAAAGAAAATGAACCTTGATGGGTGGATAAAGCTTATAGCCCATGAGGTCAGAAGAATTTAAGAGCACCACTCTGGGAGGGAAGCTTTAAGTCTGGAGCCGTATGGTACCTTGAACTTGGCAGATTAAGCTGATACTCCTGATATTCCATCAAGATCCATTTTAGATCATCTGTGTGCCTAGCTCCCAGTGTCTGTCTGCTCTGCCTCTAAAGACTCATATCTGTTACCTGTGACTTCTTGTACAGGCCTGCCCTCATATTACCAGAACTGCGTCACCTTCACAAGCATTAAACTGAAAATACCTGGGAATTACACCTCTTGGCGTGATCCAAAGTCAGTGGCTGATTAGCATGGGAGGATGAAAGCTAGCTCCCTTACCACAAAATATCACAAACTATGGGGGGTAATCTGTACTCCAGAGATCCCTGATGCTGTCTCTCTCTTGTTATTCAGCACTTTCAGCTCTGTGCCTCAGCAGCTGTTCTTACAGACTCGTGTTGTAAAACTGCCCAAGCCCGTGTCTCCCAGGGAACATTTCTCCTGGGAGAGAAAGCTCACTCTCAACTCAGCACAGCAGTGAGTGAAAATGAAGAGAGATACACTGAATAATAAAGAAAAGTATCTTAAATAAGATCTTGATTAGGACCACCATCATTGCAGATTTTTCTTTAGCTTTGTGTACTGATTTTCTATTGCTGCATAACAAATAACCATGAACTCAGTGGTTTAAACAGCATGGTATTATCACATGGTTTGCATGGGTCAAGGGTCTAAGCACATGTTAGCTGTGTCCTCTGCTCAGGCTCTCAGGAGACTGACATCAAGGTGTCATCTGGGGCTGAGATCTCTCCTGAGGCTTGAGGCCCTTGACCAAGCTGACTCAGATTGTTGGCAGAATTTAATTCCTTAAAGTTGTAGGACCAGAGTCCTCAACTTATCTTGCGGGTGGTTGGGTTGGACAAAGGCCAATCTTACTACCACAGGATGCACTTGGGAGTGTCTCCTTAGGCAGTTCACAACAGGGATGTTTGCTTTTTTCTAGGCCAAAGGAAGCTCTTATGTATAACCTCCCCGCCTGAGCCGGCTTCTGCAAGCAGCCTGAGAAAAAGCTCTGCTTTAGAGTGCTCATCCAACAAGGGTGGGCTTGCCTGGGCATCTCTCTTTTGCCATATAAAGTAATAACATCATAGGATGTGATATCATGGAGTATCGTGGAGTTCTATCCATACCCAAGTAGATGCTACAAGACGTGTATATGGAGGGGGAGGAGGGGAATCCTGGGAGCCACCTTAGAATCCAGCCTACCATACTTGCAAAGTAGCAGCAGTGCCTGAAATGCCATTTTCTGAGTTAGAAAACAGCACACAAAAGCGAATTTTCTACCAGGTATGGCAAATGTATAGTACTGACCTCTTCCTACAGAGACAGTATTCTGTTCACGTAGAGAATTCTGCAAAGAAAGCTGAAATCAAGATACTCTCTATCAACCCTCCTTGCCCTTAGAGAACTGGCTCTCTCGCAACATTAAATGTGGGGTTCAGCTAAAATGATCCTACCTGGGATGACTGGCAGTGCTCTACAGAATACAGACTGGCAATTTTTTGAAAAAAAACTGATTATGTTATAGTGTGGCCAATGCTATGTAAAATTTTTATGTGTCGTATTAACTCTTTGGCTCTTTAAACACTAAGGATCTGAGAGTCTTGGTCTCAGTATCTGAGGTCTTCCTCCCTCAGCCTGCAGCTGCTGAAGAATCACCGATTCTCTGACGCGCCACTTAGAGTAAATTGGAGAGATGGATGTGGGCTTCTATTTTTACATAATAATTTCCAACTTGTAACTGAAAGATGAGGAATTTGACTGTAGAATTTAATTCATCTGAACTTGAAATGTGTTTGGTATTTAACTTCTAAGGGGATTTAATGTGTAGACTTCACGTTTTCCTTGGGAATATGATAACGAAAAGTTAATTCACATTTGAAGTAGAAGCATCTCTAAGATAATAAAAATATAATACAACAGAATAGAAACACCACAGTGCGTTGGCAAAGATAAGTGCTTTTCCATGAAACAATAATTTCTCCATTACATATATCTGTATATTTCTACTTGTTCATGATATGGAATGTATTTCTTCCCCAGGTTGCAGTATAAGTATTTTGAGAGTCATTTAATACATATAAAGTGTTGAATATCATTTCCGCACATCATAAGCATCACCATATTGCAGATAGTGTTCTAGCAGCAGTGGCATCCGCAGCAGCAGCTCTCCACTTGAGTTAGACATTGACTCAGCTGGGGAGCATTAAATCACCAGGGATGCTGCCTTCTAACCTGCAGGATTCTCACGGGATTGGCCTGGGATGCAGCCTGGGCATTGGGCTTACATGAAGGAGATTACCTTAGTGGTACTGACCTAAGAATTGGATCCCATCTCTGCCCCTCATTGGTTGTGGAACCCTGGATAAGCTACCTCTCATGACTTCGGCTCCCTCATCTGTAACATGAGAATTTTTCCATTGCCTGTTTTTATGGGGTGATTAGGGCTAAATTGCCCAATATATGGAAAACATTTAGTAAAGTTCCTGTGGTATATGTTCACAAAGTGGTAGTTATTATTGAGACATAATAAAAACCACTACAACAGGAAACTTGAACTCACATATTTGCTGGTGCTTTTTTGTCAAAAGGATCCTGCCATTTATTTAGATAACATATATTAGAAATCATCATCTTATACTTAGAAACTGGGAAACAAAAGTTACAGAACTCAGGATCGCTCACTAATATCAGTTATGAATACTTTATTAACAATGTTTTATCACTTTTCTTGTTCAACTACTGGTTGACCAAGTTTGTCTTTGCTCTTTCTGGCCTTGCAGTCTTTTGTAGCTATTTTCACCTTCCAATCAGGGTATCATATGACATATCTCATTGGTGGCTTTGGGTCACATAACGACCTCTGTCTTGACTACCCCCAACCTGCCCTCCACCTGCCACTGGCTCCAAGCCTTTGCAACTCTTCTCATCAACTGTTTTTCCAGGTCAAGTAAGTTAAAAGAAAATACTTTATCATTTTTCACCCATCAAATTAGCAAACATTTAAAAATTTGATAACATCAAACACTGGTAGGAAGTAAGCAGTAAGTTCTCTTCTGTACTACTAGAGGAAGTGAAATTAGTACTACAAGTTTGGAAGGCAATTTGAAATGATCAAAACTTAAAATGCACTTATTCTTGTACAACACACTTACTGATTAACCAACAACTGCACTTCCAAATATCTAATGTCAAACAAACTTTCCACATTTGAAGAAGGAGGCACAGTCCATGATACTCCCTGCAGTCCTGTCTATAATATGAAAACTCTGGGATCAACATAAATGTTTATCCAAAGAACAGCTAATGAAACTATGATAGACTCCACCAAGAAATACTATGCAGAAATTAAAAGGGAAGAGTTCGATCTATTTATAACAAAATATAATGTTAAAAGAAAAAGAAAATGCAAAATGGTACACAATACTGTTTATGTAAAATACGCATACAATACTTAACATTTTCTGTGCATATGTGTGTAAAAAGGGCGCCAAATACACTAATTAAACTCTTAAATTTGATTGTCTCTGTAACAGCGAGGAAAGCCTACCTGTAACTTTTGCACTTTATTAAATAATATATCAATTACTTGCCTAAATAAATACTTGCTTATAAAATTCCACTTTCTAAAAGCAGAACAAAAGACCTCTATTTTGCTCTTCCCCTTATGGCAGACGATGTAATGATGGGTGAGAACTTACGAGAAGCCAAGGGAAACCCAGGACAGGAGGCAACTGCCTGTATTGAAGGATGCAAGTTATCTAGAAAACAAAGAGGGTCTAAGACTTCATCTGCTGTTCATGGAGGTCTATATGGCTGCCTGGGCAGTGCCATCTTTAAAACACCATATTGAAATGCAGTGGTACTTAGACAAGGGTGGGGAGCGTGGATGTTTATGTCCTCAGCTCCATTACCAGGGCATTTGAGGCAAGCCTGAGAGAGTAGATTCCCACAGGGCACATGACTCCCTGCCTAAATGTCTGCAGCCCAGAGCTGCATGCCCAGACCAATGAAGGCGACCCACAGGAACCCAGTGAATTGGGAAAGACCTAGTCAACATGAATGTATTAATATGCTCTAAGCCTAAATGATCTAGGACACTCCAGGCCTCAGAGAAAGGGATGGAAAGGATTGGCAAAGCAGATAGCGTCTGAGGGTGTACAAAGGAAGAGTGCTTTTTTTTTTTAAACTATCCCATTCCCCACTCCCATCCCATGCCAATCTCAAACAAAATTATAAAAGTCTTAGAAGAAAACATAGGTACAAATCTTTGTGACTTTGAATTAGGAAATGGTTTCTCAGATATGATACCCATATGAGCATGCATGAACTTCATCAAAATTAAAAACTTTTGTGTTTCAAATGACACCATTAAGGAAGCTGAAAAGACAACTCAGAGAATGGGACAAAATATTTGTAAACCATGTATCTGTTAAGGGTTTGGTACTCAGAACACATGAAGAATTCTTATAATGCACAATAAAAAGACAAATAACCCAATGTTAAAATGGAAAAAAGGATTGGAATAGACATTTCTCCAAGGAAGATACACAAATGGCCATGAAAAGATGTTTAACATCATTGGTCACTAGGGAAATGCAAATCAAAACCAAAATGAGAAACTACTCCACACTCATAATGATAGCTGTAATTTTTTAAAAAAAAAAAAGGAAAATGACAAGCTGGTAAGAAGGTGGAGAAACTAGAACACTCCAATATTGCTGATAGAAATGTAAAATATAAAATGGTGCAAACTCTCTGGAAAACAAGCTGGCCATTTTTCAAAAAGTTAAACCTAGACTTACTATGTGAACAAGCAATCCTACTCATATTCCTATACCCAAGAAAACTGAAAATACATATTTACAAAAAAGTCCACAAATATTGAGAGCAGCATTATTCATAAAAGCCAAAAAGTGGAAATGACCCAAATGTCAATCAACTGATGAATAGATAAACAAGATATATTATATGCATAAATTGAATATTACTCAGCCATAAAAAGGAATAAAATACTGATACACGCTATGACATGGATGAACCTTGAAAACACTATGCTCAGTGAGGAACCACAAAAGGCCACATATTTTATGATTCTATTTATGTGAAATTTCCAAAATAGGACAATCCATAAAAACAGAAGATAGATTAGTACTTAGAAGAGGGTAGGGGAAGAAGAGACCGGGAAGTGATAGCTAATCGGTATGGTTTTCTTTTAGAGTGACGAACATGTTCTGGAATTAGATAGTGGTGATTGTTGTCACAATCTTGTGAATATACTAAAACCCACTGAATTGTGCACTTTAAAATTGTTACTTGTATGGTATACTGGCTTAGAACATTTTATCAAAACTGAAATCTAACTTCTAAAATTCCTGCTTTATGATTCATTATAACTAAACCACATTTAGGTTTAGTTTAGTAAAACACAAACCCATCTAGGTTTGCTCTCAACGGTAAACCATGAACCATGGAAGCACCACCCTTAGAAGTCATGCTGTTTTTCTCTCATAAACTGTTTATTTTTCCCAGTGCCACACATATAACTTCAATAATTCCACTTACAACAATCACCTTTGGAACCATGCTACCAAACTGGGTTAACCTCAAGTTGCATTTTGGAAAATTCTTGGAAAAATCAAATGTTACAGCTTCGGCCACACATTTCCTGAAGAATCAACATTACCTCTATATACTTACTCCTATCACTGAAAACATTAAAATGGCTGGTGAGAAAGTGAACATGGGATGTTAGAGAGCGAACTACTCACTGTGAGAGAAAGGAAAGCAAATGCTTTTTCCCAGAAGCGTTTTCTTTTCTTTTTTTTGAGACAGGGTCTTGCTCTGTCACCAAGGCTGCAGTACAGTGGTAAAATCAGTAGTATAATTATGGCTCACTGTACCCTGGACCTCCCAGGCTCAAGCAATCCTCCCACTTCAGCCTCCCTCCAAAGTAGCTAGGACAACAGGCATGTGCCACCCTGCCTCATTCATTTCTTTTTATTTTTGTAGAGACAGGGTTTCACTATGTTGCCCAATCTGGTCTTGAACTCCTGGGCTCAAGCAATCCTCTTACCTCAGTCTCCCAAAGTGCTAGGATTACAGGCATGAGGCACCACCCAGAAGTGTTTTCTATCTATTAAAGATGAGTGATTAATTTGCTTTTCGAGATGGAATCTCGCTCTGTCACCCAGGCTGGAGTGCAGTGGTGTGATCTCGGCTCACTGCAACCTCTGCCTCCTGGGTTCAAGCGATTCTCCTGCCTCAGCCTCCCGAGTAGCTGGGATTACAGGCACGCGCCATCACACCCGGCTAATTTTTATATTTTTAGTGGAGATGGAGTTTCACCATGTTGGTCAGACTGGTCTTGAACTCCTGATTTCGTGATCAGCCTGCCTTGGCCTACCAAAGTGCTGTGATTACAGGTGTGAGCCACTGCGCCCAGCCGATTACATAATTTTTGAGATACTCAACTGTGATTCATTTCCTCTTCAGTCTCTCCCAACACGCACACACACACACACACAAAGTTCAAACTACATACCCGGGCTTTTATAGTCCCTTGATTTAGGGGGAGAATATCTGGAGGAAGATGTCAACTCCTGCTCCCCTTTTCCCTCATCTCTTTCATTTTTCATAGTGGCTGTCTTAAACCACATGAAATTGTTCTAAGAAGCTTCTCAGCCCAGTGATTTACTATGAAGATACTAACTGTCCAAGCCCACATGGTTCCTTGGAATCTAGTGACTCTACTTTTTCAAAGACAAGCCCAGGTGAGTAAGGTTTTCAGAGATATGCCCAAGTGGGTAAAGGATAGCCGTCCTGGTAGTGTCCAGCTTCCCTAGCTCCGCCACAAGTACTTCCTACATAACCAAGCCCTCCCCTCTCAGTCTCTTCAGAAGAGTCTGCCTCCTGTGGAGTGTTGGGCCCCAGACGTCTGCTCCTTCCAACATTCCAGCCCTCTGCCTCCTTTTAATGTGAAGACCCCTTCTCCTGCCTCTTTTGGCCTCATTCCCCTCCTTCCTTGTCTCTTTCCTCTCTTCCATTTTCCTTCCTTCATATCTATACTTGCAAACTTTTCCTGGGAGGTATTACAAAGGAATACAATAGGAACATCACACAGATGCATTTCTTCAAAAATTATTTTGCCATACATGTATGTGAAAACAACACAGTCCCCTGAACTTGAGTGTATCAAATAAACTTCCAGTGTTCCCATCCATAAAACGAAAAGAAGGTGGACAGCTAATCTCCACAACCTCTTCCTTCCCACTTAAGAAATAAAAATATTCAATGTTATAGATAATATGTCAAGTAAAAAAGGAACAACAGAAATTCATTCCCAAAACTAGACTAGGGTACACACAATTTCTTGAGCAGAGAAAAAAAAATAATTCTTAACCTAGCCACAAGGAAGGAAGAAAAAACTTCATGAATCAATAAGACTTGAAATTACATTAATCATGTATATGTAAACTAGAAAAGAAGTTCTTTTTATGTAGCTGAGGTAAAAATCACAGTGATCCCACTTATTGTATTAAAAGTGCCCTTAAATTGTTTCTATTATTTGGAAAGTTTTCTGTATTGCTCACATTATAATTTTAAATTTATGGTATGTAAAAGAAAAGAAAAAAATCTCCTGACCTGTAATGATTTTTTTTTCTATTTAGAAATGTAGAAAGTATTCCTTCCTACATACTGTTTTTTTTACTAGTGCATGTTTTTTTAAAAATAAATTCAAATAAAGCCTTAAATCCTACTTCCCTACTGGAAACATACAATATTTATATTCTGGGCTTAAACTCCCACTTAAAAGCTTATTTTACTACTTCTCAGGCAAATCAACAGTGTCTGTAGAATCTTAGTGAGCAACCTTAGCCTTCTAAGGAGAGGCAGCAGTGACTTGGTAAGCAGTCCTCTTATTATACTTGAGAGTGATGTAAATAAACAGCTCCCAGAGTTTACCCTTCCCAGGCTTCATTCAAAAAGGAAAACAAAACACATACCTCTCCCTAGAGAAGATCCAGTTACTACACTCAAAACACAAAGTCAAGTCATCATGACCAAACTTTAGGAAAAATGCCATTCAGGGAGCCATGCCAAAGATGTTTTAGATGAATGGACAAACTAATATCAAATGAGTATCAAATGCTTCCACACACTATAAAAATGAAGAGATATTTCACTAAAACAGGTCGTTAATCCAAGTGATATCAGCAGTTTCTTTCTTGGAAGTATGATTTCCAACTGCTAAAACTTCCCAAGTGATTGCATTAAAATGTATCTTGCTTCATTCTTCAATTGGCTACACAGCATTACTTATTCTATTACACTTTCTCAAGAGTAGAGGGAAAAAAGAATTAGAGTACGTGTATGTTACTGAAATGACCTCAAACCCAAATAGCGTAGTTCTCTCTCATTTAATCAATGCATATTTCATTTTTACTACCTCACAAGATCTCAAGTTATTCTAAATTATTCATGATCACTCCTTCTCAGTAACATCCATATGTTCTCACTCACCCAAAAGAGAAAGCCATATCCATTCTTGATTAGTAGCATTTGCAACCTATTGCCTTTTTTTTCTAAGTCAAAGAAGGTTGAATATTTGAAAAAGTAATCATGATAATATGGGTAAAAGTTAAGGTCTTGGGTCACATACTAACATTAATTTTAGCCAAAAGTTTCATCTTGAACTAATGATAGATGTTACTGACAGAAATCCATGATTAGTATTTTAATATTAATTACATTACCGAAACATATGCAGTTTGCAGAATCTTGAAACGTGCCTGGCACAAGGCAAGCATTCCATACGTATTTGTTAAATGAACAAATGAATGCCTAACTGATGAAAGTTTCATTTTAAATGTAAAAGAGAGATATATTTATTTTAAATGTTCTGTAGTTTTATTGAAATAAATTTCTAATAAACCCCTGCCAATTTGCAAATTAAACCCTGAAAATATCAACCTCCTTACAAAGTCAAGTTGATGCTATTTAATATTTATTAACTCCTTATTAAAGAAAGCATGAATGACTATATACTTGAAAACCACATTTTTGCTAAGTTTTAACAGAGGTAGACCATTAAATAACGCCTCAACCAGACTCTGGTTATAAAATGTTTTTTTCAGCTGAAATTATACAAATACTACAGGAAAAAAATACAGTAATAAAATAAAATCTGGCAACTTATTGCTAAATGCCACAGTCTAGTGTTTCTCCATTGTTCGAAACTGATGTAAAAAATTAAAAGCAACGAACAATTTAAGGAGATTCTTGTGCAATGCATCACTTTTCATAATAAGTTAAGGTGAAATAAGATTCTGTGAACTACTTCCAGGTCAGCTAGAGTTAAATGAGAGGAGTTTTCTTACATACAATGAAATATAGACATCTGTTCTCTACAAGTCCATTTTGCAAGTTCATTTACAAGCACATTATTCACCCTCAGACTATCCCATCATAAAGTTAGAAATCACTAAGAACTTAGAGTGGGCTAAAGAGGCGGGTATAGAAAGGCTAGTTGATATAAAGGGTCTCATGACTTCCTGCATTTTCCATGTCTCCCAGAAAGTATTTGGGAAAGGGTACAAATTCACAGAATTTTAATCACTAGTTGCAGAAGTCTTAAAAGCTTTACTAGCCTTGATTTTCAAACACTGTGAATTTGTCCTTTCCTCAAAAGGACTCTAGTGATGTAACACATCACTTTCATTAGTGAATTAATATGAAATCAGGTTCCCCGAAATACTGCAAGGCAGGATAAAGTTAAATGACACATTCACTGGTCTATGTACAATACCAATACATGATATGTACACTCAAACATATCAATAAATACATTAAATGTGAAGAGAATATCTGCTGCAATCAAAAGGCAAAGACTATCAAAATGAAGACAAATAAGCAACTATATGCTCTTTAAAGAAATACAATTTAAATATGGGTGACAGATGTCTTCAAAGCAAAGAGGTTGAAAAAATTTCCATGTAAACAATTAGCATAAGAAAACTAGTACTCCATGCCAATATCAGACAAAGTAGACTTCAAGGCAAAGAATACAAAAAGTAAAAGTCCTTTCCATAATGATAAAAAATCATGTCATTATGGAGGAGATAACAATCTCGAATGTGTAGGCACCTAACAAGGCTTCAAAATACAAGATGCGCAAATTGAGAGATCTAAACAGAGAAACTGAAAATCCACAATAATAATTGAAGACCTTAAAAGGACTCTTTCAGTTATGAATTAAAAAAAAAAAAGACAGTAGAGACAGAAAAGACTTGAAAAACAGAATCAACCAGTGTTCCTAACTGGCATTTATGGAACACCAACCCAACATCATTAGAGCATATGTTATTTTCAAGTGCATGGAGAACATCCACCAAGACAGATCATGTTTTGCTATATAAAACAAGTTTCAAAAACATTACACAATTGAAATAATAAATAGTATGTTATGTGACAACAAATGCATTAAATTAGAAATAACAAAGCTTAAACTGATCCACAAATATTAGAGAACTAAACAACATACATCTAAATAACCCAAGGGTTAAATTGGAAATTAAAGATAAAATAGAAAATATTTTAAAATTAATAAAAATGAAAACACAACATATAAAAATTTTGTTTGTAGTGGAAGCAGTTGTTAAAAAGAAGCTTATAGTCTAAACTCTTAAAGAAAATAAGAGAGGTTTTTAAATCAAGAATCAGAGCTCTCACTTTAGGAACAAAAGTAGAGGAACAAATGAAACTTAAAATATATGTAACAAACAAAACATTTAAAAAAAACAAACAATAGAGAAACTGAACAAAGTAAAATACCGTAAAATACTGTTTCTTTGAATATATAAGTAGAATTGATAAGTCACTATCAATACTGCTGAAGGGGAAAAGAACAGAGAGGGAGAATGCAAAATCCAACCACAGGATGAAAAGGGCAACATCACAACAGATGCTACAAACATTAAATGAAAATAAGGGAAGAAAATAATTTTACATTATTGGTATAAACCAATAAATTCAGGACATTTGGTATAAAGAACAAATTATGTCAAAGACACAATTATCACAGTTGATGCGAGGTAAAGTAGAAAATCAAAATAAATTTTATCTATTAAAGAAATTAAGCTGGAATCCAAGTCCTTACCATAAAGAAAGCTTCAGGCCAGAGACATTATTCGTGAATTCCAACATTAAGAAAATAGTATCAATCTTACAAAATCTCTTTCAAAATACAGAGGAAGAAGGAACACTTCCTAACGCATTCTACGAGACTGGTATTATCATAATACCAAAAAGCTAACAAATATTACAAGAAGAGAAAATTACAGAACAATATTTTTTCAAGAAAAAATTTTCAAATCCCTTAAAGTCCCAAAAAACACAAAATTCCTTTAAAATATTACCAAATCAAACACATTAGTATATTTAAAAAATGGAGTTGTCCCAGAATACAAAATTGGTTTAATACTCAAAATGCCAATCAATGTAAAATGCCACATTAACAAAACATAACTATCTCAATAGATTAAGAAAGTGATGAAGACAAAAGTAATTACATTTATGATAAATATTACCAGCCAGGTAGAAATAGAAATGAACTGCTTCAATATGATAAAGAGTATTAACAAAAAACCTACAACTAACATCATACTAGTGGTGCAAACATGGCTTACTGCAGCCTGGATGCCAACCTCCTGGGCTCAAGTGACACTCCCACCTCAACCTCCTACGTAGCTGGGACTACCAATGTGCACCATCACAATCGGCTAATTTTTAAATTTTTTGCAGATGAGGTCTTGCCATGTTGCTTACATTAGTCTTAAGAACTCCCAGGCTCAAGGGATCTGCCCACCTCAACCTCCCAAAGTGCTGCTGGGATTACAGGTGTGAGCCACCATGCTCAGCATGACTTCATTCTTATTGGGGAAAATCAAGCACTTGTGCTCTACCATCAGGAAGAAGGCAAGGATAGCCTTTCTCAATATTTCTACTCACATTATACTAAAGGTCCTAGAAGGGGTAGTAGGTCAAACTAGGAAAATAAAAGGCATTCAGATGGAAAAGAAATGTAAAACTGTCATTATTCACACATAATGGGACTGTGTATTTAAAAAAACAAAATCTATAAAAGAAAAAAACTACTTGAATGATACTGTGAATGAACGATGCTGCAGAATACAATACAATGTCAATACATTAAAATCATTTGTAATTCTAAATACAATAATGAAAAAATAGAAAATAAATGCTTAAAAACCATAATTACATTAGCACATAAAAGCATCACATAACCAGGAATTAACAGATGTGTGCAATACTCCTACACTAAAAACGACAAATATTGCTAAGATAAATTAAAGACAACCTGAATAAATGAAGAGAGATGCTACGTTCATTGAGTGAAAGGTTCATCCATTCTCCCTAAATTGCCTTGTAGTTTCAATTCAATTCATTTCAAAATCCCAACAGGTCCTTTGAAGAAAGAGATAAGATGACTCTAAAATTTACGTGGAACTGCCAAGGATCTAGAAGAGCCAAAAGGAATTTGAAAGAAGAACAAATTTGAAAGACTTAACTAACTGATTTCTACCTACAACAATTTAGACAGTGTAGAAGTTGCATAAAGATAGACAAACAGATCAACACAAAAGAATAAAGAGTTCAGAAAGAGACCCCACTATTAGGTCTTTTCTTTTTAACCAAGACACCAAGTCAGTGCACAGGGGAAGTCTTGTTAATAAATATTGCTAGAAAGAAAAAAAGAATGCTTACATTTTAAAACTTATCCTCAATCTTTATGTTACTCTACACATAAACATTTATTTGACATAGATCATAGGTCTAAACATAAAACAACAAATCATAAACTATTCTCCAGAAGAATATAAGGAGAATATTTTCATGATCACGGAGGGACAAACAAATGTTAATCTCAACACTTAAAAAATGACAAACTAGATTTCTCCCAAATTAAATATTTCTCCTCACAAAAATATCATTTAGGCCGGACACAGTGGCTCATGCCTGTAATCCTAGTACTTTGAGAGGCCGAGGTCGGTGGATCACGCAGTCAGGAGATAGGGACCATCCTGGCTAACACAGTGAAACCCCGGGTGTGGTGGTGGGTGCCCGTAGTCCCAGCTACTTGGGAGGTTGAGGCAGGAGAATGGCGTGAACACAGGAGGTGGAGGCTGCAGTGAGCTGAGATCACGCCACTGCACTCCAGCCTGGGTGACAGAGCGAGACTCCATCTAAAAAAAAATCATTTAAAAATTAATAGACAGGCCACACTCTAGGAAAATTATTAGCAGTACACTTTTATGAAGAATATAGGTAAGTAAATAATGAAAAGATTAAAAGCCCCATAAAAATAGGCAATACTTCAACAAACACTTCCCAAAAGAAGATCTACACATGATAAATTAGCATATGAAAAGAGGCTTATAGCATCAGCCATGCAAATGAAAACCACAGTTGGTTATACCTTCTCCTTTAATAGGATGGCTAAAATAAAAGAGACTGGCAAATGTTAGCAAAGAAAGTAGTAACAGGAATCCCCAACCTTGATAGGCACTGTGGAGGCCTATCAAGTGCATGTGTGTGCATTTGTGTGTGTGTGTCCCTATGACACAGAATTTCTACTCTTAAGCATTTATCCAAGAGAAATGAAAACATATCCACCAAATGACCCGAACACAAATGTTTATATGATCCATATTTACAGTTGTCTCATTCGAACCGGTGGGATTTACTTTACAGAAGTGACTCAGTGACAATACGGAGAGGCTGATACCATGCCACACAGGGTTACATGGGGACACACCAGAGTTGGTCAGTCTTCAGAGGCAGAAGGCAGGGCGAGAAAAATAGTTTAGAATGGGCTAGAGTAATTCTAACAGGCTCTGGGGCATAGCGGCTGTTAGTAGTTGTTTGGTACCTGGTCTAGAGTGATTTAGGGCAGTGGAAATCGTGGTTTGGTGTGTGTGAGAGTTAGGTGAAGGATGTGCTTCATAGTGTGACCTGTGGATCGCAGGTGAGATGCCAAATAGAGAAACACACAAGCTAAGAAAACATAGGTCAAACAATAATAACTCAAGACTGAAATGAAACAAATGTCCATGAGCAGATGAAGGAATAAATGGTTTATGATCTATCCCTAAAATGGAAAAGTTCTTAGTAATTAAGAAAAAAACCCACTGATATATGCAACAATACCTAGATAAACCTGAAAAATATGATACTCAGCAAAACAGTGAGGCGCTAAAGAATACATACATTATGTTTCCATTTACATGAAATCTGAGAACAGGCAAAACTCTATTGGAGCAGGATTTAGAAGTGGCTGACGTGGAGGATGTGGGGAACTGCGGAGACAGAATTCACTGGAAATGACCATGAGGGAAATTTCCGGATGAATGCAAGTCTTGTATATCTTTATGTGGGTACCTTTCTGTGACTAGCTGGGTATAATCAACTGACAAAATGCATCAAAGCGAACACATGAGATTTGTGCATTAGGTTGTGTATTAATTATACTTCAATTTTCAAAAATGAAAATCATCTATTAGAGAAGATTATACATTTTAGGGACAGAATTGCTCTGGCTATTTTTGCGGTTTGTTTTCCATTTTTCCCCTCATTTAGAGTACACTAAGAGACAACAATTAATTGCAGTTTTTCCATACATAGGCTTTACATATAGACAGACCTAACTTCTGGCCCTGGCTCTTGTCCCTAGTTCTTATCTTGAAATCTGCATGGCTTTCAAATCAAGGAACTAATCCTTTCTGAGCCTCAGCTTTTTCATTTCGACAAAAGGAGGGAACAGTACCTATTTCTTTCCCACATAAACACTCTAGCATTATCACAATATAGGAGCACCATATATTGATAACTAATGACAGCAAAGCTAGTATTACTGAAAATATTGTTAAAAACTACATCAAACATATCTCCGGGCTAGACAATTACATGTGATTTATTTGTATTTTCTACAACACAGTGAATTTTGTATTTCACTTTTTACGATAAAATATGACACCTTACATAGCTTCATCTTTGATACTTTACATAGTTGTTATAACCCAGATGAGATAATGTATAGGAAAACAGCATGTCCATTATAATCTTGTGATATAGTTTGGAAGTTTGTCCCTTCTAAATCTCATATTAAGATTTTATCCCCAATGTAGTAGGTGGGACCTAGTGTGGAGTGTTTAGATTATGGGGATAGGTGCTTTCCCAATGGTTTAGTGCCATTCTGAGGGTAATGAGTGAGTTCTTGCTTCCTTCTACTCTCACCATGTGATTTCTGCTCCCCTTTCCCTTCTGTTATGAATAGAAGCTTCCTGAGGTCCTCACCACAAGCAGATGCCAGCACCATGCTTCTTGTACAGTCTGAAGATCCATGAACCAAGTAAACCTCTTTTCTTTATGTATTACCCAGCCTCAGGTATTATATTTCCTTCATAGCAATGCAAAAACAGACTAAGACATCTTGTTTCACATAAGGTCTGCACTGTACTTTGATGTGTTATATAGGTATCATTGCATATGATCCTTACAGCATGCCTGTTAAATAGATACTATTATTACTTCCATTTGAGAGTTGAGAAAACTGGGGCTTATGGAAATGTCATCCTCCAAGATGCAAGGTGGAGAAGCAGTACAGCGAGGATCTCAATCTTATCATTAACAACCCTGGCTCTTTCCATCTTCCATCATAATATCCTCACTAAATTGGCCAATCCCCTCACGATTACAAGACGGTTATAGATCAGGCATCACATATTTACACAGGATCCAAAGTCCAGAAAGAAGAAAGAAGTTTTTCCCTTTTTGTTCCTTTATAATCTAACCACTCAGATAACAAATACAGAGTGTTTCCCCATTTTTTTAATTCTTTTTGAAAGAAGGTAAGTAGAAAGTGGCACATCTACATTTAATAAAATACTGTAGCTGAGATTTTTACATGCATGGAGAGTGATTAGATTTAAGGATTCTGATGGGTCAGTATCCATAAATCACAAAGTGTGGACATGTGCAAATGAAACCAAGCTAGAGTTACTGGGAGAATCACAAATCAAGTTGTAAATTCTGTATGCTTTTACATATGATCGAAACAAAATTGAAGTATGTAATTCATATTATTTTAAATATTAAAGAATAACTATATATAAGCCCAAACTCCATGGATTTTCTGTAAAACAGCTGAAGGAATCTTGGCAAACTACAGAATTAACCATTTATTGAAATTTGTGGGCTTAAATTGCATTAGATTTCTTATTTTGAAATCAAGTTTTAGAGAAGTATTACAAGTAAGTGACCATCCTATATAGTATAATGAACTGAATCATATTTAATATTTGTTTGACCCAAAATATCTTACAAAGGTAATATCAATCTTTTGTAGGACCAAATACCAAAAAGTTACATGATAATTTGATCATTAAATAGTAAGTATATATACACTTTTAGGCACACTGTAAAATTAAAATTCAAGATATTTAACTGACAAACGTTTATATTCATGATTAAAAATACCAAAAGGCTGTCTTAAAAAATCTCATGATTTTTCTATTTCAAATAATAAAGCTAAAAATGTATTTAATGTTGGATAAATATAGACAAAAAGGGATCTATTCACGACCATTTAAGACAGTTTTCTTGCTGTCAAAATGAGCTACAGAAGAACAAATGAGAATGGCATTCTATTTTATTTCACCTTTCCACAGAGGCACAGCACGAAATTCTTTTCTTGTAACTTCCTTGTTAAAATTACCATGTATCAAGTAGAATACCAACCCACTGGGATAATGGTAAAATTACTGTCTTGGCATTCAGACTTCATTTCCTCAAAGATTTTGGAAGTTGTGACAAACTGCTAGATGTCTTCAAACTACAAAGAAAAGCAAAATATCCTTATCTTGGCTGGCACAGGACAAGACAGCAAACAAAGTAGGGCATATAGCCCGAGGCAATGATTTTTCTATAGAGATTCCAAATCTAAGAAAACCTCTTATCAAAATATTTGTTCCTCTATAGTGATAGGAGAGGTTTCTAACTAAACATGTAATGAATATTTAATAAATAAATAAAGTCATTAATAAAATGAGAGACTGCAGATAAAAATGCTAAAATATATATTTTTTACCCAATAAACTTCTGTACCTGGACTAACAGAAACACCTCCCTTCATTTGTAGAATTAATACACCTTCTCTGTCTTTTAACCTGCATTACTGATGAAGAATATACTATGCAATTTGAGGAAAAATGTATTAAGAAACTCTATCAAGTGACTGCTTTATAAATAATTTATAGAGTACAAATTTGGACTGGATTGGTTCAAACCCCTGCTACAGAACTGTCTAGCTTTGAGACACTGGTTTTTAGTTACTTCCCTCTGTGAGCCTCAATTTTCCCACCTAATCAAAGGGGTTAATAGTAATATCTACCTCATGAGTTGGTTACGGCATTCAGCGAATTCATATTCATAAGGCACTTAGAACGTATCTAATACATACTGTAACAACTACTATTAGTATAGTTATTTACTAATAATATAATAAATGAATGAATGACTAAAGCCGCAACTCAAGCAGGACCCTATGTTGAACACTACCCAGAACATACCAAAAAACAGACAAAAAAAGATATTAAATCTCTTTTCCCAAGTAATTTTTAATCTAATTAGGGAGGACTGAGGTATCTGTAGTGTTCGCCTGCCTAGCATCTAACCTGCCTTGACTTGACTATGGTGAACTGCCTCTCCCATCTACTCTCACTCTATATAACTCAGGTAGGGCTTGCCCATTTCTCCTTGCCTCTCAAAGATGCAAGGAGAGAAATACAGTCCAAATCTAGTCAAAAAGAATTAATTTAATTACTTAGTATGTATAGGAAAATGATCTCTATTTCCATAGAGGGGAAAAAAAGCATTAAAAGCATAGGAGTAATGTAATGTGGGTGGGAGGTGGGGGCAGAAGCAGGCAGGCAGTTAAGGACAGACAAAAAGGAAGCCCAATTGAGTTCAACATCAGGGCTTATTTGTTTGCAAAAGTCATGGTTTTCCTTCTCATTCAGGCACTAGATAGGACTATACACCCCTTTGAATACAGTCATGTCCACAAGATTGTTTTTGGTCAATGAGATGTGAGTAGAAGTAATTTGTGCCTCCTCTTGGCAGAAACTTGAAAACAATTGCACAACTTACCATGCTCTGTTTTTACATCATTACAAGATTGGAAGCACACATCAAAATGGTGATTCCATCAACTTGGGTCTCTGTGTAACTACAATGGGCAGATTCCATCTGCCACTTATGGTGGATATGCAGTATGAGAAGAAATAAGCTCTATATGCATTAAGCTATAGGTGATTTTGAGGACTTAGCTTGCTTGACTGATACATGAGTAAAGACAGAAAAAGAGATATATATGCACAGCTATCCCAAAACCACTGTAAAACTCCAGGACCTCACTCTGCTCAGTTACATCTACTCTGAACTTTTCAATAAAGAAAGTCAATACATTTGGGAGGGAGTGGAGGATAGAGGCTTGAGTCAGTTTGACTTGGGTATCTGATATTTGCAACCAGAAAATACTTTCCAATTCAGGATGGAACTATATTCATGTGGGAAAAGTAAAGTAAACATATACAACTGTAACATAGATGCCCAGTTATCCCAAGACACTTTTAAGCAGACAATGGACCAAATGGTAAGCTTTAGGAACAGATTAGCATTTGAGAAGAAGAAGAATGGGTGGTGAATGAACGTACAGCACAGAGACAGGGACGTCTGGGCAGTGCTCAGAGCAGTGGCTCTTGGAGCTCCTACCACCTTTGGAAAACCTATAGGGGTATTTTAGTTGACTCACTGATTGGGGAATAGCAGGGTCTTCATAGAGAACAGGCCATGGGGCTAGATGTCCTGCAATGCAATTGCCATATGGCTTTCAAATGAGATGGTCATATGAGAGAAAAACCTATCCATTGTTTTCTGAGCTTACAAATAACTATTTGCATTGTCTTAATACATAAAGATGCAACTTTTATGACAATCAAAGGAAAAATGAATTCATAATGTTCAGATGTCACTAAGAGCTGTCCAACATATCAAAAAACACATCAACAGTCGCAACTACACCTTCAATGGGAACCCAGCCAACAACTTGACTCAGTGATATTGGTCTGCTGCTGCAGCCATCACATTCACTGTGATGTTATAAATATATACAAATATACATAACTAGTTATCATTGTAAATGTCAGATATGAAGAAAAATGACTCAAATATTTAGTTGACTACTGTCTTCTTTCTCTGAAATCCAAGCTTAATTATTACAAGCAGATGCAAGCATTGGCAATCTCATCTTAGATTCCGGTGTAGTCATGGCTAATCATTCACAGAGTAAAACAACAGATTATATTACAAATTAATTTCCTGTATTTCTACTTTCATCATACTTAGGGCCTTATGTTGGTTTTTTGAGGTCATGTGAGTAAGTTTGTTACATATTCTACTTATTTCATGTCAGTACATAAAGGGATGTTAGAAATTATTAGTAATATCAATGAGGTTTGAGAACCACTGATTCCAAGAAGAGCAATTAAAAGAATAATAATGTTGTCAAAATGTGGGAAGCCTTGAATGCCAGGTTGGCATTTTTTTCGTTGTGTTTTTTTGTTGTTGTTTTGTTTTTTGTTTTTACATTTCCCTGCAGCAGCAGGAAGCTATTACAGTTTTGCAGTGGGAAAGTGGTGTGAAGACAGCTGTGTTCTAAGATAATTCATACAGAACTGTGTAGGGTGATCTGGGGAGAGGAGAAACCAGGGAGGCAGCAGCTGTAGTCACTGTACTGTTATAATAAAGGCCTGGAAGCAGGGAAACAGCTGGCAAGATGGAGCTGAGGAAAAATGCAAAGAAGACTCCCTCAAGATAAGTGAGTAAGCTGGAGAGGTGAGGAAAGAAATCAATGGTAACTCCAAGGTCCCTGGCTTTCCTGACAGGGAAGACATATGGTCTTGAGACAGAAATAGGAAAGTGTAAGGCAAGAAGCTATGTCTGGGAAAAAGGATGAGTTCAGGTTCAGACATCCTTGAGTTTAAATCAAGAGCAAGACATTCAGATGGAAATGGTGGACTGTGGTTGGCAATGTGGAACTCAACCCAAGGAAGACTGAGTACCGATCGTAAGGACACAGAAGCACCAGAGATGTAGAGGATGGGCTCCCTAACAGGCAAAAAGAGAGTAAAGAAAATTCAGTCCAGGCTGAGGCTGAGAAAAAAAGTCTACCAGCAAGCATGGGAAGAAGGCTAAAATCTCAACCAGCCAGAGCAGCAGCTGGAGACACATAAAAGAACTCCAAAAGTTCAGTGGTATAAAAGTCAAAGCAGCTAAAGTGGTGGTGAAATCCATCAGCAAATACCACTGAGAGCTTAGAAGAAATGAGGAGCAGGACTCAACCACAGAACTTGACATTAAGAAACTGCTTATGATCCTCAGGATTGCCACTTCTATGGTGGCCAGATCAGAAGGCAGACTGAAAGACGATCAATGAGAGAGGAGAAGAAATGCAGGGGGCAGGAGCAAGGCACCTGTTCTAGAAGCTCAGTTGTGTAAAGGAGTTTAACAGGAAGAATCTTCAGGTCACAGTTACTAATTGCAATATAGAGTATGATGAGAAATTTTGATTTATGTAGACAGCAGCTTCAAATCAGACTCAAGAATTGTAAAAAAAAAATACACTTACTCTAAAAATCACTTGTCAAAAGAAAAACAGAATGCAATACACACAGAGACACAGACACAGACACAGACACACACACACACACACACACACACACACACACACAGTATCCAATGATTCTTACTTAAGAAGTCAAAAAGAGGAACACCAGCACTTTTTCTAGTTCCTCGGACTTCATAAAGTAGCTGTCCTCTATGGCTTGGCTATGACAGTGATATGCTGAGTCACTGTTTTCCTGAAGGAAAATGAGAATAAAGTGAAAAATCTTGATAGAAATTTCCTTCACAGTAAATGTGGGTCACATCTAATCCACATCTAACAAAGAGGTTAATCTTTAGAATAACCTCTCTTGTTCTTAATAAACTGATTTTTTAAAAACCTTAAACAAAACTTTACATTTTATGTGTCACATTGATCATAAATTGCACTTATTTTTATTGTGTAAACATACCAAAAAGAGATTCTCTTATTTTACACACAAAAAAAAGTGAAATTTACTAATTCAGCAATTGCTGCCTTTAATCACTTCATAAAACTACCATTCATTGAGTACCTAGTATGTTCCAGGCACAACTATAGTTTTAAAATAAACTTAGCTTTGTAAAATATAAATGAATACGCAAATTGACTCAATATTCTAATTTATATATTATGGGATGCTGAGTTTTTGTTTTGTTTTGTTTTTAGAAAATGTCACACCAATGCTGACTAGCAAATTAACTGAGAGTTTTATAGCTTGGCAAATTTGTTTTCACTTTAGAACAATTTATGACAAGGAGTCTATAATGCATTGTGGCTAATTAATGACTTTTTTGTGGTTTGACATACATAATACATTAGCTTTGTGACAGTTTCATCTCAGCGCCTCCTGAATCATCTCTCTCTAAAATTTCAAGGCATGTAAGCGGTTGAAAGAATATAAACTCTATTTTCTCTATTGTTTCATAACAGCTTCTGGTACAAAGGTGATTTGCTTATAAACATCAAAGAACAATGGACAGTCATAGAGGGTTGATAGAAGACAATTCTGTGTGACTTCATATTTCCAAAAATATAAAAATGTAACATAACTAGTCCAGAATTCCTAATGGTGCTATAATATCTATGTGCTCATATGGAGGGAAATGATTTTTATTAATATGAAGAATACACTATTCCTATTTGAGCAGAATAATTACAACTATCAATGATCGAGTACCTCTGTACCAGAAACTGTTATTTTTAATTTCACAAGAGTTATGACAGGTTGATTATACAGATGAGGAAACTGAAGCTTAGTTAAGTTTAACTTTCCAAAGGCTACACAGTTAGGAGGGTGAAATTGTGCGCAGGTCTGTTTCTTGATTGGGACCAATGGGATAAATACTAGCTACTGCTTTTATTATTTTAGCATCTGCTAAGAGGAAGCCCACTTTGTGAGAAATGTCTCACTGACTTGGAAATGCTAATAGAAAAGAAATATCAAATATATATCTCTTCTCCCAATACTCTGCCACCTCTGGGCCACACTAGAATGGAATAACTTGGAACAGAGTGACAGATAATTCATTCTATGGAGGTGGAGAAAAAATGTAAGACTTTGAATGGAGGCCACAGAGGGGATCAAATATGTAAGGAGCATGGAAGAGAAGAGACAAAACTCCAAACAAAACATTTTATTCTCCTAGCTACATACCCAGTAACAGATGGGGATGTGCTGAGAAGGGCAGACAACTCTGAATAGATTGTAAGCATTGAGTCTGTTGTGCATTTCCTACCGCAGTCTGTGTCGCCTTGTTAGGTTCTAGAGTTGCTTGCTAGTGGACAATTCCACCAGAATCTAGCACTATTAAACACATAGTACTGGGGTTAGATATCCAAAACTGTATTTCTTATTTCAAAAAAGGATTAAAAAGTGCATACCAAAAAACACCTCAAAATACAGTATCAAAATTGAAATCAGTGGGCCTCTTCCCTGAACAAATCAATGAATATAAAACAAAAATGTGCAGTGGACTTGACCACCATGGGTTCTTCAATCTGGAAATGGTAAAATTCCATCATTAGAAGATATTACTATTTAAGAGGCAGAGATCCAACATCTTCAACATGCCATCATTATGTGCCATAAGGACAGCAAATGACCTGGGAGCAATCCCTTTACCTTCCAGTGAAGTATGACCAATGTTGCCCTGAAATTCAATTGGATCCCTCCCATCTTCCTAATGACACTGGCAGAAGTAGGCAATTTAAACACTCCATCCATTCCATTTACATAAAATTCTAAGGTTACAACCTAATAAGAGGTGGGAGGGAAACTCCAGTCTCTACCCATCAGTTCACAGGTCTGACATTTAAAAATTTGTCAATGCATATTGTTTGTACACAAGCTTCTCTAAATCAGACTCATACTCGCTTTAGTTCTAAAACAGAATCATATTTTATAACTATTTCAGAAAGAGTTTATCACTATCCTTAGAATAATGTTTTCATTAGCTATATAAACCTCTTCACACCATTTAATACATGTAAAAACTCTCTACACTCAAAGATCTTCACTAAGCAAAAATCTTTCTAGAACTACATGTTATCAGGCAGATTTTTTTAATGAATAAAGAGTAACCCAGACATAGTTCCTTCTAGCTACTGAGCTGTGGCTTTGTGAAATGGAATTTACAATTACTAAAAAGAAAACAGCCCCAAATCCCACAACTCCTTTCACTTAATTATTCATGATATTGATCAGTACATTTATTTTTAAAAACAGATGAAGTTAGAGCACCACTCATATAGAAAGAAAACTTCTTGCTAACTTGCATTACTGTGGAATGGGGAGTTTCTTCTTCAGGGATTTATACTTTGCATGTGGAAATTTTAAAGCTGATCAAACATCATCACAACATATTTAAAACAAGCTTACAATGTTAAAAGCCATCTTTGAAGGTAACACTTCTAATTCACTCATCAAGATAAATTTCTGTTTATTGTTCTTAATCATAAAAATTAGATAACTCTAGCAACACTAAAAATAAATGTGGTAATGATGAAGGAAATAGGAAAAGTCAGTTAGGGGCTTAAAAAATTTCTTCAAATTTTACAAGTCATGTTCACTTTCAATAAATCAACAGACTTCAGATGTAAAACTTTCTACTACCCACATCAATTAAGTGTATCTTGGAAGCTTCTAGAGTAAAACACAGAAAATACGTGGGCTCAAGTAGTTCCTTAGAGTGGAAGATTATAAAGATGATAGTCTACAATTCCTTTTAATGATGTACATCATGCTGCTCCTCCCCAGCAAGAGTACAGTCTGTTTCTCCTACTCTTGATTGCAGACTTGTCTTATGACATGCTTTAACCAACAGAAAGTAGGAGAGGTGATGCTCTGCCAGTCCCAGACTTAGACCTTAAAGAGATTTTCCAGCTTCTATTTTCCCCCTCTTGGAATGTAAGAGAAAAGAAAGCAAACCTGGAAAGCTAGATGATGATAAGTGAGAGACAGCAAGCCATCGAGATCCCAGCCATTTCGGTTGCCCCACCTGAGGCACCAATCTTGTAAGTGAAGACATCTTGGATTCTCCAGCCCCAGTTAAGCTATAGCAACCAACACCACATGGATCAAAGATGAGATGTCTTTGAAGAATATTGTTCAAACTCCAAACCCACAGAGAATTGTAGGTAACAAAGTAAATTTTTTTTAAATTATTTTTATTTTTTTGTGACAGGGTTTCACTCTGTGGTCCAGGCTGAGTGCAGTGGCATGATCGCAGCTCACTACAGTCTTGACTTCCCTGGCCCAAGCCATAGATAACCAATAAATTTACAGTAAAATCCAATATAATGTGATTTTAAGTTATACTGAAAGTTACTGTGTCCTTTAATATAGTAAACAATTCATACTAATTCTATAAAAAAAATCAATGAAAAATACTTCCTGAAACATCTACTACATAGAAGGCACTAAGATAAAATTAATTCTAGTAATATCAACCATTTAATGTGAGCTTAAATATGATTATTTAGTCATCAAATATGTATGAATTGTCTAGTAAGATCCAGGTAGTATGCTTAGCACAGGTGACCAGCACTCAGAGAAATTTCGCAGTTTAGACAGGTATACAGGCACGTAAAAGGCAAATATAATACAGTATAATAATTACTATCATAACAAAGAGTTAACATTTAGATGTAGAGATATTTTTAAAATCTAGAAATAACTATATTGAAACAATATGAAAAGCATCATAAGAAAGGTAGCTACACTGCTAATTTGTTGTAAGGATTGAATGATGCGGTTAGCATAACATTTAACACATAATTTAATCCACATTGAGTGATGCTAAAAATCTGAACTATATAAATGGTTACAAGAATTCAAGCAGGGAAAGATCATGAGTGGTTTCTAGGTTATTTATGGATTTTATCTAAATTGTTCAGTAATTCAGGGAACCTACTCTGTGCCAGGCACTGGGATACAGGAGTAGCCAAGAAATACAAGTTTCCTGCTTTCATACTGCTCAATTTGGAAAACAGACATGAAATAAGAGTAATGAGTGATAAAGAAAAGCAGAGCAAAACAGTGTCATCTGTTCAAGAAAGTGTCATTTAATCTGAAACTTGGTAGATGAGTAAGAATGACCCATGTCAACACTCCCCAACCTTTTTGGCACCAGGGACCAGTTTCGTGAAAGACTATTTTTCCATGAACCAGGTGGGGGCCAGGGATAGTTTGGGGATGAAACTGCTCCAACTCAGATCATCAGGCATTAGATTCTCATAAGGACCATGCCACATGTAGATCCCTCACATACACAATTCACAAAAGGGTTTGCACTCCTATGAGGATCTAATGCTGTCACTGACCTGACAGGAGGCAGAGCTCAGGCAGTGATAGGTAATACTCAGACAGTAATAGGATACAAGAAACCATGTACAGGCCACCAAAGCCTCTGTGGGAAATGATTAACTAAATGTGAACTGTTCATATTGCATCAGTCAAGGCAAGTCACCTGACCAAGCCTTCCAACATCAATGGGGCAGAGAAAATGTACCCTCCCAGAGGGAAGTAATGATTCCCAATGATTTCTCAATAGCAATAAGGCCAACAATTGGATAGACGGGTCTAGATCTTTACGTAATGCTGATGGGACTAAAGAGACATGAAGAGAGAACATTATGTTGAACCTTAAAAAGGATGGGTATGATCTTGACAGAAGTAAAGAAAACCATTAAGAGGATTCCAGGCATAAATGTAGGGCAATGAAAAGGAAAGTACAGTTGGTTGATGACAGTTTTTTATTTATCTCCATGTTTCTCTCTTTACAAGTGAGGGAGAAAAAAGAGAGGGAAAAATGAATTAATCATATGTGGGATAAGAAGAGTGGGACAATCAAGGGCTCTCTGACCTAAAGAGCAGAGAAAGAGGGACAGCCTTGGAAAGAAAGGAAGAAAAAGGTTTAAGGTGAATAGGGGAGTTGAAAGAGGTCCTGAAAAGTAAACTCAATTTCAGCCCTATATATGAAATCCTATAAATGTAGAGAAAAGTGGGACCAACTTGGGGTCTGAGATCAGTAGAAAAATTCACTCACAATCACTATGGAGGAGAAAGCAATAGTTCCCATTTACAGTTACATAAATTTCTCTTCTAAGTGGAAGCTGTTCTAGAATGAAAATTGCACTACTTCTGGACAAGGGAAATATGGGTTTCATTTCTGGTTAGGTCATTAACCTGTTATTTGACCTGAGGCACTCTATGAATCTTTTTAGTCTCACTGGTAAAATGCATTTTAAGATGTGCTTTATAAGATTTTGTGAATGAAAGTTAAAAGCTGTCCACAGAGATAATTCACCCAGATCCATCCCCCCATTGTGCAGTCTATTACTCTAGATTCAAAACAGGCCATGACCTCAGATTTACCTTCACACTCTAATAACATTCGAGTAGTCAACACTACCCAAATCACGGCCTTTCACTATAGCAACTAAAATTCACCAAGTAGCTGCTAAAACACACTCTCAACTCCAACCATGGAAGTGATCTGTGGGTTTAAGAGCGTGCCAGGCCAGATTTTTTCAACCAGAAATTCTGTACTTCGACTTCCAACTCTTCAAATCTGGAGGAGTCATCAATCCTACATTCATATGAAGCCTTCCTTGATCGTTCTACCTCAGTTTCCTTTAATTCTTCCCAACTCTCTGTTCTTTTAGCATACAGCATATCTCTTACTAGGTTAGTGTTGCATATATAAATATATGTATATCATATATATTTATATATACAATATATGTATGTCATATATTTATATATAAATGTATGTCATATATTTATATATACAATATATGTATGTCACATATTTATATATACAATATATGTATGTCATATATTTATATATATGTAAGTCACAAGTAGTGAATAATAAAGACAACAACAGTAACCTAACTGCAAAGCTCAATAGGTAGCATCTACTGAGTTTTGCTAAGGGCTCGCCTTATCTTATGGATTCCTTACAATAGATTTATACAGTAGAAACCATTATTCCAACTTTACAGGTGAAGAAACTGAGACCTAGAGAAGGCAGTTAATTTGCCCAAGGTAAGAAACTATCAAGTGGCAGACAGAGATTACATGGAATAAGATGCATACAGATTACTACTGGACAAAACTAACTGATACTCTTCACTACATTTCCAAATACATATCTGAGATCTTTTAATTGAACAGTACACTCTTGGAGAATTTCATTATATTTCCCAACTCCACGTGTTATTGGGTCTCACAAAGGGCTCCTTCACTTAGGCAGTAATTAGAGCTATAATTCATTCATAGGCAATAAAGTGGCAGTTTACATTTCCTGTTTCTAATTTGAAAGGCAACTAAAAACTAGAGGACATTTACAATGCTTAATGGATATGAGGTTTGGTGGTATGACAGATTGCATTATTGGCCCAAATTCTTCACCCATTTTTTTATTTATGCCTTTGGTCATGTGACTCTGCAGTTCCTCCCATTAAAGAGGCAGAGGATAATTTCCCATCCTTGACTTGGGTTTGGCTATGTTTTTTTTTTTTTGTTATGGCCAACAGTATGAGGCAGAAGTGGTAATAGTCCAGTAGCAATACAAGATCTTAAAAGACCTTGTGTGTTTGCCTCTTATCTCTTTGCATCCATGCAATTGGCATGAGAATAATTTCCATCAGGGAGCTTCTCCTTCAGAATCAGTTCCACCATGAGACATATGGAAACAGAGTCAAACAGTCCTGAAGATTAAGCAAAGTAACCCATACCAGCCCAGCCTAGATAAGCCAACTCCCAGCTGACCCATAAAAATATGAACAGGCCAGGCATGGTGGCACATGCCTATAATCCCAGTACTTTGGGAGGCTTGAGACAAGAGGATCATTTCAGGGCCTGGAGTTTGAGACCAGCCTGGAAGTAGAGTCTCACTATGTTTCCCATAGTCTCACTTCCCACAGTGAGACTCTGTTTCTACAAGAAATTAAAAATTAGCCAGGCATGATGGTGCATGGCTGTAGTCCCAGCTACTTGGGAGGCTAAGGTGCGAGGATCACTTGAGCCTTGAGCCTAATAGTTCAAGGCTGCAGTAAGCCATGATTGCACCACTGTACCCCAGCCCAGGCCACAGAGCAAGACCTGGGCTCAAAAAAAAAAAAAAAAAAAAAAAAAAAAAAAAAAAAAACAAACAAAACTTAGTCTGGCAGGGCCACCCTAGTCAATGTGACAGAGTGAGAGATATATAAACATATGTTATTTTAGACTATTGAAATTTGGGAGGGGGGGATTGTGTCTACACAGAATTATTGTGGTAACAGCTAATTCATGTGGGTAAACGGTATTTTTGTTCACAAATATTCATTATTCACTCTCAGCTTTAGTGGTTTGGTTTAGTTTTTTGCACTTCTGCCATAAGCTATAGAGACTATAATAAAATCTCAGACTTCCAGCCAGATTACATGATTAGATAAGAACTTTTGGGGGCATAGTTCTTGTTAAGGGTGTGGATGTAATTTATGTACATGTGACTAAGAGTATATTTTGTGTGTATGAGGTCAAGAGAGGTAGAATACATATATAAACTATACTACTGTTTGTAAGCACTTGCTTACCTCCCCTTCCTTAATTAGTCCCGTGACTTCCGGCCATGAAATGTGAGAAAACTTGACATATGACCAGTGCTACCAAAGTTTTGAATGCAATTGCATGGTCTAGCTAAGTCTCTTGTGTTTCTGCCCTCACTAATGTGAAGAAAATATCCCAGATAAGGATCATTCTTAACTTGGGCTCCTTAAAGACAAAATCTGAGGTGAAGAAGGTATTTATTGAGGAGTGCTCTTGAAAGAAACTACTGTAAAGTCAGAGGAGGACCCTAAAACTTAAAGTATTTGCAACTGAGGTCTCAGCTGATCCTTATATGGTGTTCCAGGGCTGGGATGGCCCCTCTTGGCTACCTCTCTTGATCTCAAACACACAAAATATATTCTTAGTCACATGTATATAAATTACACGTACAGAGTTGTCCAAATTAAGGCAACTCCAGTCTTTGTGCCTTTGCAACAGTCAGTCACTGATTATGGACCACTACCCAGAGGAAGCACAACCTTGGCTGACACAGTTCTCCTAAGGCAAAGGAAATTCCCAGTGGGGAGTGAAGATGTCAGCTACATGGCAGCTGATATTCCAGTCAGATGGTGGATAGATATGTGGGCCTTAAATAGTGGGCCTCGATTGGGCACCACAGTATCCACTACAAAACTGTCCCTTCAACCTGGATCCCAGAAGAATAAGCCACATAGCCTATGCACAATATGGAAAAGCCATGCCAATCCAAAGCTGACCCATGGCTCTCATGCAAGCAGATGAGTAATGCTTGCTAGAAGCCACTGAGAGTTTTGAATTGTTATCAAAGCAAAAGCTGTTACATTTATACAACAACAAAAAAGATATCTCACATCTTTAAGCAGTTACTTACTTTTTTTAAGTACTGTTTTTAGAATAATGAGTTTGAAATGGAAGAAGATACAAATAAATGGAAAGATATTCTATGTTTACGGACTGGAAGAATTAATATTATTAAAATGTCCATATCACCCAAAGCAATCTACAGATTCAGTGCAAGTCCTATCAAAATTCCAAAGACATTTCTCACAGAAATAGAAAAAAAATCCTAAAATTTATATGGAATCACAAAAGACCCTCAATAACCAAAGCAATCTTGAGCAAAAAGAACAAGCTGGAGGCATCACACTACCTAACTTCAAAATATGCTGCAAAGCACAGCAATCAAAACAGCATGGTGCTGGCATCAAAACAGACCACATATCCCATCAGAACAGAACAGAGAGTCAAGAAATAAATCCATGCAGTTACAGTCAACTGATTTTGACGAAATTGCCAAGAACACATAATGAAGAAGGGACAGTCTCTTCAATACATGGTGTTGGGACAACTAGATTTATACAGAAGAATGAAATTAAACCTTTATCTCACACCATTTACAAAAATTAACTAAAAATGAATTAAAGGCTTAAACATAAGACCTGAAACTATAAAACTACTAGAAGGAAACACAGGGGAAACGTTCCATGACAGTGGTCTAGGCAATGATTTTTTGGATATAACCCCAAAAGCACAGGCAACAAAAGTGAAAACAATTAAATGAGCTCAATTCAATCTAAAAAGCTTCTGCACAGCCAAGGAAAGAATCAACAGGAAGAAGAGATGATCCATGAACTAGAGAAAATATCTGCAAACCATACATCTGTAAGAGGTTAATATTCAGAATGTATAAGGAACTCAAACAACTCAATAGCAAGAAAACAAATAACCTAATTTTAAAATAGGCAAAGATCAGAAAAAACATTTATCAAAAGAATACACAGAATTAGCAAACAGGTATATGAAAAGGTGTTCAACCTCACCAATCATCCAAGAAATTAAAATCATAATGAGCTATCACCTTACACTCATTAGAACAGGTAGTATCACAAAGACAAAAGGTAAATGTTGATGACGATGTGGAGAACCCTTGCACACTGACAGAGGGAATGTAAATTGCTGTAACCACTACAGAAATCAGTATGGAGGGTCCTCAAATAATGAAAAATATAACTACCATGGGAACTAGCAATAGGACTACCGGGCACATATTCAAAGGAAATGAAATCAGTATGTCAGAGATATCTGCACTCCCATGTTGATTGCAGCATTATTTACAATAGCCAAGATATTCAACGAATCTAAGTGTCCAACAATTGATGAATAAAATGTGGTATATACACATAATGGAATATTATGCAGCCATCAAAAATGAATGAAATTATTTCAATTGTGACAGTATGGATGAATTGGAAGGACATTCTGTAAAGTAAAATAAGCCAGACAAATAAACATAAATACCACTTGACCTCACTTATATGGAATCTAAAAAAGCTGAACTCATAGAAGCAGAGAATAGAATGGTGGTTACCAGGGGGTGGGGAGGGAGGTTTAGGGAGATGTTGGTCAAAGGATACAGAACTTCTGTTAGATACGAAGAATAAGTTCAAGGGATCTATTATAGAACATGGTGATTATAATTAATAATAATATATTGTATACTTGAAAATCACTAAGAGAATAGATTTTAAGCATTTTCACCATACAAAAAATGATAAATATGCGATAAAAATGATAAATATGCGATATAATGTATGTTAATTAGCTCAATTTATTCATTCTACAATGTATACATATTTTAAGACATCACGTTGTATACAATAAATATATATTTCTCAATTAAAATTATATTAATTTTTTTAAAGTTTGTGTGTATTATTGCTGCATAAACCACCCCCAAAAATAAATAGCTTAAACAAATTATTTATTCTCTGATGATTTTGAATTTGGCCTAAGCTCAGCTGAGCATTTAGTTTGGTAGTTTTTCCTGGAGTCACTCCTGTAACATGAGCCATGTGATAGCTTAATTGGGACTGATGGCCTCACTCACATGACTGACTACCAATTTTGGCTACTGGCCAGCTATTGGCTACTAGCTATCTCTATGTGACCTGTTTTTCTCAAGGAGGCTTGCCTGGACTTCTCCACAGGGCAGACTCAGTGTGCAACAATAGAAGCTCCCAGGCTAAGGAGCAGAATTCACAATAACATCACTTGAGCCACACTTTATTTTTCAAATTCAATAGGCTAACTCAGATTTAAGGGAAAGGGAAATGGACTCCATTGCTTGAAGGTCAGAGTGAGCCACTATGCAAACTGCCAAGGAAGGTATTGTGGCCACCATCTTGCGGCCAGTCTGTTATAGGCCTGATGTGTGTCTTTATCTTTTTCTGAAGTTATTTTTCTCTAAATAGCAAACTTAAGACATTTTATATCCCCTATTCCCATCCTGCCCTCTCCCCTCAACAAAAAAATGTGTGAATAAACATATGTAAGCTTTCCACTAGAGACCATTGAAAGCATTTAGCCACTATGGGTCAGTACAGAAGAGTCCATTCATAAATGCAACCAAAACCAAACAAGAACACTAAAAAAAGGAAAAGAGGAAGGAGACAGATACAGAGAGGCAGATAAAAAGATGGAGGAAGAAGCAGCAGAGGAGGAAGAGATTGAGTAACTTTAAAAACAGGGGCATATTAATCCTATATACAATCTAAAATGCCTCCCCCATCATTTGATTTTAATCTCTTCTGCTTGAATGCTTACAAGATGTCTGTAATTCATCCCTTACAATTTTATGATTTGGGATTAACTCTATCCCCTATCCTAATCGATGTCTTGTGCATTTTGTGTGTATGTCTGTGGGGGGGGGGGGTGTGTTTATGTGCACACATGTGAAAGCATGTATGTGTGAATGGGACGGGTGGGTTATTAGAAGGTCAAACTATGGTAGGAAGAAGAATGACAGAAATAATTGTATTATAAAAATAGAATAATAAAAAGTCAAGACTCAGAAAAATGCCCTAACTCTAGAAAAATGACAAAAGATATTTTCCAAGCAAGTCATAACACAGAAATATTTAAAGCAACAGACAATTATGGCACTATCAGATTAAAAAGGATATTGACTATATTCCAGAATGTCCCATTATATGGAAATACACCCTCCACTTGTAAGCATCTTCACAGAATGCATGGTTTGTTTCACAATATAACAAAACCCATATATTAAGACCCTTTTGTTCTTTTTAAAAACTAATGTTGCCACTAAAGTTTACAGACTTAATTTCATAGGGCAACTGCTGCTTAACACTAATGAAACAACAGCCCAATAAATTAGCACTAAATAGAAACACGTATATCTCCACATTACATATGAAGAAAACATTTTATTTACTCCAATGAATAAAAGGAGAAACTTGGGCCTGCATGGCTCACATTTCAAAACCATACAACCCATGCACAATGCTTTTGATTGGTTTTATTTAAAATAAATAGAAGCCCTAGTAAGAAAAGAAAAATTAACCTGCCTAGTATATATAAATGTGAAAGCTTCTTAGGCGACGGGAATGCACAGGGGTGAGGGAGGTGCAGTCACATACAGCTGACTTTGGTACAAATACGCCTTATCTGTATTCCAGAGCTTTCAGAATATTCACCGGAATTAGTAATTGGTAATCAGCAACTTTCAGCTACTTTACATTCAGGGAGGCGGCCAGACCAAGTGAGTAGCAGGCATCAGATTAGATCACTAGCTATATTGTTCGGGTTGATTTTAATTGCCTGAAAAGTGTCATTACCATCTTCTGCAATGCATTAAGTTATTTTAAAGGGTGACTATTTCTATGCAAGAAATAAAATGAACTGCGATTGAGTTAGAACCTGCATGAAGCATTCAGTTGGGGCCCTGCCCTGGTGGCATCAAAATCCTATCCAAGTCTGATCACAATGATAAACAAACATATTTGCTATCTGCAGAACTTTTCAAATGTAGCATGGGGAAGTCAACACAGATTCCCAAACCAAAGACACAGAGAATCACCCAAATGTCATGTCCTGGCTTATAAAATCCCAAGACTTCCATTTCGATACAGGCATCTGCAAGGTAAAGGACTTCATGATATTTAAGAACAAGACAAATATTTGCATGGAAAAAGATTCACGGAAGTGGAATTTTTCAATGCTAGAATACAGTTGCAAAATTATCACATCAGTGTATGCTGACATGGAAATGTCACCTCTCAGGACATTTGTTCTTTAAGTTAAAATCCTAGAAACATGAACATTTACATGGGATAAAACCATGTAGAGCTATACACATATTCATGAAATCAGGTTTAAAAAAATGATGACAACTGAATAAGGTCTGCAGTCTAGTTAACAGTAATGTACCAATGTCAATTTCCTGGTTCTGATATTGCAGCACAGAGATATACAATGTTACCATACAGGGAAGCTGGCTGAAGACTATACAGAACTCTTTGTACTATTTTTTACAACTCTCTGTAAGTTTCAGATTACTTTAAAATAAAAAGTTAAAAAATGCAGATTAGCAAGCTGTACCCCAGAGATGATTCAGAAAATCTTGTAAGGGCTAAGGTATCGCCATTATTTCAGTAGAACCCCAGTTAACGTTTCTGCAGAAACAGCAGAAGTTGAGAAACAGTGCAAGTGAAATAGAGTATTCTCAGCTCTATTACAGGGGCTTCCTCTTTGAAGGACGACTGGTGAGACTGTTTAATGCCTACAAAATTTTCCCCATTTATAAGTAATTATTTATGGTTTAGGAAGATGTGCTTTTGATTTGTTGTGATGCAGTCATTTAGCTATTTCTTTCATATGCTAATGTTTTGCTCTAATAAAACAATGAATTTTGAGAACTTCCCATCACTTCCTTGCACTAAAATAAGGTCATTACTTCAAGGACCAGTCCTCGGTGCTTACAACCTTTGACTTATGCTTCCTGTAGAGCATACGTTTATCACAAAATTTTCTAAATTCAGATCACATCAAGATGTTCACCTGTTGTCAACTAATGACTTGTCACTTAGAAACTGTGCAAAATAAAATAAAATCTTTAAATTATACACTAAAATAAATTTTAGCCCTAGAAAAAGAAGCCCCACTATAACCGTAGCAGAACTTCATGCCAATTAAAAAGGTTAGACTTTCTATCATTCCAGAAATATTCACTAAAGTCTTAACATTTACATGCTACTCCATCAACAGACTACCAGGAAAAGCAGATATTAAACAATTTTACAATATTAATTAAATTCGAATGCATTTACCCCCTAAAGAAGAAACAAAATTTACATGGTTGATTGTAGACAGCATAGAGGTCAAACCTAGTCTAGGAGGACAGTCAAGGCTACCTGGAGGAATGGCTAGGTTGGGTATTACCTTGACAAATGGTAGAGTTGGAAGTAAAGACCTTTCCTGAAAGAAACAACAATGAATTGAGGGTGGAAATGAGTCAACACGGGAATAAGGAGAGTGGGGTGGAATTCATGGGTGTTCCAAGCACATGCAAGAACACTGAAGCCAAAAGGGCCATGTTGAGTCTTCAAGGAAGTTTTAGAAGACCCATACATTATAGTTGCAGTGTTAAGTATCAGGGGAGAATTAGGGAGAAGTCACATATAGACAGGCTGCATCAGTAGCATATTTTTCTCTATGCAGTGGGTGTCTAATGACCTAAGGGGTCAGCCTCATAGATTAATATAGCACTGCACGTCAGATAGATTGGAACAAGAAAGAGAGTGAGGAGAAAGTCATTTCTTAATCTCCTGCATTAGGTAAGAAGTACTTAGAACCCAGCCTGGCACACTGCTTGAATGAACATTCTTGTATTTGTAATCAGTGGACTGGTTACAACGGCAAAGGGAGAAGATGGTGACAAAGACCACTGACTCCAGATGCCCTGATGACCACAATGATAGCTAAAGAAAGAACAGACCGCCTAAGCTCTTAGGAAATAGATTGCGAGGAAAAATAATACTTCCATTTTGGACAACTTTGGTTTGAAGTAGCAGCTGTCCAAGAGATGTACGAGATCATGGGCAATTAACAGGAAGAATACTGTCAAAGTCAGCTGCAGACTTCTGCTGAATATGTACCTTCTTGACAGGATCTTTGGTTACATATGGCAAACTCAGCAGACCAACAAGCTTAGTTCTCATAGGTTATCAAACTCCACAGTGAACCAGATACTTTGACAGAAGCTGCTTTGTAATAGTGCGTAAAATAGATGTGGTAACTGCTTACAAGGTAATTACAGAATATAAACATACAATCAGGTAAGGAAATGTACAGTTCCAAGTTATACTAAGTACTACCAAGGAAATGAACATAAAGAGCCTATCAGAGGTGCCCTCATTCAGGGGAGGAAGGAAATCAGAGAGCTCTCTCTAAGCAAATGATATTTACACTGTGGCCTAAGGGATGAGTAGCAGTCAAAAACTATGTGGGCCAGACTCAGTGGCTCATACCTGTAATCTCAGCACTTTGGGAGGTTGAGGTGGGCAGATCATTTGAGTCTAGGAGTTCAAGACCAGCTTTGGCAACATGGGGAAATCCCATCTCTACAAAAAATCCAAAAATTAGCCAGGGCATGGTGGTATGTGCCTGTAGTCCCAGCTACTTAGGAGGCTGAGGTGGGAGAATCACTCGAGCCCGGGAGGTCAACGTTCCAGTGATCCATGATCACACCACTGCACTCCAGCCTGGGTGACAGAGTGAGACCCTGTCGAAAAGAAAAAAAAAAAGTCAACCCTGTGAGTTTGTGTGTGTGTGCACATGTGTGTGTATGTGTGTTTAGGGCGTTAGAGCTGTACGGGGTTACTCGGCAAAAGAACAGAATGATCCCTAAGATAGGAAAGAGCTCAACAAATCTTCAGAAATGAAAAAGAGCCTAAGAAACCCTTGTTCCAAAAAGCTTGCTAGGAATTGTCGAAGAGACAGAAGTGTTTAAATCCTACGCAGCCTTGCAGGTAATATTTAATAGTTTGGATTTTACTCTGAGTGCAATGGAAAGCCATTTAAGCATTCTGAGTAGATGAGGACTAATTTAACTTACATTAAAAAAAAAAAAAAAAAAAAAAAAAACTGTCTTGGCTGCTATGCAGGATGATTTGGGGGAAGAAGTACGAAAGGAGCCAAGGAAGCCAATGTAGCTATCCCAGGAGAGAAGATGGGGACTTGGACAAGGAGGATGTGGGTGAACATGGAGGAAAGTGGGCGAATGTGAGAAATATTTCAGGGTTAGAACTAAAAGGACACATAAGGTCTGAGTTGTACTAGTTCCCCAAAATAAAAGTACTTGAATTATTGTGATGGTGTCAAGAATTATTTACCCGATTAAAACAGTATACTGACAGCCTCATTTGTTAGTAATATAATCAAGCGGTTTTGAAATATGAATCTCATATCTTAACATCTGAAAGGTAATCAAAGTCAAGGGACTTAAAAAACAAATGGGACAAAATTGTTCTCTTGCTTTAGAACATAGAAAATTTACAAGCTGAGTTATAAAGGCACCTAAGAGAGTGCTATGGAATCACTATAACATAGATAATCTATTTCTTCAAATGCCAATATGTCTGCAACAAGAAATATGCAAACTCACTGAATTATTTTATCCTACTTAATAAAATAGTCATTTTTCCTCATTCTTTGCAAGGCAGGTTCTTGTGCAGTAAAGATTCTACAAATATTTACATTCCAAGTAGCAAAGCTGTTTGAAATGCTATAAAGTTCTGCCAGCACTTCTATTACAAACCCTTATTTCTTGTTTATAACATGTACATAAAAGGGGGAAAATAAAAATGTACTATGGATTGAAACTTGGCATACAAAGTTTCAACCAGGGACTGCATTTCTCCTGCAGCAAATTTTCCAAAGAAATGTCCCACTGTGTTTAAGAGATCAGCGCAGGGGAGACTATAAGATAAAAACGATTTACAACACTTGAACCATTTCTGAAATGTTTATACAAATTGGATATGAGACTGAGATCTGTCACCCCTCAATTTCAAAGAAATGTTCTATCTTAAACTGTTCCATGGCCCCATATTCTCTTGCCAACCATCTTTGCAACAATGATATTCTCCATTGCACTTTTATCAAGCATAAGAAAGGAAATAGTCCACCAGCATTAAGTGATTAATTATATATGCATGTTAAAATTATACACATATGCATGTGTGCATATTAAAAACTACAAGTGAGCACCTTAAAGATGCTCACCTTCATAGAGACAAAGTACTTTGCTAAGGTAAGAAAGCTTAAGGCAGACTGGTGGTGACAACTAAATCAGAGACAGTAGGCAAGCATGCAGGGCATCAATAAATCCTCCTGCCATCTGAATATATTCCACTACATAAAATTAACATAATTTTTACCGCTAACAACTTACTAAATGGTGATTGGAAACCAGTCAAAGCTTCTCTGTTTTGTAGCATTGCCACAATATAGTGATACACATATCTGGCAGTTTACAAGGGGCAATTATATCTATATACTATTTCAGCATGAACCATATTAAGAGTTAATGAGAACTTCAAGTTGGACACTTAAATTATGCAGTAAAAACAAAGCTGGAAGATGTGTACTGAATATGTGAGAAGGAGTTAGGAACTTGTAAAAGAGAAAGATGCATATTTTGCAAGCAGAGCAAAGAGGCTATTAGTTTGTAATAACTAGGCATATATGAAATGTGACAGTGATAAAACTGAACATAAATCAGCAAAGGAAAGGCTACAGCTCGTTGTCCACAGCTAATCTTTGCTCTACTTGAAACTGCTCAGCACTTTGCTCCTATTAAATGCTTTGTTGCCATTTTAAGGTACACTTGGGCTATCTGGTTGTGTTGTGAAGGATATTTAAAAGTTAGAATTCTCCTGGTTAAATGAACTTAACACCTTCATGTCTTCGGGCTGACATTAATGACATCCAGACAGTGAGGAGGACATGAGGCTGAATGTTATTGTCTGTGGCAGCCACAGCCTGAATCTATTACCCTGCATATCAATTAGCCACTCGGTGTCTCGGCTATCCTACTTTTAGACAGGAGGGCCACTTGCATGCATTCAGCCTTACTATTCATCTTATAAAAATGTACAGCAATTTGCTATATTTCCCTGGTGGGTACTGATCATTTTGGGGGTCCTCAAATCACATGTTGACTCTCAACTAATTTCAAGCAAGCATTCAAAGATCAATAATTCCTGACCCCACTCTTTACTATTTGCAAGCAAGCATCCTTCCATTTAGTGAGACTGAACCCGATCAGATTTCTTTAATGAACATTCACAAGAACCTGTCCCACTGCAACCAATGACATGCACGTATTAGGCATCTTACAAATGTTGAACAAATTGGTGTGAATCTTAACCTGCAGGCAACTTCCTCCCTAGTCCCATGACCCACAAATGGTTTAAACCATGAACCAAGATGCCAGGTTACTGCAGCCAAAGTCAGGTTACTGTTAGTAAACACATCTAGCAAAGCAAAATTAACACATTTGACTTGATATTGAGATATAAGCTCTTTCAAAAGCAATTACTCCTCCTTTCAATCTCTGAAGGGCTCTGACTCATTGTTCTGATTAATTCCTGTTTTTAATCTATTTACAGATCAGGATTCTTTTTCAGCTAGTGTGATATTCATCTCTGTGGGGGTAGACAGAAACCACAGCACGTACAGTCTTCCTACTTTTTTTTTTTTTTTTTTTTTTAGTTATTCTTGCTTAATCATTTTTAAATTATTTCTGGATTTACCTACTCACCATATGAGCTGGGGTTTCTGACCTCCCTCCTGCACATCACTCCCTCCTTGTCTGTTGCTTTTTCTAGCTCTGTTTCCCCGCATCTTGGGTTGAGGTGAACAGACTGGCTACCCCTTTCCCAGAGCTCTGTTCCCCTTTCTTTGCCTCTGAAAGGAGGTTTGCTGTCCTTACCATAGCGGGCACCATTTGTTATTAAATAATTCCTCTGGGCACATCTCCTTGCTGTACATCAATAAGCAAATGCAATACAGGGAAGGACATACGGATTGGAGAGCTGTACGGAGCTTTGCACAAGCAGAGCCCAGAAGCTGTTCGTTCATTTCACGCGACCAAAAAAAAAAAAAAAAAAAAAAAAAAAAAAAAAAAAAAAAAAAAAATTCCTGATAGTGCTATGACTCGGGTGCCCGGTTGGCACTTCCTGGTTTTCTCTTTCTGGTATTCTGTTACCTGCTTGGTTAGCTTTGCAGGGCTCCTCAGAGAACACAGAAACAGCTGAAACCAGGGTCCGAGCTCGGGAAACCTGGACTACAGCGCATCAGGGTAAACCTGGCAAATAAACGCGACGGGGAATTCCGTCCCAAGCTGCTGATCTGTGAGTAGAAAGAAAATGCAGCTTAGAAAACTTGATCGCTAATGGAAGAATCCTCCACCCTAGCTTTCTCAGACCTGGGAATCTGGGCCTGGGAGGTGGTTCCGGCAAAAAGGTATCACATTCCCACATCCTGCATCACGCACCTGGAATTGTTCCTCAGCATCCCTACGAGTCACAACTTTTTTCCCCCAATTTTCACTGGTCAAATCCACCGCGCAAAGAGCAAGCCCGAGGGACCTACCACTCAATTTTCCGCGCTCCCGCTGGGGAATGCAGTCTTCCCAACCCGAAACCAATCCTCGCCCCAGAAAGGGAAAAATAATCTTCCCAAATCAAGTCAGCTGAGAGAAGCATCTTTTTTCCTTGACCCGTCGGGTGCATTTCCCTGCAAACAAACTTTGGGGCTGAGGAGCCATGAAGCGAGTGCGTAAAGTTTGCCCTGGCAGGTGGCTCATCCCTGTGGCCCGGCCGGCGCCAGGAACCGGGCATGCTGGACTTACCAGGTCTCTGCAGCTTGCCAGACGCCCGCCCCGCTGGCCCACCCGCCGCCGCCGTTAGTCCGGGCCCGGGGGGCTGTCGTGCGCGCCCGCGTAAGCCGCCGCCGCCGCCGCCGCAGCGCCCTCGTCCGCACGGTTCCCAGCCCAGCCCCTGGCGCCAGCCCGCCAGCCGCTGTCGCCGCCGCCGCCGCCACGCGCCAGGCTGCTGTGGCTGCTGCCGGCGCCCAGCGAGCGCTGCCTGCGCCTCCGCCACTCCGGCTCCGGCTCCGGCTCCGGTTCCGACGCGGAAGCTGGAGGGAGGGGAGACCGGGCGGACTGGAAGGAGGGAGGGGCGGGGAGCGCAGCGGAGCAGCCAACTGGGTACTGTGCCTCGCGTCTGTGGCGCCCCTCGCGCCTCTGCGCCGGCCGGACCCCGCGCCGCCCTGCGCTCGGCCGCGTGCACCCACGTGTGTTCGGCCTCCGCAGGGCCCTGGGCGGCGGCGCGGGATGGGCGGCGGTCACCGTGTCACCTCCGGGTGGCCTCGTGCCACACAGTTGGGGCCCGGGGAGCACGGGGTTAAGGCAGGAATTCCACTTCTAGGAAAGCCTCCTGCAGCTGCGCTCCCATAAGTGCGCAAAGATTGCCAATTTTAATATTAAAGCGGATAATTATTAAGGGCTCGCTATGTAGCAGGCAGTGGACTGCGCTATTTAAATGAATTAGTTCATGCAGTCCCCAGAGCAACCTGGATCTATTATTATTCCCGGATTTAGTGATGAGGGAATTGATTTGCCTAAGGTTTCAATGAGTCAGTTGTGAGAATAATCGCAATTATATTCTGTCAAGGACCCTATGAAGTATATCTTACCACCTTAATTTGCCCAGGTATACACACAGTGGTGAGTTGCAGAACCCGGACTTGAATAAGCCTGTTGAAGTCCTGAACCTTTGCGCTGAACCGCTGCTGACTTACTTCCAGTCAAACCCGTGCAAACACTGCAACTTCACTTGTACGAAAAACAATTGGGAACAACCTACCTGTCCTTCATTAGGAGAGTGGCTGATAAAATACAGTGGAGACATACAGCGGCAGAGAGAAAGGTGCATCTATTAGAACTGGCATAAATGACCTCCAAGAGGTATCCTTAGAGGCTGGGCGGAGGTGGGTCACTCCAGTAATGCCAGCACTTTGAGAAGCGAAGACAGGTGGATCACTTGAGCCCAGGAGTTTGAGACCAGCCTGGGCAACATAGGGAGACTTTCTCTCTACAAAAAACAAAAACAAACAAACAAACAAAAGTTTAAATTAGGTGGGCGTCATGGCACGCACCTGTTGTCCCAACTACTCGGGAGGCTGAGGTGGGAGAATCACTTGAGGGATCACTTGAGCCCAGGAGGTGGAAGCTGCCATGATTGTGCCACAGCACTCCAGCCCAACAGACTAAGGGAGCCCCTGTCTCTAAATAAATAAATAAATAAATAAATAAATAAATAAATAAATGGTATCGTTAGGAGAACGTGGGACATGTACTGTTGATTGGCACAGGAAAGTTGGTACCTGTAGCGGTTTTGTGCTTACATACACACACACACAGACACACACGCTTTTATGTGTATGTATCCATATTTATGCATTCACAGTTTCTAAAAGGATGTCTCAGGATTCTGTTAACAATTGTTAGTCCTGGTGAGTGAGACTGAAATTGGGGCAGAGGAGACTTTATACTTTTCATTTTATAATTCTTTGACATTGTTTTAAAAATGTATCATGTTGTCCCTTCATATTAAATAATCTAGTCACATTTAATTAGACTTGAGAGTTTATGGCCCTGTTTCCTCTCCTTGATCCTTTTCCCATGATTCCTGCAGATGGAATGAAGCACCACCTCATGAAGAGCAGCAACCTGGGCAAACCAGACCTGATTTAACTGCACTTTCTCACTCTTGATCATTTTCTCAAGAGATACGCGTGTGGTCCCCTGCAATTCACAATGAAATTTGAACTTCTGGAAAAACTCTCCTAGAGGGGGTTTGATGACAAGAGGTAAGGCCCAGGTCAGTCAGATGCAAGGTGCCGCTCTGTACTGCAAAGTCATCATGTAGGCCCCCTGCATTTCCAATCACCACAAAGAAGTTGCTTGGTACTTTGGGAGACCGAGATGGAAGAATCATTTGAGCCCTGGAGTTTGAGACCAGCCTGGGCAATACAGTGAGACCTCCTCTCAACAAAAAAATTAAAAATTAGCTGAGCATGGTGGTGTGTGCCTACAGTCCCAGCTGCTTGGGAGGCTGTGGAGGAGATGGAGGAGATGGCTTGAGCCTGGGAGGTCCAGGCTGCCGTGGGCCATGATTGAACCACTGCACTCCAGCCTGGGTGACAGAGCAAGACCCTTTCTCAAAACAGAACAATAACAACAACAACAAACGAAATTGCATGAATGGCTTGATCAGGTGGTATTTCCCTAGTCCCCGTTACTCTATGAGCATACAACAGGATTCTTGAATACATTAGGGAACTTCTGGCCACATTTGCTCTCTCTCACTTTATCAGGAAACTGCTCATCCCTAAAAGAGTAATGGGTGGATTAAAAAAAAAAAAAAATCCGGGGTTATTTATGTTTTAAAAAGAGGTTGGGGGAGACAGGAATAGATAGAGTACACTGCTATAAATAAAAATAATGTGCTTTTTCCCATCAGAATTAAATTGCCATAAATTTGGACTCCTTAAGGTTCCTCTACTTAGTCAAAGGAAAAAAAAAATAGAACAGGTACAGAAAGGTTGTTTATGGTCGTTTCAGTTGTTATTGGTTACTGTAAATAATCTTTTTGCCTGCAATCTGGGAACATGTTGGCAAACCCCCTGCGTGTGACAAAATGTTTTATTGGGTAGAACTGGTAGGAGCCAAGAGAACTTTACATGCAAATTATGCTCATGCCTTGCACCTAGCAGGTGCAATTACTGCCATGCCCACATCCATCACAGGCATGCCTCTTCTTTTAATATTTTCAACTTGATGTCTCCTAATACATTTTTCTTCTAATACATACATGTATACCTTGTCTAATGGGAAGGGAAAGAGCATTTTCATCAAGGAGGGGGAACTAGCCCCGGGCAGCAAAATGACAGGGAGAAAGACAGGAAAGAAGCTCCTTTAAATTAGAAAGAAATCTAAACCCTAACCCCTTCCAGCCCTCTCCAAATAATTAGTCATTTCTAAACTCAGATTACATTGCCTGTGCTAGTAAAAGCTGATTAGTGCTGGAAAGGGATTTAATGGAATTTTGAGTCTTATGGTTGCAGTGGCGGGGGGGTGGGGCGATTGGTGGGGGCGGTTAGATCCTAAAAGTTGTAGAAGTAATGATGAACATTTAAAGTAAGCCACAGTCTCATAGACAGGTAAAAGGTGTATAAATATATGTATATAGAGAGATGTGAATCATTTTATACCCTCCTTTTGCCCAAAATGTAAAGCATAATGTGAGTCAACTGAAAACCTGATATTTACCAAAAGTTGATACACAAGAGCAGGTTTCAATATAATTTCCATCCAATTTCTGGGCCGGAAGCCCAGGAAATTAAAAAAAAAATTAAAGGCACATGTGGGTCTTCTCAGTGTGAATGCCGGATGGAATTTTTATTGAATTTGGCCTCGACTGATTGTAGCATTATAAGCAATTCTGCAGTTAAGTTTCAGCAGCCATTTAGATGGCAAATCCTTTTTTTAGGGTATTATAACTAAGAATAATAACTTCCTTTTTATGTGGCATCTTTTATATCAACCACTTTAAAGTGTGAGATCATCTTCCCATTATTAAGATACCTCATCTGTGTTGGAATATAGAAGCTATTTAATGCCAGTGACACCACGTAACAGTTATTTGTTTGCGTGTTTATTGTGTAGCAAAGGGAAATGAAGAAAAATATCTACTAAACCCACAAACTGAAATTCTTAGGTAAAAGTGTCAGTTGGAATATAGCCAAGCTACTAAGTTAAACACATAGTTTTCTATAAAAGGGATTAGGGAGTCTTAATTTCCACACATGGAAATACAAGTCTTTTGTTATCACCATGGTACTGATCTAAAGTTCTAGTTTATATCTAGATGCTGAGATTAAATGGTAGGGTGTATGAAGCTGTCATATTATCTCCATCGCTGGGGTGGATAGTTCTGAGAGGTTTTTTGAGTCAGAATAAAGAGTAATAGTAAGTTTTCAGCATTGAAATTGGAGTAAAGAAATAAGGTTGTTACAATAAGTGCATAATAGTGTCAAAAATTCTTTATATACATTCACATAAAATGCTTAGCACTATGATGGAACTTAGCTCCCCATACTAATCACATAATAACTAATTCAGGTATCGACTCATTTGTTTTCTTCTCTGAAGACGTTTGCTGAATTTCCTGTCTACAATAGCTGCTGTCATTCTCTTTACTTCATAGAGCAAATGGTTATGTGACAATTTTTTACATGTCTTTTTTTATTATTATTGCTGATTTCCTTCACTACAATGTAAGCTTCATGAAGGTAGGAGCTTTGTTTTCTGTACTGTTGCATTCAGAGCTCCCAGCACGAATCTGACATGTACATAATGGGTGTGCAGTAAATGTATATTTCATGATTGAGGAACTTCCAATATGCCAGGCACTGTGTTATTTGCTTATTCTCAGTACTTTGCAGTCTTTACAACAACTCCATGAAGAAACTACTGTTTTACCACCTTTTTACAGATGAAGGAACTAAGACACAGAAAAGCAAACTCACATATTTGGAAGCTCAGCCTTCCAAGGTTATACAAACTGTAATCCAGACATCTGATGCCAGAGTCTCTCTCTGTGCTGTACACCCCTGTGAGTTTAAATGGGTTTTATCAACCGTCTGGTGTAGCACTTCTCAAACTTTAATGTGCCTATGAATCACCTGGGGACCTTGTTAAAATGCAGATTCAGATTCAGCAGGTCTAGGGTGGAGCCTGGGACTCTGCATTTCATCCAAGCTCCTGGATGCTGCTGGTGCTTCTGATCCACAGACTGATCCTTGAGGATTTAGGATACAATCCAAACCTTTCACGTTCACATATAAGCCACTTGGCACATCCCAGATGTTAGAGGATCAAACTAATGGAAAGTAAAAACAATATTGGAATTACTTAAATAGTCATAAACATCATAGAATTCCATTTAGAATTATTTATTCTAAGGTAACAGTGGCTAGTACAGAGTGAAATCTCAATAAATATTAATTTTCTAGGCAGAAGAAGAAACTAAGGCACAGAAGGATTATGCAACTTTCCCCAGTTCATTCAGAAACCAGCAGGCCCTGAAGACTGTCTTCTCTTTCTGACCCTAACACCCTGGCTCTGCTCAATTCATTTTTTAAAGGTAGATTTCATGGAAATTTGAAATAGCAACACACCAACAAAGTTAAGGGAGTTGGTAAAGAAGGTGTGCACTAATGTAGTTATCAGCTGCATTTTGGTAGGCATGAGGTTGTTGCAACCTAAGGAACAAAAAAGATCAGTTGAAGTTCACAACTATTGAATTGAAAATATGTTACATAAAATGCTAAAGAATACTATATATAAAGACCCTTCACCCCAATGGTTGTGATGTACTCTTGCTCGGGTACATACGTTTCTGAATTAATAATTCTATGTTTTCTTTCCCCCCAAATATTAATGGGTATAATACTATATTTCCCATTTAAATATCATGTTTTAAAGAAGAGATTATTATGCACATACATTTATCACTTCATTGAAAGTAAGCTTTTGTGTTAAATTATATATCTTTCATTAATTTAGCTGATCAGTTTTTTAAGATAGATTTCAACAGGTATCTATTTTATCATCTACCTAACATGTTCATTCCAAGACTGTCAACCTTTCTTGAAGTAAAAATGAAGATTTTTTTCATTTGTTAAAATGTACAAAGCATTTTCTTACTTATTTGTATTTTAGTTCTGCTCATATTGTTATGTTAATTTTCTGACGTTAGTAAATGTTAAGATTAAACTTCTGCTTTATGTGTGTCTTTAAAACGTTTTATATATCTAAATAAACCTTAGTTGGCATGTTGAGACAAAGGATTTTCTTAAAACTTAGGGTGAAAGAAGGTTCTTCACAGGGTAGTTTAACAGTGGGGAAAAATGGCTCCTTACATATGAAGGATGGCTTGTATTAGGCAAAAAAGTATCTTGGATGAAGTATATAAAGAATGAAAGTAATGGTTACCTGAGTCAACTCCAGATGTTATAACAAATTACCATAGATGGGATGCCTTAAACAACAAATATTGACTTCTCACAATTTCTCTGGAGGCTGGAAGTCTTAGGTCAGGATGCCAGCATGGTGGCGTTCTAGTGAAGGCCCTCTTCCTGGCTTGCCATCTTCTTCTTGTATCCTCACAGGTGGACCTCAGAGAGAGAGAGGAAGCAAACTCTCTGTTTATAAGGATTCTATTCTCATTCCTGAGGGCTCCACCCTCATGACCTAATTACTTCCCAAAGACCCTACCTTCTAATGCCATCACATTAGAGATTAAGATTTCACCATAAGAATTTTGGGAGGACAAAAACATTTAGTCCACAACAGTGGTACAAACGAAGTTGAGGTAAAATTCTATGGGAGATAGGAAACATTGTATAGAAGACAAGAGACAGGCCAGGCACTGTGGCTCAGGCATGTAACCCCAACACCTTAGGAGGTTGAGGCGGCTGGATCACTTGAACTCAGGAGTTCGAGACCAGCCTGGACAATATGGGGAAACTTCATCTCTACAAAAGTGGAAAAATTAGCTGGGCATGGTGGTATGTGCCCGTAATTCCAGCTACTCTGGAGGTTGAACCTCTTAAACCTGGGAGGTTGAAGCTGCAGTGAGCTGTGATTGCAACACTGCACCCTACCTGGGTGACAGAGCAAGACCCTTTCTAAAATTAAAAAAAAAAAAAAGAAAAGGAAGAAGGAGGAGGAGGAGACCAAGAAATAAGCAAGAACAAGTTTATATTGATTTTCATTCATAGATCCCAATGGAATCTACAAGGTTGTATGACAAATAATATTTTGACAACATTCATAGGCATCTGTATGAAGGGGGTGTTTGGACTCTAAAAAAAGAAGATAAAAAGAGTAGTTTTTGTTCCAACAAGTTTACTTCCATTGAAATGGTTTTACTTTAATAACTTAATGCAGCCTTAATATGCGTTATCATTGGTATAAAACATCACAAAGTAATTAATTTGGTCATATGGTTAAACTTCTCTCTATGGTCATTTGATCATAGAAATAAGATCCCTTTTCACTATTTGCTAACAACTGAGCAATGTCTTGGGGAATGAATAATTTCCATACCAAGTTACAACTGAACAAAGCACAGGGAGTCCTTTGTTTCCTCCAGAGATTGGAGGAAAAGCAGCTGATGTTGAAAATTCTAAAGGCCACCTTTGGTGCTCTCTCATGGCCCCACATACAGCATGGGTTAGCATGTTCCTTGAATGAACACACCTCAAGTGGTTAGGTTTCTAAAATTCTAAAATTCTTTCATGTCATTTATTTGGATCACCGACTTTTGAATTTTCTTTTCATTTTTGTCAAAATGATGACAGAAGAGATTTTTCTCATTGGAACATATACTTTATTATGCTAAAATATTCCTTTTGAGAAACCGATCACTAGAATCCTTTAGTCTAGTGATTCTGAGATTTTGCTGCACGTTAGAATCACTTGGGGGACTTTAAAAATATTGATGCCCTGGCTTCACCTCATACTGATTAGTTTAGAATCTCTGAGGGGCAGTACCCAGGCATCAGGATTTATTTAAATTGTCTGTGGGATTCCAATGTGCACACAAGTTTGAGAAGCATTTACTGTGGGTTGAATAGTGTACCCCCAAAAGATATGATGAAGTCCTAACCTCAGGTACCTGTGAATGTTACCTTATTTGGAAATAGGGTATTTGCAGATGTAGTTAGTTAGGATAAGCTCTTGCCGGATTATGGTGGGTCCTAATCCGATGACTTGTATCTTCAGACAAGGAAAATTTGGACACAGACATACAAAGAGGAGAGAATGCTGTATGAAGACACAGAGACAGACAGACCCAGAGAACAGATGGCCATGTGCCCACAGAGGCTGAGATTGGCATTGCATAGCTGCAAGCCAGGAAACTCTGAGGATTTCCAGAAATCTCCAGAAGTTAGTAGAGAGGTATGGAATAGATTCTCCCCCTGCCTGAGCTACCAAGAAGGAACCGAGCCTGCTGATACCTTGATTTTGGACATCTGGCCTCCTGAACTGTGAGAGAATAAATTTTTGTTGTGTTAAGCCATTCAGTTTGTGGTATGACAGCCCTGGGGAACTGATATAGCACTTCTTAGTCAATCCAAGGAGAGGGCTCATTTGCAGGATGGAATTCCTCCCCTTTTTAACATTTAGCCATCTAGTCGCAACGGTGGGCAGGTTCTAAATTAATAGCCATTTTCACTGACTTTGCTAGAGTAAATATTTTGCGTCCTCCCATCCCTCTCTCATGCCCCACCACTGTCATTAAACAAGGCAGAAGAATTCAAAGCACTTACCTTGATGAAACTTTTCTTTGGGTCATTATAGTTTCAAGGATTAGAATGTTCCACTTGTTATTCCAAGCATTTGTTTGCCTGAGCACTTTCTATCATGGTCCATAAAATACTGTGTAAGTCACATCACTCCAATAGTTTCTCTTTTAACCAAGTCCAATTGTTGCAGGATACAATCAGTATAATCAAAACATTTTAAAGGTTGAAATCAATGAAAAACAGAAGGCTTTCTTTTTCTTGAGTCTTTTATCCAAAATGATGGGTTCGCAAATATATTTTGCCATGAAATAATTTCTTCCATTATTTCTTTGGTAATTGTGAAATAATCCTAAACTACAAGCAACTTTAAAGATGAGATTCAAAGAAACTTTAAGTGATTTTTGGCATCTTTAAACTATTATGACAATTATCTCAATCAGTGGAAGAAAAGTATAGCTGCGGTTTGGACATAGGTGCAAATAGCATAGTAATCAAAATGCTGGTAAAGCAACCCTCTTCCCAGTCAACCACTTGACTAAATAAGTAACTTTAGGTTTGACATCAATTATTGAGGTATATTCAGGTTTCAGAGCAGGTTTAGAAGTATATGAACTATGAACTATGACTCCCAAACATAATTGTTACCTATCTGATACCCAAGCTAGCAGAAACTATGACTATAAATGCAGTTATGCAACTATAAAAAGCATCAGGAGAGTTATCAAGTAAGATGTTAGTTGACCGTTTAAGACAGAAAAGAGAGATATCTTAAAATGAAAAGTGCGTCACACGAATAGAAATACCGCTGGTGGAGAGAGAGAGAGCTTCTAACTTTTCTTACCAAATATTGCTAGTTCCTTGAAATAATCATTATTAGTATATTGGCTAATCTTATTATTGCCACTAGGAAAACTTCCTTAGGGTTATTTCAGGCTTTAACATCCTTAGGATCCTTAGAAGGGCAAACACACAGAAAGGCAGAAAATTAGGATTATGTTACTTAGATGATTGGAGAAGAAAGATCTCTTCGCCCATGAAAGCCAACATATTTTATACATAGCTCATAGCTGATTACATAATACATGGTGTTCAGTGAAAAATGAAAATGCAGGACCCCTTGTTCAAAAATCAGAAAACAGCTGTTGTATATGAACATTTTTCCTTTCTTTCATGGCCTTTCTTAAATTGTCATGATGTTTTTCACTTGTTGTTTAATGTCGTTCTAGGTAAAGAATAATTAAAATGTTAATTATTAGCATGAACTTCACTATTCATCTTTATATTGTGCCATGCCAGTTTTAAATGCCAGTTTAAATATAAGAGCACTTAATTCAAATACAGAATCACTGAAATTATACAATTTGTAATTTGTAGTTTCTACATGTTTATGTATTTTTCTTACCAGAACAATGGAAACACACTGAACAAAGCTGACTTGGATGTTGCTATTTAGTTTGGTATGCACACATTCTAAAAATGCCCTCTACGTTTGGCTTACTAACGAGTGAGGAATGACTGAAAGAAAAAGAAAAAGGAACATGAATTGCGTTATCTTTCACGGTCCTTCTATGTCATAATTTTCACATCAGTGGTTGACTATTGCAGGGAAGTAATACAAATGAGAAAGGATATAATAAGCTTCCTTGATCATTAATGTTTCTTAGAATATAATTGCCCTCTTTCTGAAATTCTGGCAAAATTCTGATTCCAGTTGAAAGTGTGGCCTCTCAGGGCTATCTGCAATTGCTTACTTAGTTGTCTATTGCTTACTCAATTGCTTACCCCAATAACCAGCTTACTTTTTACTCAATTGAGGTCTTGCTGAACCTCCACATGTACAGCACCAGTGCACTGGGAATCTGTGTTCATGGGCCTTGAAGAACACTATCTGTGAATGGCACAACAAAGTACGTCAGACATGCACATTGCACAAATATCCTGTACTCAAGCATGCGCTGCATTTGTTTCACTGTGTTTCACTTACAAAATACAAGTTCAAAGATAAAATAATTAAGAATTTCAAGACAGCTACAGCATAGCATTAAAGCAAGCACAGGACTCTTCTGAGCATGTGGTGCTATGAGAATGGGCAGGCCATATCACCCTGAAGCCACTCTGGGCAAAGCCATTACATAATTACAATTTTCAAATTTAATTCCACCTTTCCACTAACATAGGATTTTCTGGATTTGCATGTAAGGTTTGGGGTAATGGTGAAGAACATTCCAACTAATAGGTTACTGGAGTGACATAAAAAATGCTTTGATTTTTTAGCTATTTTATCTTAATTTTGATTTAGTGAAGATCAATTGCTTTCTTGTGTGAAATAGGTAAGCATACTCTTCATTCTTATTTTTCCTTTTCCAGTGTTTTTTCTTTGATTCATGCTGTAAATTTGCTATTGGGAACTACTCATGTTCTATATTCTGGATGTATGAAATCTATAAACAAGGTGTGGCAATTCATATTTACTAGAGAACAATATAATTTCACAGTTGCACCCTCCCTCGTTGAACACATTTATATGCATTTGTGTATTTTTTAAAAACTTAATGTAGGCCGGGGTGGTGGCTTACGCCTGTAATCTCAGCTCTTTGGGAGGCCGATGTGGGTGGATCACCTGAGGTCAGGAGTTCGAGACCAGCCTGACCAACAAGGTGAAACCCCCGTCTCTACTAAAAGTACAAAACTTAGCCGGGCATGGTGGCAGGCGCCTGTAGTCCCAGCTACTCGGGAGGTTGAGACGGGAGAATTGCTTGAACCCAGGAGGCGGAGGTTGCACTGAGCCGAGATCATACTCTAACCTGGGTTACAGAGTGATACTGCATCACACACACACACACACACACACACACACACACACACACACAGTGATTATTTACATTGGTGTCTTTCTCTTAAGGAACAACTTTTATATCATATGTTTTAAAAAAATGATAAGGTTCTTAGACACATGGCTGTATTATTCAGTGATCGATCCTTTGAGAGTAAACCTGCCTTTTCCCCAATGTTGATCTACTTTTCCCACCACTCTTTTTTAAAGGATTCTTGCATTTAAAATTTAGATCATTAACTTTGAGCAAAGAATGGCAGAATCTCAAAACTGGCATACGTTACAAGAAAGCAGCCTGGGGGCTACTCATACTCCCGCAAGTTTTACTACTCCCAGGTGCTGCTTTTGTTGAAAACACTCCAGTTCTACCCTGTGTTTGGTATGCTGCCCTGCTTACCAAGAGTGCAAATCTATTGTAAACCTTATTCTTAATAAGGCTACCAGGATCAGAGCCAATCAAAAAAAGGAACAGCCTTCATAAATATTCACACCTCACTAGAGATTTAGCTGTAACAAGTAATGAATAGTCACAGGGAATCTCATCATTGACTGAGACCCATCAATGCAAAAGCAGAACCCTATTTCTAAAAGCAAATTAAAGGAAGTGTGTCTGTAAAAGACAGGCAAAAACTAGTATTATGAGAACATTATTTTAAGGTAGAGATGTTTATATTGTATTCCATGTATCATTTATTTTCTCCCCCAATTAAATATCAATTTTAAATATAAATATCTCTTTTAAAACCTATTTTTCCCAATATACCATTATTTCTTTTCTTCTACTAGAATAACTGTATTCCTATGCCACAGACAGCAATGTAATACATGCATTTTCTCTGTGTAGCACATCTGTTTGCTTATGGGACTCATGGGAGAGTAGTAGGTGATTTTTTAAATGGTTTCTGGCTTGTGGTAGAACATTTCATCCTGGAAACTGGAAAACCACTTGGTCCAACTACCTTCAATTTGAGAATAAAATATTTGGTCTTAAAACATAAAGTGGGTAGAGGCATATGGGCTACAATGAGTCAGGAAGTATTCTGGACATTAAATCTGGGAGAGCGGGGGAAAATGTGTCTCTCCTTCCTTATTTCTCTCTTTACTGCTTGCTAAATAGAATTGTCAAAGCCTCCAACCTCCTGCATCTGTTGCAATGTTTTGTAGATTAGACATTTGGAAAGCGCTATTGTCTTTCTGAATCAGTCTTAAATGTGATCATTTCTCTATTCTGAAACCCATGCAATTAAAAAGTATTGTATAGATATGCACGACAAACAGGACACCTCTAGTTGTCTGACACACTTTCTCTATCCACACCTCCACCCACCTGCATGATCAAACTGTAAAAGTGACTTAGAGGACTGCTACATATTTTAATGCATACGTAAAGTAAGTCTAGAAAGAATTTCCTGATTTATCCATTTAACACTCTTATTATCCACACATCCATCTCTCTCTCGTTCTCTTTTTTTTGAAGTAAATTGTAGTTGACTTCACAGCAAATTCATTTCACAGCTTGTCACCACTTCCATACCCTACCCAACACCTTCTATTGAATTTAGTTTTGAACATATCCTCTCCACTTGGTGACCTCTCACTGCTCCAGTCTTACATGCTCTCAGCTTCAAGTCCATCAGGAAGAGACTGCTTTTAATGTAAATATTTTCAATATAAGTTCCAGAAGAATGTCTTGATGCACTCATGGGTCTTCCTTGATTTACCCGCCTATCCTTGAACCAGCCTCTGAAATTGGAGGAAGATGAATGTCATGACTGACAGACTTGAACCATATTCTAACCCTTAGAACTAGTCATGCAATCAGCTCTAACTGAAAAATATTAACTGTGATACTCATGGGAAAAGTAAGATCCTGTAGATGAAAAGTAGGCATCCATCAGAAGCCACAGCCTACATTTCCTGTCTGGTCTTCTCAATTTTCCCCCAAAACCCTGTAATCAAGTCCTCCCTGATTTTATTTACCATGCAACCAGGGGAATGGCAGTGGAGATTCTTTGCCTAATTGGAAGTTATGAGTTTCAGTCATGTCTTAGGGAGGCATAGTCATCCTCCTAAGAGACTGCAGTTAACTACGTAAGGCTTTCAAGAAATCTTTCTACCAGTTCTGAGTCTAAAACATAGTCTTGAAATCAAATCTCATTGTTAAAGACAGTTGTCACTGGGGAGACTGGGCCTCTGTTAAGGTAGAAGCTTAAATTTGGCCTCAGAATTTTAGTGGCTGTGGTCTCTCTGAGATGTTTAATCATATATTCAACACAGTCATGTGTTGTGTCACAAAGAGCAGATGGTAAGCTAATTGTTCCAACCCCTTGGGGTTCGCATCTGAATTAAACACCTCAGACCTTCACTGCAGTGCAGTGGTCAAACAGGAGAGTCTGAATAGCCCACTGGTTGCCTACCCCATTGACTTATCTGAAGGCTATTTCCTAAAGTATGGTTCTGCTAAGCAGTGGATCCCCAACAGAAAATAGGATGCAAAGGCAAGTTTTTGATATAGAAGAATTTTTAGAGTCTAGCCTGTGCCTGTTTCCCACAAGTTGTGGCCACCCAGAAAAGCTGGACAAGCAGTATATGCATTTTCTGGTGTCTTCTAGACCCTTGCTCCTCAAACTCTTGCCTGAAGACCAGTAGCATTAGCATCATTTGGAAGTTTGCTAGCAATACAATACCATAAGTTCTACTCCAGAAAGTCTCTCTGATATTTATAGCTTTATTGTGAAAGATCCTAGTTGATGACCATAAATAAGAGCCAGGCTTTATAGACAGACTTGATCATCAACCTTTTTGAACCTCTGTTTCCTTAGCTTTATAATGGGGATAATAATGATAAATACATTACTGGCATGGGGATTATGTTAATTAATGGATATAAGTATTTTGAATAGTGTATGGGACATAGTGATTCCCCAATCAACATGACCTTTAATAATATAATTATAATGATTATTATCATTTGGTTCTTGAAATCAGAAATGAAAATGACCTGGGGTCAACTCTTCACTCAAGGCATATGCAAAAATATAGAGCTACCCTCAAGTAAGTGAATACAGCATCTTTTCCCTCACACTTTTGAATCATTTTATTGTGAGTGTGTTTTATTTATTCAGCAGGGAACATTTTGATCATTCAGCAGTGATCTGGTGTTTTTCTTCCCTACCTTTCAGGAAACCTGTCTGATAAAATAATTTGTCCTTCATGATATTTGTTTTGTTTGGGTCTTGGGATTGCTTTTGTTGTCTATTCTATGCCTGCTCACCCTCTAAGAAATTGGCCTTAGCAACACTCTCTAACTTTCAGTCATATAGAATCAACCACATTATCTTCAGCTCTTTTACTATAGCATGTGTATGCTTCTATTGTATTGCATTTATCAGTTTATGTGCCAGCCACATTTTCTTATTCTGTGCCCTTCAAAAGGCAAGAACTTTTTTTTTTTTAGTATTTCCAGGGCCTAGATCATAAATTTCAGTCCATAATTCTTTTTTTATTGTAACTAATTAATTTATTTATTTTTGTAGAAACAGGGTCTTGCGTCATTGCTCAGACCGATTTCAAACACCTCACTTCAATGATCCTCCTGCCTCGGCCTCCCAAAATGTTGGGATTACAGGTGTGAGCCACTGTGCCTGTTCCATAATTACTTTTTATGGTAAGAAATGGAGGGAACAATGAGTTGACTGTAAAACAAGTTCCCTGGAGGAAGAATGGATTCTGGCATATTGGTTAACTATCACATGTTAATACTTGTAACAAACTGCCCCAAGACTTGGTTGCTTAAAAATAACCATGTATTCATGCTCATATGTCTGTGGTTCAACTGGTCCTGCTGCCTTGGCTGGACAGCTGCGCTTCCCATTGCAGGTCTGCCTGGGCTGGGCTCCTTACCATAGATTTGGCTCCGTCTGTACCATCTGCATTGACTATGAGGACCCAGCTGAAGTTGCAGTAGTAAACTACGGAAACTTTTCTTATGGTGATGGCCGAGGTGCAAAACAGTAAGTTCTACCACATAAACCTATTTCAAACCTTTGTTTGCATCATGACACTAGCGTCTAGTTGGTGTTGTGGGGGGCAGAGCGGGGCGGGGAATAGCAAAATAACTAAGCCTAAAGTCAATGGGGTGGGTAAGAATACACTTTGAGTCTATGAGAAGAACTGAAATATCTTGGGACAAAAGGCATAGATACAGGTAAGGGTGAAGAATTGTGACCAACATTTCAATATGCCTTATCAGGGTGTAAAGAGAATGTGTGAAAGAAATAACCGTCCTAGAGCTGGATGGTTTAATTTAGTCATTGCTGTTCTAGGATTTAATTGTGGTCTGTGTCCAAAATATCTAAGGAAGATTCTACTTTAAATTGCATGTGAAGATCTCTTGAAATAATGCTTGCAGAGTTGTGTTTTTACTGCATTTAAAATAAAATTGTATACATTTATTGATACCAGAATATTGTTACACTATGCTTACTAAATCTAAGATTAGATTCTTTCATGTCTAGGTTGTCCTTATTATGATCCTGGTTTTGCAAATTCCCCAAGTGTAATTGCCTCCTCAATGATTACTAATAATCATGACCCTCTCCTCAGAAAGGTAATGTTAATTAGCCTTCTTCCTAATAACGAATCACCCTCCATGAACAGTTACAGATTTTTTTTTCTTTTGCATTTGCAAATCACTATGGTTTTAATATGTTTTTTGCAGCAGTTTCAAGGTTTACTATTTTGCACCCTCTGCTGGGGGAAAAACAAAGAGAATGACAGCAGATGTGGAGAAGTAAGTAATTTGGGATATGAAGTGAAAGCCTTAGATTAGAAGAGCACTTGCCTCACGAACATCTTTCATTTTGCAATTACTTTGAGAATACATTTCTGTAACTCTTCTTACATAAACAATACATTATGAAATTTAAATTCATGAACATTAACCTAAAAATATCCAAACTCACAATTTATGGAATTCAGCAATCTGAAATATTTCTTTTAAGCCTTCCCTATGGGTGGATTTGGAATATACTTAGAGTAAATTCTATTGATAAGGAACCAAAATAGCAAGAAAAGGAAGTATTAAGTCTCTGAAAAACTGAGGCTTAAAAGGTACTTTCCACTAAGAAAGCCACAAGCTACTAAATTTTTGTTCTGAATTTCATAGAAGAGGTTGTCAGCTTATGCAGCACTTGAATTATAGGGAAACAAATATCTTTTTGCTTAAAAGATAAATTTAAATGCTGTAACCTCTTCCAGTGAATTACTAAGAATGCTAATGGCAATATCCACTGACATACCCTTTTATTAAAGGCCTCCATATAGTGGAAAAAGCAACCTAAAATTACTTCAAGTTAGGTTAAAACATAGCATAAATCTGAATTCCATAATGCTTTACATCAGATGGAAGAAAGTAGCTATCTCTAAAATATTCTCGCACTCTTATTCATAACAAGTGAACAATTTCATCAGAGTGAAATCATCACTTGGAATAACAAACATTTTAAATGGAAGAATGTTCGTTTCAACAGACCTTGTTTCTAAGTCTGTCTGCCTATACATGTACAAACATTTGTGTGGCTGTCCTAGTTTATGTTGAATGCCATGATATATTGTTGAAAGTGGTCAAACTTATCCATTTCCTACACTTTTATAATCCACTGTTGAAAGAATATTTCAGCCTACACTGCTGTCTCAATAGCCCCTGGTGCAACACAAGCCTGATATTTTCTAATCCAAGGTTATTTTTCAGGTCATCAATTCTATTTTCAAACATCTGACAGACTCTGGTGTTCTTAATTAGAATGGTGGCACATCTATTGATCATTATCTTTATGACTTCAATTTTCTCCTCAACTTGTAACAAGTTCAGATTCAGGCTTTCATGGACCTTATGTGTTGCTTTCTGAATCACATCTCCTAGCACTTGCTAAGCCAGTCTGACATCATTTGATAAGTAAAATAAGTATCCTCAGATGTTAAATCAAAAATAGAAGGTTTACCACCAAGGAGGGAACCTTGAGCGCAAAGTGCAATTTCTAATGTTTCTCTTTCTCTCCTTTTCTCTGTTTCTCTCTCTTTTTTCTACATGATGCTACATACTTGTACAAATATTAAAAATCATATACCAATAAAGCAAAATGTAGATGTAAATGAAGTTACATTTCCATATCTTTTTATTGCTAATCTTTAATGGTATAGGAAACATAAATATGTGACCCTTGTAAATACAGCCCTTTTAGATAGAGCCATGGATGACAATACAGGAAAAAGGACCACAAAGGTTAGTTAGCCGCATTTTTTCCAGGTTGATGCTATGAGATGACTTCTTATAATCTTGGCTCTCCTTTATACTCTTTCTACTGTATTTGACAATTTATACTGGTTTAGCAGACCTTAGTGCCTTTAAGGTCTCTTCAAAATGTCACCCTTGTCTGTTTATTCATGTGTTATAACTTGGCTGGAATATCTTCTTTCCTTCTCATTTCTACATCTTCACATCAGATTATGCCCAGCCATGTACAATAATTAACCGTAAAACTGTTTTTTTTTTTCAAAAATGTCAGCATGCAGTGATATTTTTTCCTAATGTTAGGACAAATCTAATTAATTATTTAACTTATTTCAACTAGTTAGTTAATTATGTCACATATTTGTCTCTTCAACGCAAATTTGGGTTGAGTTGATTAACCTTTGTACTTTCAGATCTCTTTTGCAATTTTCTCCTGAGGGAGGAAAAAAAAAGAAACTCTTCCATCCAATGACACCCGTTGAGCTGATTGTCCCAATTTATTTTCTTTCCACGTAGAGAAATATCTTACATTAGAATTTGTTTTGTCCTCATTCTTTGCACTTGTCAAGCTTTTTCATAAACATTTCTGCCTTTCTCTTAGACTGGATTCTTTCAGTTGCAAGTAATAGAAAACACAGTAAGACTAGCTTAAAGAATTTATATATCCATAATGTTGCAGCCAATGATACAGGCTAGTTCTCAGAATCAAAAGGAGATCTAAGGCCTTATGTACTGAATATGAAGAGTGAGTGCTTTGTGAATGTTTTCTGTATGTGTCTGTGTCCTTCTCTGCATCTTCTCCCTACGCTGGCTTTTTTCTGCAGATCAGCAAAGCTCTAGGCATGTAATGAGGATCATGGCCACCCAAACCACCAACTTAGCAACTCTAGCAGTGAGCCTGTCCCTCATGGGGCAAACAAAGAGTCATCTAGGAAAGGCATTTGATTGGCCCTGTTTTCATTTATATACTCATGTCTTGGATCAATCACAGCTGCTTGGATTGAAAAATGACTGGTTTGAACCATATGTGATTCCTGTTTCTGTAGGTTCAAAATGTCAAATACAGGCAGTTTCAGATGGTTCAACTAGATGAGGGTCAGGCCTACATCACATGCTCCCCGTGGCACAAGATAGTTTTTTACTATGACGTGAAGAAGGGAGTGAGAAAACTGCCAGACAACTGAAAAATTAGCTATTATTTTTAAAACAGAAACATTTTATTTTTTAAAAACTTTAAGGCTAATAACATTGACTTTATTATATGAGGATTGGACCCATGCAAATATACCTGGATCAATATAAACCTGTTCTTTTCTAATATGAGGTTATTTTGCAGGTCATCAGTTGTGTTTCTAAGAATCTAAAAGGCCTTTGGGAGAACGAGGTGGGCAGATCACCTGAGGTTGGAAGTTGGAGACCAGCCTGCCCAACATGGAGAAACCCGGTCTCTACTAAAAATACAAAATTAGCCGGGAGTGGTGGCATGCATCTGTAATTGTAGCTACTTGGGAGGCTGAGGCAGGAGAATAGCTTGAAACCGGGAGGCAGAGGCTGTGGTGAGCCGAGATCGTGCGCTTGCACTCCAGCCTGGGCAACAAGAGCAAGATTCCCCCTCAAAAAAAAAAAAAAAAATCTAAAAAGCTCTGTTATTCTTAATTAGAATGGTAAAGACAGTTACACATATAGTCATACATTTATTCTTCTTATTAAAATGGATTTTGCTCTATGATCATGTTTCATATCTCATGGCAGTTCATACCCAATTCTCAAGTAATTGAGGACCACGTTCTGAAATGTTTCCTGTCTTCTTGCACAAAGCCAGTATCCAATATTAAAAGATGAATGCTTTTTCACATGGGATCCTGTAATGAAAGATATTTCAAAAGTTTTTTAAGTAACCCATAGGTATGAGACTGATATTATTTCCTTGGAGTTTGGTTGTTTTGTCTTTTTTTGTTAGTTTGTTTGAGACATACTGTCTCTTTGTCACTCAGGCTGGAGTGTAGTGGTGCGATCTCAGCTCACTGCAACCTCTACCTCCCAGGTTCAAGCTATTGTCCTGCCTCAGCCTCCCAAGTAGCAGGGATTATAGGCGTGTGCCACCATGCCCAGCTAATTCTTGTATTTTTAGTAGAGGTGGGGTTTCACTATGTTGGTCAGGCTGGTCTTGAACTCCTGACTTCAAATGATCCACTTGCCTCAGTCTCCAAAAGTGCTAGGATTACAGGTGTGAGCCACTGCGCCCGGCATTTCCTTGGACTTTGTAAGTATAAGAGCACAGGTTGATACCAACTTTATTCCATTGAATAAAATTAATGATTTAACAAACCATGTGAAACTTCCGGTGTCCAACCATTTTTGGCTTACAGAAATGGCAATTCCCTGTCATTACAACTACTAACTCATATGTGGTTTTTGATGTAGGTCTGAAATCCCTACCCAGATCTAGCTTAACTCATTTGTTTTTATCACTGGTAAAAACAATGGTTTGTTGTTATGGTACCAAGTACCCAAGGACAACTATAGGTTGACAAGGGAATCTTGCTTTGTCGTCCAGGCTGGAGTGCAGTGACGCAATCTCGGCTCACTGCAACCTCCGCCTCCCAGTTTCAACTGATTCTCCTGTCTCAGCCTCTGGAGTAGCTGGGATTATAGGCACGCACCACCATGTCCAGATAATTTTTGTATGTTTAGTAGATGGGGGTTTCACCATGTTGCCCAGGCAGGTCTCAAACTCTTGACCTCAGGTGATCCACCCACCTCGGTCTCCCAAAGTTCTGGGATTACAGGCATGAACCACTGTGCCTTGTGATAAAGGATAATTTTTTAGTCCAGTGTAGATATAGGTGTGAGATTATATTGTGATTCCCAGAATTCTCTAAGACAACAGAGGCCATGCTAATTTTGTTCATTGTTTTGTCCCCAACATCTAACACAAAAGTTGGAACAAAATAGGCAGTTAATATAGTAATTTTAGGAGAATGAAAAATAAATATGCATAAATGTTTGAATGCACTTTTATGTAACTCTCCTATTAAAAACCATACCCTAAGTATATGAAAAATTACTTTATATTATTTTAATATAATTATTTATCATATTTAATATATTAGATATAATATTATTAAATGAAATTAAATGTATTATATATTTACTTATATACTTATGTACCTGTATTTAATTTTTATTAAATTAAATTAAATATATTTAGTTATATATTTAATTATATATTCAATTATATACATAATTATATAATTTTATATATATATATAAAATATGTCCCATGAGGGACAGGCTCATTGCTAGAGTTGCTAAGTTGGTGGTTTGGGTAGCCGTGATCCTCACTACATGCCTAGAGCTTTGCTAATCTGGAGAAAAAGGCCAGTGCAGGGAGGAGATTCAGAGAAGGACACGGATACATACAGAAAAAATCCACAAAGCACTGACTCTTCATATTCAGTACCTAATAAAATAGGTAATTTTATCATATTTTAATAATAATTATTGTTATTATTTATTTAATAATTTTATTTAATATATTAAGTAAATATATTAATTAAATTAAATTTATTTATTTTAATATAATATATTTAATAATGCATGATATTTCCCTGATGGCTTTGGTGAACAAGTTGTGAGATAATACACCTGAAATTAAATGCTATCTGTGGAAAAAATAACAAAACTTAAAAGTGAATGAAGATCCTATTGATATCCACATTTTAAATATTAGGAAACTGAGAATTAAAGCAGTTAAATAACTTGGGTAAGGGCTCACAACCAGCTAGTAAAGAAGAAAGGACTAAAACCCAGGACTTGTAAATCCTCCTCCAATAGTCTTTCCATATTTTAATTAAAAGAGAATATTGCCTGTTTGGGACTTCATTCTATGTTAAAAGCAATCCTCTAAGTGGATTGCACTGAACTAAATGTAATACATAATGTCAGAGGGTACTCTGGAATATATTTTTATTGAAAAGGTTGTAAAATGTTTCTTATTATCCTTTTTAAAAAGGACCTCAGACTTTTCATTACTTCTCTACAGCAAGTAACATTGAAGAAGGCAGGGTATGTTTTGACCTCGATTATTTTTTATCTTGATTAATTTTTGTAAGTTTAAGTTATTAGCTTAATTTTTATTTGATTCTAGATGTACACATGGATTAAAACTTTGCATTGATTCTTTCATTTATTCACCGTGTATTGAGGACCTACTGTGTCACCAGGCAACACTGGTGCTAGAGCTACAAAGGTGAACAAGACATCATAATTTTTTGCAATTTGAAGCTTAGAGCCTTGTGAAAGAGATAGACAAAAAATAGAAGACCAATGAATATACATAAATATGCATATTTTGTATTATGAAAAGTCCCCTTAAGAAAATTGAGTGGTTGCTAAGATAAAGAATGATGAGGGGTGTAATGAACACAGGGTAACCAATTTAAATGGATAGGTAAGGAATGTGTCTTCTAAGGAGGTTACATATAGCCTGAGGCCAGAGTGATGAGAAGGAAATATTTAGAGATTGAAGAGAAGGCATTCTTATGAAAAGAGACCAGAATGGCTGGCTGGAGTGCTTGAGCATGGAGGGTGCAGATAAAACAGCTTACTTATTGAGAGTGGGGCTTAGGCTTGGTTTATCAAGAAGGTCTCTCTCTTATTCTTTCTCTTTCTTGGTACTTTTCTATTGTCTGATCTGTGTTTGAAGAGACAGTTCATAGAGGCAGTCTCTCTTGGGCGTTTTGTTCTTCTGTACATCTGGCTGGCTGTGTAGTGGCTGCAAGCTCTTACCCAGACAATTTATCAGGAATTTTTATCCAACTGTTAACCTTAACCTTGAGAGATGAGGTTACATCTTGTCCGGACAAGAGCAGGCTTGCTTACCGTTATGGGCTAAATGTTCACGTACTTCCAAAATCTATATGTTGAAAACTTCACTCCCAGTGTGATGGTATTAGGGGGTGGGGCCATTGGGAGACGATGATATCGTGAAAGTGGAACCCTTCTGAATGAGAGAACCAAGGGAGCTCTCTCACCTCTTTGGCCATGTGAGGACACGGTGAGAAGATGACTATCTTTGAATTAAGTGCTCTAACAGACATATAATGTGCTGGTGCTTTAATCTTCCCAAACTCCAGAAATGTGAGAGATAAATGTTAATTGTTTAAGCTACCAGTCTATGATATTTTTGTTGTACTAGCTCCAATGCACTAGGACACTTATTGTTTGCTATGCAAGTTGTGGGTTCCCCAAGCTCAGTGTGTTTCACTCCAGTGCAAACCCACTGTGTGTATAACACTCAACACATTGCCCTCTCCATGGAACGTGGGGCAAGGGTAACTGATATAAATATGTGAATACTCATGTTGCTTGCTGTGCTATGAGTAACAGTCTGTGTCTGACCCAGGAGTCTCAAGTCTTAGGCAGCACCCATGAAAAGTACAGGGTCACACTAGCTTATAAGTAGTGTAAAAATTAAATTCCAGACCTGAAAATATGTTTGTTAATTCCTTAATAATTTGGGTGAAATAACAGAAAAGACAAGACTTTGCCTGTTAAAGAGTTTCAGCAACAGATTTGATTGAATACAGTCACATTAAGTTTAAGTATGATTTTTAATGAGGAAGAACATATGAGAATATTATTAATGTTTAGTTACCATCTGTGAATACGTATAAAAATATCATTTTTTTATTTCCATAGGAATAATTATATATTATTTTTCGAAAAAAGAATTTCTATTCTTTGTGAGTGAAGTTTCACTTTAAATTTTTAATGTTGAATACAAATGGGCAAACACTTTAATTTTGTTACACACAACTGGGAAATCTTTCCCCATTTTGTCTGAGTATTACGTTGGTGCAAAAGTAATTATGGTTTTTGCAATTAAAAGGAATAAATAAATCTGTACCATAGATACATTTTTATTACAACATTCTGATTACTACAGTTTTTATTTCATTTTCATGATAATATATATTAAAATACATAGGTGCCTTAGGATTCTGTTTCATTAGTGCAAAAGACCGGACTTTATGGTATTGTCTTTACTTTAAAAGGTGTCATTTTAAAAACTTGTGTTGAACTCTCAAAAACTCTCCAAGACTCAAACTGCAAGGGAATGAGTACTTTATTCAGGTCTTTGCAATAGGAAAAACTCTCAAACGGAGTGTCTCCTTGAACTTTGGAGATAAGAGGGGTTTTACAGGTGATTGAAATAAAAGCAGCAAAATGCCTGCTACAAGTTTGGTGGGCTCAAGTCAAGCAGGTGCTTGAATGGTGCAGAAAGGAGAGATCGTTCTTTGTGATTTGGCCCCCATCAGCACATCATATCCTGATCTTTAAATTTTTTACTAAAAGGTGGAAATTAGAAAGAGGTGGTTTGTCTATTGATATAAAATTATATTTGAGTTATTTTACCCCAAAATATTCACTTGTGTTCAAGTTTCTTTTGAAGGTTGACTAAAGGACCAACATCATTTTTCTTAAAATGTATCACTTAGTATTACAGATGTTGTAACCAGATTGTCAATAAACTTATTTTAAAAGTAAACTAAACTCAGAAACCATAGATGAACAGATAAAAATTAAATTATATTTTTAAAAAAGTAAACTAAACTTCTCGATAAATGTAGTTATTATAATATTCGACAAGATATGTTTTGAACCTTTCCTTGTGAATTTTACATGAGTGAATATTTCACTGATTAACTGAAACAGTGATTTATTCTACTTCAAATTTATAGTCTAAATATAATCATCTCATTACTGGTAACAGATCACCTTAAGAGCAATTACAGCTAGAATATTTCCTCACAATCTGGAATGAAACGTTGAATACAACTTTCAGTTCTATCTCCCTTTATATGCTGCAATGAAACTGCAGGTTAATTTATTTCCCATCTGCCTTTATTTCTTATTCTGTTGATCTTATACTTTTTTCCTTTTCACTTCCATGGGAACATATTCTATTTTAAACCCCTTTCTTTTTTCCACTTGCAGAATTAGGCTAGTGATTTTTCAGTAAAACATCACATTGAAGGACCATAGCTTCATTGTCATAGTGCACACTCTATCTTTCTCTCTTCCAATTACTCAGCTAATTTTGTAATTTGAATTTTTGTTTTAGAGCAACTGTTTTTCTTTTTCTTTTATAGCAGAACAGCATTTGAAAATTGTAAAAAATCAAATACTGTCAGGACTATGTGAATTAGTCATTCTAAATGGTATTCATATAACCTAGGCATATTTTTCCAATAATGGAGCCATTAATACCTTTGCCTCCCTTTGGACTGTCAATACTAACTAGGAAATGATATAATGATATCTACATCTAAGTCTATTCTAGGAGACAATTTAACAACAATTTTTGTAAAATTTCAATTGGAGATATTATCAATTGGAAGAAAACTTGCTGATGGGATGTGTGCTGAGTTTAGATCACAGTTCAACCATCCTCTGTCAAACTGCATGGACAATAGTTAAAGACATAGGTTTATGGTCAGTCCCACCTGGTGACTCTAATCTTGATTCCTTATTGCCTGGATCTGTAAGCTTGGGCAACTATCTAAGCCTCGTTTTTCTTATTTTAAAAAATGGGGACCATGATACCTAAATTAAATAGTTGTTTTTAAGCATACAAACACACACACACCCCCCCATACACACAGTCCCCAACTTAACAATGGTTCAATTTAAAATTTTTCAACTTTATGCTGATGCAAAAGCAATACACATTTGGCATACTCCTTGACTTACAATGGATTTACCTCTGCATAAACCCATCCTATATTGAAAACAAGTCAATTTAATGATGTTTTCCATTTTGAATGGGTTTATCTGGACATAACCCCATGTAATTTGAGGGATATCTATCTATCTATCTATCTATCTATCTATCTATCTATCTATCTATCTACCTACCTATCTATCTAAATCTACATCTAAACATCTTTAATGTAATAATTGCATAATAAACTTTATTGCTTTATTATTACTATTACTAATGCAGTAATGCCTAGTGACTGGAGAGTGACTATTCACTGACTAACCTGAAATGCATGTGTTGGAATGGTAGGACAATTAGTGTCTACATATTACACACACAACGTTTTAATTATCTTGTGTAAGCTGTAATATTTAATAACAAATCTCAAAAGATGTGTTATTTTGGCCTCAGTTTACATTGCTGGAGCATATGGATTGTGAACTTTGACATTTTAAATTTATTCATCTTAGTGCATCAAATACTTTTAGCCTTTTTTATTTTTTTGTATTAAGTAATCCTTGTTTTACTTTACTTTAAACCTGACACAGTGCCTGAAAACAACCCATACATTTTTGACATCATTATATTACACAGTTAAGGAAAAACTTACATTCTTACTTTTTTTTTTTTTTTACAATTTATGTTTCATCTGCCTATTTTCAAGTATTATATTGTTATAAAGTGATTCCTGCAAGTTTTAATTAAAGACTACATAATGAGAGTGGCAACGTGAAATCATGAGAAAAGGGCATAAATTGCAGTTGGAATCTTGGAATCACACTCTTTCTTTGCTCTCTGGTCATGAGGTCTTGAATTAGTTATTCATACTTGAGGAATGTTGGTTTCCTCATTTCATTTAATACCTGAGAATGGTATTAAATGAATAACATACCCAAAAGATTATAGTGAAGATTAAAGGGAGAAAAAATATTGTAAATAATAGAATATATAAATGTACTTTGCAGCTTTGAGAATGACCCAAATCCAAGCAATACATACTAAATTTGCTGGTAAAAATGTGGCATTTTTGCTTGTTTTTAAAGTAAATGCTTTGTGACTCTATGTTTGTTATATATTTGTTATTTTGTGTATCTATATTTGTTAGCCCTATTTATTAATTTTTTACGTGTTACTGACAAAGCTGGCACCCTCCAAAACCAGGGTCTCTCCCTGTTCAGTGCTGTGAAGCCAATACACAAAACCAAAAGTGAGTATCTAGTAGTGCAGGCTTAATTCTATGGCCATAGAATTGAGAAGCAGCAGTTTGGCTCACAAATCAACTTCTCAGCTCCTGAGAGCCAGGAAGCCACAGATATAGGGCATCTTTAAAGAGGAGGCTCATCATCGAAAGCAAGAGGAGGAATATTTATGTCTTTCTGGGAATGAGCCGAGAACTCCTCGAAATCTTTCTTTTTGTCTTTTTATGGTTTCTTCACGCCATTGTCATGGTGATTGTCAACTGTCATGGCACTGATGGGAGTGCCATTTAGCATCAAAATTAGATTATAATGAAGTTAGAGGATTATTCAGAGGTCAAGTGAGCTGCCATCTTGAATCCCACCAGTCTTCAGCAGTTTGGGCATGGCGAGGAACTTTTGGCCTCAGGTCTCCTGCTTCCTAAAGATAAGCAGAATTAAGGTGGGGTAGAAATTCATCTATGTGAATACATAGGCATTTCAGTTTGTAACATAAGTTTTGCCTTATAAGAATAATTATTTTTATTTTTAGAGATGGGGTCTCATCTCATTCTGTAGCCCAGGCTGGAATGCAGTGGCGTGATCATAGCTCACTGTAGCCTCCAATTCTTGCGCTGAAGTGATCCTCTCACCTCAGCCTCCCAGTGTAGCTAGGACTATGGGTGAGAGCTACCACACCTAGCTAATGATAATAGTTAAGGTGAAAAATTGGTATCTCACATCCATTGTGATAGCTATTGGGAAAAAAAAAAAAAGAAAATAACAAGTACTGGTGAGGATATCGAGAAATTGAAACCCTTTTGTACTGTTGGTGGGAATGTAAAATGGTGCCACTGGTATGAAAAACCGAGTGGCAGTTTTTCAAATAATTGAAAATAGAATTTTCATAGGACCCAGCAATTCCACTTCTGGGTGTATCTCCAAAAGAATTGAAAACAGAATCTCTAAGAGATATTTGTTCTCCTATATTCAAAGCAGCATTATTCACAATAGCCCAAAGATGGAAGCAACCCAAGTATTCCCGGACAAATGAATGTATAAACAAAATGGAATAGGTACATAAAACAGAATATTATTCAGCCTTAAAAAGGAAGGAAATTTTGACAGATGCTGTACCATGGGTAAATCTTGAGAACATTATGCTAAGTGAGTAAGCCCATCACAAAATGACAAATACTCTTCGATTCCACTCATATGAAGTAAAGTAGTCAAATTAATAGGATAAAAAGTAGAATGGAGGTTTCCAGGGACTGAGAAAAGAGGGGAATGGAGACGTGTTGTTTAATGAGAATAGTATTTTAATGTTTTGCAAGATGGAAAGAGTTCTGGAGATTGGTTGCACAACAATGTGAAGATACTTAAAGCTGATGAAATATGCAATTAAAAATGGTTAAGATGGTAAATTTATGTTATATGTATTTTACCACAATTTCTAAAAGTCAAAAATTGGTGTTTGGCCATCCTAAAGCTATTCAAAGCCTAATAGCACTAAAGAGTTCTGACAGGGGTGTTGGACAAAGCTTATTCTGTTACTTACCTAAGGAATTACTACCTACATAGTAAATAACTCTAAACTTGAGTTACTGCATCTATAAATTGAGTGGGATTAATATATCTGCTTCAACAGTGCTGTTTTGGGGCTTAAAAGATATTGCTTTTAAAGTATAGCAATGCATTTGTATTAGTTTGCTAGGGCTGTCATAGCAAATTATCACAGAGTGGGTGACTTTAAAAAAAGAAATTTATTTTCTCGGAGTTCTGGGGGCCAGAAGTTCAAGAGCAAAGGGTTGGCACGTTCAGCTTCTCTTGAGGCCACTCTCAGTGGCTTGCAGGCAGCCACTTTCTCATTGTATTCACAGATGGTCTTTCCCAGGTATGCACATGCCTGTATTCAAATTTTCTCTTAGAAAGACACCAGTCATGTTGCATTAGGACCCGCACTAAATACTTTAATTTAATTACCTCTTTAAGGACCTTATCTCCATACACAGTTACAACCTCAGGTACTGGGCAGTAGGGCTTTAACATATGAATCTTAGGGACACAATTTATTTAAAAATAAATATACAGTTCACATTTATTCTACATTTAAGATGTATGAGATACTTGTTATATACTTGTTATATCTCATACATCTTAAGTGTAGAAAAAATGTAAACTGTATATTTTAGCTCCATGGATAAGTGTTTCTAGTAGGTATATAAAATATATTTCTGTCATAATTCCGATGTTTTGAAAACAAAATGTGATGTGAATGAGATCATTCATTCAGTGAATTTTGACTCATCAATTAGTTGAGTAGATGACTACCCACTATGAGAAAACAGGGATTAAAACATGGTTCATACTTTCAAGAAACTGAAAATAAAAGTCACTATTTTAATCATGTTTACACAGCACCCTACATTTTACAAGGTTCTTTTATACATTGCCCTATTTAATGCTCACAAGAATCTTTTGAGGAAGATGTGGGCTTATGTGTTAAGGTTATATATTTATTTCTATCGCACCTGGTTCTGGGATGAATTATGAAGGTTTTAAAAATGAGCCCACTGTATCATTTCAAAATAGACATAAGCGAGACAATCTTGGCAAAGGGAACACAAGGGTGAAAACATACACAAAATGCTTGCCGAGGAATCTGAATTCAGAGGGAAAAATGAGCACATATCCCTAACATCCCCTTCTGTCCCATATCCCTTGAAATTTGAGAGAGGGAGAGGTGGGGACACACAGAGGGAGAAAGAGAAAGAGAGAGAGAGAGAGAGAGAGAGACAGAGACAGAGACAGAGACAGAGAGACAGAGAGAGAGAGATCCATAAAAGTTTTATACATAAGTGAAACATAAGAGGACAGAAATAAACTGACAGAGAAAATAAAGTGACAGAAAAATAAGAACAAAGAAAAATAGTGCAAAATTCACAATGGGACCTAAGGCCTGTTGTTTGGGGGTGCTTCAGCCTCAGAGTCAGTGGAGTGGGGGCAGCAAATTGAAGGTAACTTGAGTGATTAATTGGCTCCCAATATTTATGATGGAGTGATCTCTGAGCCTTCCTTAGCCTGTGCTGTTTATTCAGGGCTGGAACAAGTCAGTGGGCCTTGTGTCAGACAGCTAGCCATTCCCAGGGGAACAGGGTGTTCTCTCCACAGCAGATAAGCTACTGGTACATCCAGTCCAGAGGCTCGTTCTGCTACTTTCCCCAAATTGCTGAGGGCAAGCTCCTGTAATTGTTATCAGCTTCTCAAATTGCAATGTGAGTATTCAGCAAACAAGTATTTGAAGAAAATCGACACAATGGAAGAAAAGCACTAGAACTTGGGGGTTAAATTAAGAGAGGAATCAGAAGATGCTTTAATGATCTCTGAGAGATCAAGGAGGATTAACATCCTCAGCACCTTAGCACAAAAACAGGCTGGAAAAGTAAGCTATTCAAGAACTTACAATTCTTAAAAAAAAAAAAAAAAAATCCTGGGAAATTAAAAAAAAAAATCCTGAATAGCAGATTGAACATAATTAAAGTGAAAATTAAAGAGCTGGAAAAGGAAGCCGAGAGATTTTCTGGAAATGCAGTGCAAAGGACAAAAGAGTTAGAAAACAAGTATGAAAAGATATGAAGTATAAGAGGACTCATCTAGAAGCTTCAATGAGATGCAGATGGCATGAGAGAAAATAATGAGGGAAAAATGTTCCATTTGACAGCAGGATGAATGAAGCAAAAAGTACCCATTTTTTCAACATCCCAGGGAAAGTATTGTAAGGATTAAAAAAAAAAAAAAAGCTTAAAAGGCAAACAGTGAGTAATAGAAATAGAACAAAGCAAAATGAATTGCCTACAAAGAAATGAAAATTTAAATGGCATCAAGGTTGTTTTCAGTAACAACAAATATAAGAGAGCAATAAGAGAAGAATTTTAAATCCCGAATATTCCCTAAACCAAATTAAGATTCAAGTGTGGGATCAAACAAAACATTTTTTATCATGGAAGGAGTCAGAATTTTAATACACAGTGTTTGTCTGGAAGAATGACTGTATTAGGATATGTAGCAGCAAAGCCAAACAACAAAAAACACATCCTCCCTCACACCCCTGCCCCCCAAAGAAAAGAAAGAAGAAGAAGAAACTACAAGTTTGGTTATAAGAATTTGCCCTAGGCAAGGCCAGAGGTGGTGGCTCATGCCTCTAATCTCAGCACTTTGGGAGGACTAGGCAGATGGATCACTTGAGGTTGGGAGTTTGAGACCAGCCTGGCCATCATGGTGAAATCCTGTCTCTACTAAAAATACAAAAATGGGCCAGGTGTGGTGGCCTGTGCCTGTGGTCCCAACTACTCCGGAGGCTGAGGCAGGAGAATCACTTGAACTGGGGAGGTGGAGGCTGCAGTGAGCCAAGATTACATCACTGCACCCAGGCCTGAGCAAGAACCAGACTCTGTCTCAAAAAAATAAACAAATTAAAAAAAAAAGAAAAGAAAGAGATTTGTCATAGGCCAAAAAAAACCCCATAAAACTTGCTTAAAGATAAGTCTAAAACTTCATGCTGCTAAAAATTTTATATATGAGTGAACACAAATTCCAGGTCTGAGTTAGAAATAGGAGAAAAAAAACAGGCATAAACACAAATAAGAAGGAAAAAAGGGAACAGTAGTAGTTGATATGGAAAAGATTCAAAAGTAAAAAGTGAATATCATCTTGACAAAATTCATGAATTCCCAGACAAATATTCTGTGAACAAACTACCCCACATATGAAATTTTGATATAGGTTTTTATTTCCTTAAAGATTTGCATGTAGAAAGAAAAAATACAGGGAATGACCATCAGATAGAAATAGGGATCAGTTACTAACACACTAAGCTCTTTTTTATACATGACCATAACCAAGGACTTCCTCCTGCTCCCACCAAACCCCACAAAAGCTTCTATAAATTAATTTTAAGATCATAGTAGAGGAAGGATCTTATAAAATGAACGTGTTTTAAAAGGCTATTAGAAAAGAAAGCACTGATAATATCCGCTGAAAAGAGGTCAAATGCATTTGAATTCCTTGAGGAATCAGAGGGAGGTTTCACATTGAAAATCTGTAAAAGTCCTGATGTTTTTCAAGGCAGTAAATTAGAGGCCTGTTTCAGTTCCATGAGTTTTTAACTCATAGAGCATGAAGTTCTCTCAAATATGAAGTTCTTTTAATTGTGAGGAGGAAAGGTCTCATCAAAATAACTATTCTTAATTGACTCAAGAAATATCAAGCCTGCACAAGTGAATATCTGAAGAATAAATGGAAAAACGATTCACAAATTTGTCACTAAATCATGTACAGGCTCAAGTATGTTAAATTCTATAACTTGTTCAAAAAACAGATACTTATTACATTTTGTAAGTATAGAAGATAAATAAATATCCAATTGCAGGATCATTGGATAAATTCCAATGTCCAATACCGTAAAAGATTATGCAGATATTTTACAAGGAGACAGAACTCTTATGTATTAACATAGAAGAATGGTCAGGACAGAACATAATATTAATATAAATATTTATGGGAAAATATAACACGTTAATTTATATTTTTAATTCACTATATATTTACATATACATTATTTAAATATATTGATATATTTATTTATTTTAAAATATATTTAAATTATAGAGGAGGGCAGGAGGGCTGTGTGTGTGTGTGTGTGTGTGTGTGTGTGTGTGTGTGCGTTGAGGGGGTAAATTAGAAGAATGGGGAGAATTGGGACATTCACATTAGAATTTATGTATTTATTTTGTTAATATTTTAGAATAAGGAATTTTTATGCTTATTTTGTGATGAAAATACACTTCAATCAATAAGATAAAATTGAAATCATGCCAAAGCATATTATTTTCGAACAGATGAAATCAAAGACTTAGACTTACTAAGCTCTTTGCCAGTTCAGGAATCTGGACTATCACTTGAACTCAAGCCCCAGTTTTTGAAACCCACCCCAGTTTTTGTCTCCCCACTTTAAAGTTATATGTATTTCTAACATTAAAATTATTTTTATGTTATTATATGAATACCATAAATTTCATTTTTTGGAGATTATGGTTATAAAGCTACCATACACACATCCTTCATATGTAAATTGCAAAAACATCCCGAGAATGGCACAAATAAAGATCACTCACTATGCCATCACTGAAAGATAACTAATGTTAAAATTATTAGGTGTATGCTTTCAGTCTTTTATTTGTGCTCATGTATACTATAAATATTTTTTAAAGTGAGGTTGCATATGCACATATATTTATAGTTTTTACAGGTATGTACCTATATACATACACATGTACACATGTTTACAAAATAAAACTCACAATATAATTTATGGATTTTTAAGCATACTTTATAAAAATAATTGCCATGCCATTAAGCAGTCTTCTAAAACTCCTTGCATCCATATTTTATCTTTTGTATGGATGTGGCAAGACTTAGTCGACCAATTTATTATCATTTGAATTTTCACCACATGTGTCTCTGAACATTTGTTTACAGCAAACTCTACAAGTAGAATTTCCTAGTCAGAATTCATACTTTTAAGGTTTTCGATAGATCTCAGAACTGCTATCTAGAATGATTTTATCATTGTCACTTTGTAAGCAGACTATTTTCTCTCACCCCAGACAACACCAGGTAATTAAAATAAATTGTATTGTCATTAGAGTTTGCCAATATGATAGATGCAAAAAATGATATCCTTCTGGCTTTCAAACTCCACCAATTAGTGCTAGTTGAAATGCCTGACAGAATGTGTAATATTTGGGGCAAATCTTTACTGTAAAAAGCAAATAGGTTTCCCAACTTTTAAAGAATCCACATAGAAGTAGGTCATTTGGGAAGAACTACTAAGTACTAGTTTTGTTCTAGGTATAACCCAGATAACAGCTGAAGTCACTCATCCTGTCCTGTGAGATTCAAATAAAATTAGTTGCAACCCGTCTTGCTTTCCATAGGAAGTACAATATTCCCTCTGAAACATAATCCCAAAGAGCATATGCTTTCATGGTAACCTTGTTCTCTGATTTCCCGCTGCCTCAGAACTGTCCCCGTTACTCTCTGTGCCTGCAGGACTGTCCTCCCATAACTGCAGTACTGATGTAGCGTGGACCACGCTCTGCACACCACTCAGGCAGCTCATTGGCTTGTGTAACAGGGATGTTGGTGTGGAGTGGAGAGTTTACACTCTGACTCTACACAGACAATGACATTTATAAATTATGAATTTAGGAAACAAATGGAAATTAAATATTAGCCATTCACATTTTCAAAACCCATTCAGCTAGGAATTTCACATTGTCATGGTTTTGCCTAAGGCCAACAATTGGTGACATGCATCTCTCCCTCAGTCCTTCTCTGTCTTATCCTGGCCTCATTTTTTCTGTTTCTCCTCACTCCCCTCACACAAGTCAAACACACATTTCGTGTATGGAATAGTTTTCACAATTGATTTTTCTATCTCAAAGTCATCCAGCCAGAACCCAGGTGACTTCACTTTCATAGTAAATGTGCCCATTCAGGAATGTTCTTGGACAAAGGCAATTTTTTTTTTTTCCTGGATAGGAATATTGCAGCTAGCACTTAAAAGAACACATTCTGCCTCTTCACTGTTTTGAAGACAATGCTGGGAACGATTTGTTATTCCAGGGGGACAAAAACTGATTCCTGTTCTCCAGACTTTCTAAATATAGCATCCCTTTCTAGTCTTATGCAGGACCTAGATATTCTTGCAGGCCTTTGGCCACCTGCTAACTCTGATCACCATCCCTGATCCTGAGCTGTCCATATCTAGGAGGATATTTAAAAGATGAACACAGGGGAATATACTTCACTCCAAAACCATGGGTCAAATCTGGTATACCAGTGCTATTCTTGCTGGATCTGCAAGTCCCTACATTTTGCTGTCTCATGTACAGCATCCCGGTCATTACTGACCATGTCCTGTAACTACTCTTGACTCATTATGATGCCAGGAAATTTCTATGCCAAACCAGTATGTGTTGAGCTCATCCAACTTGCATCCAGTCTTTGTCCCATTTAGCATTTGGAATTCATATGCATTATTGAGGACACTTTCATTTTATTTTATTTATTTCATTTTATTTTATTTTTTTTGAGATGGAGTCTTGCTCTTTAGTGGCAGACATCCAGCCCAAATTACCTTAAGGAAAAGGAGGGTGTATTGCTTCATGACATAGGGAAGCCCAGTAGTGGAACTCACTTCATATATCCTCTCTCTCTGTCTCTTTTTGTCTCTGTTTATCTGTCTCTCTTGTTCTGTGTGTGTGTGTTTGTGTGTGTGTGTGTGTGTGTCTCTGTCTCTCTCACTTTCTCTCTCACTCTCCGATTTGTATAAGGGATAAAAGAGGCTGAGCAGTTGACTGCAAGAGATGACCACTATGGAGATTCAGGCAGCATGGCATCCTGAAGTTCTGATTTGGCAGTTAGTACAATGGGTTCTAGTTCAAACTTTACCCCAAGCTAGTTGTATGTCCAATGATGGATCTTTCTAAAACTTGGATTCCTCATCAATATAGTAGTTCACAGTGAACTGTATTAGAATTACCTGGGGAGCTTTTTGAAAAGCAGGTGCTTGAGCTGTTTGGCAAATTCACTGAATTCCAATCTCAGGGGAAAAAGTTACAGATTCTGTGCACAACAAAATGATACTGATGTGCTGCCAAATTTGGGAAACACAGAAATAGTCCATCTTTTTTGGAAGTTTTTCCCAGATATAAAATATATGACACTAGGAAGTTGTAGGAGGGCCAGATCTACCTACATACTAGTTTGCAAGTTCATCATAAAAAAAGACAATGTCATTATAAACGACTATGAAATAACCCGATGTCCCAACTAGCTTGAGATGAAAAAAAAGGGAAGTGTTAAAAGCTCAGAGAAAAATCTTTTCAAGTATGCAGGGAACATGACATGCATGCATCTTCATGTATAACCAACACGAAGATGAAACGAGAACTTGTGGAAGGAAAAGAACATATGGTAAAGGCTAAATTAATTGGATATAGAACTACTGGTAAGCCAAGATGGGAATTTTGGTGACAGTCTATATGATGGATACACGAAAAAGTAATATAACTTAATAGGTAAACAGGGAGAACCAAGATAGGCCTCAACACTCAGAATAGTGGTCATGACACTTCTCAGTGCAGCAAGACCTTTGTTGCCTTTTATGCCTCACTTAATAACTACACATTAGACCGGGCACAGTGGCTCACACTTGTAATCCTAGCACTTTGGGAGGCCAAGGCAGGCGGATCATGAGGTCAGGAGATTGAGACCATCCTGGCTAACACAGTGAAACCTCATCTCTACTAAAAATATAAAAAATTAGCCAGGCGTGGTGGCTGGTGCCTGTTGTCTCAGCTTCTCAGAAGGCTGAGGCAGGAGAATGGTGTGAACCTGGGAGGCAGGGGTTGCAGTGAGCCGAAATCAAGTCACTGCACTCCAGCCTGGGCAACAGAGCGAGACAATGTCTCTCTCTCTCTCTCTCTCTCTCTCTCTCTCTCTCTCTCTCTATATATATATATATATATATATATATATATATAAATAAATAAATAAAAAATCATCTAGGTTATCTTAAGGAAAAGTTCAAAAAATTTTACACCTAAGTTGTCTATTTGGCAAAAGAATCCCACAGTACCTTTGATCATGAATTATTTATCCATTTTAGGAGGGGCAAAAACAAGAAAACAAAACAAAACCTTATCCTATGTGAAAGCTTATACTTCGTATTAATCACCGTCCTCAGGTAGATTGATTTAGTTTCCTACTTTTGATGTTGCTTTTTATTTTTATTTATTTATTTATTTTGTATTTTTAGTAGAGTCGTGATTTCACTGTTGGCCAGGCTTGTCTTGAATGCCTGACCTCCAGTAATCCACCTGCCTCGGCCTCCCAAAGTGCTGGGATTACACACATGAGCCGCCGTGCCTGGCTGGAGGCTGCTTTTATTGTAACAATCTCACTGACTTACTGACTTTTTTACTTAATAGGTACCAATCATACAATGCAAATGAGCTCAGGCAAAAATAAAAGCAGGGGGTCCATTGTTCACGTAATTGGAAGTCTAAAGGCCTGTTTCTGACTCAGCTGGGTCCAGGGCTCAAATGCTGTCATCAAGACATTGTTTTCCTGTCTCGGCTCCACTTACCTCATCTTGGCTTCATTCTGATGTAAGCTTTCTCCATTTGGCAGCCAGATGGTAGTTGGCAACTGAAATAGCAATTATTGTTATTGAAGTACTAAGATTGAGAATAGTTTACTAAGTATCTACTCTATGCTAATGCTTTACGTGTATTAACTCTTTAATCTTCACAGCAGCTCTATGAGACAGGTTCTATTATTTCTCCATCTTAACTATTTTTTTAAGAGAGGTTCTCACTCTGTTGACCAGTCTGGAGTGCAATGACCTGATCACGACTCACTGCAGACTCCACTTCCCTGGCTCAAGCAATCCTCCCACCTCAGCCTCTCAAATAGCTGGGTCTACAGGCATGTGCCCCCAAGCCCAGCTAATTTTTTTTTTAAAAAGTAGAAATGAGGTCTTGCTATGTTGCCCAGGCTGGTCTCTAACTCATGACCTCAAGTGATCCTCTTACCTCAGCCTCCTAAAGTACTAAGATTACAGGCATGAGCCACCTAGCCTGGCCTATTTCCCCATTCTAGAAACGGGAAGACTAAGCCACAGAGAAGTTAAGTAACTTACTGGAAGTCATACAGCTAGTGAGTGGTGGAACCAGTATTCTAATCTAGGCTATCTGGCACCAGAGCCCTGGTTGGAACTGGATCACTTGCTCTTGGCTTCAGGGGAGAAGACTGGGTCCACTGAATGTTATAACTCAGCATAATCATTATAAAAATAGAAAGTGAGAGATGGTTTCTTTAAAGGAAAGATGATGGAGAGGGAAACAAACAAATGACTAAGACATATTTTTCTTCCCATAATTAAACAGTATATCTAGTGGAAAAATGCATTTGGTTGAAAGACTAATATAAGAGTTAATTAAAATTAATCTAAAATTCAGGGAGAACTGTAAGACAAATTAATTTTGGTGGGAGGAAGTGTAGTGGTCAGTGAGATTGTTAGAATAAAAGCAGCATCAAAAGTAGCTCTTTGATTTAAACATAGGACAAATACATTGATGTTCAAGTCTTCAGCAAGGCAGAATAGAACTGAAAGATAAAGGAAAGTGAGAAATAATCTGAACATATTAGTTTTGGTGTTTAACCAAACACATACAGTCAATTTCTTTCTCTCTCTCTCTTTCTCTCTCTCTCTCTCTCACACACACACACACACTTTTTTTTTTGGTGGGAGCCTCAGAAGGGAATGTTTCTTTATAGTAGAATCAAGACTGATGGTATCTTTTGGATGATGAATTTCTTTTCTTCCAGAAAAGCCAATATTTCTTTATCCTCTGTGCCCAGACTGTTTGTTGTTTAAAAAAAAATATAGATTCCGAATCACACCAAAACTCACCTGAAAACAGTGAGACGATACAAAAACAAAACAAAACCCAACTGAAGTAGAGCTATACAATTCAGCATCAGATAAAGGGTGGAGTGGGCACTTTTCTTCAATGTCTGTGTTTTACCACTCTTATCTGGCTTCCATATCGGAGGTCAGCCTGTCATTGTTATGGTAGTAAACTTTTTATATAGGACACAGATGACAAAAACAATCATTTTTACTTTCACCACTAAGCAATATTTTGGAATCAAGTATAAAGGATGGCTATAAAGAAAAATGTAAACCCTTCTCTCTCCAACAACTTATTATACTTATTGGTGCAATATACTAGATGAAGGATTTTTATTTTCTAAAAATATTTTCATACGTTTTTCCATTAGTCTTTGAAGATTACATAGTGTTGGGATGGTGGGATTCATGAGGGATTAATCACACTATGTAATGTTACCTAAATGAGGATGATTACATTAAACCCAGGCTGCTACTCCAATAAGGAACTTTTTCCTCTCTCAGGGACCTTTTTTCTTATCATTGCAATGTTGCCATAATAAGAGATAGGATACTTAAAAAAAAACTTAAGAACAGTGTTTAAGATCAGCTTGAGTCTTCTCAAAGCAAAATAAAATCTGACTAGACAAATGTAAAAACAATAGATTGATTTATTTTTAAAACCAGTTATAAATGTTTGCTTTCGAGTAAATCAGTGAATTTGATGGAATGAATGTATATTGAATGTATTGTGTGTGTTTATAGATGTGGAGATACAGAACTTTAATAGTCAAAATTATGTTATAACACAATGTCCCTTGTGGTTTTAAAGGAAATTAATTTTACTTCTTTTCATTTAGAATATTGAATTCTGATAGTGATATGGTCGGAGCCAGGGAAGTTCTGGGTAGAGAAAGCCGGGGTCCCTGGCCAGGGCTCTACCTTTGGGCCTGTGTCCAAGGGCCTAAATAAGGACAGGCATTTCTGTTTTCATGCCCCAAAAGTTGCCTTTTGGCCCACCATGTCCCCCATCCTGTACCTATAAAAATCTAGGGCCATAGTGGGCACACATACAAGTGGCTGGATGTCAAGAGGAGCAGAAGAAAACACCAGCAGACACTGGTAGACACTGACAGGCCAGCAATGGTGAAAACATGCAGACGCCAAGGGGAATTCAGCCAGGGGTGGTCAGAGGAGAGTCCAACCGCTGGGCAGCCCAACTCCAGGGAAAATCGCCTTCCCACTCCATCTCCCTTCTGGCTCCCCATCCATCCCACTGGGAGCTACCTCCACCACCCCGTACAATCTTGCACTCATCCTCCAAACCCATGTGATCCCATTTTTCTGAGACATTAGGGCAAGAACTCAAGATACAGAAAGCCCTCTGTCCTTGTGATAAGGCAAAGGGTCTAATTGAGCTCATTAACACAAGCTGCGTGCAGATGGCAAAGCTGAAAGAGCGAACTGTTACACACACTCACTGGGGCTTTGGGAACTGTAAACACTCAACTCTAGACACTGCAGTGGGGTCAGAGCCCCAGAACGCTCCCCCAACTAACTGCCAATCTGCAGGCTCCCCCTGGGGGTTTGAGCAGCAGGGCACTGAAGAAGGGAGCCACAGCCCTGTCGCACATGCTCTGCCAGGGGGATAAGGGAACTTCTCCCATTTCAACAGTGTTTTCTGAAAAACTCTTCAAATTTAAACATATTTTCATGCGAACCTACAGACAGGTACTCATCAGATAAATATGAAAATTAGTTTCTCCATTTACCAATTAAAAGTGTAATTTTCTTCAAATGTGTTGATTCTAAATTTATCTTTGAGAAAATGGCACCATGTAATATTAGTGGGACTATACTTCACTGCAATTTTTACATATTTTTTCAAGTTACACTTCTGTATTTGATCTACCAGGCAGAATTTTATTTATTCTGTCTAAGAAGAATTGCCAAGTTTTGGTTAGTTGCCAGTAATGTGGGCAAATTAACTTTTTTTGTATTATAATTTTCCACATTGTAATCTTCACAACAATTAGTTTCTAAGGGATTTTTTTAAAAATAATAAGTCTTCAGAAAGATTACTCTTATTTTCACTAATGTTTAGTACAATACCATACTTATCTATAAAAGAAGGCAGAGCTTGACTGTTTTCATTTATTGCCATTCAGATGAAATTTGTATATATTTCTGTGTATCTGTGTGCTTACCCACTAAAGTTTTATGTTTCAACTATTTAAGGTTAACTCTCTGAGTTAGAACTGGTAGCATATACAAAGCTGAATGCCACAGGATTGGGGTATGCTTTAAATAGCCAACAAATATACACTTTAGAGACTGCGGTGGTTGATTATTTCTTATCTTGCCCAAACCTTTACACTGTGAGTATAGTGGCTAGAGTAATTTGGTTTTCAAATATTGATTCTAGATCAATCCCAGGCTTCAGTGAAAATACCAAGAAAGAGATCTGATTGCAGTAAAACTTTTGTGTTGACTAATGTTAAAAACACATCGATATGTTGAAATACAGCAATTACAGAATCAGCATGAAAAAATGGAAAAATTTTATTTCAAAAAGCTTAAAACGTCTCACATACTGGAAGTTGGAGGGCTATGTGGTGTCATTACTCATTGGTTATTGTGCCTTCTTCTTTTTTATTTCCTGATAGTGATTTGACACCAAGGCTTTGAAGTCAGGTATAATTATGTTTGCGTCCTGTTTCTACCTCCTACTGGGTTTTCATCAATTTCCTGACTTATACATCGTAGACAATAAAATCTACTTCACAGGGTTGCTGTAAGGATCAAATGACAAATGTATAGAAACCCTTGGCATACTGCCTGGATAAAAGTCAGTGAATAATTAATGCTATGGCTGTTACCATGTTATAGTTGTTGTTATTATGGTTGTTGTCTCCTGCTGGTAAGATGGTTTGTTAATCAGGGAGTTACACGATTTTGGTCACTTAAGACAGTAATAATTAATTACCTATGAATGCCTGGGGAAAACTAGTAAGGATAAAATATCTTAGGATATTTATATTTTTATAACCAAATTCTTTTTTTTTTTTTTTCTTTTGAGATGGAAACTCACTCTATCACTCAGGCTGGAGAGCAGTGGCATGATCTCAGCTCACTGCAACCTCTGCCTCCAGGCTCAAGAAATTCTCCTGCCTCAGCCTCCATAGTAGCTGGAATTACAGGCATACACCACCATGCCTGGCTAATTTTTGTATTTTAGTAGAGATGGGGTTTCACCATGTTGGCCAGGCTGGTCTTGAACCCCTGACCTCAAGTGATTCACCAGCCTCAGCCTCCCAAAGTGCTGGGATTACAGGCATGAGCCACTGTGCCTGGCCTATAACCAAATTCTTAATGCCAATCTTTAGCTCGCTCTATTTCCCGGGATTTTCTTAAGCACAGAAAATGAGAGAGGGAAGGAGTGACATGTGCTATGATCTCAGCCACTTGAGCTATGATAAAGTGGCTCCCAAGCCATCAGTGTGACTCCATGCATAGACTTTGGAACTGGGAGACACTTGACCCCATTGGAGTACTCAAACTTGCCTGTATTCTATCACATGCCACGGAGACAGGGACTGAATCTGTTTTGTCTCCTACTGAATCCTCAGTACCTAGTATAGAATCCAGAATATAACAAGAACTAAATACATATTTGTCGAATACATTTATCAGAGAGGGCATTGAAACACAAAACTTTAAAAAAAAATTTTCTTGGAGACAGAGTCTCGCTCTGTTGCCCAGGCTGGAGTGCAGTGGCGTGATTTCAGCTCACTGCATCCTCCACCTCTCGAGTTCAAGCTATTCTCCTGCCTCAGCTTCCAGAGTAGCTGGGATTACAGGTTTGCGCAACCACATTCAGCTAATTTTTGTATTTTTAGTAGAGACAGAGTTTCACCATGGTGGCCAGGCTGTTCTCAAACTCCTGGCCTCAAGTGATCTGACTGTTTTGGCCTTCCAAAGTGCTGGCATGAGCTACCGCGCTTGGCCTGAAACGCAATACCTTTGAGAAGTTTCTACTCTCCTAGCGCTCTGAAAAAATTAGCAAATTTTCTTATCCAGTTTTCAAGTGATTTTTTTACCTTATTGCAGACATATAAATCCATATTCCTCGGTACTACTTATTATTCTTTGTGTGGCAAAAGGGGAGTGTATTAGAAAGATACTGGGTTACTTCACTAAATCTAAACACAAAATTGACAATGAAGGGTAAGAAAAAGAGCAAATTCAAGAGTATCAGCATAATGATTCACCTTCCAATAGCTCCCTAACACTCTGTCTTTAAATTTTCAAGAGAGGTGATCTAATTATCCCAGCTTGGATGAACCGTCTAACTTTGGACCCATCAGCTGTAGAAGGGTAGCATCACCATTTTGTAACATATTTGTTGAGAGACTATCTCTGTGGGTAGCCTTGTTTCTGCGTGTGTTTGTGAGGTAGCTAGTTTTCAGCAACTAAAAGAGCAAGAAGGTAACCCATATCTATCAGAAAAAGCTAAGTTAGGCTTTGGTAACAGCCTTGAAGTCTCAGGAACTTAAACAAGTTTTAATTCTAATTCTCAGTGCATTTGCTGGAGATTCTGTTCTAGATCATTCTCTGGAACTGAGAGACAGCAGCCAGTTCCTATAGCTATGCCGTCCAGTATGGTAGCCTCCAGCTATAGGTGACCCTTTAAATTTAACTGCAGATTAGTTAAAATTGTATAAAATTTAAAATATAACTCCTCAGTTTCATTAATCACTTTTCGAGAGTTCAAGAGCCACATGTGGCTAGTGGCTATTATATTGGATAATACAGAGAATACTTCCATCTTTGCAGAAAATTCTACTGGACAGTGTCGATCTAGAACATTACTGGTCACTATAGCAAAGGAAAAGAGACCTTTGGTAGGTCTTGGGCTAGCAGTAAAATGCTTTAGCTCAAAAGCAGCATACATTACTTTGGCTTACAATAATGACCCTACCCAATTTCATGGCCCCAGCCAGCATCAATAAAGTCAGGAAATGCAATTCTGCTGCGATGGTAAATTACATATGTCAACTGGAATGGGCCATGGGATGCCCAGATACCTCCTGAAACATTATTTCTGAGTGTGTTTGTGAGAGTGTTTCTAGAAGAGATTAGCATTTGAATGGATGGACTGAATAAAGTAAATTATTCTCCACAACCTGGGTTGGCATCTTCCAAACCATTGAGAGCCTGAATAGAACAAGAAGGCAGATGAAGGTTAGATTTACTTTCTGCCTGATTCCTCCTGAGCTGGGACATCAATCCTCTGCTACCTTTGGCACGCCTGATTCTAAGGCCCTCACCCTCGGACTGGAATCTACATATTGGCTCTTGCCCTCAGGCCTTTTATATATGTACAATCATATTAGATTAAACAAACTTGATTCCTTTTGCCATCAGATACCCAATTTATAAGGGTAATTTGATGCCATTTACACAGGTAAAGCGTGGGATTTGCTTTTCACATAAATAATTATGTTTTGTTCTTAGTACTCTAGAGATTGTGAAAATATACTCTAGTGCTTTGGAGGATTTTCCACTGGAAATCATTGAATCTTAATCTACCTTCTAAAATTTGTCTTATTATTTTTGCTGATATCCATTCAAAATAGATATATATATACACATAAAATATATATATATATATATAACTAATATACACACACACTGTAAATGATTCTGTTTCTTTGGAGAACCCTGATTAATACACCTACCATATAACTAAATGCAGAAACCAAAAACTATTTGGTGAACTAGCATTAATAACAACTACACTAACCAATAGGCCTTTACTACAACAGCAAAATTAGGAACTATGTGATGCTTACCAATTACTTTTCTCAGTAAAATATTTGTAGTTTCTACTTTCCCTAGGGGAACAATGTCACACATAAAATATTTATTTTTGACCCGGAATAGTCACACTATCAAAGAACCGACAAACCTGTGTATGTGGAGGTGGGAGTCATAACAACAATCTCCTGGGTTTTCTTACTTTTGTATATACATATATGTATTTAGACAGGGTCTCACTCTGTTGCCCAGACTGAAGTGCAGTGGTATGATCACAACTCACTGCAGACTCAGCCTTCAGGGCTCTAGCAATCCTCCCACTTCAGCCTCTTCAGTAGCTGGGACCACCAGTGCATGCCAGCATCATACTCCACTAATCCTCTTTTTTTTTTTTTTTTTTAGAGACAGGGTCTCACTTTGTTTCCAAGGCTGGCCTTGAAATTCTGGGCTCAAGCAATCCTCCTGCTTCTGCCTCCCAAAGTACTGGGATTACAGGTGTAAGTCACCTGGCTGACCAGATTTCATTACTTTTGTATAATTATTCTTGAGAACAGTACTTAAACTATTTGTGTCTGCTCTTAGAACACTGACTTCATATGACCCTATTAGTTTGGAGAACTAAAACATATCTGGACTTAGGAAAGCAAAGACAACAATTCTGCTTGGAGGAACTTCACCTTACTCTCTCAACCTCTGACAGCAGCCATAGTAACAAAAGAGAGCATTCGCTATGTGCCAGACATTATGCTAGGTGTGTTACATAATTAAATTGTTTAATCTTCATCACATCTGAATTTTATAAATAAAGAACTAATGTTAAATAGCCACCTTGAGATCATAAGGTTAGAAGATGGCAGAAATGGGGCTCAAACCATGTCTGTTTGACCATTCCGGAATCTCAGCCCATGTACTCAGTGACTTTAGAATACTGTTCTTCATGGTTGCCTTATGTTCTCCTTCTCGGCACTAAGATGATAGTTCTGATTAAAGGGCAAATTTTCAAAACTTAAATCTGCTGAAGACCTTTGATCTCTTTGTGAATAACTTATCTTGCAGATGAAACAAGAGGGCTACACGGGGTTAAGGCTGTTGATTAAGGTCACAGAGGTAGCTATTAGCAGAATTAGGGCAGAGACTTAAGCCTGCTAAGCAGTGTGGCTGTTTACATTGACAGGAGCAAAGGAAAAGATGATCATTCTACAGCTACCTGGTATGTTTTCATTCATTTATGTGAACATTAATTCATTCAGCTGATATTGGAGAATATTCTACATTTCTAGCCCTTAACTGGGTCATAAGGACACCACTCTAATCAGGCATGGTCTGTACACTTATGGGCAGTGATCAATTGTGGCATAAATTCAGTTACTTATTCAAAACTTCCAGATGTTTTCTGTCCTTCAAGCCTTTGAGACTTTAAAATAAATGCTACTTGGTGTTGGCACCTTTCTATCCTAAAATCACCTCACTTCTCCATGCTCAGAAGAGCACAAATTATTCTTTAGTAACCAGGAAGTGATAGAATTTATATTCTGTATCTGACCTAGTTACAATCCCTGACACTTCCTGTTTTCTCTAAAGGGTTGATTTATTGTTGCACAACAGATCTTTATACATTTCTTCAGTCACAAGATATGCACTGGTGGCTACTCATGCACTTGTTGTTTGAAGACATTGGTTTCTGAATTATTTTAATGCTGAGCCATCTTTTTGAATGCTTGGATTAAACAAACATGGTTCCTTTTTGCTATTAGACACCCCATTTATAAGGATAATTTCATGCTATTTACACAGGAAAAGCATGGCATTTGCTTTTCACATAAAGAATTATGTTTCGTTCTTAGTACTCTAAAGATTGTGAAAATATACTCTAGCGCTTTGGAGGATTTTCCACTGGAAATCATTGAATCTTAATCTACTTTCTAAAATTTGTCTTATTATTTTTGGTGATATCCATTCAAAATAGATTTCTGCCTATTTTCTGCAAGGGAAAAAAACAAATAATTCTCCAAACTAATACACACTCACACATACACTATATATTATATATAATGTATACATTTTATGTTATATGATATACACATTATGTATGTGCACAAATATGCAATATGTAAATATGTGTGTATATATACATATGAAAAACATAAAGAAAGGCAATTATTAACATTTAGTGTATTATTAATCTCTTCCAGAGTTTTAGAACCATGCATCAATTACATAAAATCATGTATATGCTATTATAATACCTTATATCTAGCTACATGGAGCATAATTTATTCATCACAAATATTTAGTCATTTGAATTGAGAGGTGAAGCATACAACATAACGGATGCCATTGGTTTCCCACCTAGGTTCTCCTTTTACAGCCCCGTGCACCCACTTAACAGCTACTGTAAATGGTAGCAACTAACAGCTGGCAACTACTCCCTTCTCCAAAGATACTGCGTCAGTGGATAGAAACTACATCCAGAGCCCACTGTGGGCCAGGCCAAGCCTAGACTTAACTGAGACCACATTCTGCTTATCTCCTTTATCTGCCCCGTTCTTGCTTCCCTCACTCTTTTTGATAGCTTACTCATATTGGGGATACAAAACTTTTAAGTTTTTTCTTTAGGCTAGGTCTTAGAAGACAATAAATAATGTAGCTAAGTATTAGAGGACGTATATTTTTCCCCAGGTTCTTGGGGACAGAGAGCTTTGAGATTTGAGTAGAAAATGTGCTCAGTGGCTGAATATTGGAAAGGGCCACTCCAGTAGCATGACCAAATTTCTAATTGGTCCACAGTGATTGATCATATTTATAAAATTTATGACTAATAATGGTTTTATCCCTAGTTTTCTTGACTTCATTCTTTTTTCAGGAGCAAATGAGGCATTCTTTAATAAAGGACAAATCATCCTTGCAGAAGTTTTCCAAATAATACATGTAGATACTTTCCCTTCCAGGAAGTGGAGATTAATTTTCTACTATGAGTTAGACCTGGTATCTCATTTCCAAAGAATAGGTTATGAACAGGAAAAAAGAATAGCTTTATGTGGCCGGGCACGGTGGCTCAAGCCTGTAATCCCAGCACTTTGGGAGGCCGAGACGAGCGGATCACGAGGTCAGGAGATCGAGACCATCCTGGCTAACACGGTGAAACCCCATCTCTACTAAAAAATACAAAAAGCTAGCCGGGCGAGGTGGCGGGTGCCTGTAGTCCCAGCTACTCGGGAGGCTGAGGCAGGAGAATGGCGTAAACCCGGGAGGCGGAGCTTGCAGTGAGCTGAGATCGGGCCGCTGCATTCCAGCCTGGGCAACAGAGCGAGACTCCGTCTCAAAAAAAAAAAAAAAAAAGAATAGCTTTACAATGATGAAACCTGACAAATACTACTTTAACCAAATGATCAAGGTTAACATACTTTGTGTAACTTACATTGATATCATGTACCCCATGATGTGGTGTCATGAGTTGGGCACTTTACCTCTCTGGCATTCTTCCTCAGAAACCAATAACCCAGCCTAATCCTTTGAAGACACCAGACAAGCCAAATTTAGGGATATTCTACCAAAAATCTAATGTTCTTCAAAACTGTCAATATCATGGAAAACAAGAAAAGATTGGCAAACTGCCACAGATTAGAGAAGACTAAACATAATGTAGTATTTTGGATTGGAGCCTAGTACATAAAGAGCTCATTAGTGGAAAAGCTCCTGAAATCCAAATACAGTTTGAGGTTAAATTATAATAGTGTTGAACCAATGTTAATTTCTTAATTTTGACAAATATTCTATACCTGCTATTACGTAAGATAACGTTAGGGAAACTGGATGAAGGTTATTCAGGAAATTGCCCTACTATGTTTGCAACTTTCCTGAGAATCCAAAATTACTTTCAAATAAAAAGTTGTATTATACATAGAGAAATATTGCCTCAGTATAGATACTTTTATAGCTGAAAATCAATAATTGAATGAAAAAAGCAGAACTAATGCAATGGATTAATCTTATATTTGGCTTTTGATCTAGAAACACCAACATGAAGAATACCACATAAATTTGGAAAAAAATTAATCATTCAAATCTTTCACATCATTTAATCCTCTGAGATAAATTTTGAGATCTCACTATGTGCTAGACCCTGGAAATAAACAGCCATACACCTACATTATATAATATGTGCTCTAGAGACTGACTGTTGGAGCCCAATTCTTCTGTGTCTCAGTTTATTTAACTGTAAAATGGAATGAGAATGATGCTTTATAGAGATGTGAAGATTAATGGAGACAATGCTCGTACAGCAGGAGATACAGAACTATGAACCGTATGGTAGGAACCGTAGTATTATTTTTACAAGAATTGGATACATGAATCTGGTATTATTAGCACTATCATCATTAACTACCCCTCCTTTGCTTTAGTTCTATCAACTTTCTATGTTATAACATATATACATATATATATGCTTGCCTTCTTCTAATATACAAATCAGTAAATAGCATGAGCATAAATTAACAGAATATAAATCATTAAGAAGGGCAACATATTTTGAGTCTTTAAATGGTATCATTTAAAGTTCCATTGTAGTCATTTATAATACTATTTTGGGGCTTTTTATTATGACCATTTAAGGAAGAAATTGAGGCCATGCGTGGAAACTACATTTTAGAAATATATTAAAATCGATGAATAAATTAAGTTAGGATATTATACAAACAGATAACATTTACGCTAAGGGGCTAAAATCATGCTGGCACACAATCGAAGCCAGTTCCCTTTTTCTGGCTGCAATACAGAAAGGACTGTTTTCCCAGTCTTATTTCTTGCATTTCACCCTTTACAGCCAGAACCAGATAAAACTACTTTGGGCCATTTGTTTACTGATATTAAAGTGGATTTATGGAGACTGAAAGTCTTTCTATTGTCCCTTCTGGGCTGAATCAAATTTATTTAAATGGTAATTCGCTCACATATTTCTAATCCCCTTTGAATGCTTCCTTTGTTTATAATAACCAAAGATATTAAGGATTTAGAAAATCAGTTCACAAATATTATTGAACATATTGAGTAATAAAAGCCTCATTCTGATACTTAGTAAATTAGACATTCCTGAAGAAAATGGAATATTTCCATTTTCAAACTAAAGATTTACTATATTAAACAAAGGATTTAAACGTAATCCTATATGTATAATTAATCACTAATTCTGGAATATAGTTAAGAACTACTCTTGGAAAATAGAGTCTATTATCATAACTTCCCAAAAGTCATGTCTATTGTATTATCCCAACAACTACCTTTTTTTTAAGTTAAAAATTTTCCACTGGCAATATTTACTTTTTTCTTTTCATTTGGGTCTTTTAACTCTGATCTTATTAGTTTATTAACATATCTCTTATTTTTAAAGATACTTTTAAAATAAAAGTATTGGATTTAGTTTGACAACTGCTTCTATTTGTTTGGCTTGTAAACTTGACATATTTGTAAATACCTCCTATTTTCTCTCTCTTTTAAGATATATTCTTACCAATAATACTTTCTGAAGGTTATATATGCCTGTGTGCTTCATAGTGAAACCTATAAAACCATGGTGCAACATCAACACCAATTTATACATACATATTTGCGTTGTTCTCCTAACCAACTATTGTCAGGAATACTAAGTTGACACATCAACATAGCCAGAAAAGCTGGAAAATATACAGCACTAGATGTGCTCTTGGCACATTTTTCTACACTTATCAAAGTATATTCATAGGGACCTCATTTTTTTTTGTTTAGTTTGGTTTTTAAATGTTATGATCTAACACTGATGAAAATTCAGATATTCTCTGACTAGATAGAAAAGCAAGCTCTGAGTATATGCTATTTTTTTAAGAAACAGACTTAAAATATAACAAAGCAGAAGACTCAAACAACACTACTTATCAATATCATGGACCAAATCTAAAGGCATTATGTTGTGTACTAGGAGCCATACCTCCCAATTATATATGAATGATTCCATTTATAAGAAGCCAAGGACAGGTTATTATAAATTTATGAATTTAAAAACAAAACAAAACAAACAAACAAACAAAACCTAATGTACTCCCTACATCAGGGCTACCTGAAGTGCTTGTTGATTTCCCAGGCCACATCCTAGGTCTTCTATATTAGAATATTTTGGAACGAGTGCCCCCAAATCTGTATTTTCAATACTCGGGTGACTCTTAAATAATCTGAAGTGTGCAAATCATTGGCCTGCAAGATATTAAGAAAGAAGCAGTGCCACATGTAGATAGACAAATATGGGTACAGAGAGGGAAAGTGACTTTTCCAAGATCTTGCAGTAAATGAGTGGCAATGACAGGTCTCCTGACTCCCAATCTCTGGCCATTCCCTTTATATTACAGGTGATTCTTAGCTTAGATACGGGGTGAATTAAGTGGATCTGTGGAATACATTGTGACACTTGCATCACAAGTGATCCTGAGCCATTTCCACTTTCACTCTGAATCCCAGGAGTAATCTCCCTATCTCTCTTGGCCAGGATTATGTTACACATCACATTCAGAATAATGTAGAAAAGTTGATATGAGACTTATCAGAGGGAAACAGACTGCTGTAGAGAGTAGAAGAAGACAAAGATGGTGGAGACAAGGAACAGAAGAAGAGAGAAAATAGAAAGACTCAAGTCTCTAGTTTATGGCAAAAATAAGAAACAAACATCTTTTAATTTTTAGAAAGAGATTAGTATCAGGTAGTAATTTATTCATGGGTATATGCCTATTGATACCTTCATTAAACTAAAAGTTGAAAACAATAATGTTAAAGCTACAGAACTGTGGAATAATCATAATATTTTGATTTTGATTCTGATAGTATTATTTTTTTATTATGTTTCTTTCCCCAAATTTTGTTATTGGCTGCTAGTCCAAATTTAGCTCTTTTCTGCTAATTGCCATTGCAAATACTCATTTCCATATTGAACAACAATATTTATCATCTCTTTAACCTGTAATTTCAGACACAAATTAAAGACAAAACTTTGGTTATGTCTCTGAAAAAGCTGAAGTCTGTGAAGAATAGGTATAATTCCTTGAATTTGATCATTTCTATTCATTGAATCCATTGAATTTATATAAAAAAAAAATGAAGACTGCTTTTTACCAATGCCTTCAAAGTAAATATTGCTGAAATCCACAATTCATATATAACTCTTGGAATTCTTTAAAAGATGAATAGTTTGAAATAGGTGACTGAGGGATAACCAGTTGATTGCTTTTAAAGGAGGGGTAAGTTTGCAATATGTATGAATAGAAGTGCAAATTTGAAGATTTTCAAATCTTAACATTAATATTGACAATCAAATCAACTCCCTAAGACCTAGAAACAAACAATAGAGTGCTTCACAATTTATAAAATGCCTTCACAGATACTATTTAAAATCATCTTAACAAAAACCATGAGATATGAGGGAGGGGTCTGAAACCACATTTTATTGTTAAGGTTATTGACGCTTGGGTTGCTGTGATGGGGGTCAACAATGTTAGGGCTTTCAGGTACTCAGGGGTTATAAATTATATTCCTCATCTAATAGCTGAGGAGATTAAAGATTAAGGAAGATAAATGATTTGTAGAAGGACACGAGGTCCAGAAGTCCTGGAGCTAGGATTGGAACTGTTGGAAGTAAAGCTCGGAGTTCCAAAGAAAATGAGCACTTAAACAAAGGCTTTCTCAGCAAGGCAAAATTTATTTATGCAGAAGGGTGCTGCTCACAAGTTTGGTCACCACGAGAGCACACTGAATGAAGGAGGGAAGGGGTTTTTATCCCTAATGCGGCTTGTCCCTGCTACTGTGTCTTGCCTCCTCTGGCTGGACCACACAATCTAAGCTGAAACCCGATAGGTTAACTTGAATGGTGCAGGAATGTGGTTAAACTGGCAGGAAGGGCAGTTTTGGTGGGAAGAGCCATTGTGACAGGAGGGGTAATTTACAGAGTGGGTAGCAGATGTGGGCTGTGTAGATAAAGATGGGCAGGAAAGTTGTTTACTGAAACTAAAACAGGGAGGCACAAAGGATAAGGAAGTTAGTTGGGCCTTGGAAGTAGGGAACAAAGAACAAGGATGATGAACAAGCCAAACCTTTGAAGAGGAACTTCTTTTGTATCTGACATAACCTAGGTGTTGCTAGCTGGTCATGGTCACATTCCACAGGACTGTATTGGATTTGACTGATCACAATGATCACATCGAGAGGATTAGTGTCTGATCATTCCATTTTGTGCCTTATGGGTACAGCCACAGAATTAGACTCATATTTTTAAAAATTCTAATTTTACCCAATTTTTCATCCTTGGTTCTCTTGTCTGAGTGGCTTTTTGCTTTGTCTTTGATTAATGTGTCACAGAGAGGTGACTGAGACCATAAAGTTGCTGATAGTAGCATAGACAAGAATGGCAGCATATTCTGGGATTTAGGAAATGTGGGCATTTCTCTCCTATCTGCCATTAATCAGTACTATGAACAGGAACAACTTATAATATCTGTGTCATTTCCTTTGTATGATAGAAATATAAAGAAACCATATGTTAATAGACTTTATAAAAATAAAAATGCCCTACATTTGCAATTTGTTTCTGTAAAATTCCACTTCTATTAGTTAAACTATGAGTAACTAAAATGAGAGTCAAATAACCTTTCTTAAGTGCATGCTGGTATATAAATATATTCCTCATTACCATCACAGGAAACCAGGTTTGGAAAGAGCTTTAAATTATTTCAGTCCAACCACCATACTGTTGCTTAGATACTTTCAACAAAAATGGGCATTATATTACCAATGAAGATATTTGACCTGATATCCAGCTACAGCATTCTAAGGTGAGAGTATTTAATTATTATGCATAGTATGGTACATTAAGATAGAAGTTTTGGAATCATGGAAAATCGGAATATATGTGCAGTGAAGTTGTAGCTTACTTGAGAATTACATTGGAAAGTTAGTGCTAAATTGCTCATAATGTCTTTGACCAGTGCTCTCAAGATTTAACAGCCATAAAGTAACTTGTTTTGTTTCACTGCGTTTATGCTGTGAGTTATTGGAGGTTAAGATTTAACTTGGGGATGGGGTTGAAGGTGATGAGTTCTAGATGGAAAATAAAGAAATGGGTCCCCCATTTTGCTGACTTCATCAAGTATAATTTGCTTTTCTTATATGTGTATATTCTGGGACTCAATTGCACCTACATTAATTTCTAATGCTATTAAAAAACGCTGTAACACCACAATCTGTTACGCTGAGCCTCAGTAAGCAAACTTGTCCATGTTCGCACACCCGCTCTGTCTCTCTGAATTTTCTTTTATCCTGATCATTTTTGTAAGGCTTCAGTAAGTTCATTTTAGTGTAGCATGACTGAACATTTTAACATCATGAACTTTGTCTTGCAATTTTTCCAAATTAGTACTAGCTCCCTTTCCTTCTTTCTTGGTTCCTATTCACCTTTAATTCTCAAGATTTGGTAGGGGTCATAGCACCGATGACGGGTATGCAGTCAGAGGACAGTTGGAAGAAGGAAAACAGGCAGCTTTCTTACATAGTGACAAAGCCTGGAGGTCTGCATAGTGATTTGGTATTTGTGGGAGGATCAAGTACTCTGAGCTGTAGTGCCATGCTTTATCATGCTTTCTAATTCATTTCCTGTTTACCTGCTACAAAATCCTTCCAGACTTAGATTTTAGCAAACAATTCATTTCTTGGATACCTTTATCAACTTCGGGTAGATAATTTCTAGATAAGAAGTCAAATCTTCAAGTTATTTATATACATAAACATATATTGGTTTACATGCACACACACACACACACACACACATTATCATGAAGATTTTTGTGTTCTTATCTTCCTAAGTCAGCATTTGCTAGCTTACACTCTGTTAGCCATTGACTTTTGTGCTTCTCTTGCAATAGTCATCAAGATGCCCCTGGAGTCTGAGTGTCTGAATTCATGCCCCAGTACTGCTGCTATTCCCTAGCTATGTGAGTGGGGGCAAATTACATAATCTCTCTGAAACTTCAGTTTTCCTATCTGTGAAGTGGAGATGACAGTCACATTGATCTCATAGGATTGTTTGGGGTGTCAAATGCTTAACACAGAACTGGCATTGTATAAACAATCTTTAAATATAAGCTCTTTTTCCTCTCTTTTTAATCTATTTTCATCAGTTGTGTCCTCATCTAATTATCTCTTCTAAATTGTAAACTTCTTAAGAAGGGTTTTGTCTTACTTAACTTTGTTTTCTAATGCCTGTTACCTTACACAGTTTCAGCACATTGAAGTGAATGTGGGCTTTTTGGTCAGAAAGAGATGGCTTCAAATAGAAACTCAAATCTAGGTTCTGATACTTATGAACGAGGTTCATTTTTTCATATGTAAATTAGAAAAATGAAAATATCCAGATCATTATTATTAGGTTTGTACAACATAAACTACGTGAGAAACTTAGTACCTGGCATACAGTACTCTGTCTATTAGTGTGGTAGTTCCCTTATTGCTGCTACCTGAAAAAAAACACATGTGGTTTTAAAAATCATCAAAAATTCTAGAAAGAAAATGTGTAAGAATGTGGACTGATTACATATACAGTCAGCCCTCCATATCCTTGGATTCTGCATCCACAAATGCAATGAACTCTGCTTCAAAAATATTGGGGAAAGAATGGATAGCTGCATTTGTGCTGAATGTGTACAAACTTTTTTGTTCTTATTCTCTAAACAACACAGTATAAAAGCTATTTCCTTAGTCTTTACATTGTATTAGGTATTATAAATAATCTAGAGATGATTTAAAGTATATGGGAGGGTGTGCATAGGTTATAGGCAAACACTACACTATTTTACATAAATCTTGAGCATCCTCGAATTTTGGTATCTGTGAGGGTTCTGGAACCAATCCCCTAAGGACACCAAGGGATGACTGTATTCTCCTAAAATCTTTTCTCATCCGTATAAATTAGTTTCATTTTAAAAAGCATATAGAACTGTAGTGTTTCAGGGACCGCAATTTTTTTCAGTTGATGGATCAGATCAGAAAATGGAGACCTAGGAAGAAGCACTAGTTTGCAAGAGAGGACACAAATCTTTAATGATGGTTCCTTCATGACATTTAAAAATATTCTTTGGCTTTGATTTCCTACAATGGTAATGTCTAGTCCACATAAAAAGTAGTAACTTAGAAAGGATTTCCGACTTTATCTGCTCTCACATTCTTTTTATTCTTCTCTGTTTCTTTTCCTCATATCTGGGACAGAAGATCTAGCTCATCATTTAATTTGGGCTTCAAATATCCCTGTGTGGTATATAGGGCAGGCATAATTACAGCCAATTTTTAAATGAGAAATCACTCCAGATAGGTTAATTGTCTAAGGTCATACAGCTACAGTCACTGATAGGCAGGAGGTGGGTCTAGTCTTTGTACTTTAGATTAAAGGCTCTTTCTTTCACATTAGGTTGGTGGTGACCTTCAAGACTGCTTGGTCCAGGACATTTTGCAATGGGTAGTTTTAAACTTGGGATGAAAAGTATTTTTCTTCCCATCAACTATTCAGTCAGTTTACAAGTGTCAACTGTGTCCTAAGCATAATTATGCTTTAATTACACTAGGAGATGAGAATGATTCAAAGCTCAAACCCAATATGACAACAGAAGACAAATCTTTATGTATAGGAAACATATTAACAAAATATGCTATACTAATAAAGTAAAAGTCTGTGTGTGGTAGATATTATGTCCACTTGGTTACTCCTTGGGATTCCAAACACAGTGTTCAATATTTGCTTAGGAAAAGCATGTTTGCAAAGATAAGCCCAATTTAAAAAGTACAAATCTTATATTAAAGGTCAGTCTATAAAGATACCATTCCCTGGGGTAAGATATGGGACATATAGGGGGTTTGATCTCCAAGTATATTTTGAGGTCATTTATGGTAAAATAAACATCTCAGTTTTTGTTTTTATTTTTGACCTCTACCCATAATGCTGAATATAAGTTCTCATACACAGAAAATACTGAGAAAATATTATTCACTGACGCGCTGAAGGTAAACCTTATTAAGCACAAAACCATCCAGTTTCTTGGAGTCAATAATTCATCTCCTTATAGACAGGAGTGAAAAGCAACTCAGCACAGCTGCCTGCTTCTGGTCTGTATGGTGATTGATAGGGGAGAAAGTAGGCAGGGAGTGCTCTAAGGATTTCTTGCAGCCAGGGCTCTTAACCTGAAGTTCATGGATAACTTGGGGCTACAGTGATAAACTTTATAGGATGTGCAAACCACTGCTAATAGTATGCAAATGTTCCTGCCAACTTCATATATACTCCCTAACTGAAACATATGAAAACTTAACCCCTCATAAATAATCCTCGGTGTGTACCACCAATGTGACTAACTCAAGAAATGAGATACCACGAATCGCAAGAGAATTGTGTGGCCACTGCATCTTTTACAGAATCAGAGCAAATAGCCAGAAGATTGAAGCAATGCTGTTGTAACTTCACTTTCCCAATCTTTGTGGACTATGAGTAGGATAGAGTATTAGGCAATGTGATCCGGCCATAAATTTCAGTGGACGACATAAAGATGACCAAGATTATATTGCCTCCTCCTGGTAGGTGTCCAAAAATACCCCAATATATCACCAAAAGTGATACCCATGAAAAATGTGGAATGAATACCAAAATATAAGGAATGCTAAAGTTCTTGGAGGACTGAGAATTTTAGGGTAAAATAAATTAGGTATGTTAGGAGCAGAATATGTCATCAGAGAATAGAATGGAGTGGATAATGGTAACATGGTCATTATGGTAGCCATTTATTAAATGTTAGACTTCTTCATGTCCCAGAAGATATAGTTTTATTTCCAAAAGCCAACTCGACTTCTGTAGTGTACTCTCTGGTAGGCTCGAAGTTTATTATCTTCCCCATCATATTTTCTTCTTTCATCACTGTTGGATTCTCTTTTCATTTTTGTGAACCTCTTACGTTGTAAGTTCCACAAAATAAATTTAGTTTAACATCTCCTGCACATATATATATATATATATAATTTATATATATATATATATATAATTTTTCTATATAGAAACATCTGTGCTGAAAAGAGAATGATAAGAGAAAAAGCAGCTTCTGGGCTAAATGCCACTAGATATCTCTTTTCTGCAGAGACTTGAAACCTACAAATCTCTTTTGTATTTTTTCATTGTCCCTATTAAATGCATGTGATTTATAGTGAAATTTGTAGAGGTGAATCGACATCACAGAATACAGCAAACTGTAAATGCCATGGTTTTATTATAAGCAGGGTAAGTGATGTTTGCTATTTTGGCAAAATTTTCTTCATTTTTATTCTGGAAAGATAATAGTTGTCAGTTACTTGGAACGCATTTTCTTGTTAGTGGAATCTACTTACAATTTATATTGAATTTCTGAAGAGGAAGCATGCAGATTTCACTGGCTTGAGACTCAGTGTAGAGAAAGTACAGAAATGCCAACTCTTGATGATTGCCAATTCTGAGAGGCCATTGATTGTGCTTTCTCTAGATTTGGCATCATTTTTTTCTAAAGATGAGATTCTACAGTCCGTAGGGTTTACTGTAAAAGGAGTTTACTGTTTTACCTGTAGATGCTAAAAGGAAGAGAATTATCTAAGTTATCAAGCTGAGAATAGTCCTTTAAACAACTATATTAGTTTATGCACACACTTCTTATTGCTGTAATTAGAGGTGACAAAAATCTCCTTAAAATTGATCTTGTCCAACCCCATAATCACTAGTGTCCTTGAAAGATAAAAAGAAAATGCAATAATATATGATCACAGTTGAGTTTTTTTGGAATTTGTCATGTTTTGAAGTTAACTGTTTGTTATATAGGAGGTTAAAGTTCAACTTTAGTTGAAATATAAACATTTGTCTCTTTGACAGATTTAAAAATAAATAGGCAGGTTACACAGATAAAATAAAAATACTTTATACATGTAATAGAGCACCTGAGCTATTATGGGTGATAAGACAAACTTTGTGATTTTATTACATTTAATAAAAATAGCTGATTATAGTTTGATGTGTGTTTCTAAATTAGTGATGAAGGAATTCAATTAGTGCAAAGGTTTCAATCGTATGACTTCGAATTTCATATTATTTCAAGTTTTAATTAGATTCAAGTTTGTTGATGTTTTTAAAATGACAGATCCCTTAGTTCAAATCTGTAGGGTTATAGAAATTCTAACATCAAATAAGTGAACTTCATCCTAGGCCTGACAAAAGAGAAATAACAATTTTTAAATTCCCAAATGATACTAAACTGGGTAATCTTACCTCTTTATTAAGTATACTAACATTTATGATAGGAAATGAATAGCTGACTGGGCCCTTGCTACACTGCAAAAGAAAAGGTTTTAGTTTGAATCTTTTAGGCCCAATGTATTGTGCTTTTTAAATGTATCACAAATTAAAATGTCCTCTGTTTCTTGAAAACTGCTAGAGGCATTTCATCTTAATGTACACATAGTTTCTAGTAAACTGTGTTCATTTACTCAAAGTCTAGGAGAAGTGAATGTGTTTTGCCGGTTGCTTATTTTATACTCTTTTCTCAACAGATCTAATTTCTGTACTGAAATAGTACACATGCCTTGTCAAGATTTTAAGCCTCATTTTATATCTGGTGTTCTCAGTCATTATGCAGATTTCCTATACCTTTGCTTCCTCTTATTCTCTCCCTTCTTCCTTCTTTCCTTCCTTTCTTTTCAGTTTAAATCAGAGGAAAACAGTGGATGCATGCTTTATTTCTATGGTTATTTGTAATATTAGGTCTGAGACTTGGTTTTGAGAGTCAAAATTTTTGTGAATATTTTTACAATGATAAAACTCTAAAACATTGACTCACTCTCATAGCCTTCTTAGCCAGGCCAACAATCTCTCAGAATAAAATGTTGAGCTAGAAATGGGATGATTGTTGTAGATGACTTCTTTATTCCCCCTATTAGAAACAGAACATATTTGGTTCATTACTTTTTAATTTATATATTTATTTATTTTGAGACAGAGTCTCAATCTGTCATCCAGGCTGGAACAGAGTGGTATGATCATAGTTCACTGCAGCCTCAAACTCTCGATCCTCCCACCTCAAATGATCCTCTTACCTCAGCCTCTCATGTAGCTGGCGCTACAGGCATGTGCCACCACATCCAGCTAATAGTTTTATTTTTTAAATTTTTGTAGGGACGTCACCTTGCTGTGTTGCACAGGCTGGTCTCAAACTCCTGTCCTCAAGCGATCTTCCCTCTTTGGCTACCCAAAATGCTGGGATTGCAGGCGTGAGTCACTGTGCCCACCTGATTCATTACCTTTTTTAATGATGTAGTCCTATACAACTTAATTTGTTAAATGTGTTAAAAATAATTCAGGATAATCTAAACATTCGTTGTAATATTTATTCACAAAAGATAGATGGGGGGTTTTTGAAAAGCTGAAAGTTTTGCAGGTGACATAAACTTAAGTCCTAATGCAATGAGAGGTGGCTGTGGTTGGTGGACAGCAATCAAGCCTAATTCTCAGCACTTTCACTTCCTCCAGGACCTGATGTTTCTGTCCTTGCTTTTTAACCTTCAAGCATATGACTTCTTTGCTCTCCTCAATCTCTCCTTAAGATCTTCCTTAACAATTCCTTCTGCCTGGAATGTTCTTCCCAAGAATTTCCAGTACTAACTTCCTCCCCTTCTTCTGGCCTGTCCTTAACCAACAGCCCTGACCATCTGTTTAGCACTAAAACATGTATTTCCACACCAACCACAACTCTTGTTTTCCTTCACCCTGATTGACTTTTTCTTTGATCGATTGTGCTTATCATTTTAAACACTAGATGATATATTTACTATATTTATCACATATTTCTAAACTTCCATGCTAAAGTGTAACCCCCATAAGGACAGGGATATTTGTCTGTAGTATTCCATGATATATTTTAATCACCTAGGACAGTGCCTGGGACGCAGTAGGAGCTAAATAAATATTTGTTCAAGAAATGAATCATTTTATGTGACGAATTGGATCTTTTAGGTTTACTATAACTGCAAAGCCATGAAATAAAAGGCACCAAAATATTCTTTATCTTTAAAAGGTAGGTTGTAAAGCGCAGGCTTCAGCAAATGGGACAAAATAATTACTGAGAACTACAGAGTAGTAAGCGCAAATATGATGTGATAGCTCATTTTGCATTGTTAGCCCCAACTTACACCAAGATTCGGGATACTTATTTCATCTTTTAGAAAGAATACCCTTATAGAGTTGTAGTTATTGAAATAAAAACATTCTAATATTTCAACCCCAGTACAATTGTAGATCGTAGAAAATTTTCGGAGTAGAAGCAGGTATGCTGTGAAAGTTTTGTAATTATATACATCTGAAATACATGGTACATTGTGAGTCTTTAAAGACTAATGGAAATATTTCACCCAGAGTGAAAAATAACTGTTTTCTATATTATGTTTTTTTTCTAAATTATGAATGCTATTATAAAATAAAATTTAAAAAATTTAATCTTATAGCTATAAAACTATTTTTATTTCTTTTACATTGTGTCCTAGTTTGTTTTTTAATTAATTAATTACTTATTTTTGATATCAATAGGTTTTTGGGGAACAGGTGGTGTTTGGTTACTGTCTCCTAGTTTATATTCAAATGAAATCTGAAAAAAAAAATTGGTTAACTTTTACCCTGAAAAATAAAGTTTATAGAATGATATCTTTTGAGACATAGCCATTTTCACATAAACATACAATTAATAAGTATTCACTCAATTAATGCATCTTTTCCAGGCACTACATTTGCTGATTGAAAAAAGGATACTAAATAGTTATTGACTGAGAAGAAATGTTCAATAGCAGTCTCAAATTTACCTTATGAAGGAAAGAAATTATTTTCTTTGAAGAGTGGTAGAAATTTAACTAAACATAAAATAAGAAAAAGGTTACTCTCTATTAAAATTTAAATGGTTAAAAATATAAGTATAAAGAAGTCCATGACACTATTTTTTTTTCAAATTCACATTTCATTTGCGTCATACAAAGCAGATAAATCATGTACTCCCCCAAAGTGGATAACGGAAGTATGTGTATAATATAAAAGAACATCTGTTAGTACGTCTCTCCTGAAAAAATGGGAAGGGCAAAAGCTTACTTCTTTCAGAATTAATTTGATAATGAGAGCTCTCTCTGAAACCTCAGATGGCTTAACACAGAAGAGTACAGAATGGCAAAGCGTAGAGGGAATTTCAATGTAAATTAATAGGTTGAAGGTAAGGAGAAGGTGCAGAACGAATTCCCCCTTCACTAATTGCTAATACAATCATAATGTAGTAAGGCAATCTGGGAACACATACAAACAAACAAAAGAAAAAGGACATGTTCATTTATTATTAGTAATATCAGATATGAGATTAGTGGGAAACTGGAGGATGAGAGAAAGCTCAGTTGTTTTCTTTTCATCTTCCTTCAGCTGAGGGAATTGCTCTATTTCCAAAAATGAGTTCTTAAAAAAAGAAAACTACAGCATGTACTTTGAAATCAGGTGCAATTATACTATTAGCAATTGAAACCTTCTCCAAATTAGGAAAGGCTTAATTTAAACTTCTTAGGTTTAAGGGAATTGGATTGATTGTTTGCTGGTAACTAGACTGCATTTACTGAGATGGTCAATTCTTCATTCCTGTAAAGCTAATCTTCAATTCAGCATCATCAGGGAACATCTGTAGGAAGTTTCTGGCTTAAAATTATTTTTGTGTCTAATTTAAATAAGGCCTAACGAGAATCTAAAAATTGCGCTGAGTTCCCTAGTATGGTGATTAGAATTCAGGTAGTTCCATTGATAGAAATATTTTTTCATAAATATTTTTATTGCCATATATAATTATCTCAAAATAGCTAACAAATGTCATTTCAAGATAATGGCAGGCAATAAGTAGAGGGAAAGAAAACAGCGTATTTTTATATCGTGGGTTGTTATTTATTCATAAGTTGTTCAATGTCCCACTTTTCAACTAATTATAAAGAAGAAAGTACCCATAAAAGTCACATTAAGGGGGCGGAGCAAGATGGCCAAATAGGAACAGCTCCAGTCTCCAACTCCCAGCGCGAGCGACACAGAAGACCGGTGATTTCTGCATTTTCAACTGAGGTACTGGGTTCATCTCACTGGGGAGTGCCGGACGATCGGTGCTGGTCAGCTGCTGCAGCCCGACCAGCGAGAGCTGAAGCAGGGCAAGGCATTGCCTCACCTGGGAAGCGCAAGGGGGAAGGGAATCCCTTTTCCTAGCCAGGGGAACTGAGACACACAACACCTGGAAAATCGGGTAACTCCCACCCCAATACTGCGCCTTAAGCAAACAGGCACACCAGGAGATCATATCCCACTCCTGGCTGGGAGGGTCCCACACCCACGGAGCCTCCCTCATTGCTAGCACAGCAGTCTGTGATCTACTGGCAAGGCAGCAACGAGGCTGGGGGAGGGGCGCCCGCCATTGCTGAGGCTTAAGTAGGTAAACAAAGCCACTGGGAAGCTCGAAGTGGGTGGAGCTCACAGCAGCTCAAGGAAACCTGCCTGTCTCTGTAGACTCCACCTCTGGGGACAGGGCACAGTAAACTATAACAAATGCAGCAGAAAACTCTGCAGACGCAAACGACTCTGTCTGACAGCTTTGAAGAGAGCAGTGGATCTCCCAACACGGAGGCTGAGATCTGAGAAGGGAGAGACTCCCTGCTCAAGTGGGTCCCTGACCCCTGAGCAGCCTAACTGGGAGACATCCCCGACTTGGGGCAGTCTGACATCCCACACCTCACAGGGTGGAGTACACCCCTGAGAGGAAGCTTCCAAAGCAAGAATCAGACAGGTACACTCGCTGTTCAGAAATATTCTATCTTCTGCAGCCTCTGCTGCTGACACCCAGGCAAACAGGGTCTGGAGTGGACCTCAAGCAATCTCCAACAGACCTACAGCTGAGGGTCCTGACTGTTAGAAGGAAAACTATCAAAGAGGAAGGACACCTACACCAAAACCCCATCAGTACTTCACCATCATCAAAGACCAGAGGCAGATAAAACCACAAAGATGGGGAAAAAGCAGGGCAGAAAAGCTGGAAATTCAAAAAATAAGAGCGCATCTCCCCCGGCAAAGGAGCGCAGCTCATCGCCAGCAACAGATCAAAGCTGGACGGAGAATGACTTTGACGAGATGAGAGAAGAAGGCTTCAGTCCATCAAATTTCTCAGAGCTAAAGGAGGAATTAAGTACCCAGCGCAAAGAAACTAAAAATCTTGAAAAAAATGTGGAAGAATTGATGGCTAGAGTAATTAATGCAGAGAAGGTCATAAACGAAATGAAAGAGATGAAAACCATGACACGAGAAATACGTGACAAATGCACAAGCTTCAGTAACTGACTCGATCAACTGGAAGAAAGAGTATCAGCGATTGAGGATCAAATGAATGAAATGAAGCGAGAAGAGAAACCAAAAGAAAAAAGAAGAAAAAGAAATGAACAAAGCCTGCAAGAAGTATGGGATTATGTAAAAAGACCGAATCTACATCTGATTGGGGTGCCTGAAAGTGAGGGGGAAAATGGAACCAAGTTGGAAAACACTCTTCAGGATATCATCCAGGAGAACTTCCCCAACCTGGTAGGGCAGGCCAACATTCAAATCCAGGAAATACAGAGAATGCCACAAAGATACTCCTCGAGAAGAGCAACTCCAAGACACATAATTGCCAGATTCACCAAAGTTGAAATGAAGGAAAAAATCTTAAGGGCAGCCAGAGAGAAAGGTCGGGTTACCCACAAAGGGAAGCCCATCAGACTAACAGCAGATCTCTCGGCAGAAACTCTACAAGCCAGAAGAGAGTGGGGGCCAATATTCAACATTCTTAAAGAAAAGAATTTTCAACCCAGAATTTCATATCCAGCCAAACTAAGTTTCATAAGTGAAGGAGAAATAAAATCCTTTACAGATAAGCAAATGCTTAGAGATTTTGTCACCACTAGGCCTGCCTTACAAGAGATCCTGAAGGAAGCACTAAACATGGAAAGGAACAACCGGTACCAGCCATTGCAAAAACATGCCAAAATGTAAAGACCATCGAGGCAAGGAAGAAACTGCATCAACTAACGAGCAAAATAACCAGTTAATATCATAATGGCAGGATCAAGTTCACACGTAACAATCTTAACCTTAAATGTAAATGGACTAAATGCTCCAATTAAAAGACACAGACTGGCAAACTGGATAAAGAGTCAAGACCCATCAGTCTGCTGTATTCAGGAGACCCATCTCACACGCAGAGACATACATAGGCTCAAAATAAAGGGATGGAGGAAGATTTACCAAGCAAATGGAGAACAAAAAAAAGCAGGGGTTGCAATACTAGTCTCTGATAAAACAGACTTTAAACCATCAAAGTTCAAAAGAGACAAAGAAGGCCATTACATAATGGTAAAGGGATCAATTCAACAGGAAGAGCTAACTATCCTAAATATATATGCACCCAATACAGGAGCACCCAGATTCATAAAGCAAGTCCTTAGAGACTTACAAAGAGACTTAGACTCCCATACAATAATAATGGGAGACTTCAACACTCCACTGTCAACATTAGACAGATCAACGAGACAGAAAGTTAACAAGGATATCCAGGAATTGAACTCATCTCTGCAGCAAGCAGACCTAATAGACATCTATAGAACTCTCCACCCCAAATCAACAGAATATACATTCTTCTCAGCACCACATCATACTTACTCCAAAATTGACCACGTAATTGGAAGTAAAGCACTCCTCAGCAAATGTACAAGAACAGAAATTATAACAAACTGTCTCTCAGACCACAGTGCAATCAAACTAGAACTCAGGACTAAGAAACTCAATCAAAACCGCTCAACTACATGGAAACTGAACAACCTGCTCCTAAATGACTACTGGGTACATAACAAAATGAAGGCAGAAATAAAGATGTTCTTTGAAACCAATGAGAACAAAGATACAACATACCAGAATCTCTGGGACACATTTAAAGCAGTGTGTAGAGGGAAATTTATAGCACTAAATGTCCACAAGAGAAAGCAGGAAAGATCTAAAATTGACACTCTAACATCGCAATTAAAAGAACTAGAGAAGCAAGAGCAAACACATTCAAAAGCTAGCAGAAGGCAAGAAATAACTAAGATCAGAGCAGAACTGAAGGAGATAGAAACACAAAAAACCCTCCAAAAAATCAATGAATCCAGGAGTTGGTTTTTTGAAAAGATCAACAAAATTGACAGACCACTAGCAAGACTAATAAAGAAGAAAAGAGAGAAGAATCAAATCGATGCAATTAAAAATGATAAAGGGGATATCACCACCGACCCCACAGAAATACAAACTACCATCAGAAAATACTATAAACACCTCTACGCAAATAAACTGGAAAATCTAGAAGAAATGGATAATTTCCTGGACACTTACACTCTTCCAAGACTAAACCAGGAAGAAGTTGAATCCCTGAATAGACCAATAGCAGGCTCTGAAATTGAGGCAATAATTAATAGCCTACCAACCAAAAAAAGTCCAGGACCAGATGGATTCACAGCTGAATTCTACCAGAGGTACAAGGAGGAGTTGGTACCATTCCTTCTGAAACTATTCCAATCAATAGAAAAAGAGGGAATCCTCCCTAACTCATTTTATGAGGCCAACATCATCCTGATACCAAAGCCTGGCAGAGACACAACAAAAAAAGAGAATTTTAGACCAATATCCCTGATGAACATCGATGCAAAAATCCTCAATAAAGTACTGGCAAACCAGATTCAGCAACACATCAAAAAGCTTATCCACCATGATCAAGTGGGATTCATCCCTGGGATGCAAGGCTGGTTCAACATTCGCAAATCAATAAACATAATCCAGCATATAAACAGAACCAAAGACAAGAACCACATGATTATCTCAATAGATGCAGAAAAGGCTTTTGACAAAATTCAACAGCCCTTCATGCTAAAAACACTCAATAAATTCGGTATTGATGGAACGTACCTCAAAATAATAAGAGCTATCTATGACAAACCCACAGCCAATATCATACTGAATGGGCAAAAACTGGAAAAATTTCCTTTGAAAACTGGCACAAGACAGGGATGCCCTCTCTCACCACTCCTATTCAACATAGTGTTGGAAGTTCTGGCTAGGGCAATTAGGCAAGAGAAAGAAATCAAGGGTATTCAGTTAGGAAAAGAAGAAGTCAAATTGTCCCTGTTTGCAGATGACATGATTGTATATTTAGAAAACCCCATTGTCTCAGCCCAAAATCTCCTTAAGCTGGTAAGCAACTTCAGCAAAGTCTCAGGAAACAAAATTAATGTGCAAAAATCACAAGCATTCTTATACACCAGTAACAGACAAACAGAGAGCCAAATCATGAATGAACTTCCATTCACAATTGCTACAAAGAGAATAAAATACCTAGGAATCCAACTTACAAGGGATGTAAAGGACCTCTTCAAGGAGAACTACAAACCACTGCTCAGTGAAATCAAAGAGGACACAAACAAATGGAAGAACATACCATGCTCATGGATAGGAAGAATCAATATCGTGAAAATGGCCATACTGCCCAAGGTAATTTATAGATTCAATGCCATCCCCATCAAGCTACCAACGAGTTTCTTCACAGAATTGGAAAAAACTGCTTTAAAGTTCATATGGAACCAAAAAAGAGCCCGCATCTCCAAGACAATCCTAAGTCAAAAGAACAAAGCTGGAGGCATCACGCTACCTGACTTCAAACTATACTACAAGGCTACAGTAACCAAAACAGCATGGTACTGGTACCAAAACAGAGATATAGACCAATGGAACAGAACAGAGTCCTCAGAAATAATACCACACATCTACAGCCATCTGATCTTTGACAAACCTGAGAGAAACAAGAAATGGGGAAAGGATTCCCTATTTAATAAATGGTGCTGGGAAAATTGGCTAGCCGTAAGTAGAAAGCTGAAACTGGATCCTTTCCTTACTCCTTATACAAAAATTAATTCAAGATGGATTAGAGACTTAAATGTTAGACCTAATACCATAAAAATCCTAGAGGAAAACCTAGGTAGTACCATTCAGGACATAGGCATGGGCAAAGACTTCATGTCTAAAACACCAAAAGCAACAGCAGCAAAAGCCAAAATTGACAAATGGGATCTAATTAAACTAAAGAGCTTCTGCATAGCAAAAGAAACTACCATCAGAGTGAACAGGCAACCTACAGAATGGGAGAAAACTTTTGCAATCTACTCATCTGACAAAGGGCTAATATCCAGAACCTACAAAGAACTCAAACAAATTTACAAGAAAAAAACAAACAACCCCATCAAAAAGTGGGCAAAGGATATGAACAGACATTTCTCAAAAGAAGACATTCATACAGCCAACAGACATATGAAAAAATGCTCATCATCACTGGCCATCAGAGAAATGCAAATCAAAACCACAATGAGATACCATCTCACACCAGTTAGAATGGCGATCATTAAAAAGTCAGGAAACAACAGATGCTGGAGAGGATGTGGAGAAATAGGAATACTTTTACAGTGTTGGTGGGATTGTAAACTAGTTCAACCATTATGGAAAACAGTATGGCGATTCCTCAAGGATCTAGAACTAGATGTACCATATGACCCAGCCATCCCATTACTGGGTATATACCCAAAGGATTATAAATCATGCTGCTATAAAGACACATGCACACGTATGTTTATTGTGGCACTATTCACAATAGCAAAGTCTTGGAATCAACCCAGATGTCCATCAGGGACAGATTGGATTAAGAAAATGTGGCACATATACACCATGGAATACTATGCAGCGATAAAAAAGGATGAGTTTGTGTCCTTTGTAGGGACATGGATGCAGCTGGAAACCATCGTTCTTAGCAAACTATCACAAGAACAGAAAACCAAACACCGCATGTTCTCACTCATAGGTGGAAACTGAACAATGAGATCACTTGGACTCAGGAAGGGGAACATCACACACCGGGGCCTATCATGGGGAGGGGGGAGGGGGAAGGAGGGAGGGATTGCATTGGGAGTTATACCTGATGTAAATGACGAGTTGATGGGTGCAGCACACCAACAAGGCACAAGTATACATATGTAACAAACCTGCACGTTATGCACATGTACCCTACAACTTAAAGTATAATAATAATAAATAAATTTTTAAAAAAAAGTCACATTAAGACATCAGTGACTAATACTGTATTTAAAATTTTGTATTACCTTTTCCAAGTTTTTTTTGCATAACTTCAAACAGGATGCCAGGCAGTGGATATATTTTTATTTAAACAAAGTGTCTCTAGATAGAAGAAGAAAGAGGAGACACATTTGGATGAATGCTGTCTTTCAAGTACTATCCCATAGAACAATATCTATTATGCCTATAAGGAGTATCTTGCCTGCAGATTAAAATGAAACTTCTCAGTGGCTTCTGGCTCTGGATAACAGAGAGCAAGAGCTCTCCACCCTGTCTGTCCTTTTGAAAGCAACTATAAAACTTGGAGAACAGGTGCTATGGTTTGAATGTTTGTCCTTTCCAAAACTCATGGTGAGATTGCTTGTCACTGTGGTGGGGAGAGAAGGTCGGACCTTTGGGAGGTGGTAGGTTGAGATGCGATTAATGCTACTGTGAAAGGGCAAATTTGGCCCACTTTTGCTCTTTGCCCTTTCACCCTTTGCCATATGATGATGCTGTGAGAAGGCCCTCACCAGATGCCAGCACCTTCATCTTAAAACTTACCAGCCTCCAGAACAGAGAAAAAATAAATTTCTGTTCATTATATATTACCCAATTTCAGGTATTCTGTTATAGCAGCACAAAATGGCCTAAGACAATGGGCTTGGACCAGCTACTTGAGGACCCTAAAAAGTAAATATATGCACAATTGCCAACAGGTGGATGCAATCCAAATGTTCATTGATCACGAATGAATATATAAAATATGGTATATACATGCAATGAAATATTATTCCACTTTAAGAAGGAATCTAATTGGGACACAACCTACAACATGGATGAACCTTGAGGACATTATGCTAAGTGAAACCAACCAGTCGCAAAAAGACTAACACCGAATAATTCCACTTATATGAGATACCTAAAAATTGTGCCCCACAGAATTAAGGAAACCCAGGACTAACAGAAATTGTCAAGTTTGCAGGATGGCAGATAAGAAGAAAAGAAACAACTTGCTGAAATGTTGAAAATCCCTTCGCTTCTATGATAACAAAATTGGCTGAAATTTATTGGAACCCATATAGCCGACCGGAGTTTGCATAGAATAAACTTGCTGACATGACAGCCTGAATTTCCACTACATGTTTCACACTGACTCTCAAATTTTCACATGAGACCTATGTATGGCTAAGGACTTTCCAGACCTTCCCTTTCCTTCCATCAATCACCTGCTAATCCCAGAATCCACCACCTAAACTTTTTTCTAATAAATGGACTGCCTTAAAGTCAGAACAGGAACACAGACTTGGTCAGGATTCCTGTCTCCTTGTTGGTCAATGTGCAATGAAATGCTTTTCTTTCCTCAAAACCCAGTGCCATAGTGTTGGTTTCTAGCACGTTGGGAACTGAGCCTTTTTTGCTTGGTAATGCCTAGAGTAGTCATGCTCTTAGGGACAGAAAGTTAAAGGGTAGTTGAGGGGGGTGGGGAGAAGGAAGAATGGCAAGTTTTTTAGTGGGTATAGCACTTCAGTTTTGCAAGATGAAAAGAGTTCTGGAGATGGATGGTGGTGGTTTTTGCACAACAATGTTAATGTACTTAATACTACTGATTTTTTTACTTAAAATGTTTAAGATGGTATTGTGGACTGAATTGTGTCCCCACCCCCAAGTTCATAGATTGAAGTTCTAACCCCTATTACCTTAGAATGTGACTGTATTTGGAGTTAAGAACTCTGAGGAGGTAATTAAGTTAAATAAGATGATAAAGGTGGAGCTTATAAGAAGGAGGAAGAGACAGCAGGGATGTGCACACAGATAAAAGGCTATGTGAGGAAATAACAAAGAGATGTCTGTTTTCAACAAAGCAGGGAGGCCTCAGGAGAAACTAGACCCACTGCCACCTTGAGCTTTGACTTCCAGCCTTCAGAACTTGGGAAAATAAATTGCTGCTGTTGAAGCCAGCTGGTCTGAGAAATTTTTTGATGGCGGCTGTAGCAGGAAAACAGGAATGCTATATTGTATATTAAATTTATTTTACTACAATTAAAAAATGTAAATAGTACCAGGTGGATTGAGGAAGAAGACTTAGGATGTAGGGCGAGGTTACCAATTTTCCCCCCCTGGTTTTCCGTTCACCTCAACTCAGTGAAGCTCAACATAAAATTGACACTGATGTGGAGAGAGAGATCCAGGAGAAGTTCCCACTACTCAGGTCCCAGACTGACTGCTTGGAGAGGCACACAGAAGGAAGATTCAAATAGCACAGCAGAGTCTTGGAAAACATAAAGGCTCCTGGAACCACATTCTATAGAGGGCTTATTGGAACTTGCAGGATGAGGCCAGCCCAGTTGATTACCTACCAAAACAAAAATATACACATTTTCCCTCAGATTAACACAATATCCCCAGAGTTCCATGATATAATATTCAAAATGTCTAGAATGGAATTCAGTATTATGTGCCATATACAGAACACAAACAAATTTAAATTCATTTGGAAACATTAAATAAATGTGTTAATCGTAACATAATACATTGTTGGAATTACCTGATGAAGACTTCAAAGCAGCTACCGTAAAAATACTATAACAAGTTAAGGATGAAGAGTTTTAAAACAAATGGAAAGAGAGAAAGTTTCAGCAAGGAAATATAATATATAAAGAAGAACCAAATTGAAATTTTAGAACTAAAAACATAATAACAACAAATTCACTAGATAGAGTGAATAGCAGAATATAAATGATGGAGAAAAAAAGTCATTGAACCTTAAGATAGATCGGTAGAAATGATTCAACTTGAATAACAAAGAGAAAGACTTACAATTTTTTTTTTCAACTGAGCCTCACTCGCAGACCTATGGAACAATATCAAAGAGTCTAATGTACATGCCATTACAGTTGCAGAAGGAGATTAAAAAGCGTGTGGTGTGGGAAAAAATTGAAGTAATAAAAACTTCACAAATTTGGTGACATCAGTCTTTCAGAAGCTCAAGCAACTGTCAAACATGATAACCCTTGTAAGTCCTCTTTTAAACACATCAAAATCAAACTATTTAAAACTATACATATATATATACAGATTATCAATATCAGAAAAAAGAAAATATCCCTACAGACATAAAAATGATAATAAAATATATATACGCATATATGTATGTGTGTGTGTGTGTGTGTGTGTGTATATATATATAATTGAGAGCAAAGAGAGATGCATGACATATTACAGCAGAACAAAAATTTAAATGACTGTTGAGTTATCATTAAAAAAAAACTCTGGAGGCATAACATTTTAATAGAAATAATAGAAATTTGTTTCTCACAGTTCTGGAGACTCGGAAGTTTAAGACCAAGGTGATAGCTGGTGAGAGCCCAGTGTCTCCGCTTCCAAGGTAGTGCCTGGCTGCAGCTTCTGGAGAGGACAGATGCTGAGGTACAATATTTCTAAGATGATGAAAGGAAAGAACAGTCAAGCCAAATTTCTATATCCAGCAAAAATATCCTTCAGTAATGAAGTCAAAATACACAGATAAGGCTCTGGACATACTGAAGGATGCAAATATCCTTCAGTGATGAAGGTGAAATACAGATGAAGGAAAACTAAGAGAACCTCTTGTCAGAAGATCTGCTCTAAAAAATCCACCAAAGGAAATGTGTTGACCAAAGTGAGGTGACACAAGATTGAAGAAAGAGCAACAGACATGCTATCTGGGAAAGTATATAATTATTTTCTTATTTGGTTATTTTAAATGTATTTGATAATTTAAAGCAAAAATATAATATTTTCAGATATTATTAGTGTTTGTAGATAAAATACGTAACATGACTACACAACTGGAAGCAGTCAATATTTTTTGCAAGGGGACTGAAAAGTTAAGCAACCACGGTATAGTCAAAAACTAAAATATGTAAATTAAGGTGACATGCAAATATATGTTCAAATAATCTAAAAGATGGCAGGAAAGGGAAAATAAGGAAACAAAAACAGAGAAAAAGCAAATAATAGTAGAGCTGTATTCAAACATATCAATTATTACATAATATGTACATGTTCTAAACACAACAATTAAGAGAGAAAGTCTCAAAATGTATATGAAGCATGATCTAGCTATATTTTGCTCACAATAAATTAATTTTAAATATAGTCATATAAATAATTAAAAGTAAAAGAATATGAAAAGATACACCATGCAAACAACCGTCAAAGAAAGCTTGAGTCACTAGGTAGAGTTTCTAAAAAGATTAGAGCAAGGAAAATTTGCGGGGATAATTTTAAAGTTCAGTTCACCAAGGAGACATAATACCCTAAATATGCACAAACTAAACAATGGAAAATTAAAATGTAAGGAAAAAACTGACAAAACTGAAAGCAGGGACAGATAAACCACAGACATCTTTTAAAAATTCAACCTATCTTAGTGATTAATAAAGCTAAGAGCAGAAGATCGCAAAGTTAAAGAACAACTGAAAAACACCATCAACCAATTGGATCTAACCGATATGTCTAATTGGTATCATCAGCAGAATACACATTATTTCCAATGTACACAGAACATTCATCAAGAGGGACCTAACTGTGAGTCATAAAACACATCTTAAATTTAAAAGAATTGAAATCGTATAAAGTGTGTGTTTTGATCATAATAGCATTGGAATAGTAATCATTCACAGAAAGAAAACGGAAAATCTTGAAACATTTGGATATGAAACAATCCATTTTCAGATAATCTATCAGTAAAACGAAGTCTCCAAGGAATAGAAAACATTTTGATTTGAATGAAAATTAAAGTACAAGGTACTAAGATTTGTGTGATGCAGTTACTACAGTTGTTAGAGGCAATTTATAGCATGAAATACTTATATTAAAAAGGAAGTGTCAACACTCTAAAATTCTACCATAATAAACTAGAAAATTTTTTGCTTGCTTTGCTTCATTTTAGAAGCAAAGCAAGCAAAATTAATGAAATTAAAAATATTGAAAAATAAAGAATGCGCAATGAGACCAAAATCTGAGTCTTTGAAAAGATCAGTAAAATTAATAAATCTCTGTCAAGATTGATAAGAGAAAGGACATAAATTACCAATATCAGGAAAAAGAAAATATCTGTACGGACATAAAAAGTGATAATAAAGTGATATACCAACAACTCTATGAACATAAATTTGCCATCTTAGATAAAATGAACCAATTCCTTAAAAACTACAAACTACCAAAACTTACCCAAAATGAAATAGTTAATCTAAATACTCTCATATGTATTAAAGGAATTAAATTTGTTGCTAACAACCTTTAACAAAAGAAATTTTCAGGTGCAAACAATTTCACTGATGAGATCTACCAAATGTTTCATGAAGAAATAACACCAATTCTACACAATCCCTTCCAGGAAACAGACCGTGCAGATTACATTCAATTTGTATTCTGAGGCCAGCATTAGCCTGATTCCAAAATCAGATAAAGGCAGTATGAATTAAGAAAACTATAGTATAATATTAATTGATGCAAAAATCCCCAATAAATATCAGCAAATGGAATCTAGCAATCTATAAAAAGAATAATACAATATGTATTTTGTATAACATATGCAACACACAGCCAAGTGAGAATTATCATAGAATTGTAAGGCTTTAAAATATTAGAACATTAATCAACAAAATGCACCATATTTCAACAGTAGAAAGAGGAGAACTACATAATCAACCCAAGTGATACAGAAAAAGCATTTGACAAAATTCAACATCCAGTCATAATAAAAACTCTTCACAAACTAGGAATAGAAGAACAAATTTGTTGTATAAGGCCTGCCTTAGTTTGTTTTGTGTTGCTTATAACAATACCTGAAACTGGGCAATTTATATATAAAAGGAATTTATTTGTTTTGTGATTGAGGCTGAGAGGTCCCAGGTTGACAAGACACATCTGGTGAAAGCCTTCTTGCTGGTGGGGTCTCTCTGAGGTGTCCCAAGTTGGCACCAGGAATCAGAGTGCAAGAGAGCTGAGCATTCTAACATGCTAGATTTTCTTATAAAGTAACTGGTTTCCCTTCCAAATTAACCCATTAATCCATAAATGCATGAATGGATCAATTTATTCATAAGCACAGAGGTCTCATGATCCAATCACCTCTTAAAAGCCCTACCTCTCAGTGCCACATTAGGAATTAAATTTCAACATGTGTTTTTAAAGGAAATAACTATTCAAACTACAGCAAGGCCTAAAGTTAAGGCATAGTATTATGTGCTCCCTTATCATCTGGTGAGATTGGAAGGGCCTTGAATGTTGTAACCACAAGCTTCTCTTTCTTTTTTGTCCCCAGAGACAAAGTCCTCTGGCCAGACAATGCTTCTTATCAAGGGGCTCAGGTGAAGTTCTTGCTTACCCTGGTTTCTGCCAATCTCTATGCTCTGTTGGCTTCACAATGATGTCATCCTAAGTCATTTACCCACGTGATCCCAAGATGTTTGTCACAGGTCTCGTAAATTCAATTTTTGGTCAAAAACTCATATTGCATGAGTTACCCAATCTCAAGGTAAAACAAACCAGACACTGTTTTTGACTCTGCACAAATACCTTCTCTGTGTTCCCTGATAATTAGAAAATGAGAAGTCTTTGGTTAACTCTTAAATGCAACGAAGAAATAGATAGCTGATTCGTATCAAGGTATTAAGCCTATTCTAAATCTAACTCCTTCCTTTGCACTTTTCAGTTGCATAAACCAAAAAATGCCCTTAATCGGAAAACCAATATACCAATATGAGTTAGTTTTCTATACTAAATAACAGTATCATGCCTGGTACAGAAGGAAAATTAAGTTTTTTTGCAGTCATCAGAATATGGCCACCCAAAGATATCCATGCCCTAATCTCTAGAACCTGTGTATAGGTTAGGTTACATGGCAAAGGAAAATTAAGATTGCAGATGGAATTAAGGTTGCTAATCAGATGACCTTAAATTAGAGAGATTATCCTGGATTATTTTGGTGGGCCCAGAGTAATCACAAACATCCTTAAAATTGGAAGAGGGCAGAAGAAGCAGAATTAGTGCCAAATTTATACAATTTGAGAAAATTTTGATCCACCATTTCTAGCTTTAAAGATGAAAAACTGAGGCAAAGTGCTAAGAAATGTGGCCATCTCCAGGATCTGGAAAAGGCATGGAAGGGGTTCTTCCCTGAGGCCTCCAGAAGGACCACAGCCTTAGTGACATCTTCATTTTATCCCACTGAGACACATTTTGGACTTCTGGCCTCCAAAATTTAAGATAATAACTTTGAGTTGTTTTAAGCCGCCAGGTTTGCAGTGAATTGTTACAGCAGCTGTAGGAAACCTAAAGACAAGCGAGTCTCTCAGTTGCTATGGAAAGCCTTTCATCACATTCAGAGTCAGGTTACACGCTCTTCAGAAATCCTCCCACTGCCCCTTGTCCACAGCACTTTTATAATCTCTAAAGACGTCACCATGTATTTCTTAAAAACAATGAAATTTCTTACACCATCACAGACAGCTATAAAAATCTGATAATATTGACACAATACTTAATCTACAGTCCTTCTTCAAATTTTATCGTCTCATTAGTGTCTTTGACATCATTTTTTTTTTTGGTCCTGGTCAAGGAATCAATGCAGGATCACAAAGTGCATTTAGTTTTCATGTCTCTTTAGCCTTTTTCTGAAGTATTTCCTCAGTCCTTGGTCTTTCATGTTAGTGACATATTCGAAGAGTACAGGCCAATTATTTTGTGGAAAGTGCATCAATATGTTTATCTGATTTTTTAATGATTAGATTCAGGTCATGCATTTTTGGCAGGAATATCACAAAAGTGTCTTCAGTGCATCATATTAGTAGGTAACACAATGCCAATTTCTCCTGGTACTGATGATAGTAACTTTGGTCCCCTGTTTAGGGTTTTCTCCACTAAAAGTTATTAATTCCCTCCTTATAATAAATAAATGTCTTGTAAGGAGATACTTTTAGACCTTTGCCCATTAGTTTTAGCATCTATTTATGACCCTTGCCTTAAAAATTATTGCTATATCACATCTGTAATCCCAGCATTTTGGGAGGCTGAGGTGGGTAGATCTCCAGAGGTCAGGAATTCGAGATCAGCCTGGTCAACATGGTGAAACCCTGTCTCTACTAAAAATACAAAAATTAGCCAAGCATGGTGGTGTGTGCCTGTAATCACAGCTACTCAGGAGGCTGAGGTAGGAGAATTGCTTGAACTGGGGAGGTGAAGATTGCAGTGAGCTGAGATTGTGCCATTGTACTCCAGCCTGGGCAGCAGAGTGAGACTCTGTCTCAAAAAAAAAAAAAAAAAAAAAGAATGGAAAAAAAACTTATTACTATAGTGATTGCCTACTGTTGTTCTCTCATTCTACCATTACTTCTCTACCATTACTTCTCAATAGTACATTCTACCATTTATTATTGGAATTATCTTTTAAGAAAAAGCTTGTCTTTCTCCCCCATACATTTACTTAGTGCATTATTATTTAAATCAATATGGATTTATGGATTTTTATTTTATTCTGTGGATTATAATTCATTACTAGGACCATGTATTTTGTTGCTCAATTTTCTCAGATTTGGTCCATGGTAGTCCTTTCAAACTGACTTCAGTGTTGTTCTGATATGTCCTCATGATTCATTGAACACTTTCCTACATCTGGTGCAAAATATTGTATGCTCATCTTATACTTTCCATGTCGTAGTTCTTCTTTTTTTTTAAATTATACTTTAGGTTCTGGGATACACATGCAGAACGTGCAGGTTTGTTACATAGGTATACACGTGCCATGGTGGTTTGCTGCACCCATCAACCTGTCATTTACATTAGTTGTTTCTTCTAATGCTATCCCTCCCCTAACCCCCCACCCCCCCAACAGGCCCCAGTGTGTGATGTTCCCCTCCTTGTGTCCATGTGTTCTCATTGTTCAACACCCACTTGTGAGTGAGAAAATGCGGTGTTTGGTTTTCTGTTCTTGTGTTAGTTTGTTGAGAATGATGGTTTCCGGCTTCATCCTTCTGAAATCAGCCATTTTATCAAGGACACCCACTACACTTTATTAGTGAGGATATTTAGAAACCAAGATATGAATGCTAGGTGTCCTTTTTCAATAGTTTCATTGCTTCCAGGTCTTTTCAGTAAACACATCGTATTAGTCTGTTCTCACACTGCTATAACAAAATACCTGAGACTGGGTCATTTATGAAGAAAAGAGATTTAATTGATTCACAGTTCTGCAGGCTTTACAGAAAGCATGACTGGAAGGCCTCAGGAAACTTACAATCATGGCAGCAGGCAAAAGGGAAGCAAGCATATCTTTATCATGGCAGAGCAGGAAAGAGAGAAAGAGAGAGAGAGGGAGAAAGAGAGAGAGAGAGGGAGAAAGAGAGAGAGAGAGAGAGAACAAGCGGGAAATTGTCACACAATTTTAAACCATCAGATTTTGTAAAAACTGATCCATTATCAGGAGAATAGCATGCAGGAAACTGCCCCCTGATCCAATCACCTCCAACCAGGTCCCTCCCTCAACATGTGGGGATTGCAATTTGAGATGAGAAGATTAGGGTGGGGACACAGAGCCAAATCATATCACAAATCTAGCAAATAGAGAAGAAGAGTTAAAGTCTTCAACTATAATTGTGAATTTGTCTACTTTTCCTTTTAATATTTCATCAATTTTTATTTTGTGTATTTTGAAACTCTGCTGTTGGGTACATACCGATTTAGGATTGTTATGTTTCTTTGGTGATTTGACATATTTCTCATCATAGAAAGTCCATCCTTATCTCTGGTACTATTTTTGTGCTGAAGTCAACTTTGATATTAATATAGCCATTCTAGCTTTCTTTTTACTTTCTGTTTTAAAATTGCTTTATTGAGATGTAATTCACATATCATATAGCTCACTCAAAGTACATTTTTCTTATATTTAAAGGGCTGTGAAACCATCACCACTACCTACTTTTTAAACATTTTGCTTCCCCCGAAGAAACCGTTTACCTATTAGTAGTCAATTTCATTCCCTGCCCCAAGCATTACACAACATGAAACTATCTTTCCGTTTCTATAAACTTGCTTATTTTGGACATTTCATATAATTGGAATAATGTAATACATGATCTTTTTGTGACTGGTTTCTTTTACTTGACATAATGTGTTCAAGGTTCATCCATGCTGTAGTATGTATCGATATTCATTTTCATGGCTGAATAATATTTCATTACATGATATATTTGCTTCCTATTGCTGCTTCAACAAGTTGCTACAAGTGGCTTGAAACAGCTTATTTTTTATCTTACAGGTCTGTAGGTTACAAGTCCAATACTGATTTCGCTTGACTAAAACGAAGGTCTTGGAAGGGCGTTAATGCCTCCAGAAAGGAATGAAGCCTTGCCCACACCTTGATTTTAGCCAAGTGAAATCTGTATTAGACCTGTAACCTACAGAACTGTAAGCTAATACATATGTTATTTCAAGCCACCTATAGGGACAAAGTTCCTCGATTTTCCCCTCTCCTAGAGGCTGCCCATATTTCCTGGTTCACGGCTCTCTACCTCCATCATCAAAGCCAACCGAAACAGGTACTTCTTACATTGAATCAGTTTCTGACTCTTCCACCTCTTTCTTCCAATTTTAAAGAACCTTTTCCTTTTCTTTTAGATTAGTGTTTGAATGGTAAATGTATTTTCAACATTTTACCTTTAACTTAATATTTATGTGAAAACAGTTATTCTTGTGCATAGTATAAGATTGCATCTTGTATTATCTATCTATATATATGTGTGTGTTTGTACATACATATTCACAGCCATTTTAGTATTATCTTCTATAGTAATATATTTTCTTGAAAGCCAAGTTTCAGAAAGTGAGAATACTTCCTGAATTTCCATGTCGTCCTTGCTCAGGGGCCATGCAAATCTTCTCTGTATTGTTCCGATTTTAGTATACATACTGCTGAAGTGAGTGTTGTATAAAAATGTTTTGACTTGCTTATATCCTTACTAAATTAAGAGCCTTGTGAGGACAGGGAAAATGTTAATTCATTTACAATAACCTTTCTTAACCTTGTAGACAATAAATATTTGTTGAATATTTAATGTATTAATTAATGTATTTGTGTATTAATGAAGCTTCATAGAATTTCACTGTATAAATTTCATTTGGCGAGCTTAATTTGTAGTTGTTCATTAGTTCTCAATTATTTTGTGCTGAGGCTCATCTGAGAGTATCAGTGACACATTTGAAGGGGACTGAACTGTACACACTATTTTTGCACAAGGTGCTTGTTAACCTTTTATTTTCATCTTTTATTTGAGTACAACTATTTCCCAATCCTCTAATCACTGCCTTCTTTCTCCTAAGTCAAAGTTCTTTTCGGTCAGCCTTTTTCAGGGCTGGCCTGATATAATGCTCATGTGCTATTATACTATTTAACTCTACATGATATCCACATTTTGATCAACTAAACATTCCATTTAACAGATGTGTCAGTAAAAGACAGCTCTTCAGCTGTAGCAGAAGTGAATTTCTCACATGATGGATAGTGTTGGCACACAAAGAAAGAGGCTGCAAGTTAATTGGTGTGTCATGGCGTTATAAGGCAAGACATAAATGAATTTGTGGAAATAATGCACTTAAACATTTTTAGGTATGACAATAACAGCATTTCACAAACAGCATTTCATAAATGTTAAATCTCCTATGTCTTTGCCACTTTGATGTTTTAGTTTGCTCAGGATTTATCAGAAATAATTTACAGGTATAGGATCTGTTTTTCTATTATCATGGAAAAATACAAATTAGTTTTAAAAATAAAAATTAGAGACAAAGTATAGACTCTTAATCCTGATTCATTTGAAAAGACTTAAATTCAAAGATGAATGGCTTTTAATCATAGGAGAATAGATATTGCAAACTTTAGCAATAAAGCAAAATCGGTCTTAAATACTTTAGATTAAATGGAAAAGAAGATTAAAACAACTTATAGATTTTTTTTTCACATTTAAGAGAAATTACCTTGAATTGTTTTATAGTTTTTTTTCTACTTGTCGCACACTTTCTCCGTGGTTCAAGTTAAAATTCATTGAGAGAAGAGATCATGACCTTTAATTGTTTGGTACTTCCCAACAGTAACCAAGGATAATATGCATAGCAAGTGTTAATACATGTTATTTGAAAGTTTGCTCCCTCCCTGACATCTTGCCTGGAAGCCTCTTTCAACACTGTCACATGTGGCTGTATTGGTTCCTTCAGTCTTTGATCAAACATTATCTTGTTATAGAGGACTTTTATCATCTCAGTTTTACTCTCCCTGCGCAGGTTCCCCTAGTCCATTATCCTGCTTTATTTTTCTTCACTTAAGAAATAAACTATTATGTTTCTATAGACAGAAAAAAAAGCAAGAAGTTCTAACACATTTAAAATTTAAGTTTGATTTTTATTATGACAGTAATATATGTTCTTTGTTAAAAACTAGAAACTGTATAAATAAAAGAAAAAAATACCTTTATTATGCAATGAAACATGTTTCAACATGTTTAATATCTAAGTTTAACACTAACCAGGGTTTTCTTTATAAATATTAACAATTTTACTTTCTGCTTTTGTGTCTAAAGCTTGGAATACCAATACGACATTTATCATTACATTTTAAATGAAAATTACAATGCTATTATATACTATTAATTTTAACTACTTGTTAGATGGAAAATTTGGAAAGCTGTGTGATATGAAGATACAATTAGAAGTGATTTATTGACATCAAGATCAATTCATCAGCTAGGCATAGTGGCTCACGCCTGTAATCCCAGCACTTCAGGAGTCCGAGGCGGGCAGATCACCTGAGGGCAGGAGTTCAATACCAACCTGGTCAACATGATGAAACCCTGTGTCTACCAAAAGTACAAAAAAAAATTAGCTCGGTGGGGTGGTGGGAACCTGTAGTCCCAGCTACTCGGGAGGCTGAGGCAGGAGAAACTCTTGAACCTGGGAGGTGGAGGTTGCAGTGAGCTGAGATCGCGCCACTGGATGCCAGTCTGGGTGACAGAGTGAGACTCCATCTCAAAATAAATAAATAAATAAATAAATAAATAAATAAATAAATAAATAATTTGTGTCTGTAAGAAAGTAAAAATAACAAACTTTAATTTATCTATTTTAATTGACAAATAAAAATTATATATATTTATCACATACATGTTGTATTGAAGTCTGTATGCATTGTGGAATGACTAAATTGAGCTAATTAATATATGCATTACCTGACATACCACTTTTTTGTGGTAAGTATGCTTAAATCAAAATTTTCAACAAAGTATCATTGTTTAGAGAATTGGAGATTTTAATTGTTATTTAATTGATGTTTATGTGTGAATATGTGTTTTTCAATTTTCTTTTTAGTTGACTAAGTAAAAAATAATAAAACATTTCAAACAAAATTGAGTTTTGCCATAGGTTGCTTCTCTTGTGAGTTATGGATCACATAATTTTAGTTTTAAAAAATTCTGAGTGAATTAACCTGCACAAATAAGATATCCTTAATATAAAGTTAACAGAGATACAAAGGCCAGAAGATTCTCTGAGATGTTGAATTAATAAAGCTGGACACAGCAACATTCTAATCAAAAGATGATTACTATGTTGGTATTGGTTTTAGAAGTTTCAACTTATGCCAAGAGGGGAGTAAACATGTGAGACAGTGTTATAATGATGGTTTTAATATATTGGTGCCAATGATTGCTCTGAGATTTCCGTAATTGTACCCCCTTTCTGTGTAATCCTAGTTCCAGTATCCAATATTGATGCCAACAGTTACCTTGCAGAATTCTTATGACCAGAATTACCTACCAGTAAAAAATTAAACACAAAACATATGGCAGAGAATCCAGAACACAGAGATTTATTCTCTTATGCATGTATTTGAAAGTAAGTTTTATTGTTTGTTCATTCACTAAGCTGAATTTGACTTTTTTTCCTAAATATGTCTCACTATCGCAGGATCTCAGCAATAAGTCATTATGCTGGCTATTATGTCTAAGTTTTCTAGCAAGCTAGGTGACGTAGATTATTCCTCATCTGTTCTCCTACCCTGTGAAACACAGGTAATACTGTTTACTTGTATAAACATAGGGATGTGGGAGACAGAAGATGGTACTTGCGAATAGCTTATACATACATAAAATGTATAAAACAGTCTTTTCCTTTTGCACGTTTTATAGGAGGTTGTGAATAGGAGGCCTTTGGATCAGCTGGAGCCTGAGACTTTTTTTTTTTTTTTGGCATATCTATGTGTAATGTACACCCATATATGTAATTTCCATTAGAGCGAGCCTGTGTTCCGCAGCTCACCATATTCTTTACGACTCTTATTCCTTTATAACTGGCCAATTTTCTTAATTTACGTTTACATTTCCTGTGGGTATTTGAATTGCTACCACAGCTTTTAAGAATCTTCCTTCTGAAAAATTAAACCTTATATTGTAGAAACATTGAAAAACTCTAGCTGCTTCTCTGTTAAAACAAGCTTGAGTTAGATTAGATACTCAAGCTTCTTTTAGCATTATCAGTCTATGTCATATTGATACTCTAAACCAGGAGTTCTTATCAAGTGGTTCATGATAGAACTCAGGGAGTTTGTGAACTTAAGTGTTAAAATATACAAAGTTTGCAGTTTTATTTTCAGTAAGTCCTTTAATTATGCATGTATGCAACAAACCACAGCAGTATTAGCAGTCTATGACTCCATCACTAATAGAAATCACAGACATTTTTTGTATCACATTATAAGTTTTGAAAACATCTTAAAATATTGCTCATGTTTACTTAAAAATTATGGTAGTTATTAGAACCACTGTTAAATCTTGCTTTTTAATATGCTATTAAAGGGGTGCATATATTTTGCTATATCACATATATGTTCTATTTGTAGCTTAATAATTGTATTTGAAAAATCATTTGTTGCCTTGGTGTTCCTGTGTGCTTTAGTTCACACACTTAACAACATTATTCTGAGAAGTATCTTGACAAGAGAAAAAGAAAACAAATTTAAAAAACCTTTTGCTCTAAAGGAATGTTCCTTTATACACAGAAAGTAGTTTGTAGTTCAAAAAAATGTACATGTCATTTCTGTGCTGTCATATAATCTTTTGTCTTTAGGGAAGTAAAGAAATTGGAAATATTTACCTCCCAATTGCAAAATTATTCCTTTAGTCAATGTTTCTTTACTTGAAAACACTCTTCTCACAAACACAATTATATGCACATTTTATCTTTTAATACATTTAGCTAAAAGGAGCACAAAATGGTTTCACATTATGTATTAAGAGTGTATTACACCCACCACTACATGAACAGAGACTTGAAAATAGCAAAATAGCACTGTATAAATCACATGCGATATGAATGTTGAAAACCCGGAGAAAACATTTAAGTGTTAAATTTTAAATAGCAGTTGTTCTCCTTTGCTTCAGTAACTTTGAGCATCTTTTACTTCAACAATGCACCATTGTCATCTGCTATAGCTAGGTGATTTTACGTTTTCTACATAGTGGAGTTGCAAGCAGCATCTTAATCTTAATGTCAGCTGTGGATTTCTGCAGAAATGCAATCACTGCAGATATACCAGGTGCTGGAATGTGTCTTTAGAACTACCAATGTGATGACATTACCCACTAATGTAGCTTTCATCAGAACAGAGTATGAATAAGAAGGATTATGTGCTTGCTGAACAAATTATGATTTTTCTTATGTGCCTCTCTGAGAACTGATTATCACAATTCTGACTTTCAAGAGAACAGGATGGCATTAAAAAATATCCAAGATATTAAAAACAAGTCAAAATACAAGAGTATTTTATTTAATACTATTGTAACACCACCCTCTCCCAACCCCGAAAGAAAATCAGTAGGGAGAAATACATAAATATATAATAATTTCATATCCCCAGTCAGAGTTTCTAACTCCAGATCGAATGTAGTGTTTAACAGAATAGTGGTATTTTATTTATTATTAATGATATCTACCATTCATGCTAGATTGCTAACTCTCAAAAGTGATTATCTTTTTTCTTTTGACCCATTATTTCAACCTGAGTTGAAATGCTGAGTTCTTGCAATGCAGTATGCTTTGGAATGCTTTATTGGGGATGTGATCCTAGATGACATTGTAGGGACATGGAAGAGTGAGACATGGAAGGAAAGAAAGCCAATGAACAAGATGCACTGTGGCTCAAATCCTTTGGAAAACTCTGTAAGAGAGTATAGGAAGCACCTTACAAGCGGGTTAAGTTATTCTCCAGCTCTCATACATCATTGACTGAGGGTTGCTCTGGAGTCATTAATGCCCCTGCACTTTTCAATTTTTGTGTATCCCATGCACAGGTCTACGGGACAAGAGAAAGTTCTCAAGTAGAGTGTTAGTCAAGGAGGCCTGCCAAACCTACAGGATTGGTAAACACAAAGAGATATGGTGGGGCAGGGGGAGCCCGACTATGCCTCCTACACAGTCATACCAGGACATGGTTAAGACGATTTCAGTATGATTCATAAGAAAGAAATTATATAAGGTTAGGAGAAAAACTTCATAGAAATTCTATGCAAATTCATCTAAAAATAAAGAAAAATCACCTTCCAGTGCTTCTTAAACTTTTTTTTTTTTTTTGCTGTTGTTATAATCATTTGAATTTGTTCAATTGTAGCATGTATACTCTTTTATAAAACTTCTAGGGAGAATGTAGGTGGAAGGTATGGGTAAAGTACATGCAACAATGAAAGGAAAAGAATAAAGCTGCAGTAGTGACAGATAGCAAAATGTGCTCAGCTTCCCATCGTATTTCAGCACAGAAGCCATGAAGCAAGAACCAAGGGCAGATATCTCATTGTCATGCAGAAATTTTACTGTGTAAAATCAAAGTCATTTGCTTCATCAGAACTAAAATCATACACAATTTGCAGACAGACACTCTCACTTTTGAAATAGTTATGATATGGAGGGGGTGGGGTAAGGAAGAAATTATTCATTCCACAGCTTCCATTGGAAAATGCCTCGATTAAGGATAGTTTCTCACTGTGAGGTAATTGTTTTCATTATTTTCCTCTGAACTGACTGAAAAATAAACTTGGTGAAAACAGGCATATATGTGTTTTTTTCTTCATCCACTAACATAATGTGTGGTACATAGTATTCCCTCCATGGTAGTTGAAAGACTTTAATTGGATGCATTAAGTGAAGTCATTTGGTAATCTGGTGATTCTTTCTTTTTTTGAGTCGGGGTCTCATTCTGTTTCCCAGGCTGGAATGCAGTGGCACAGTCACAGTTCACTGGAGTCTCAACCTTCCGGGCTCAAGTGGCTGGAACCATTACACCCAGCTAATCTGTGTGTTTGTTTATTTATTTATTTATTTAGTAGTAGTAGTAGTAGTATTTTTTTTTTTTTTTTTTTTTTTTTTTGGGTAGAGATAGGGATTTCTCCATGTTGCTCAGGCTGGTCTTGAATTCCTGAGCTCAGACCGTCTGCCCATCCTTGGCCTCCCAATATGCTGGGATTACAGGTGTGAGCCACAGTGCCTGGTCAATTCAGTGGTTCTTAATGGGGGAACATTGGGGGGTGATTTTTGCCCTCCTTCCTGTATATTTGACAATGTCCAGAGACATTTTTGGTTGTCACAACAGGAAGGAAAGAGCTACGGCATCTAGTGGGTAGAGGCCAGGAATGTTGGAAAGCCTTTTACCATGTACAGAACAGTCTTCACAATAAACAATCATCTGTGTCAAAATGTCAGCGTGGCAAGGTTGAGAAATCCTGCTATAATACCTAGCAACATTTTGTCATTCTCACATTCTATTCATACTTCATAAAATGGCATCTTAGTCAATAATTAGCAAGTTGTTTTTTCTTGTCCAATGTTAGTTAGTCAGTCTCACTTGACTAATCACATATAAAGTTCTTTGATTCATTCTAGAATGAATATATCTGCTTAGCATTTGGATTCCCCAGTAGTCAACCCAGAGACAAAATGTCTTGTGAAAGTAGTTTCTTCAGGTTATCCCTAGAGATACCAGTAGGAAGTAGGGAAGAGGGTTAGAGAGCAAAAAGAAAGCCAAGCAATGGTGCAGCATTGTTCAGACATTTTACCACTTTGGCCAACTTGAGCTAAATCCTGCTGGAGAACCTGGGTATGAGGGTAGAGTTGTGACCAAAGCAATCTCAACTGAGGGCCAAGGAAGCTGCGGTATATATCCATCACCTCGCTTTCACCATTGGCTGAATGCTGCTCTTGGAGATTTAACTCTCAAGTACTTCTGGCTTGCCTTCCACACTGGCCAACTATAGTCCGCAGGCAGACAAAGGTCAAAGACAGAGTCACATATGTTTATGTTAAGCAGTCTTTGGTGTGACAAGTGCCAAGATGACATGGCAGGCGGCAACAACTACTCCAGCATAATGTGGCAGGTTTACAGCCAAATATGAACTCACATAGGGATTCTATACTATACATTGTTTATGGTGTGTTTTTACTAAACTTCTCTATTTTGAGACTCAGTACTCTTTGATCCTGATTCTTATTACTCCTTTGATATTTTAGATTCATAAAATCATAGCTTCTTTTAGTGTGTCTAATCTGACCTCCTCTACAACGTGGACAAATAGATACTTCACTTTTGTTTCAACATTTTTTTGTCCTGCTACTGTCTAACTACTTGATTAATTAAATTGACACCAAGTAAGAAATAGTTGTTTTTCTTTGGGTTATCAGTTTTCATTATGGATTAATGCATGTCAGACTGTCCTTGACATCTAGATCTATTGCTGTTAGAAATACCTTGACATTATTACTTGATTTATTCTTCAGGAAAGATACTAAACTCAAAAGAATTGGCAAAATTCTATTCAGAAAATGGTGCTTGTTGGAGGCTCTCCATATTTTGTGTACATTTATAGTTTAAATATTAATGAAAGCCTACCATTAAATACTCATTCCAGAAAGGTGTGTGATACTAATTTATAAGGTAACACAAAATTAGTTTTATAGAAACATCTAAAACTAGTATAAATCAACCCCCAATGCAATATTCATCTCTGTCCACGCATTATATTAAAGTGTGCTAAAATGTGTACATTTCACCCTGATATATAGGGGCTGAAGGCTGTTTTACGTGATTTATGGGATCACTGAAGGATTTATTTCTCCTCTCCAGTTGTTTTTCTACTATCTTCTTGAGATTTATATTACCCAATCAGGTAAGGACCACTTTCAACCCTATTTGAATAGCTGCTGATAGATCATAACTTTTCCAGAAAGGCATAGCAGATACTCCAGTGATATTCTTAGATGGGACAAATCTTGAACAGGAAAAGTTTAGCTACTGAGATGTTCAACATCATTCCACCCTTTGTGTTCTTATAGGTCTATTTTAAGTCCCTGAAAGCAAAAATAAATTGTCTACATGAACTTCTCAAATGCTGTTGCCGAAAAAGTTCAATTTATTTTAGATTTCGTTTCAGGAAAGAGTATCAGTACAGATTATTTTTATACCAATTACAACAATTTACTGCCATGCCGTTAATTAACTCTCTTCTGCTTATGTATATATTTTCCTTCAAAATCTGGTTAGACGCAATGTAAGTTTTATACACAGTCACATTTATCACACATTTTATTTCCTGCTATTATTTACAGCTTTATTTGTAGAGAGTTAACAAAGGGCAGGAATGCTAGAAAAAGACTTTTTACACATTTTAGATGTCATTGAATAAATATTTTATAGAGGGTTGTTCTAAGATGAAAAGTTTGGTACTATGAAAAACATACAAATGTTATTTAAAATATTTGGATTGGGCCATGGAACTATTTTTTAAATAGTTTTTGCTAGTTATGTTACCAAAGAGATTCTAACACTAGGAAAGATGCCAGTTTTAATGGCTGTTTACCGAAAGATATTTCTGAATAACTAATTTATATATTTAGACATCGAATCCTGTGTGAGTTTGTCCCAGTTCCATTTGTGATGTATGGATTCCAATTGGTATCTTTGACAAAGTGCTATAGCAATCAACCTGGTTTTTATTTAGCATTTGAAAGAACAATCAGCCAAATTCTAATCTCAGATGTGTGAAGTTATCACATATTTTATAAAATATGTGGCTTTGCAGTATTGAAAAAGGATTTGAGACATTTATGGCAAAGTAAAGTACATGAAAGCCACATGAAGGTGGATGAACTCATTTTTGAGGAATGAACTTGGGACTTTGCTTGTGCCTTCAAGAGTTCATACCTTTGATTTTTCTCCTCAGGTTCCAGTCAGTTCAGGAAACTCCATTTCACAGTGGGAAGACTAGAAAGGCTAACTATTTCATGTGGGAAGAAGGCAGAGTTTTGAAACTTGGAAATCATAGATGATACAAGAGCTACTCAGTGCACAAAATGGTTTGTTTTCCTTCAATGATCTCTGATTTGTACTAGTCATTGATCATTTGCATTTTTCCACATAGATTTTCATAAACCACAGTTACGCTTACTTTTACAGTGGGTTTATGCACTGTTAAATATGACCTCTAATTTTAATATAGGCTTTCTTGATTTCATTCTTTCTTCTGACTTTTCATGCCTCACATATCCAGGATGAGTTATGGGAAATGTATGTAACTCTTTAAGATACCTTTGTTTATGATTTTAAAAATCTGTCTTTATGGCGGGGCATGGTGGCTCATGCCTGTAATCCCAGCAATTTGGGAGGCCAAGGCAGGTGGACCACTTGAGGTCAGGAGTTCGAGACCAGCCTGAGCAACACGGTGAAACCCCGTCACAAATAAAAATGTAAGAATAGCTGGGCATGGTGGTGCGTGCCTGTAGTTGCAGCTACTCAGGAGGCTGAGGCAGGAGAATCACTTAAACCAAGGAGGTGGAGGTTGCAGTGAGCTGAGATCATGCCACGGCACTCTAGCCTGGGTGACAAAGCAAGATGTCATCTCTAAATAAATAAATAAACAAACAAACAAACCAAAAAACTTGTTTTTATGTATTTCCCATTGTGCTGAGGTAACATGCTTTTAAAGTTTAATTTTCTCCCTTCTTCCTCCAAAAAACCTCAAAGGCCTGTTTGCATGAGGTAAGGAAGAGCAGAATGCTCATTTAGGATACTTCATTTCACTTTAATCATTACTATAGTAGGTGAAAACAATATTAGAAGGTGGTAAAGAACACTTAATATTTCTACAATCCAACCAACCTTCTAAATCTCTGACTGTCCAATCCAAAATATTTCACTTTGGGACTTCTCCATTGAGCATCAAAATGCAACTTCATTGTATCATTGAGAGAAATATTTACTACAGGAACTCATACTTTGAACATTTTAGTTTTACATTTTGTAAACTGATCATCTATTGTATTGTATATTATTATGCCTTTGTATTATATATTATTATGTTTAGCTGATTGCTTTTCTAGTATAATATCTGCTTGTCAATTTTTAGTTTCCCTTACTGGAGTTGGATGGCTCTTAAACATTATTATTTAATATGACTAATGACACATTTTGGGGGATGTAGGCTACATTCTGACAAAAACTTACCTATTTTGAAGGAGGCAGCTTTATTTTTAAATGTGTAATTCAATTGAAATCAACATTATGCTGTTCAAAATGTATATTTCTTGTTCTTGAACTTGGAAGAATTACAATCCTGGAATGCATTTCTTTCTGTTATTAATAATAACTACAGCTAAAGATTACATCCCATAGGCAAACCATGTGCCAACTCTAATCACACTTTACCTGTTTTACGTGACTGACTTAAAACATCCACAAGTGTATTTCCTTCCCTCCCTTCCTCCCTTCCTCCCTTCCTCCCTTCCTCCCTTCCTCCCTTCCTCCCTTCCTCCCTTTCTCCCTTTCTCTCTTTCTCTCTTTCTCTCTTTCTTTCTCTTTCTTTCTTTCTTTCTTTCTTTCTTTCTTTCTTTCTTTCTTTCTTTCTTTCTTTCTTTCTTTCTTTCTTTCTTTCTCTCTGTCTCTCTCTTTCTTTCTTTCTTTCTTTCTTTCTTTCTTTCTTTCTTTCTTTCTTTCTTTCTTTCTTTCTTTCTTTCTTTCTTTCTTTCTTTCCTTCTCTTTCATCTTTCTATCTTTCTTCACCCTTAGATACCATTTGAATACCTCATCTACAAGACTGTCTCAAGCAGAAATATTTGGTGGGTTTTATTGTTATCAGCCCCCTTCACTCTGCAGTAAACATGCTGTTTGCATCATATAATGAAGACTCTTTTTGCAAATTGAAATGGATAGTATGAGTGACAGGGATCAACATTACCTTCCAGGTGATTATGAAGAAGACTGATACCCTTGTTTGTATCCTGAATCTCCTATTGACATAATATATGATAGGGAAAAATTGTATACTTATTTCATCATTTTACAAAAGGGTCTTACTTTTGTAGGAGTAGAGTTATAATGTAATCATTTCTACATTCCCATGAATAATGTTATCCATAAACATTAAACTTTGAAAACTCCTAACGTACTGTTTTCTGTTAATGGAGTTCTACATGGGAGAGACTCTTACTTTAATTGATAAGAATAGATAGCCGGCAGGGCATGATGGCTCATGCCTGTAATTCCAGCACTTTGGGAGTCCGAGGCAGATGGATCACCTGAGGTCAGGAATTTGAGACCAGCCTGGCCAACATGGTGAAACCCCATCTCTACTGAAAAGATAAAATTAACCAGGCATGGTGGCGCATATCTGTAATCCCAGTTACTCGGGAAGCTGAGGCAGGAGAATCGCTTGAATCCAGAAGGCAGAGGTTGCCGTGAGCCGAGATTGTGCCACTGCACTCCAGCCTGAGTGACAGAGCAAGACTCTTGTCAAAAAAAAAAAAAAGGAAAGAATAGACAGCCAAAGCTGTGTGTTTTCATACACACCATACCGAATACATTCATGGAGCTGTTATTATTATTGTTTTTATATTAGTGATGTAGATGGGTTAATAATCTAGCTACCACAGTTTCTTTTAAATAAAATTTGCATCCCTGCCTTTTGACAACATTCAAGGGAATCTCTGAATATGAAGATATCTTACGAAAAATCCAATGTGTGTAAAGTTAATCACTAGTAACGACTATTGAGTGATTCAGTTACTGATATAAAAACTCAACAGAGTTTTTCAAAATTTAGTCTAGGTACTGATTTTTTAATGAAATTGCATATTTAATATCTTGATCTCATTGATGAATTGTAGCTTCTCTAATCCAACTCTTAATTTGGTCAAATTTCTTTTAATTTTTACTTAGCGTAACATTTCAATAAACTTTGATAATTCCTAAAATGCTTAGAATGCTACAAATACTTATTGAGCCCCTACTCTATGCCTGACCCTCTGATAAGTACTAAGTGCCTACTCATAAAGACACCAGCATTCCTGACCTCACAATTTCATGGTTCATTCATACACAACTTAGGATACGAGAAGAGTTATGGTAGAGATAAAAAGTAAATGAAATGACATAGAGTATGAGAAAGAGAAGCACTAATGTCACAGCCATGAATTCCAATGAAGAATTAATAATCAAAATTCTTTGTGATCTATTTTTTCAACAAATATTTAAATACTTATGTTGCAAGCCCTATTGTAAACTTTGGGGTACATCAGCGAACAAAAGAAAAAAAATCCTTGTACTGGTGGGGCTAACACACTAGTTGGGTGAGACAGAAACTAAACCATAACTACTGTAAATAAGAAAATTTTAAGAAAAAATGAAAAAAACAAAAGCAACAACCACAAAAAAGAAAATTATGAAATATGCAATTTTTGATTCACCATTTTTCCTCCTTCAAAGCAACTAAACTTTAATCTCAATAAAAGTAAATATTTAGTAATTTTTTAAATGATTTAATTTAAATTATCCATGTTGGATATTCAAGTGTGTTGGAAAAAATATAAAATAAGTTCTAGTTTGACTTTTCCAAATTTCATATATTTTGCTGTTCAGAAACACATTTTCCCATGCTGGGTGGCACTGAAAACAGACCGTTTCTATGAATCAATAGGATGCAACAATCATCCGCAGGACAGCAGATGCAATGCAAGTTAACACGGGCTGTGTAGGCACAGACTGGTATTTAATTCATGGTGGCAGGAGGGGTAATCACTACCCCTTGCCCTTGCAGTTAAAGCATCATCTATGAAAGAATACAAATCCTGGTTGTGGACTGAAACCTTCCATTAGTCCCATGTGTATGGTCAAGAAAATACCAAATCTAAACTTGCAAGAAGCATGTCTTAGGGCAAAAACAATAAAACAACAACAAACCACTGCAGACATTAAGGCAGCAGTATTTTGAGAAGTACATATCACCAATGTTGTTGACGATATTGTTCGGATGATATTGTATGGGAAAAACATAGATACACACGGTTATGAGTAGAAAAGGCATTCAGGAAAACTGTACTCTGAGAGTAAAAATGTTTTGAGAATACTCTAACAATTTTTTTTTTTGGTTTATATTTCCCTTTTAATGTATACACAAGCGTGATATGCTAAAGATGTTAGCTATATTTAAAAGTGTTCTGCAATATTTAAGACAAAAACTACAGACACTGTAGTAAGAATGGATAATCAGTCAAATCAGCAACTTTTTCTCATTTTCAGTAGAGCGTGAATTATTGGTTCTTCTTATAATCATCAATTATAGATGTCCTAAGTTATATGAAATACAATAATTTTATAACCAATAGCTTTTAACTTTTATTCATGCAAATAGGTATTTTCAAATGGGGACAAAACTATCCTTCTATTTGAAAACCACTACCAAAAAAATCACCCTTTTGGATTTTTACACGTGAACACTCACTGATCAGCAGGTACAAAAGCTAGAGAATCTGCTGCAATTAAACAAGGAAGGTTTTATTCAAATTACTAAATAATACCTGTAAGCTATCAGCAGGAAAATAAAAAATCAATGCACTAGCTCATTTTGTCATTCAGAATAGTTGTCAGGTTTTTGAAAACCATTATATCTTTTTCTTTAACGCATTCATTCTAGCATGATGTAGATTTTTTTCATTTCTACCACTGTGAGAGCTTATTCAAGTTGCTTATAAAAATGATGCAGTTTTCTCTGTGAATTTAATTATGTTTTCGTAGCTGTTGCTGTGTTGTGCAGGTAGACTCGAAGTTTTCAACCACTGTGATTATGACAATTAAGTACAATTGATTGTCTAACAGCATGATTAAAGAGAAATAGCAGGGTGGTTAAGAATGAAAACATGCCTTAACTGCTTTTGATGACTATCACAGTTTCAGTTTCGCTTCCAGCTTCTCTGGTTCCTGGTCTTTAGTTGTAAAGACTATAGACTTTCCTCCCGCTTCCTCCCCCATGCCAAACCATGCACAAGACATGTAAAAACTTAGCATTTTTCTTAAAAAAAAAAAAAAAAAAAAAAAAAGGACACAGACATTTTTCCGTAATTTTTGGTGCAATGAGGAAGGAAATAATTTTTCCTGATGCATCTCAAATTATGCTCAGTGGCTGCCACCTTTAGAGTTTTTTGATCAATTCAGCTATTGACAGATAAAATTAAGTCTTTTTAATTATCAAAAGAATCTGAATTTTCAATTATCGATTTTGATTTAAGAATGTAATACTTGGCCAGGTGTGGTGGCTCACAACAGTAATCCCAACACTTTGGGAGGCCAAGGCGGGGGGATCATGAGATCAGGAGTTTGAGACCATCCTGGCCAACATGGTGAAATCCCGTCTATACTAAAAATACAAAAATTAGCTGGGCATGGTGGCAGGCACCTGTAATCCCAGCTACTTGGGAGGTTGAGGCAGGAGAATCGCTTGAACCCAGGAGGCAGAGGTTGCTGTGAGCTGAGATCGTGCCATTGCACTCCAGCCTGGGCAACAAGAGCAAGACTCAGTCTCAAAAAACAAACAAACAAACAAACAAAAAGTAATACTTTTCTACTTTTATGAGCAAATGTCATTTTAAAAAGTACATAAGGGATTGTATTATTTATGCACTGTATTTTATGTGTTAAATGTCAGTAATAAAATAAATGTTCTCCATATCATATGGTAAAACTACCATTAACATTTCCTCAAAAATTCATTTCTAATTTTATTGCTAGAAGTTTCTCTTTGTAAATTACATAATTTCCTTTTGTAGTTGCAGATATGGTGAAATTACAGAAAGTCTAAATAATACACATGAAGCCATTTCTGAGCAATTGTGATGTATTTGTTACACAGCAAGCCAAGTATACCAGGAAATGCAGAACCATGAGACTTTTAGGTAACAGACAAATTTCTCTTTAATTGGTATAACTTTATTCCACTTGGATGAAATTTCTTTCTGCAAATGTATTGTTTTCTGTTCTGTCTTAAACAGATCATACTCAACTTTATTTCACAGGACCCCCAAATCAGGATCATCTTTACAAACATCAGTTTCTCAATGGCAATTATAAAAATGTAAAACAAAACAAAACAAATGTTTTGTGAGAGCTTTTATGTGCCAGTTAATTCTGTTATGAACATGCGTTTATGGCTGTATTTGTTTTGTTTAAGGCCATCTCTTTCGCCTACTTTTTATTCAAAGTGTTTTTCTTAGTCTCTCCGTACCTCCAAGGGACAAGACTACCAGCTATCTTTTTCACATTCACTGTTTTCTTTCCAGTTTTATCCACTCTTTACTTTCCTTCTATTTTCTTTTCATGATAGCTTTTTACTTTATCTTCCAGACTCTTTCATCTTCTCATGCTTAAGACTTGGCTGATAGTTATCATTAGACAGTAAGAGCAAGTCCTTGTTTGGATTAACATTCTGTCTTCAGTACTTCTTGGCTAGGTTCATTGGTGGGGTTTTCTATTCCCTCTCTGTTAGGACCAATTCACAACGTCAGCCATGCCTGTTATCCAAGTGCTGAATATACACAGTGTTCCTGTTATAAAAATGGGAGCCTTTGGATACCAATTTTATTAGCTTACCAAAATGTGAATTCTCTATGCCAATTTTATATAACTTGGCATTTAGATACATAACAATATTTATGAGGGACACTGTGTGTTGTTGCCAGAGTTTGTTTCTGATGTTCTAATGTCTGTAATTCATGTGCCAACAATATGGCTAATGAGTAGATTAAAAAAGCCAATCTGACAATTACCTGAAAAGAAGTATGTGGTTATTATAGGGTTTAATTTACATGATTCAGTGAGATAAGAAGTTAGTGCTGAAAGCTGTTTCTTAAAAATTTGAAGTTTACCTTCTACATGATTGATATATCTCTGTAACATCTCAGTCTTCTTGGATAAAGTTACCAGATTGATCACAAAACTTATAAATTAGAGTTTTTACCACTAGTCTCTAATTTAACAAGGACCCAAGTTTCACGAGGAGGTATACACTGGCCAAAACATGTAACAAGGCCCATATATCTTTTGTTTTAAAAATATGTGGTCTTTTCTATTGTGAAACTCTAGCATGTGCCTTTGTTTCTAATTATACATATATTTCTCAGCCAAAACATATAATCTTTAGAATTTATTCCCATTTTCTACATGTGAAAACATGAAAGAATTTTATAGATCAAGCCTATGCCCCTCTTTTGTAGTGGTTTCAGTAGGGAGGAAAAAAAAAATCTTTTCCCTCAACCCATCTTAGGCACTCTGTAAATTAGACTAACAAGAGATAGATTAATAAGAGAAAAACAAACAGAAGCTTATTACCGTGTGAATTGTGCATTCTTGTGTAGACAAACGGACACTCAGAAATGAGTAATTTAAGGGGGTAGTTAAAACTTGGGGCTTATATACCAGCTTAACAAAAGAACAATAAATGTTTCAAGAAGTGACAAGGTAAAGGAACATAACTCACTTTCTTGGGGCAGCAAATTGTGGGAAGGCAAATATACGGAAAACTAGATGTAGATAAGGGCTATTTTTATTCAGATTTGTTATGTAGATTCCTTGGTGCTGTCTCTAGCTGATTGACAAGAGAGTTGTCTCAGGTGATTAACTTCTGTCCTTCCTGGTTATTGGGGAGGTGGGGAATGTGACAATTATACGTCCTGCTTTTAAGCAAATAGGGAGGGCAGAGAGCTAATCCTGTATCTTCCCAATTGCTTTCAGATCAAAAATAATCTTTACGCAAAAGTGGCATATTTTGCTACTCTTTGCTTTGTAACTCCTGCTCAGTTCCAAAGCAGTTATATTTTCAAAGCAAGAGAAAATATGATGAAATACACAAGGTTTTTCAAATGAAGAGTTTAATGTAGAGGCGAAGAGGCTGGCTATAGAGTCACACTTGGTTCAAGACCTGATTTCATTACTTTTAATTGAGAACTATTGAGCAAGCCAAACTTTCAATTCCTGGGCTTCACTTTTCTCCTCTGTAAAATGGGAAGGGTTAGAGGATATTAAGGATACTTACAGGACTGTGAAGAGGATTGAGTGAGAAAACACATTTAAAGCACTTATATATGCCTGGACTATATAGGGAACATTCAATAAATGTTAGATCTGTTGACAAAAGGAATCAAACTCTGTAAAATATTTGAAGAGATAATACTGAGCCAAATATGACTGACAAATGACCCATGACATAGACCTCAGGAGATCCTGAGAACCTGTGGTCAAGGTGGTTGGGGCACAGCCTAGTTGCATACATTTTAGAAGACATGAGACATCAATAAAATACATATTAATATGTATATTGGTTCAGTCCAGAAAGGCAAGATTTGAGTCAGGGGCTTCTGGGTTATAGGTAAATTAAAAATTGTTCTAACTGGCAATTGGTTGAAAGAGTTAAGTTATTATATAAAAAGCTGGAATCAATAGAAAAGAATTTCTGGGTTATGATGATAAAGGGTTGTGGAAACCAAAGTTTGATCACGCAGATGAAGCCTCCAGTTGCAAGCTTCAGAGAGAATAGATAGTAAATGTTGTTCATCAGATTTAAGGTATGTGCTGATGTTAATGCTGGTCAGCTTTTTCTGAAATCCAAAAGGGAAGAGAGTATAATGAGGCATGTCCCTCCCTTCCCATCATGGTCTGAAACAGTTTATCAGGTAAATTTTGGAATGCCCTGGCTGACAGGAGGGGTCCATTCAGGTGTTTTGGGAGGCTTAGAATATTATTATTGGTTTGCGAATCATGTAAATATATTTTGAGGGTAACTGTGTTACATTCAGAGATGAAACGAGATGAAACAAGCATTTACAAATGTATTTATTGGGGAAGTCATGATTACATATGAGTTACAAGTAGAGGACAGAGTGATCTTTCCTTATATATATTTCATTGAATAATTCATTTTCTACAGTATACAATCTAACTCAGCTCCATGTGGAAAATCTTCATTATGTAGCCAGGAGGCTCAGGTTTTGCTTTCTAAATATTGTCACTGTGTTGGAAAGAAAACAGGGAATTATATTGAGTGAATTTGATGTTTTACTGTCTTGAAATTTACTGTCTAAAATGAGTTTGTATAAATAGTAGATGATCTTTTAGAAATTGTAACATGTAAAACATGCTTCAGTTAGAAACACGGTAGTCCCCTTTACTTCTAATGACTACAAGTAACCTATTTCAATTTTGACATGATATTTGTAGACTAAAAATAAAATCCTAAGTTCCCACAAGCTGAATGAACTTTCTTTTGGCCAAGAGGACCCGAGAGAAATGTTAAAAATCAAGTTCCTGGTTATGATGGAAAGGGAGATCCAACAGTCCTCATTATACCCTCTCCCTTTTGAGTTTAGACACAAGTAACTCACATTCATGTTAAAATAGAGGTCATAAGATGGCCAAAACAGATTCCTTGTGGCAAAGAAGTACCAAATTATAAATAAGAACTAAGGCCATGCAAAAAAAAGTTAACTCATGCCTGTAGACCATCAATCTTCCTTAACAGGTCATTGTATTGTGGCTGACTCTGACATAGCATTATTACCTTAAATTAAACATTCCTCCCAAAGTACTGGAATTGCAGGCATGAGGGACCACACCTGGCTAACAATGATATTTTAATTTTCTATTTGGAAGCCTTTGTGGGGTAATACTATACTTCTCATATCCTATGTAAAGTCTACGTAAAACTGCTATTTTGTCAAATCAAACATTAAGCTCTGTAAAACTTGGTAGCTCCTGTAAAATAAAATGGAGAACAGGTAGTTATTAGCAGATCATTTTTATTATAAAATGCTGAGGATATGCACAAGGCTTCAATGTGTGGTGGTGCAGGTTGTGCACTGTGCAAGTTTAGAGGACACTATTGACATTATCACACATAGAGAACACCCCTGTAGTTGTGCACAGGACACTTTCACTACCACATGCAGTAGCCCTGTGTGTATTAGTAACCTTCCTGTACTTAATCCTGGGGAGATTTTCAATTTTTAAACAAATATTTGATAAGAAGAATGAGTCCAAAGACCAAACTGAAGATTCATTACAAAGTAGATGGGCAGGATTTTCAAAACAGGAATGACTAAGTCAGTACAAGTGGTGGTAATGATGTAATTGTGCTATCAGTGGCTTATGTATCCCTTCAGGATCCATATGGCAAGATTCTGACACAGACTTTCCTGAAGGGATAGGAAAAATATTTTATTTCAGTTTCTGTTGTTTGTCTAGATTCTGTATCAGTTGCTTTTGAGAAATGAATTGGTGAAATGAACCTTATGTTTTTGTATGTCTGAATTGTTGTAGGATCTTCAGTGGAGTGGCAAGCAAATCTCTCTGCACAAAATGTGGCCATTACATATCAGCTTAACTCTTCTGTCTCTTTCTGGGTCTTTCCCAAACCACCCTCAAACTAATGCAGCAAGATTAAGATATTTTAAGTGACTGGAGACAAAAAAGCTTATTTTATTTGTACCTTCTGCATCAATGCATATAAGTTATAGTATAATATATTTGGATGCAATATCATAGACTGAAGAGCTGTGAACAGAGAAAAGAGTATTTAAGTGTACTAACATATGCTGTGTTCAGATTCAGCTGCCATCATTTTCCTTTGCCACACTTCTGCGCAGAGGAGGAACACATAGATAGAACTACTGTCATGGAAAGGTGAAATAGAGGGAAGAGTTTTCTGGATTATATACTTCTTACCTCTTACCAATTGAAATGATTTTATTTAGTTATAATGGAGATAAGAAATGTCTAATATTTTATGGACTTTACAAACTTAGCTCCCTGATCTACAGCGACGAAAAGAAGAATGGTCGAATAGGGATGGGTATTGGGTAGGTCATTGATTGGGAAACACCACAGGGGCATTCTGGGGCAATGGATAGGTTATATCTTGAATGTGGTGATAATTACATGGGTATATCCATTTGCCAAAACTCACTAACAATGTAAATATAATGGATGCATTTTATTGTATGTAATTTTATATTTCATTAAAGGTGATTTTGAAAAAATGGCTACCTATACCAAAAATAAACATTCCTATAGAAAAATATATATTTTTCTGTATTCTGAAGGAACAGTATTGTATTCTGTATACTGAAAAACACATGAATAATTCTTTTTGGGAATTAACTCATGAAGAGCTGAAAATTTAACTAAAAACAAAAAAATTACAAATTATTTTAAAAATTTTCAAATCATTATCTCTGTGATTGTGTATATGCATGAAAAAATTATTATCCCATAGTTAAATAAGCTAAAAAAATGTATAAATAGTTGGCTGTAAACATGGAGAATTTACTTTTCTTAAAAAATTGTTATATTGATAGAAATTAGTATTTTTTTGAAATATATGAACATGAAATATTCTTTTATTCTTCCCTGACTCTTAATAGCTACTGCTTATTTGAGACTTCACAATTTGAACTCAGACTCGATTGGAACTTTATAACTGGGAGTTCACATTTGTCTTTGGTGTGTATCATTTCATATTTTATTCACTCATTTGATGAAGATTTTTGGTACAAATGAATAAATGTATAAAGTAGGGATGTGCACACTCACATACATACACACATTCTGCAACTCATTCTTCACTTGTTTTAAAAATATTTCAAACATTACTAAGTAAAACTATGTCCAGATCCAAATTCATTTGGTTAATTTAAAACATATATCACCTCTGTATTAGTCCATTTTCATGCTACTGATAAAGACATACCTGAGACTGGGCAATTTACCAAAGAAAGAGGTTTAATGGACTTACAGTTCCATATGGCTGGGGAGGCCTCACAATCATGGCGGAGGGCAAAGAGGAGCAAGTCACATCTTACATGCATGGTGGCAGACAAAAAGATAGCTTGTGCAGGGAAACTCCCCTTTTGAAAACCATCAAATCTCGTGAGATCCACTCGCTATCATGAGAACAGTATGAGGGAAACTGCCTCCATGGTTCAATTATCTCCCACTGGCTCCCTCTCATAATACGTGGGGATTATGGGTGCAAAAGGTGAGATTTGGGTGGGGACACAGAGTCAAACCATGTCAACCTCCAAAGTTTATTCCAAAGGTATTTTGGTAAGTCAACATTTTAAACTTGTTAATTTCAAAGGGATATTATAACACATGTCTTAAAACTTTTAAATTATGAAATATATATGTCAAATTCAGTGAGTCTTGACAAATGCATACACATGCAATCCACAACCCTATCAAGACATAGAACTTTCTCATCATCCCAGCAACTTCTCTCTTGACCTTTTTCATCAATATCTTCTGTCCCTCTCCATGCCACAGATACATCAATATTTTTACTCCTTTCTCCACAGACTAGTTTTGTTTTTCCTAGGACTTCATATAAATAGAAACTGTACTCTGTGTCTAGCCTTCTTGGTTTATCACATGTTTTTGAGTTTCATATACATATCAGTAATATATATTTTTTACTGCTGAATAATATTCAATTGTAGGAATATGTCAGCATTTGTTTATCCATTCTTCTGTTGATGGATATTTAGGTTGCTTCTAACTTGGGGTTATTATGATTAAGAGTATGACCGTTTTTATACAAGTTATTTTTGTGCATGCATGCTTTATTTATTTGGAGTAAATACTTAAAAACAGAATTGCTGGGTCATACAGTTAGAGTATGCGTTAATTTTTGAGACTCTCCTAAACCACTTCTAAAGTGGTTGCATTGTTTTACACTTCCATCAGCACTGCATGCGAGTTCATGTTAATTTTAACAACTAATGTTTTAAAGTTATTAACTTCAAAGAGAATTTGGTACCCAGTATTTTTCAAGAACCATGAGTCTAACTGTCATCAAGTATAAGTGTCAACGAATTGGTCACTGTCATCACAGCTTGATAAAATGTAAAAATTAAAATAAGAGTGAGCTACTTTTAGCTGTAAGGGGTCATTTTGTAGGGCAAGAGTTAAATGTCAGAAACCAAAGAACAATTTGAGCTTCTGCTAATTGTCAGGTGGATTTATAAAAAGGATTTGACTTTACAGCTGTCCTTGGCAGATTTTATAACTACCACATATGCTTCAATATCAGATATATTTTGAAATATTACATAAAGTTTTAGTTGCTCAAAACAGAACTCTGATAACTTCCTACGCTTTTCTTCTCCAAAACCTGCACAAGCCATCATTTCTCACCGACTTAATTGTAAAGTGCATTACCCAGCCAGAAATAAACACCTGCCCTCAATTTTGTCCCAAATCTTTAGAGTCTTTGCCAGTTTTGACATTTCCTTATACCTCTCAAGTCTTCCAATAGAGGTTTTGGGGTCAAACAGATCTCAAATTCTTAACTCTACCCCATACTAGCTGTTAGAAACTTGGCAAATTATTTAACAGAGAAGGAGACAAACAGGAGCAGTAAAAACCACACAAAGTAACACAAATAAAGCACTTAATAAATAGGTAATGCCAGGAATGTGCAGCTATCAGTTATTGTAGCAGCAGGAATCTCGTTCCTGAACCCCATGCCATACACAAAGTGTGGTACTTCGTATTTTCTTAATGTATCCTGTTATCTCTCTGCAGTGCCTTTATCCATACTATTCCTCCCTCTGGCAGGCCTCTCTTACCTTTTGTTTTAGAAATCTAAATCCTTATGGTACTGTCCACCCAAAGGCCACCACCGTGGTGGTGAAACAAACTTACTTTCACATGAAGTCTAACCACCCTTGAGAAACAAATGAAAACATTTTTGATTGCATTGTCACTAATCATGTTTTATGCTACTAGTGAATAAATTACAATGAAAACAAAAGTTGTTTTGTTTTATTTTTATATCATACTCTTTGAGAGCTAGAAATAGTACGACACCATCTCATAGTGCCATCTTTATCATCACCATGGTAGCTAAGTGTTATTAACTGCTTTCTATGTGCCAGACTGGGTGTTAAGTACTGACATGTGTCATGTCATTTAATCCTTATCACTGACCTCCTAAAGTAACTGAAGAAAGCAAATTCTTGCCAAAGATTTTACAGCCTGTATCTAGTGCTCATTGTCTCTCAACCATAGCTGGTGCTCAGTAACTTTAAGTGAACACATCAAATGCACATAGAGAACAATAACAAAAAAATCACCTATATTAGCATCCTTCCTAAACACTTCCTTTTGAATATACTGATTTCCTGTAGTTGATTATTGAGTCTGAGGACGGATGTTGCATAAAAAACAAGCGCAGGAAATGCTACATTCACCTAGAGTTGTGACAGAGATTAACAAGCAATGTGTAATACTAATGTCTAATGTCCACTTCTTTTAAAAGTGTTCTTTTGGCCAGGCGCGGTGGCTCACGCCTGTAATCCTAGCACTTTGGGAGGCTGAGGAGGGTGGATCACCTGCAGTCAGGAGTTTGAGACTAGCCTGACTAACATGGTGAAACCCCATCTCTATTAAAAATACAAAAATTAGCAGGGCATAGTGGCAGGGGCCTGTAATCCCAGCTACTCAGGAGGCTGAGGCAGGAGAATGGCTTGTACCTGGGAGGCAGAGGTTGCAGTAAGCTGAGACTGCATCATTGCACTCCAGCCTGGGCAGTGGAGTGAGACTCCATCTCAAAACATAAAGGAAAATAAAAAATAAATTGTTCTTTCTCCATCCCTATCAATTTTCTCTACCTCTCTCCATCATTAATCCTAGTCTACATATACTTTTCAGTGTAAATACTCACAAATCGGATTATGAGGAGAATGAATGACTGAAATACTACACGAGCTCCTTAAATGTTTATCTGCAGTATAGGATTCAATGTGAATCTACAGGAAAGAGCACCTGTCTTTAGCATTGAATGTTTGTGACTCATCTGAAAATACAAATCTGTTTTTCAGACATTGAAGAGATAAATCCACACCCAAAAAGAAAAATTTCTTTATTTCTCTATGCCCTTGAAACTTTCTCTGATCTAATTAGAGATGTGTTGTCTGCATAAAAACTTGTGATTGAAATTGTTTGCTTCTTAACCATATTATAACTTTAAATATTGCATGCTTTAAAAAATCAATTTATTGAGGTATAATTTAAATGCAATAAAATGAACCCATGTAAGTGTACAGCTTAATGAGTTTTGACAAATGTGTATCCTTATTCAATCACCATGAATTAAGATGCTAGCTGTTTCCACCACCTTAAATAGTTCCTTGATTTCTCTTTGCAGTCATTTCCTCCCAGTTCTACCACCAGGCAACCACTGCATTTCTTTCTGACCCTGTAGATCAATATTACCTCTTTTACAATTTCACATAAATGAAATCATACAGTATGTACTCTTTTGTACCTGGCTTATTGAGCTTTCTATAATACATTGGAGATTCATTCAAATTCATTTTTTTCACATGATATGAGCTATCATAATTTATTTTTTGGTTATCAAGGACATAGAGTAAAATATCAGTTGATGTTCATTTTTTCTATATGGATATTTAGTTATTCCAGTCACTTGTTAAAACGTTTTTCACTTTTTACACTAAATTGACTAGGCATGTTTGTCAACATTTCGATTGGCTATCAACTTGCCAGTCTGTTTTAGGATTATCTATTCTGGTCCTTTGATTTATTGTCTATCCTCACAACTCTGTCTTAACTACCGTAGCTTTAAACAAAGTTTTGAAATTAGAAAATCAAGTAAGAACTTTGCTCTTATTTCAAGCTTGACTTTTTTTTTTTTCAAAAAAATTTTTTTTTTGGTCTATTCTGGGTGTTTGGTATTTTCCTATACATTTTAACATCAGCTTATCAATTTCTATTAAAAAGGAGAGATTTTGATCATGATTGCATTGGAACTATACATCAGTAAGGGAAAAATGGATATCTCAGCAATATTAAGTCTTCTAAAACATGCACAGTGCATATTACCATATTTATTTAACTCTTCATTAATTTTTTTAAATCTTGCAGTTTTTATTGTAGAGATAGCGCTCGATTTTTATTGCATTAATTCCTATGAAGTTGATGTTTTATGATGACTATATAAATGGCATTTTAAAGTTATTTTCTAATTGTTACTAAATAAAATATATAAATGCCATAGAATTTTATGTATATTGATCTTATATCTTGTAGCCTTACTAAATTCAGTTATTATTTCTAATAGTTTAAAATGTTTTGTACATTTCTTCAGGTTTTCTTTTTCTTCTCCTGTTTTTTTTTTTTTTTTTTTTTGAGACGGAGTCTTGCTCTGTTGCCCAGGCTGGAGTGCAGTGGCTGGATCTCAGCTCACTGCAAGCTCCGCCTCCCGGGTTCAGGCCATTCTCCTGCCTCAGCCTCCTGAGTAGCTGGGACTACAGGCGCCCGCCGCCTCACCCGGCTAGTTTTTTGTATTTTTTAGTAGAGACGGGGTTTCACCGTGTTAGCCAGGATGGTCTCGATCTCCTGACCTCGTGATCCGCCCGTCTCGGCCTCCCAAAGTGCTGGGATTACAGGCTTGAGCCACCGCGCCCGGCTTCTCCTGTTTTTGTTTGTTTGTTTGTTTGTTTTTGTTTTGAGATGGAGTCTCGCTCTGTTGCCCAGGCTGGAGTACAGTGGTGTGATATTGGCTCACTGCAACCTCCAACTCCCGGGTTAAAGTGATTCTCCTGCCTCAGCCTTTCGAGTAGCTAAGACTACAGCCACGCACCACGACCCCTGGCTAATTTTTGTATTTTTAGTAGAGACTGGGTTTCACCATGTTGGCCAGGCTGGTCTCAAACTCCTGACCTCAAGTGATCCACCTGCCTCGGCCTCCCAAAGTTCTGGGAGTACAGGTGTGAGCCACCGCACCCAGCCTTTCTTCAGGTTTTCTATGCACTTAATCATGTCCTCCAGAAATAATGTCATTTTCATTTCTTCCTTTTCAATCTGTATACTTTTTTTTTTCGTTGTGTTATTACGTAGACAAGGACTTTCAGCATAATGTTGAGTAGAAGTAAGGATAGCAGACAACCTTGAACTGTTCCCAATCTTTGGGGAAAAAGATTCAGTCTTTTACTGTTGTATGTGATATTGTAGTTTTTTCATAAATGTCATATTGCATTGAGAAAGTCTCATTCTGTTCCTATTTTTGTGAGACTTCCTTTAATTACTATGTGCTAATTTTCATCAAATGTTTTTTATGTATTATTTGAGATAATAATGGTTTTTGTCCTTTATTATAAAATATCCTGAAAATATGGGTGATTAATACCCTAATGATAAAGCAACCTTTGAGTTCTAGACTTAGTATCACTTGATCATGATGTATTATAGATTTTATGTGTTTCCAGGTATTATTTGCTAATTTTGGTAAATACTTTGCACCTATATTCACAGTGGATATTACTTTGCTTTCTTTGGATTGCCTTTGACTTGGTTTGTATCTTAGTAATGCTTCCTTATTAAGTTGAAAAGGAACTGTTATTTTCTCATCTATTTTTGAAAATAGTTTATTTAAGATTTTTATCTTAAATGTTTTAAATAATTCAACAGTAAAACACCTTGGCATGAATTTTTCTTCTGTTGGAAGGCTAGCAACAAATTCATTTTGTTTAACAGACATAGGATTATTTTATTAATTTTTATTTTTCTTGTATCAGTGTTAGTTTTATTTTTGTTGTGTCAGTGTTGGGAAAAAAGTACCTTTCAGGAAATTTGTCCGTTTCATTTGTTTTTATATTTATTGATAAAAATTGTTCTTAAATATTTTTCTCACTATTGGATACTATTTTTCTCTTTTAGTGTCTGTAGGATCTGTATGGAGGGCTCCCTTTTATTACTAATATGGATAGTTTTTAATCACTTCCACTCCATTAATGTACGTCTGTTCTTATGCCAGTATCACATTGTCTTGATTATTGTAGCTTCATAGTAAATACTGAAGTTTAAAGGAGTGTCAGTTCTCCAAATTTTTTCTTCAGTTTTCTGTTGGCTATGCTATTTTTTGACTTTTCTTATCAACGTTAGAATCAGTTTGGTAACATTCACAAAATAACTGCCTGGGATTTTGATTGATATTTCATTGACTCTATTAGACCAAGTAGGAAAGAATTGACATCATAACAATATTGAGTCTTTCTATTTGTTAACGTGATAGTAAACTATGTTCTTCTTTTTCAGTAATTTGTATTTCCATATTCACATTAAAATTATAAATCCATAAAATTCCTTCTTTCCTTCCTTCCTTCCTTCCTTCCTTCCTTCCTCTTTCTCTCTTTCTCACTTTCTTTCTTTCCTTGCTTTGCATTTCAACTTGGTTAGTTTCTCTTGTCCTGTTTTCAAACTCACTGATTCTTTCATCGGCTGTGGCCAGTCTACTGATAAGCCCATAAAAGGCATTCCTCACTTCTGAAACAGTGTTTTTATTTTCTAGCATTACTTTTCTATCTTTCTTAGAGATTCCATCTATACCCTTACAATATCTACCTGTGTCTTAAACATTTTCATTCAGATATAATTAACAGAAAGTAAAATTCACTATCTTAATTATTTTAAAGTGTATAATTTGGCTGATTTCAGTTTTGTCCATTAAAAGTATCCAATACCAGAATATTTTCATCAAAAAGAAAAAAAAATGCATATCTCTCAATTCCCTCCCTCTGCCATCCCCTGGTAACCAAACATTTACTTTTTGTCTTTATGGGTTTATCTATTCTGGACATGTTTTATAAATGGAATTGCATAATGTGTGACCTTTTGTGTTTCGCTTTATTCATTTGGCACTATGCATTCAAGATTTATCCATGTTGTAGTATTTATTAGTACTTCATCTATTTTTGTGTCTGAGTAATATTCTGTCATCTAGATATACTCTAATTTGCTTACCCATTCATGAGTTCCCATAAGTTTTGGTACATTGTGTTTCCATTCTTGTAAATTCTTTAGTAATTTTTGTCATTTTCCTTCTGATTTCTTTGACTCAGTGGTTATTCAGGAGTGTGTTAATTTCCATATATTTGATAATTTTTACAACTTTTTCCTGTTATTAATTTGTAATCTCATTCAATTGTGGGTGGAGAACATACTCTGAGTGACTTCAACCTTTTCAAAAACATCTTTTTTTTTTTTTTTTCTTGGAGACAGGATCTCACCCTGCCACCCAGGCTGGAGTGCAGTGGCACAATCACAGTTTACTGCAGCCTCAACTTTCTGGGCTTAGGTGATCCTCTCACCCCAGCTTCGTGGGCAGCTGAGACTGCAGGCACATGCAACCATACCCAGCTAATCTTTTGTATTTCTTGTAGAGAATGAGTTTTGCCATGTGATCTAGGCTGGTCTCAAAATCCTAGGTTCAAGTGATCTGACAGCTTTGGCCTTCCAAGTGCCTCTTGTAAGTGTGAACCACCACACCTAGCTTGTATGACTTCAGTCTTTGAAAATGCATCAGGACTTGTTTTGTGTCCTAACCTATGGTCTATTATGAATACTTTTCATGCCTATTTGAGAAAAATATATATTTACTCTTGTTGAGTGGAGTGCTATATAAATGTCTGCTAAGTCTACTTGATTTGTAGTGTTGTTCAAGCCCTTTATTTCTTTATTATCTTCTGTTTTGGTGTTCTGTCCTTTATTAAAAGTGGAATACTGAAATTCTCAACTATTATTATTAAACTATTTCTATTATTTATTTCTTCCTTCAGCTCTATCAGTTTTTTTGTTTCCTTCACTGTAGAGCTCTGTTTTAGGTGCATATGTGTTTAACATTGTTATCCCTTCTTGATGGAATGATTCTTTAATAATTATATTATGTCAAACTTTGCCTCTAGTAATAATTTGTGTTTTAAAGGCTAATAGCCACTTCAACTTTTTTTTGTTTACTATTTGTATGGAAAATCTTTTCCCATCCATGTACTTTCAACATATTTGTGGTTTGAATCTACGGTGAGTCTTTCTAGGCAGCATATATTTGGATTTTGATTTTATATCCATTCTTCTAATCTCTGCTTTTAATTGTGAGTTTAATCTATTTAATTTAATATATAATAATTACTGATAAGAAAGGGCTTACTTTTTATGTCTTGCTATTTGTTCTCTATTTGTCATATTTCTTCTCAATTCTTTTGCTACTGCCTTCTTTTGTGTTAGTTACTTTGTAGTATAGCATTTTAATTCTACTATTGTTTCTTTTACCTTAGTATTTTGAGTTATTCGGCCCTGGGGAATGATGATTGACATCTTAATTATAAAAATCTATTTTGAATTAATACCAACTTAATTTCCATAGCATACAAAAACTTTGTTCATATATAACTCTGTTCCCTACCCCTTTTGTGATGCTATTATTAATAAATTTCATCTATATGCATTGTTTGCCCATCAACATATATTTATAATTATTTATTTATGCAGTTGGATTCTATGTCATATAGGAGAAAAAATGAGACCAAAATACATTGATATCTTCTTTTATATACACCTGTATGGTTATAGTCATATGTCACTTAACAACGGGGACACATTCTAAGAAATACATTGGTAGGTGATTTTGTTAATGTGTGAACATCATAAAGTGTATTTACACAAACTAGATAGTATATATGTTTTTATATGTGTATATTTTTTCATTTGTATATATTTTTTCATGTGGAAAACCAAAAATCCCACACTATCACTGAATATCAATTATTCTTCCTACTTGATCTGTCATTGCAATATTGAGTGCCATATGTCAAATGTCTGTATATGTTTCAATATCATCTTATGCAACCACCATCTTATATGTAGGCTGTCATTGACAGCCAAATGTTGTTATGCAGCATATGACTGTATATACTTGATCTCTATTGTTTTGTTTTGTTTTGTTGAAACAGAGTCTCACTCTGTCGCCCAGGCTGGAGTGCAGTGGCACAATCTCGGCTCACTGCAAGCTCCGCCTCCCGGGTACACGCCATTCTCCTCCCTCAGCCTCCCAAGCAGCTGGGACTACAGGCGCCCGCCACCACACCCGGCTAATTTTTGTATTTTTAGTAGAAACGGGGTTTCACCATTTTAGCCAGGATGGTCTCGATTTCCTGACCTCGTGATCCGCCCGCCTCAGTCTCGGAAAGTACTGAGATTACAGGCGTGAGCCACCGCGCCGGGCCTACTTGATCTCTATTGTTTTGGATAAGATATTAGTTGCTAATCTTACCAAGGATCTCCTTTAGGAGCTGAGTTGCTTCTCTTTTGCTGTTTACAGAATTCTCTCTTTGTCTTTGATTTTTGACAATTGACTATAATGTGTCTCAGTGTGGATCTCTGAGTTTATCTTACTTGGGGTACATTGAAATTGTTGGAAGTGTAGATTAATATTTTCATCAAATTTGGGAATGTTGGGTCATTATTTCTGCAAATATTCTTTCTGTCCCTTTTTCTCCTCTCCCTCTGGTGCTCTTATTACGTGTATGTTGCTTTGTTTGATGGTGTCTCAATCCTTTTCTCTCATGTTTCTCAGACCTGAAAATTTCAATCAACCTGTCTTCAAGTTTGCTGATTCTTTCTTCTGTCATCTCAGCTATGCTGTTAAGCATTTTTTGTAAATTTTTTCATCTCAGTTAGTGTACTCTTCATATGTAGAGTTGCTATTTGGTCCCCTATTTGTAATTTCTATCTTCTTGGTGATATTCTCTGCTTGGTAAAGTATAATTCTCATGCTTTCATTTCTTTTGATGGAGTTACCTTAGCCTTGGAAATATTTAAATTGGCTGACTTAAGTGCTTTGACTTGTTAGGACAATGTCTGGATTTTCTCAAAAACAGGCTCTCTTGACTGCTTTTTTCCTGTGTACAGAACATCCTTTCTTGGTTTTTTTCATGCCTCTTAATTTTTTGTTGAACGCTGAAGATTTTTTAATACCATAATGTGGCATCTCTGGAAATTATATTAATCTCCCTTAGGATTTGTTGTGGTTGTTTGTTTAGTAACGTTTTTGAATAATTTTTAAAAATCTGTACTTTTTGCTGTTTGTGGTGATTGAGATCTCTTATCTGTCAGCTAGTGACTAGACAAATATTTATTTATTTATTTATTTATTTATTTTTTTTTTTTTTTTTTGAGACGAAGTCTCGCTCTGTCGCCCAGGCTGGAGTACAGTGGCCAGATCTCAGCTCACTGCAAGCTCCGCCTCCCGGGTTCATGCCATTCTCCTGCCTCAGCCTCCCGAGTAGCTGGGACTACAGGCGCCCGCCACCTCGCCTGGCTAGTTTTTTTGTATTTTTTTAGTAGAGACGGGGTTTCACCGTGTTAGCCAGGATGGTCTCGATCTCCTGACCTCGTGATCCACCCGTCTCGGCCTCCCAAAGTGCTGGGATTACAGGCTTGAGCCACCGCGCCCGGCCAACAAATATTTCTTTAAATTGCTTAAACAAAAAATTTCCTAGTCTTTGCAGATGGGCTCCATGTATATACGGGTATATTTTGAGCACCTCAGCCAGGCAATTTCCAACCCTACCTTAGCTTTCAGTTTCTGCTTGTGCAGATCCTGAAAGTGAGCTAGACATAAGACCTCCCTTAGAGACTTCTCATATCTTCTCTAAGCGTGCACTCAGTTCTGAACATGAATTTAGCCTTCTATATTCCCAATGATATCTCTGAAGTTCACCTAGCCCTTATTCTCCAAAGCATCTCATTTCTGAGCTTTTCCTCCCATGCTATATAGTCTATTTTTTGCTTCCCACCCTCCCCCGATTATCCCCTGCCTTAGTCAGCAAAGACTAAAAAGGTTTTCTGTACATGTTTTTGACAAATACCCTCTGGATGACTTTGGCACTGGGCCAATTCTGAGTTAGGCAAGCCTTTTGTGCCAGTGTTCTGTAATCACCAGAAAGATCCACTAAAGACAAATCTTTGCAAGTGAGGTCAGCTATGCTTTCACGGAAACTGGAGCCTAGAATGCAAGCTGTTATTTTCAAGGCTGCTGAGCTAAGGAGTGAAGTAGAGTGAAGAAATGTGGGTGTTGAGAGAAGAGGATAAGTAAGACTAGCACAAAGCTCACTGTTCTCACTGAGATTCTGTAAGTTGAATAAATACTCCCTGAATTGCTGCAAGCTTTTGGTTCATTTCCAGAGTTCTGAAAAAGTTGATTCTCACAGTCTTTGCCCATTTTTTTGGTTGCTTTTGTGGCTTTTGTGTAGGGGCAAATTTTGAGGACTTCTTACTCCATTTTTTTTCTGACATAATCTTGCAGTCTTATTTGTCTTTTTTTGCATGTTGTTCATTTTTTTCATTAGAACCTTTCACATATTAATCATCGTAGTTTTAAATTTCTTGCCAGAGAATTTTGACAACTGTATTACACCAGTGTCTAGTTCTGTTGTTTGTTTCGTCTCTTAAAACTGTGTTTTTCTTGCCCTTAAGCATGCCTATAATTTTTTTTAAGCGTTCATGGATATGTTCTATCATCTAATAGGAACTAAAGGAAACATGCTTTTAATGTGAGGATATATGTTAATCTGGCTAGGAATTGTGTTTGATATTTGTTGTAGCTATAGGTACCAGAGGGTTCACAGCTCCATTTTATTTTCTTTGTTGTTTTTTTTGGTCTTATTTGTCGACTTAGGTTTTCCCTTAATTCTTTTCCTCAAATACTGTCTTTTGCCACTTTTTCAACTGTAAGGCACTGCTATTGTGTGGAGCTCTATTAGTGTGGTGGTAAGGTATAGGAGAAGGGAAGCATTGTATAATCTTATGATTAAAGCTCAGTCTTTTACTGGGCCTGTGTTTCTGGGCCGGGCTTTGCCTTTTGCAAGTGTTTTTCTAGTGGTTATTTTTTCCCCGTGCTAGCTGGAGATGGGAAGACTGGAAGGGTCCAGAGTAGGAGGAATGACCCTCCCTTAACTGGGAGAAGGCTCTGGTAGGGACTTTACTCTTGAAGAATATACCTTTGTTGTGGAGGATGTTCTGAGAATATGTCACAATGATTACTCTTTCCTTCTCCTTTCTAGTGTTATGAGAGGATCTTTCTCTGATCTTTCCCAAGAAAATCCAGGGAGGTTTTCAGCGGTAAAGTCCACTAAAGTGCCAGGGATAAGAATGAGACCACAGGAGCTTTTCCCTTTTATGCTAGTCCACACTCAGCCTCCAGCAATTCTTTAAAATTACCATTAAAGTGCTTCTACCAGTTTATATCTTCTGCTCCAAGTAAAGTAAGTCTTTGCTTTGTTTCCCTTTATTTTCCTTTTTCTCCAGATTTAGGAGTGGTAGTTAATCCTGAAAATTCAGTTCACCAATGGGTCCTAAGAAAGTTGTTGAGTTTCAATTTGTTTACTTTTTATTATTATTATTATTATAAGGGCAGATTCCAAGTTCTTTTCATGTCAGAACTGAAAACAGAAATCTGTGCATTTATTTTTCAGTTTTCATTTTGTCTGTGCCTCTGTTTGGATAATTTCTGTTGTTTTAACTTCAAGCCCACTGAGCTTTCCTTCTTCAGTATCTCAGAGGATGTTAATTTAAATACATAATATTGTGTATTGCTCTAGAATTTCTATTTACTTCTTTTTTTATATATTTCATAAATCTCTTCTAAATCTCAAGATTTAGACAATGTTTTTGTCTAAATCCTTGAGTGTATGTCCTTCTCTGTTGTATCCCCCATTTCTCTCTTTTCTTTGCTTTTTTATTTTATAAACTGACTGATTTTCCTCAAGATTGTAGGATACAACAGGGGTCCCCAAACCCTGTGCAGCAGACCAGTACCTGTCCGTGGCCTGTTAGTAATGAGGCAGCAGGAGGCAAGTGGCAGGTGTGTGAGCATTACTGCCTGAGTTCTGCCCCCAGTCACATCAGCCACAGCATTAGACTGTCATAGGAGTGCAAACACTGCTGTGAACTGTGCATACGAGGGATCTAGGTTGCACATTCCTTATGAGAATCTAATGCTGGATGATCTGAGACGTAACAATTTCACCCCCAAACCACCACCCCTCACCATTCGTGGAAAAATTGTCTTCCAGGAAGCTGGTCCTTGGTGCCAAAAAGGTTGGGGACATTGGGTTACAATATTGTGTGCTGCTCTTTTGCATATCCATTGAAGCAGTTTCTTTGGTCAGGCAGTTAAGTTATTTGTTGATTATCTGCTTTATTCCTTTTGTTTCTTAAGATCCTTCTTTTTAAGCTTTGGCAGAATAGGTTTAGAATAACCTTTATGCTAAGGCTAGTTAGTCTGAATATTAATGGGTGACTCTGCTGTCTCTGCTGATTGCCTCAATGCTCGACAAAATCTTGTTGCTCTTTGTGAGTTGGGAGATTCTGTTTATAGATCTCCTGCTATTTTTTTGTTTTATTTTGTTTTGCATCAAATATTTTGATGAAATATTTCCGTTGAAAGTAATGATTAGTATTTAGCTGAAGGCTGAACAAACCTATGCGGGTTATTGGAGCCCTTTTTTTCTATAACACCTTCACAACCAATGCTCTGTCCCACGGATCACAACTGATTTAGCTTCCCCAAATTCCCAATAGCATCTCCTCATCTCCTCAACTTGGCAGTATCTCCGTTTACTGCTTGAGTTCCTCGTAACCATGGCATGATCCTGATATTGGCTCCAGGTGGAAGCTGTGGCAATTGTAAGACACCTCATTTCTTCCTTTTCTCTCAGTGGTCACACGTTCTGCACTGCTTCTTCTCCAAATGTGTGAAAGCACTTTTTCTCCCTATATTTGGTCAGTTTTTCTAATTATTTAAGGTAGGAGGGCAAGTTTCATACTAGTAATTCTTTCATAAGAATAAAATTTATCTCAATTATATTTCATGTCACTGAATTTCCATGATATAAACCGCCATAAGTTAATGGTACACTAAATTATGTATGCAGCCACAAAATAACCTTAATTTTATGAAGATTTATTTTTTAAGTTCTAAGGAACTTTGGTTTTCTTATTTGTAGCTAATTCTCTTCTTAAAATTTATTTCTTAATTTTCTGTTTTGCATTCTGTGCACATCCACATATTAATACTGTTTTTCAGATATTCAATTACTTGACAATTGATAGATCTGTTTCCAGAGTTTCTCAGTACATGATCAAAATTCACAAAAAATGTTTAAATTAACTAGAATAAATAATAACATTAACTAATATTTATCAAGACCTAATTATGTGCCAATCACTGAGCTAGATATTTACATAGTTTATTGCACTGAAACCCTACACTGTCTTTAAGGGTAATTACTATTATTTTACTGACATTACAGATGAGAAGACAGATAAAGTAGCAACTATTTTTACATGCATTTTATACACAAAAAAGTAAATGCTTAGAAAAATTACATGCTCACTAGGTCATGAACTTAGGTTCACTTCAGAAAAGTACAAATAGATGTTAGTTTCTCTTTAGGAAAAAATGTGAATTTATTAGGTATGATTTAGTATTTTTCTGAAAAAGTAATTTTAAAACCTAAAGCTAGAGGTCTTTTGGGAGAATATAAAGAACATTTCTCTGTTAAAATTATTTTCAGTATCCATTAGACATTCAAAGCCTCAGAAACATCATGTGGTTTATCTCAGTCTTTTATTTATTTTCATTTTATAGTTATTGGTATCATTATTTACAAATATATTCCCAATTTCTAATTCCTTTATATATAAATATTTATTTATAGTTAAGCTGACCACCATTTGCATTTCTCCAAAGATCTCCTTACCATGACAATCTGTTCTGTTTTACCCTAGACATAGATTTATTTCTATTCCAGCACCTCCCAATGCACTTTGCACATACTCTAATAGTATTCATTATGCGTTTGTTGAATAAATGAGTAAATGCAATAAGAAAGTAATGAAAGCCTGAAGTCTCATGTCCAAGTTCCCTACACCAATTACTTACTCTTTTTGATCATCACAGAATTCACCATCTCTATATCACATAGAGTAGGAACACATTATTATTCTTCCATAGACAGCTGAAATTCTAACATTTTATTCATTATTTCCTCCCTTCACCTCTTTAACCTGACCCCTCTCAATTACAGATGTGCACAACAGACACACATACACACACACTCACACTCTTTCACTCATGGAAAACTCCTTGCAGACAGGAACCACAACTTTTTCTCCTTCCAATATTTTACACCTCGGTTGCAATGAATGGAATCAATGTGTTCATCAAAGACTTCCTACTCTCAAGGAAAGTTCTATGTAGTATGATTTTTTGGTTGCTTAGCAGAGCAACATACGTCACCAAATTAGTTCATATTTAAGGATTTTTGCTGCATGTGACAGTTTATTATATACTCATTTTATTTTACAAAAAAAAAAAACCAGACACAATCCTCATTTCTAGAACTACATTGTAATAGAAAAAGGATCTCAAAAAGTTTAACCCAGGAATAACAATATAATAGAGAATATCTAAAATAATATTCCTTTAATACATAGCAAAGTGACTGAAATTAACTGATATTAGAACAATTCATAGGTTACTGTGTTAATACTACATATATGGTTGGAGGGGAGAGGGAAGTATGATATTGGAAATGTGTAAGAAGGGTTAACATAACATTAAGGGCATGGATTTGGGTATTGGCTCTGAGTTTAAGTGTTAGCTCTGCATATGTGAACCATAGGATCTTGGGGAAGTTAAATATAAATTCTCTGATCTTCAATACCTGTTTTATGTTACTGTTTTGATGATTTAATAATAAAAAGGAATCTCTCCAAAATATTAATTTTCCATTTATACTTTCATAATTGTTTCCATATTTATATATTACCTGTTATTTACTTAATATTTCTAAATGTACCTACATGTTGGCCTTTGTATTTAAAAGAAAAATATAAATGGAAGCTGTATTTCTTCTAATTCATATGAAAATGAATACATAAATACCAATATGAGAAATGTGTGTGTCTCCTAAGTGATACACATAGTATGACTACTGTCCTTGAGTTAACCGTGTGATAATTCTAAATTGAAATGACTTAGAATGGAATGTAGTATAATATATAATTGCTGCCCAGTAAATTATGACTGTAATTATTATTCACAATTCAAAAAGTACAGTCAGGCACTGCAAAATGATGTTTCAGTCAATGATGGACTGCCTATACAATGATGGTTCCGTAAGATTATAATACCATGTTTTTACTGGGTGATCAAAACTCAACAAAGGTTTTTAACTGCCCTGTGAAATAAAGATCATACTTTCAGGCCTGTCATTCAAAAGCCTGGAAGATTGTGTTTCAAGCTATGCTTCCAGTCTTGTATCCTAATACTTGCTTTCATTGAAATTCAACTACGGTATGTGTCACATAAGATTTTGATCAACAACAGACTGCATATATGACAGTAGTCACAAGATTGTGAGACCATACTTTTACTGTAACTTTACTATGTTTAGAAACACAAATACTAATCTTTGTGTTATGATTCAGTATTCAATGCAGTATTCAGTACAGTCACATACTGTACAGATTGGTAGCCTAAAAGCAGTAAGTTACACCATATATAGCCTAGGTGTGTAGTAGGCTGTCTCATCTAGGTTTGTCTGAGTTATACTCTGTGATGTTTGCACAATGACAGATTTGCCTAACAATGCATTAATCAGAACATTTCCCCATTGTTAAGGGATGCATAACTGTATAATAATAATAATAAATAAATGATGTATTATTCAAAGTAGTTTTTAGGGAAAAGATGAAATTTTACTGCAGTGGCTAAATACATTTGGTAAAGGGGTGCCAAAGTTTCAGGAAGTATCCTGATTTCTTTTATGCAAACTCTATTATGAGACCATGTCACAATTTTTGTTTTTAAATACTTAAGAAGGGAAATAATTTTGGTGCACAAGGTCTAGTGAGGTGAAAAGAGACTGCATTTCTAATAAATTTCCACATGCTGACACTGCTGTTTCATGGACCACACTTTATGAACCACTGCTCTAAGTTATTTGGTCCATCTTTCTTTCTTGTCCATTTGTTTATTGCAGTCCATCATGTGGGAATAAATCCATACCTAGAGGGAATAAATCCACATGAAATAATGAAAGACTATTTTAAGGTAAGGAGTGCCTCCAAATTATTTGCAATAAGTTAGTTCTTTTTTATCTTGACTTTGACAACCTAATTCACTGACCTGAGCTCACTAACCCTAATGATTCTGAATCTTAGGATAAATCTCCTACTGGATCTATTTCTGCTTATAGTACTTTAGGACCACAAAACTCTTGTTATCTGGAAAGACCAAATGACATCAATTTTATGAATAGATGAAATGTTCCTGTGCTCTGAATAGTTCAGGCTTTAAAAAAGGTTCAGTCACTAAATACTTTGCCCATTGACATAAAAAGGTCTGAATCACCTTCCACTTCCACCCATCCCCAGTCACAACCATGGAAAAAGGTCTTCGCATTTTGATATATTCTTAACCTTTCAAGGGCCTTAAGAAGAGTTAACTGGGACGAAGAAGACACCCTGGGAAGAATGACTTTTACCCCTAGCTTGAGTTCTATAGTTAACCCTACCCCGTGTTCTATCTTTCTGGTTATCCCCTACTGGTCTCACACACAAAAATGATCCTACTTGAAATTCATGTTTACTACAGATTCATCAGTATCTGCTATGGACTTGCAAAGTATGTAAACATCGATTTCTCCTTTAGCTGTTCCCTTGATTTTAGGTCCTTGTGATGCTTTTGCCTTACAAACCCTGTGAATGGTTCGTCTGGCTTTTCTTTATCTGATCTTTTTCTAATGTTTATGTCTTATAATATCAATTATCACTTCTTTAGCTAGCTGTCATTATTATTATCATTATTATTATTACTATAGAAATGGGGGTCTCACTGTGTTGCTCAGACTGGTATCAAATTCCAAGGCTCAAGCAATTCTGTTGCCTCGGCTTTCCAAAGTGCTGGGATTACAGGTGTGAGCCACTGTGCCTGGCCATGTTTGTTTTTGTGTTTTCTTGTTTTTGTTTTTTTCTTTTTCTTGTTTCTTTCTTTCTTTCTTTCTTTCTTTCTTTCTTTCTTTCTTTCTTTCTTTCTTTCTTTCTTTCTTTCTCTCTCTTTCTTTCTTTCTTTTTTTCTTTCTTTCTTTCTTTTTTTTGTTGTTGTTTTTTCTGTAGAGATGCGGTCTCACCATGTTGCCCAGGCTGGTCTCAAACTCCTGGGCTCAAGTGATCTTCTTGCTTTGGCCTCCCAAAGTGCTAGGATGACAGGCACTGGCCTAGTTCTCATTCATTTTTTATTGCAAATCTTTCTAGCTTTACCTTCACTGCTAAGGACCTAGAGTGAATTTTTCCTGCTAGTTCTCTCAAACCAGGTTTATATTTGATTGTCACATTTGATGATTGGCTTATAACATATGATAAAAATATACAAGGGTTTTCACATGATTCCTGAAGTTTCAGTTAGTGAGTGCTCTTGTTCTCATTCAGTTTTCATTATTTTCTTAATAATTTTTCTATCTGGATTTACTTTAATTGTGTCATTTGAATTTTACGTTGCTTTTTTTTTTTGGAATTTTGACCATCTGAATATTTTCCCTTTTTAAAAATTTGCAATTATATTTTTCAAATTTTATAAATATATATCATTTTCCTATGTGTATAGGAGCTAAGTCTTCAGTTTTGCCAACAGGGACAGACAACTGTATAATGATCCTTAGCTGAAGGTATTACATACTAACTTATGATATTCAAATAATCTTTTGTGTAACCACCACTGATTTAATAACAAAAAGGATTATTGTGTTATTCTTTGAGGGTTTTTAATATGGAAAACTGCTGCTCCTAGTTTGTATCTTTTTTTTTCTGTGCTCTAGTCCTTCCTCCTTTCCCTAACTCTCAATGCCTTCAGAGAACCCTCTGCTATCACAATTCCTAAATCCCTCTCCAAACCTTGCTCCTTTCTCACCCACACAAGAATGCATCCAAGTGGAATCTGCTTTTAGAATCCTTTTCTGAACTTCACTGATACTTCCATCAAAATTGACTGGTCCTTTGCCTCTCTTTGTGCTGTTAGTATATCAGATAAATGAGCTTATTCTGTGTCTGATAATGTATCTTTTAATAATAATAAATGGATAAATGGACACCGTATCAATGGAACATGAAGGTGTCTTAGAGTGTGACTGGACAGCCCAAGGACGGTCTAGAATCAAGAACTGGAGAGCTATTGGGCATTCGAGCAACTATTCCACTTGTTTACTCACCTGTGGATAATATGGTTTCTTGTCTGTTGCATTCGTCTCTTACATGAACAACACAACTGTTTCTCCATGCACGCGTCCATGCCAGAGCTCTCAATTTCATGTTTGTAGTAGAAAACTATATTATCAGTCTCTTTGTTACAAGTCAATAGGATAGAGATGTTGACCCAGGCTGGGATTGATGGTGCAGCAATTTCCAGGAGAAGGTGGTGTAGGACAATTACAACTGTTGAGGCCAACCCCTGGAGGTGAGGACAAGTTTGAGATGAATGTGGATTTTAGGCCATGGTAAATAAACATGGTTATTTAGGTTCTATTTATAAATATGTTTACATGAATCTTCACTTTATAAAAATAAGGCTTGCATATGATAAAACAAAACATAGTCCGATAGTCATTTTGTTTGTTTGTTTGTTTGCCCGTTTTTAAGACGGAGTCTCACTTTGTGGCCCAGGCTGGAGTGCAGTGGCACGATCTCGGCTCACTGCAACCTCCACCTCCCAGGTTCAAGCAATCCTCCCTGCCTCAGCCTCCCAAGTAGTTGGGATTACAGGAGCCAGCCACCACGTGTGCCTAATTTTTGTATTTTTTAGTAGAGATGGGGTTTCGCTATGTTGGCCAGGCTGGTCTAGAACTCCTGACCTCAGGTGATCCCCCTGCCTTGGCCTCCAAGAGTGTTGGGATTATAGGCGTGAGCCACTGTGCTGGGACCAGAGAGTCATTTTACTACCAAAGAAAATATACCATCCCGTCCCATCCCTGAAGTAACCATTTTAAAATTTTTTTTAGTTTGAGTGATGGTTTTCTTTTTTAATTTTTTTTTTTAACTTACATACAGGAAAGAGTTACTTAATGTGAAACTTCACACATTTTCATAAAGTTAACACACTCATGTTGTCAGTATCTGGATCAAGAATTTGCATATTACTAGCACCACGAAAACCTCCCTTAGTCATCACTCCTTTGCCCAAATGTAACCACTACTTTGTCTTCTAATACCTGAGATTAGTTTCTCCTGTTTTTATTTTGCCAATGGAATTAACACATACTTAAGGTTTTTTGTCTGGTTCTTTTGCTCAACATTATGTCTTAGGGGGTTTATCTGTGTTAATTTGCATTGTTGTTAATTTCTTTATTCTCATTGTTGTATGCAATTGTTTGAGAATACGATCTCCATTCTAATGTGGCTGGACACTTGCCTTATTTCCAGTATTTGGTAATTTCAACAAAAGCTGCTAGATATATTCTTTTACACATCCTTAGCTATACATATATGCACATGCCTGTTGGATGTACACCAAGAAGAGGTATTGCTGGGTCATGGAGCCAATTTAAGATAAACTGTAGCAAGTAGCTTTCCAAAGTGCTATAACAATTTTACACTCTGATAATCAGCATATGAGAATGATAGACTTTCTAGATCCTAGACAATAAGTAGGATTATTAGACTTTTTCATCTAAGTCTTTGGCTATATAATTATATTCCATTGTGGTTTTAGTTTGCATCTTCCTATGATTATTAAGGTTGAATATCCTTTCATATGAATTTTTTTCATAAAGTGATAATTAAAGTATTTTGCAAATTTCTTGTTTCTATTTTTATTATTGATACATATTCTTATTGATATATACTATATGCATGTGTGCATGTAATATATATAAATACAATGTATATTGTATATATTCTATATACAAATCTTGTGTCAAATACATGAATGACAATTATCATTTCCAAATTTGTAGATTGCCTTTTCTCTGTCTTAATGGTGTCTTTATGAACAGAAGTCAAATTTATCAATCTTTAACATTACAAAATTGGAGGTTTAATGAAGTCCCAATTTATTGATCTATGACTTCGTGGTAGGGTCTTTCGGTGTCTTATTTAAGAGTTTTTGACTACCTGAGATAACAAACATACCTTCCTGTGTTATCTTCTAGATGAATTTCTGTTATAGCTTTCACATTCAGATCTGCAATTTTTTTGTGTGTAAATTTTAAGGAAGGAGACATAATTATTTTCTTCCATGTGGATACTCCTACACCCAAAACCACTTTTTAGAAGATAATTATCTAACACTGCATTGCACTATCACCTTTGCCACCAATAAGGTGATGATATATGTGTGAATCTGATTATCAAATCTATTCTGTTCTGTTGGTCTATGACAATACTTCATTGTCTTAATTATAGTAAGTATTGCCATGTGGTACCATAAGTCCTCCATCTTTGTCGTCAAGAATGCCTTGTCTATTCTTGGCTTTGCATTATCATAGTATTTTGGAGTCAATGACCAATTTCCACAAAAAATCTGCAGAGCTATTGGGAGATTGCATTAATATGTAGATAAATTTTGAGGAATACTTAGATTTTATAATACTGTACCTTGCAGTCCATGAATATGGAATAGTTTTCATTTACTCATACCTTCTTCAATGCCTGATAATATTTAATACATTTACTGTTCATGAGAGTATTAATATTTGGCTATTAACACTGGCATTATATACTTAACCCAAAGGAGATTGTAGCTATTGATTTCAGATATGCAGTTTAGCTCTAGTTTGGTGGAATGACAGTAAAGAGATGAAGGGAAAAGGTTGCTTTATCTTTTTTGTATCATAATAGATAGTTGGCTAATTTCCTAGACTGCTCTAACTTTGGTAATGTCCTTAACTTGGCATTTTGAAGTGGCTGTGTTGGTATTTGCCTTATGTTAGTGTGGATTTGTTTCTCTTCTAAATCTTTGCTCTAGGATGAAAGATACTTATGTTTAACGTCTAATCACAAAGATTCATGCTGGAATAGAATATAGAATTTCATTTCTAGATGAACAAGGAAGCAGAAATAAACTCTATTTTTCACCAAATGCTCATGCTTCTAGATGAATTAGGCATATGGTTGGTGGAAATGTTTTTTCAGTCTTCCAAAGAAAAATGGTTTGTTTGATGCCTCTAGTGCCTAAGTGAGATATTGTCAAGAAAAGAAAATGATTTTAGCATATCAGTTTGCTGAATTTGATTTTCAAGTGAGAATTTTTACATTAAGAAAAGTAAGGTCTACTTATTTGTCATCAGAAAAATAAGATCTATCAATCTAAAAGATCTATCTATATATCTTTTTTATGTTGAAGACATTTGCAATATATTTCTACCCCCTTTTTTTGGTTCACTGTAGGAACAGATGTTTCACAGCTGACACATCTTGGATAAACGACATGGGATCTACAATATATATGAATTTCTATCTCTAAGATAATATTTATTGTTTTACTATAGAATCAAAAATAAGTTATAAGAGAAAAAAGAACATTCATTGACAAAGAATTCTTTATTCTCTACATTTAGCAATTTTGGGAAACCTCAGTGGATAAGAGTCCGGGTACATTTAGATCTGAATGAATTATTTAATAAAATTTCATATTAATATTAATAAATATTCTGACTTTTGGTTTATGTATAGTATTCTGGCCAAGCAAAATTCTGTTTTCATAAACCTTATAAATCTCCAAATTATTTCCTGATGATGCAAATATGTTCAATAAATACATTCCCAGGAATAATTTAGATATCACAATAATAACAATAGCTATAATATCTGTTTTATTATATGGCCCACATTCACAACAGGCATGCACTTTGTTCTATATTGCTTATTACTAACCTTATGAGGCAAGCAATGAGAATATTTCTATTTTGCAAATGAGGAAGCAGAAGTTCTGAGATAGTAATTGATTAGACCTGGCTCATATGGCTAGAAAAAGACTTAGTGATAGATTCAAATCTGGATTTACTTACTCAATAGTGTACTGACTAATGCTACTGCATCCCACAAGATCTGGCACAAAACACTCATTCTAGCTTTTTTGCAATGAATTTCTTATGACAGCATATTTATACGTATAACAGACATAACTCTTTACCATTGATGGGGGCAGGTTCTTTTCAGTATTTGACTATTAGGAGCAAAAATACTATGAATATGACTGTACTAGGGTGTATGAGTTTTTGTGTTAATATATATTTTCTTTTCTCTTGGAAAAATGCCTAGGAGTAAAAGTTCTCAGATGTATGGAAAAATGTATGTTTAACATTGTAAGCGACTGCCAGACTCTTTTCATTTCTTTCTTTCTTTTTTTTTTCTTTTGAGATGGATTTTCGCTCTTGTTGCCCAGGCTGGAGTGCAATGGCAGCATCTCAGTTCACTTCAATCTCCACCTCTCGGGTTCAAGCGATTTTCCCGCCTCAGCCTCCAGAGTAGCTGGGATTACAGGTGCCCACCACCACGCCCAGCTAATTTTTTTGTATTTCTAGTAGAGACGGGATTTCACTATGTTGGCCAGGCTGGTCTCGAACTCCTAACCTCAGGTGATCCACCTGCCTTAGCCTCCCAAAGTGCTGGGGTTACAGGCATGAGCCACCACACCCAGCCCTACTCTTTTCAAAGTGGATGTACTATTTTGCATTCCCACCCCAAACAACAAATCAAAAGTTCCAGTTCCTTCTTGTTTTTGACACTTTAAAAGAAGTTTAACTAGTCCAGTAAATGTGTTAAAATACTCCATTGCATTTTTATTTTGAATTTCACTAATGACTGATAATGTTGTTCATATTCTCATTTGCTCATATCCATGTGTGTATCTTTTTTGCTTTGTCGGCTCTTGACCATATTTTAGAATCGGGTTGTCTTCTTATTGATTTTTAAGTATTTTTATATTCTAGGTACAAGTCCTTTATCATATATGTTTTTCAAATATTCTCTCCCATGCAGTGGCTTCTCTTCTTTTTTTGAAGGATGTCTTTTGAAGAACAAAAGTTCTTAATTCTGATGAAGTCCAATTTAGCATTTTCATCTTTTATATTCAGTGTTTAATATGTCTAATCTAAGAAAGATTTGCCTAACTCAAGTTCATAAAGATTTCCTACCATGTTTTCTTTTGCAAATTGTATATTTTTATCTATATTTTAATTTATGATCCATTTCAAGTTAATATTTACCTATCCTGTGAAGTAAGGATCAAGCTTTATTTATTTATTTATTTATTGCTCATGGAAATGCAGTCATTCCATCACTATTGGTCCAAGAGGCTATTTCTTTTTTTCCCAGTTGAGTTACCTTGACACTTTCATAGAAAATCAATGGGCTATATAGCTGTGTACCTGTATCTGGACTCTCTTTTTTTGTGCTATTGATCATGATGTCTATTCTTAAGCTAATTTATTGAGTACTCTGTTTTTGTTATAATGCAAGTCCTCCAACTCTGTTCTTTGTTTTCAAAACGGTTTAAACTAGGTCTTGTATACATTTCCATATCAAGTTTAGAATCAGCTTGTCAAGCTCTCCAAAAAAATCCTCCAGGAATTTTGACTGCTTTAATGTTGAATGTAGAGGTCAATTTGAAGAGAATTGACATCTTAATAGTATTTAGTCTTGTGAACATGGTTTAATTTTCCATTTATGTAGGTGTTCTATGATTTCTCTCAGCAATATTATATAGTTTCTCTGTGTATAGCCCCTGTATATATTTTGTTAAATTTATTTTTAAGCATTCATTTTTCAAGTCATTAATAAGTAGTATTTCAAAAATATGTTTTAAAATATATTTTTATATTTGGTTTTGCTAGTACACAGAAATACAATTCAGTTTTTCATGTCAACTCTGTATTTTAAGACCTTGCTAAACTCACTTATTACTTCTCTTAGCTTTTTTGTAAATTCCTTAGAAATTTCTGCATAAATGTATTTTGCATATAATTTAATGAATGTGGATCTTCTTCTTCTGCGCCATTGCACATTTGACCAGATGCTTTTGCTTTGATAGCTAAGTTTTGTGAAATATCAGATAGGTTTTTTGAGCAGCTGCTTGCTCTACTTCTGTCCTTCAAAGAGAGTACTACATTATTTAGTTGTAGCTCAGCTGAGCATTTTTACGCGCCCCGCCCCCAACTTTTTCTAAAATGTCACACATCAGCCCACGACCAACTGGTTTTGTTATAGAATGTGATTGTTAAATAGACCAGAAAAATTCTACTTTTACAGCAGTATTTGTGCAGATATATATCTGCACAAAAATTCGTGTGCAAATCACTTATGATGACTTTCTAATGTGTCAGCTTGAGTAGGCTAAACTGCAACTCCCAGAATTTCACATCTTGTATGTTTCCAGTTAGGCTGGGTCACATGAGAGATTCTTATAGGCGAGCTGGAATTGTATATATATAATTCCAAAGTCCTACTCTCATTATGAATCCTGTAGAGACTCACAATGATAGGCTATTTTAGACAGCTTCTATTAAATGATATTTATTAGCACGGTGACTACTTTGTAAATACCAATTTCAAACTGAACTTTCACTGATACATGCAGATTTTCAGCAATTTTTAAAACATATATATTTATATTTACATGTATATGTATGAACTAAGTTTACAGAGGTACGTTCTGTTGCAATTTTTTAAGTTCACATTTGTAAGATATTTTAAATGATAAGCCTTACCCAGTTAAATAAAAAAATAGGACTCTACTAAAATTTGAAATTTGATAATAATAACATTTGATAATAATAACAGTTATATTTACTGATTGGTTGTTAGGTACCAAACACTGTTCTAAGATTTTTTCTTTTTCTTTCTTTCTTTTTTTTTTTTTTTTAACATGGTTCTCTTTTGCTCTTAATAGCAGTATTATTAATAGGTATTGTTGTTATCTTCATTTTCCCTATGAAGATTCTTAGGCTCAGAGAATTTCAGTAGCTTGTCCATAGTCACACAGCTGGAAAACAGTGAAGCAAGGCTGACACTCTGGAGAAGGCCTCTTGCAAATCTACGTTAGGTTTTAGTTGGCTAGAACTGATTTTAAGTATGAAGATTCTTAGGCTCAGAGAATTTCAGTAACTTGTCCACAGTCACACAGCTGGAAAACAGTGAAACAAAGAGGACACTCCGGAGAAGTCCTGTTACAAATCTACATTAGGTTTTAGTTGGCTAGAACTGATTATAAGTAGAACTCATGTGCAAATCACTCATGGTGTCTTCCTAATGTGTCAGCTTGGCTGAGCTGAACTGCATCTCACAGAATTCCTTTTCATTTGCTCCCGGTTAGCCTGGGCCACGTGAGAGATTCTTATGGAAGAGCTGAGAGGCAGAAGGGAGCCACAGCCACTCTGACACAGTGTCCCTTGTCTGGCTTACCTCTTGCTATGAGGCAGGAGCCAGCCTACGACTGCTCTTCCTTTCCCTGGATCCCCTCCATTGCCTTCTTGGACTCTGAATTGGATGTGTGTGTTTAGCTTCGTGATGAAGGGTCTCCGCACCTGCTGGACACACAGCACCAAGATCAAAGTCAACAAGAACTGGTGCAGCTCTGTTGTTTCATGGACTCTAGCTCATGCTTGTGGATCTCAGCTTGCTAAAACCTCCCCAGCTGCATATCCATCTTTGTTTCCCAACTGCCTGCAGAGAGATTAAGGTCAAATTCCTGCAACAAATTCCTTAAATACCTTGATACACACACACATACACACACACACACATGCACCCCACACGCACACACACACACACAATAGATGATAGATAATGTTATTTTTTAAAATTTTATACTATATAATTAGTATATGTGTATACAATTGGGTATATGTAAAATGTCCTAGTGGTTTTGCATCTCTAATTAAACCCTGAGTGTTATATCAGTCTGTAACAATTTTAAAGTATCAGTAAGTTTGTTGTATTGAAGAAATGATATCATGTCCAATTAAGAGACAATATTGTATAAGGATCAGAGCAGTGTTTGTGTAGTTAGACCTATATTCACTAACAGGCTCAGGCTTCCAAACCATGTGACCATGGGCAAGTTACATAACTGCTCTGAGCTTGATTTTCTTCACTGGAAAAAGAAAGTTGCTGGAGGACCTCAGGAGACAACACGTTAAGTGCCTAACACTTTCCCGAGCATTTAAAGAAATGATAGATACAATTATTTGCATTGTTGTGTTGTCAGAATTAGTACTAAGACATGGGTAATTTAGTCTCTACAAAATCATCAATCCATATATAATAATATTTAATGAGACACAACGATAACACTATTTTCTATGTGGCAGAATCATAAGAGCACTTTGTTCCAGGCAGGGCATTTTTTTTCTGAAGTACCAAAAATACTCTTCTAAGAGGAAAGCTAATTTGTATGTATAAATGAAATTAACAATGGAACTTTAATAAATAACAATCCTGCTTGAACATTTGTGAAAGAATCCCATTCACCTTTTTAAATTGAGTTATAATTCACATGCAGTAAAAGGCATAGATCTCAAATGTTTATTCTGGTGCATTCTAACAGTTCTGTGCACCAAAAGGTAAATAACGTTTTGATTACCCTCCTCCCCCTTTTCAGCCAATCTACTCACTGAGTCCACATACCCTGGTTTCTATCACTACAGGTTAGTTGTGCCAGTTCATTGACTTCATATGAATGGCTCTGTGAAGTATGTATTCTTTTGTGTCTGGATGCTTTCATGCAACGTAATGTGGAGATTCATCCACACTGCTGCACATATGAACCATTTGCTCCTTTTCCTTGCTGACTAGTATTAATTGTATGAATATAATTGTATGAATATACTACAAGTTGTTTATATCATTCTCCTAAGGAAGGCATTTGGGTTGTTTCTAGTCTTTGATTATTGACAAACATTCTTAGCCAGACTTTAGTCAGGCTTCTGTATCTTCTGTTAGGCATATCTGTGCATTTCCTTATAAAATTTAGTTTTAGCAAAGAATCCTGCTAAGTCAGTTTAGCAAGAACATCTCATCCTCAATATCTGATCATTCTCAATATCTGTTCAGTTTCCTCATCCTCCATTATCCGCAGGTGATGTCTGATCACCCCGACCGGTTTTCAGCACAAATCTTGTTGGGCTGGTTTAGCCAGAATTCCCTTTACCTCTGATGTTTCCTCTTAAGTAATTTTCTATGCACTGACCTCCACACTGCTTCATGGCTATAAACTCCCTCTGATTCATGTGGTATTTGGAGTTAAGCCCAATCTCTCTCCCACTGCAGGAGCCCGTTGCAGTGGTTCCTATACCTAATGTGATGGTCCTCAATAAAGTCTTCCTGACTGTGCTTTCACAGGTGTCATTGAATAATGTTTTATTTAGCACGACTATAAGCAAAGCTGCTAAGCACATCCTTAAGTCATTTTTTGATACATTTTCAGTATTCTAAGTATGTAGCTAAGTGTGGATTGCTGATTAATAGGGTGCTGATATATTTTACTTTCTAAGAACCTGCAAAATAATGAATCCGAAGTTCTTGTAATATTTTTTGTTCCCATCAAAATGTATAAAAATTTCAGTTATTTCACCTGCTTACCAACATTTTTTTTTTAATTTAGCCATTCTAGTGGATAAAAAATGAAATCTCACTCTGGTTTTACTTTGCATTTGCTTAGTAACTGACAATGTTGAACAACTTTTCTTGTGTTTAATGGCCAGGTATGTACTTGTGAAGTGTCAATTCAGACATTTGTACTATTTTGTTGGGTTGCTTTTCTTTTTAGTATTGGTTTGAAGCAGTTAATGTATATGTATTTGTACTAAATGGTATATTGTTGGTATACCATTGTTGGTGTATTGATGGTATGTTGTTCATGAGTAAGATATAACTACACTGGAATTTTGCTCACTGAGTTTGTCTTCTTTGGTTTTGCCAAATTCACTAATTCTGATACATGTTTTGGAAATTTTTGATGTTTTATTATGTACAAAATAATGTAATATAGATATAATTAAAATTTAAATTTTTCCTTTTCATTCTTTATGGTTTTTGTTTTTTCTTCTTCTCTTTGGTTAATATATACATGTTTTTATATATAATATACATTTGTTGTGAACATAAGTCTTTTGTCAGACATGTTTGTTGCAAATTTTTTTTCTAAGCTTGTAGCTTGTATTTTTGTTTCCTTAATTGTGTATTTTGATGAATTCCAATATATTCATTTAGAAAAACTTTTATTGTCAGTGTTTTATGTCTTAAGATACCATAAGGAGAGTTTTCAAACTCTTTATGATTCTAGATTTTATAATAAGGTCAATGATTCTTCTTAAATTAATTTTTGTGTATTATGTAAGGTAGTAGTCGATGTTCTTTTTTTTCTTTTTTTTGCAGATACTTAGCTTTTCCGAGATCATTTGTTAAAAGCTTTTCTTTCCTTTCAACAAGAATTTGGCAGCTTTGATAAAAATCAGTTGGTCAAATATGTGTTTCTGTGAACTCCCTGTTCTGTTCCATTGATCTTTTGCCTCTATTTACACCAGTAGAGTGCTATCTTAATTACTACAGTTCCATATATACACTTCTACTTTTTCAAGATTGAGGAGGTTGCAGTGAGCCGATATCACCCATTGCATTCCAGCCTGAGTGACAAGAGTGAAATTCTGTCTCTTTAAATAAATAAATAAATAAATAAATAAATAAATAAATAAATAAGAAAGAGAATGATTGCTTTGATTAAAACAGATTGTTGTCATTTCATTATAAATTTTAGAACAAATTTGTCCATTTCTTTAAAAATCCTACTATGAATTTGATTGGGATTTAGGTCATTCTACTGTTGATTTTCATGAGAATAGACGTTGGTATCATCTAACTCATATCATCGTCCATTTCTGCACTAATTGAGATCATCTTTGGTTTCTCGCAACAACATTTTATAGTTTTCAGAGTAGAGATCTTACTAAATTTATTCCTAGCAATTTAATATTTTGACATTAAAAGTATTTTTAAGATTTCATTTTTTGCATTATTCATTAATAAGATGTAGAACTACAAGGAAATTTTAGTCACTAACTTTGTATTGTTTGGCTTTGCTAAATTCATAAATTCCGGTACATGTTTTAGAAATTCTTATTGCTTTAAATATACACAATCATCTTATATAGATATAATTAAATTTTAAATTTTATTTCAGTCTTTATGCTTTTTATTTTTTATTTTTTTGCTTGTTTTATTTCAGTGGCTAGGACTTCTGGTACAATAGTGACAGCAGATATCCTTGCCTTGTTTGTGATCTTAGGGACAAAGCTTTTAATATTTTATCATTAAGTAAATGTTTTGGTTTTTTTATCAGGTTGAAACAGTTTTCTTATATTTCTAGTTTGCTAAGTCTTTTTATCATTACAATTATTATAATGATGGTATGTTTTTCTTTTGTTATCTGTTAACATTGTCATTTACATCGATTGACTTTCTAATGTTAAATCAACCCTGCATTCCTGGGATAAACTTCATATGTTTATGATGTATTGTCTTTTCACATACTGTTAGATGCTATTTGCTAGTATTGCCATAAACATTTTGAATTTATGATAACAAGTGATATTGATCTAATTTTATTTTCTTGTATTTTCCTTGTCAGGTTTTGGTATTAGTGTTATGCTGGTCTCCAAAATCAAGTTGGCTTGGGTTCTTTCTTACATTTAATATGAAAGAGTTTTCTAAGATTGGTATTACTTCTTTTATACATGTTTGTTAGAGTTCAACAGTGAAGGCATATGAATCCCGAAATTTTGTTAGATGGCTTTTGATTATGACCTCGATGTTGAATAGATATAGGCCTATTGATATTTTTAGTATCCCCTTGTGAAAGTTTTCGTAATTTTTGTTTTTCAAGAAGTTTATCTATTTCATCGAAGTTTCTCAATTTATTAGCATGGTTTTGTTCACAGTATTCTCTGATTGTCCTTTTCATATTTTCAAGATCTATTTCGATGTCCCCTTTTACATTTGTTAGTTAGGTAATTTGCATTTTCTATTTCTTTTATTAAAAAAATTAAACTGCAATAGTTTTAGCGGTACAAGTGGCTTTTGGTTACATGGATGAATTGTACAGTGGTGAAGTCTGGTTTTAGCGCACCCAACACCTGAGTAGTGTACATTGTACCCGGGAGGTAGTTTTTCACCCCTCACCTCCCTTCCTCCCCTCTACTTTCTGAGTCTACAATGTCCATTATACCACTTTGTATGCCTTTGCGTACTCAGCTTGCACTTTCTCTTTCTTGGTCCAGCATGCTGGGAATTGGTTAATTTTATTAATCTTCTCAAAGATTCAACTTTCTGACATTATTCAGTGTCTCTATTATTTGTTTCTTGTTTACTTCATTCCATTTCTTCTTACTATTATTAAAATTTCCTTTGGTTTTAAACTTTATCTGCTTAAATTTATTTTAAATTAATTTAGACATTTTATTGGCCCAAACCATGGTAAACCTTAATGAATGTCCCATAAGAGCATGAAAAGTATTTGCATTCTGCACATGATGATCACAGTGTTACATAGAAATTAATTTATTCAAGTTGCTTGACAGCATTGCTTAACTATTTTGTTTTTGAAGAATTTTTGTCTATCTTCTCTCCATATGTTTGTCTATTTGTTTGTATTTTGTATTCTGATTTTTATTGTCTACTCATTCTGGCTCACTTACCAAGTATATTAGTTTTCCAAGGTTCTGTAAAAATTATCACAAATTTAAGGTTTTAAAACAACATTTTTTTTTTTTTTTTTTTTTTTGAGATGGAGTTTTGCTCTTGTTGCCCAGATTGGAGTGCAATGGTGAAGTCTTGGCTCACTGTAATGTCTGCCTCCTGGGTTCAAGTGATCTCCTGCCTCAGCCTCCCGAGTAGCTGAGATTACAGGTGCCTGCCACTACGCCTGGCTAACTTTGTATTTATAGCAGAGATGGGGTTTCACCATGTTGGTTAGGCTGGTCTCGAACTCCTGGCCTCAGGTGATCCGCCCGCCTCAGCCTCCCAAAGTGCTGGGATTACAGGTGCGAGCCACTGTGCCCAGCTAAAACAGCACACATGTATTATGTCATAGTGTCTGTGGGTCAGGAGTCCAAGTATGGTTTACTTCGGTCCTGTGTTTAGAGTCTCACTAGGCTCAAATTCAGGTCTTGGCTGGCCTGCAGTCTCATCCGACATTTGAGGTCCTCTTCCAATATCACTGCAGTTTTTGGCAGCATTTATTTCCTTGGGCTTGTAAGATCAATGTTCTTACTGACTATTGATTGCGATTTATTCTCAGCAACTAGAAGCTGCCATCAAATTCTAGCCACATGTTACTCTCAAAACACGGCAACTTCCTTCAAAGCCAGCCGGAGGTTCTCTCATTAGTCTTCTATATCAGAATATTACATAACATAGCTTAGTCATAAGAGTGATCATCACATCAACTTCATCATATGGTGTAACCAGATCGAGGGAATGACTATCTCATGGTGCTCACAGCTCCCACCTACACCGAAGTGGAGGAAATTATACAGAGCATGCATACAAACTCGTGGAAATCTTGGGAGCCTTGTTAGATTTTTCCCACCACAATGAAGAAATCAACATGAGTCAATAGACTTGCTCTGTTATATATAAAATTTTCCAAGTGTATGAGACTGCAGTCATAAATTTATAATTAACTGGTGGTTCCTTGCAGTGATGGGTTTGGGCATGGGACCATGGCAGTGGGATCTAGGCCATGTTTAAACAGCTATGCTTTATAATGAGGAGAGGGATTTTAATTGCCTGAGGAATATCTCAGAGCGGAAGCTTGTATAATAGTAACCAGGCACTGCCTTGTGGGAAAGGGATTTTAAAAAGGAATTATCTGCCAAAAGCATGAAGCAAAGAAACTGGAGAGGAGAAGAGGTTGAATGGCATTTTTCAAATGAAATATGCTGCAATATAAGGTGAGCACAGCTAGTAACCCCGGCGTCTTAGGAAAGACCATAAAATTTACAAAAATAAATTTTTATGTTTACTTATTCTGTATTTATGATGGAAACTGTGAAGAGGCTGGATTCCATGCCTGGGTTGAAATAAGGGCAAACCACAATTAATCTGGCAAATGAGAAGAAGGCTGGTATCTCTGCGGCACTGGAAATTGCTCTTTAATCAACATACAGCTTTCCCATCGATTTTGTCACAAGAAAGTTCAGGGAACAACATATGTTGTCACTTTTTCAGCTCCTCTTTTTCCTAACCCCTTTTCTAGCTCTAAATAGAGGTTAACATAATGATTCCCACACTACAGTTTTGGAACTATTTGACTGTTTCTTGAACTTCTAAAAAGCTTAATTGTAGGAACAATTTGCTGCTAAAAGCAGCATTTCAAAAATGTTAATTTTAATTTATTTTAAAAACTGCTTTTGAATATTTATAAAATTCAGAAAAGTATATATAAGAAAATAACAATTATCCATATTTCCCCTCTCTCAAAATGAGCTGCCATGGAAATATTAGTCCATTTGCTTTCTTTCTTTATCTCTTTTATTCTTCCTTCCTCCTCCTCCTCCTTTTTTTTTTTTGAAACAAAGTCTTTCTCTGTCATCCAGGCTGGAGTGCAATGGCGTGACCTTGGCTGACTGAAACCTCTGCCTCCCCAGTTCGAGCAATTCTCTTGCCTCAGCCTCTGGGGTAGCTGGGACTACAAGCCTGCGCCACCTTGCCCAGCTAATTTTTGTATTTTTAGTAGACAGGGTTTCACCACGTTGACCAGGCTGGTCTCAAACTCCTGACTTAAGGTGATCCAACTGCCTATGCCTCCCAAAGTTCTGGGATTACAGGTGTGAGCCACCACACCCAGGCTCCTCCTCTTACTTCTTCTTCTTCCTCATTCTTTCTTCTTTATTCCTCCTCCTCTTCTCCCTTCTGCCCTTCTTCCTTACTCCTTCCTATTTTTTCTTTCCTTCCTCCTCCCCGTTTCCTCTCCTCTTTCTCTTCCTCCTCCTTCTTTCTCTATGTCATCATTACTTGATTTATTTTGTTAAAATTACATTTGCAAGTATAAAGAATAATATGAAACAAAAAATAAAGTACTTATAAAATCAAACTAAAAACAGAGACAATGAAATATATTGTAAAACCGTATCCACCACTACGAACATTAGGTAACTACCATTTCCCATTTTACATCTAGAAGAAGGCTAAACAGAGAGAATGATAGATAAATAGATACATAAAAAGAGATGTAATGACTGCTATTATAATTTAGAAATATTAAATTTGATTTTAAAATTTTATCTAAAAAACAATTTAAAATTGAGCAAACTTAATGAACTTCAAATAAATATTTCTTTATTACAAGAAATATTTCATAAAAGATTCCTTTAGGTTTACAAAAGAGATTATGAAATGTATTAGATAGTCAGATTCCCATTTTTAGCCTGTGTTTGCCTACCGTGTATAATTAGGACATGGGTATTGTCACAGATCTCCTCCTGTTAGCAAATGTGTTGTTTTTATTTTAAATACCTGAAAGATGTTTTCACTGGGTTCAATATTCTTGGCTTATGTTTGTTTCCTCTGGAGCCTGTGTAGATGTTGCTCTGTTGTCTTCTGGCATTGAATCTAACCACAGATGTGTTCATAGTCATCCTGCCTGAGATTTCTCCCTAATAGGTTATTTGTTTGTTTTCCTTTCTGAATGCTTAAATAATTATTTCTTCATCTGTGAGGGACTAACCAGTCTGTTTTTTGGTGTGGAAGGTCTGTGTCAACTTTCATCATTTTCATTTCATACTATTGTTTTATTTTACTGTTGTTATGATGTGATTCTACAGAATTCACACTTTTGTTAATTTGTCTTCTGTTGTGAACAATTATGAGTAATGTTTTTGTTGAGATTTTAATTTTTTTTCTGAAATGAATTCCTGTTTTTTATGCCCTATTTCCTCTCCTTCTTTATTATTTTTTCTTTCCTCCCATTCCTTCGTTCCCTCTTACATATATTTGTGTTATTGCCAAGCTATTTCTTTTTATCTGGCTTATGCTTGGTGTATTAGTCTGTTCTTGCATTGCTATACAGAAATACCTGAAACGAGGTAATTTATAAAGAAAACAGGTTTAGTTGGCTCATGGTTCTGGAGGCTGTGCAGTAAGCATAGCAGCTTCTGCTTTGGGGGAGGCCTCAGGGAGCTTCCAATCATGGTGGAAGACAAAGGGAGTGAGCCATCTTACATGGCAGGAGCAAGGGAGTGAGGCATCTTACATGGTAGGAGTAAGAGAGGGAGACAGAAGGTGCAACACACTTTTAAACAACCAGATCTCATGAGAACTCACTCACCATCATGAGAACAACACCAAGATGATAGTGCTAAGCCATTCATGAGAAATTGCCCCCATGATCCAATCACTTCCCACTAGGCCTTACTGCCAACATTGGGGATTACAATTCAACATGAGATTTGGGCAGGGACACAGATCCAAACCATATATATCACTTAGGCTATTCTGTCCGTGGTTCATTTACCCTTAAATAGATTGAATGAAACGTGACTTTCCTAATATCTGACACTAATTTTTCTCTCCAAGCCAGAAGTGGGGTGGGGGATTGTGTATCTTAACCACATTTCTGCAGATGTAGATGCGATTGGATGATGAGAGATGTGAGGTGAGAGTGAATAAGGAAAACCCAGTTAAGGCTGTATGCCCTGCTTTTGAGATTTTGCTAAAAGTCTTGAGCCAAATTTTGTTCTACCTGTATGTAAGACAGATGTTTCTTTCATGGTGGGACTACCCTTGGTTTTGAAACTTTCTTCAAGTTACTATGCAGCCCTGGGCCCTTTAGTTGATCGCGTCATTTTTTTTTTTTTTTTTTGTTATCTTCCTTGCATTTATTTTCTAATTTCATTACTTTTCAATACAAAAAGGAAAAAGAAAATGGATGCCCACTCAGTTTACTTGATTTCAGATTTTGGGAAGCACTGATAGTCAGTGGTCAAGGGATTTTGCTGACTCATTTTTTTGTGGAGCTCCCAGACAATGAGATCAATGTCAGGAAGCAAGTTTTATCTCCTGTTGCCACTACTATCTGCTAACAAATCTTCTGATTTTTTAAAATTTTATTTTCCGTGTCACAAGTTTTTCAAGCTTATTCTGTTAAGTTATTCCATTTTCCTTGTTTATTATTAATATTATTATTTTCCCCAAAGTGTAGTAGCTCATTTTTTGTGCATCGAGAATGACAATTTTGTGTTATACTTGCAGTCCCCAAGTCCCCAACCTGAATGAATTCAGGGACTAGAACTCCTTTATAAGGTTTTAAAAATATGTTTCTTTATTTCAATTTTAAAAAGTAGTACAGCTTTATTTATATTTTCTGATTTCTGATAATCATTTTCAGAAAAATGATTAAAACTTCACCATTGAGGTAAAATCTGGAATGAAATGAAAATATTCAAAATGATTATTTCAACATGCAAATATGTTGCTTCATTCTCACTTGCTCAGCCATGATAATTTTATTTATAGTTTTAATATATGAAGCCATTAAAGTTGTTCTCTTTGTTAGAGGTTGTCTTAATTTGGGTTGTCACAGATGCAGAACATGAGACAGGGATTTGTGTCTGGTAGTTTATTTGGGAGGTAACCCTAGGTAAGGAAGAGGAAAGTGGGCAGAGAAGAGAAGCATTAACAGCGCTTCATTTTCGAGCCAGATACATACATAATAGCTAGAGAAGCTTTGGAAGCCATTTCTCACAGTTATTCCGCCTGAGGAACGAGGGAGCTGGGTTACTAATACTCTAAACATCTGCTAGTCATTGGTTGAGGGCTGTCTTGAGGTTGTTAATCCTGACATGTTTAGCCTATTGTAGGGTCAGCAAAGCAGTCTTCATCTTGCCAGAGAAAAGTCTCAGGCAAAGCAACGTAGGTGCTGAGAGTTGGAAGATGAGCCAGTGAGCCCTGAATTAGTAATGGGAAATTATCATGGGCCTGATGGCATCTGCTCCAGATAGACTGGTTTTCTGCCAGTTTGCTATCATGTGCTGTGGTGATACAGTAGCCAAATGAATACAAATTGTTTTTAAATTGTGTATTAAAACCTGACAGGATACAATTGCTCAGGAAAGAATAAAATTCTTTTTTAATGCTCATAGAATTCATGGTAGACCCAAGTATCTTGTAAGAAACTAATAATTTATAAATAACAAGGTTTTACCTATTTTACTCAAGTACTTGGCTTAATGTATACTTTCATTTCTCTCAAGTGACTCTTGAAAACACAAAAGTTCGTAACAAACCACTCGAGAATAGTATGTAACAACATTATAAGGCACGTTCTAGGAAATCGCTATAGATGAATCAAAAGAATGAAATTCTACTACAACACTACAAAAAGGAAGAAAATTCACTGAACAGTATTAACTTAAAGAAGTTTAGCTTCTATTTCAACATTGGTTAGAACATTTTAGCCTCTCTTTCCTCAGAAGCCCCATTATGATCATAGCATTGAAGGGCAAATAATAAACCCAGAATGACAAAGAGAATTAAAACAAGTAAGAGCTCAACAGATTTTTAGAAGTTAGAAAGTCTACTGTTTGAGCAATCACTGTATTTCAGTCTATGAAGCTGTTGACCAGAATATGGCCCTAGAAGACTCTAGCGGAGTGAGATGCAGCCTGCAAACCAAAACTTCAGAAAGGCACTGCAATGAGAGTTGGAGGAAAGGAAAGAGAAAAATAATGAGAACGGAGGTAGAAATTGAAGGATTAATTTAAGGTCTGTAACAAAACAGCGGTGCTGAACTTTGCTTAACCAGGAATTAAGCAGCCTAGTATAAATAGCTACTACCAACACAGAAGGGTCTTCTACAAAGTTATTGGATGCAGCTTCTTGGGAGAACTAAGGCATTTGGTACAGGTGATGGTGCCCTGGAATAAAACCAGGACTTTTAATTCTGTTATTTAATTCATCAATTTTTAAATTATGTTATTTAATAGAACCATGTATAACCCAACAGTCTTTCCTTGCCTGATCACCCTAAATTGAAACCTTATAGTTGGTAGCACAGACCTCCTGGTCTGGCTTGCCACTCTGAGAAAAAGTCAATTAGAAAAAAAGCAAATTTATTCAAAGGTAAAAGAAATGCATACCAGCTACCTAAGTATTCATCCCTGTTCTTCATTCTTAAATAAGAAATAATGGTTAAGTATTACCATGTTTATGAAAAAAAATATAGCAATATAAAAAAGATAGCTCTAGATTGAAGAAAAGCTGAAACATGAGGATAGAGATAATTCTTAAAAATGATCTCTTTAAAAACAGAGATATCTTCAAAACAGAACAACAATAAAAAAAAAACCCTAAAACTAATATTAATCTTTCAAAGTAATTAGGAAACTATTGCATTCATAAAATGTGAAGAATAGCTATGAAATATGAAAAATTACAGATCATGAAAATAACTCAAAAATTTGATTTTAAAAATAATCAATTGAAGAATGATTAATAAAATACTAAATTGAAAAATTAAGAGAAAAAATTAATCATAGAAAATATTTTATAAAACTTGAGATATGTTAGGAGACAAAGGAGGGTGGATCACCTGAGATGAGGAGTTCGAGACCAGCCTGGCCAACATAGTAAAACTTCATCTCTACTAAAAGTACAAAAATTAGCCAGGCATGGTGGCGCACACTTGTAGTCTCAGCTACTCGGGAGGCTGAGGCAGGAGAATTGCTTGAATCCGGGAGAAGGAGGTTGCAGTGAGCCGAGACTGCGCCATTGTACTCCAGCCTGGGCTACAGAGTGAGACCCCATCTCAAACAAAAACAAAAACAAAACAAAACAAACAAACAAAAAAACCTTGAGAAATGGAGAGTTACTACAGAACATTCAACACCCGGCTTATAGCAGTCCTAGAAGGAGAGTTAGAAAAGGCAGGAAACAGGAAATAATAAAAAAATTACACAGAAAAATCTAAAGTGGAAGGGAACTGTGAGTCTTTAAAATGAAGGAGTCTGTTGATGAATATGAAAAGAACTACACCCATTCACACGTGTGTGACATCATGAATAATGAGACTATCCCAAACTATCAATCAGTTGAGAATATTTGAATTCGTCAAGACTTTCGACAATATCATTTTGTTACAGGATCCTTGGGGTGTTGCTTTTCTCCCTGGGAAACTCTGTGGCTGCTGGTGCCTTTTTGGCTGAGTTTTGCTAGGGCCCACTGGGCTCATTCTGCCCACTCGACCTGGCAGGTTGCACTCTGCTCACACTATCAGCCTGGATCCCATGCCTGCCAAGGGCAAGCCAGGTGTGGAACAGTGAGGGGTGTATGAGTGAGCAGGCATAGGGTCCAGCCACTGTGCACAGTCAGGCGTGCCAGCTGCTGCAGCAGGGCGGCCGCTCCAGGTGTAGGAACAGGTGCCAACCCTCGGAAGTTTGCAGCTGGACCAGGTGCACCACAAGCAGCTTCCATGGCTGCCACCAGGGAACGCAGTGGTGCCCAGAAGCTTGGAAACTCCAGGAACCACAGGGCTCCAAAGAGGGAGTCACAGCCTTGGCTTGGGGAGCTCCCAGGCCTAGGGTCCCCGAAGGGCCACAGCTCTTTTCTCATTTTCTTCACCTACAAAGTGGCAAGCAAGGCGTGTGTTTTCGCCCTGATAGTGTTATAGTTCTTTCAGCCCTGTTATTTGGCAGGTCCCAAGTTCTTGTCCTGTGTCCAGGAGGAATGCGGCACGCAGACAAGTGGAGGGTGAGCAAGTTGAAGAGGAGCTTTATTGATTGACAGAATAGCTCAGAGTAGGCCCTGGAAGGGGTAGCTCCTCCCTGGAGCCAGTCATCCTGATGTCTGCTGCTCTCAGCAGAGAGGAGGCCTGGAGTGAGTAGCTCGTCTCTACAGCCTGATGTCTGCTCAGCTTTGGCTGAGCCCAAGGCTTTATGGGTCTCAGAGGGGAGGAAGTATGTACCAGTTGGTCTGTGGGTGGCCATGGATACATCCAGAAAAGGCACCACAAGTTCCCACTTCCATTGTGGGAGTAGCAGCCTGGTCCCCAGTCAGGCCCTCTCTGACCTGAAGGTGGGACATCTCCAGGGACCCCCCTCCTTTTACCCAGGAGCCTGTCTGCGTCCCAGTGCCATTCATGGCACCCTGGCTGTAGGTGCCACGGGACAGCTGCAGGCCAGTGCCAAGCTTCCCTCAGCCCCCCATCAGCTTGTCCCTATGCTCATTGCTGCCCAAAGTCCCGAGGGGACTGAGGTGGCAGGAGGCTGGCATATCAGCACTGCCCTGAGCATCTACACACCTGGCCAGGCTGTAACAGAGCCTTGGCTCAGCCCTGAGTTTACTCTGAGACTGAAGTAGGCACAGACAACAGGAAGAGCCAGGCAGTGGAAGCAGGCATTTCCAAGGCTGCAAGGGCAGGGGAGATTTACTAGGTCCCCAAGAGTGCAGGTATGTGTGGGTCTGCAGCCACGATTTGGTCACCTGCAGCTGCACAAGGGCACAGGTCTGCAGCCGTGGTTTGGGTGGCTGCAGCTGTAACCCAGCAGGGAAGGACTCCCTGCCTGCTCCATGGATCCAGGGGTCATGGTCCACTGCTACAGCTTGGATGGCTGCAGCTGCACCCAGGAAGCTCCCAACCCACTAATTTGGAAGGGGTGGGGATCCCACTTGCCCTCACTCCCCGCTGACTCCACAGAGTGTGCAGCCTGGGCTGCACCTCCCTGCTGCGGCTGGCGTGATGGCAGCAGCCGTTCCAGACAGGCCGCCACTGCCATCAATTTGTGTATCTTTTCATAGCACTTTCTTTGATATTCTCTAGCAATATGAAGAAAACAAGAGTGGAGGTTATGAAATAAACAAAGAAAACCTAGTTCATGTGGTCCAGACAAGCATGGATATTACCTATGAAAGCAGAGAGAGTGCAGGGTAAGAGTTTTTGACCAGGTGGTTCTAATCTCAGATTGAAGCAGATATACAGCACTTTAGGAATGATATATTTTAGGGAAAAGGCCTTATGTAATATAGAATTTGTGTGTGTGTGTGTGTGTGTGTGTGTGTGTGTGTATGTCTTTACATATGCATAAAATGAATTGAAACTATGGTGAAGATTTTTGTTGTTTTGGTTTCATTGGCCAGGTGGGAAAAGGAAAGGCCACTGGAGTCCAGGAAGAGCCAAATTACATATAAGAAAATCTTGATCCAAGTATGAATCAAATCAAGACCTGGAATAATTTGAAGCAAAGGAGTATAAGAAAGTCAGTATCTTTATCTTACCTTGAAAATTATGTCTATGTTAACTGAGGTTGAGGGAACAAAAATACAGCTGTAAGAATATTATTCAAAGTTTTATTTTAAAAATGATAATAATACACATATTGAACTCGAGAGGATGATTGTTATTATTATACATTTATATGTCCTCTAATTTAATTATATATCTATATTCTATAATAAACATTAATTTATGCACAGTATGGAAAAGCAATTGTTTGCTTTTTATGTTGCTTTATCCCTTATATGACACTTTATTTAAAAGCAATATTCTTCTATTATTAATGTTTTTGTGATGGAGGATGGTTCCACTTATAATTGCTAAGAATTTTTAATTCACTTCATTATCAAAAGAGGAAAATAAACAAATAAAAGATGACAGTTAAAAATCAAGGCAGATTTAAACCCTAAAATTAATTCTTAAAAAGATTTAAAAGCCAGGGAAAATAGGTAAGAAATAATTTGCAACAAATATGAATTCCCAAGCAGTCAATAAATCTTATACTAGGCAATTCATTGTGAAATGTTTAACTTATTTCAAGGAAAAGAAACCTCAACAATTATTTTAATAACAGATGACTTTCGTTATCTAATTATAAACGCGATCTCTTTGTTGCTATCTTTAATCTATTTTCAAAAGTAATGTTGAGACTATTTCCTATTAAAAATGGATTATTTGAAAAATCTACACTGTAAAATATATTTGCATTTGCACAGTCAATTGTGGTTGTATGATGACAGCTTTGTATCTATCTGTAGTAAAATTTACAGTTTTATTCGAATGGCTGCATGAGACACATTTGTAATATTAAGGCACACATATGTTAGGAATATAATTGGAAAAACTCTACAGAAACCTAACCTGTGCTTCATTGTGATATGTGTCATTTAGGTTCTCTGTGACATGCTTTGTGCTCTACAGCTTAACAGAGATGTGGGACACCTGGAGGGTCAATGAAAAGGATTAAAAGATGGACAAGATAATGATTGGAAAGAGAAATTGGGATTTAGTTTGGCAAAAAAAAAAAAAAAGAGAATAACTAGTCACTTCCGCTATTTTAACTGGGTGACCTTGTATAAATCACAATGGAGGCTTAGTTTCTCCATCCTTAAAATTAATGGACTATTTTAGAATATCTTTAAGATCATTTCCACATCTAAATTGTATAATTGTCAGGAAGACAAGCACAGAAAAGGTATTCTCTTAAAATAGCTTAAATTGAAGCAAGAGAAATTTAAACTAGATATTGTAAGGAAAAAAAAAAGCAACTCTTAAGATTCTTCTGAAAGAATCTTTTCTTCCTATGGATTTAAAAAAAATAGGAAGCTAATTTGTGTGGAAAAAGTATTTCTGTACTTGTATATTGGGAGAGAATGGGAATATCTATTTTAAAAAATTAACAATCTTAAAAATCTAAGTTTTGAAAAACAAAAGTCAGCCATACCTTTACTCATGCTACCACTTGCTCTAGCCACTCCCGACTCACCAACATTTTCATCATCCTAAATATTATTTGTAGGCACCGCCCCCTTCACAGGGCCTTTGCACATGCTGTTCCTTTGGGTTGGAACACTTTTCCATCCCCCTTTAAGCCTAATCATCATAAAGATATCTGTTTAAACATGCTTTCCCCAAGGACATTCCTTAAATTTCCTTATCATGTCAAATGCCCTGTTAAGAACTCTTTTAGCACCAAAATATCTCTGTTACATAGACCATGTCAGAGATGAAATTTTTGTTTTGTCTATTTATTTGAATGTGGTCTGTTTCCTCCATCTCCTCTCTATAACTCCATGATGACAGGTACCAATGAGGATTTCATCGAGGATACAGTCCCAGTGTTTTGACACAGGACTGGCACATGGAAAACATAAAATACACTTATGTTGAATGAAAGAATTAATGTTTTTAAACCCTTGTCCACATTCTAGCAAGTCCTGGCTCTCCCTTCAATATCATTTTTTCCTAGATTTATAATTTTGAGGATCAACAAAGTTCTGTATACACTCATGATTTTTTCCTCTACTTTGACTCTCATATTATGGGTAATCCTTTTTAATTCAAGAATCCTAATTCAAGAAATAGATTGTTAGGATAATGAGATAGTTGAAGAACAATGTCATGCACTATAAAAACAACCATGCCATATTAACAGGGCATGGGCTGTAGTCTAAAATTTGACTTATGTGCTCTGTCCCTTGTTCCTTGTTCTTGCTTGTGTGTAAAATAGGATTAATAATGCAGTATTTGCTTTGTACATCATGCTGGATGATTTTATGTATAAAAATAAGATAATTCCCAATATTGTTGTCACTCTGCTATCTATTAAACTGTGTATATTTATCAAAATATAGCCAAGAAAAGACGCAACAAAGTATGAATAGTTCTCGTTATTGTATGTTTAGAGCTCTTTCTGTAATACAAGCAAAATTCAAATAGGCTTAAGGAAGAAGAATCTGTTAGCTCACACAAACTGAAAATTTCAAAAGCAGTTCAGGTACATCTGGATTAAAAGCCTTAAATGTTGTCCTGAGTCCTTTGGTTTTACCTTTACTCTGCTTTCATTTTTGTTAGCTTTAGTCTCAGGTGGGATCATATGTGGTAGCCAGTATGGCTATACATGGCTATACATCTTTCTCAGTTTCTGCCTCGAATGTCCCAGTATCCATTGGTCTGTCCTGTCTCATATATTATTCCCTGAGCCAATCATTTTGGCATTTGATTAGTTATGCCTGAGGCAAAATCCCCCTTTTTTGACTAAATGGTAGGGTTAATCATATTCACATATGGACTGAATTGGGGGTAGAGAAGGAAGGAAGTTAGAGGTTTTATTGGAAAAGAATGCACTCTTTGGGAGAAAGGGATACTAGAAAGGCAAAATATGTCTACCACAATATTTATCTTGGTACTGGGTTTACCTGTAATCTGTTATGCACCTTTTGCTTCTCCGTATTTTTAAATAATTCTTCAATAGCCATGTAGTGCATGAATAATAACAAAAATACAAATGAGATGCTGTACACAATAGTGTACTCTAAACTCTAGGGATCTATATAATGCAAGAGATCATTATGATTGACTGATTTTTTTTCAAATAGTAGAAATAGGATAAGAAAAAGCATCAACCAAAACATCTTCAATCCCCAGCATTTTAGAATAATTGAGAATGTTCCTGTAATTTTTAAAAAATGTGCCTGATCTAAGGAAATAATTTGAAAGGTTTTTTTTTTTTTTTTTTTTTCTAGCGTAAATCAGTTGTTGCTTCTAAAGGAAGATTTTGTCTATTTACTTTGAATGCCAGTGAATAACTGTGGCTCCTTATGAAAACTCAGCACCTATGTCTCTTTGTACTTTATGGCTTAAGAGAATATTTTCTCATTTTTCCATTTTTGAATCATGTTCCATTATTTTATCTCTAGCATTTCAGACAGTCAGTAAATTGGACCTATACATGGATCTCCGAGTTGATGGAGTCTCTTGCTAAAAAGTGGCTCACAATGATATCATTTGACTTTCAACAGGGTTCCATGAGTGCGTTCTATTGAGCCAATCATACTGAGAGAAACAATCTAAATAATTGTCTTCAACTGAAACTTACTGTGATTTTTATTTTCTCGCCCCCTCATCTTTCACAGTTCTTCAAAGGAGTCAGCTATAGTAGGGTTCTGCGTATGATCAATTTTCTTAGGTCAGGTTACCCAGGAAACAGAGTCTGAGGCAGAGATTTGCAGGCAGGAGGTGGTGTGCTGGGGAGTGCCCCTGGAATACCACCTACAAGGGAGTAATGAAGTAAGATTCCACAGAGGGAAACATTACATTGTGATGTGGTTGGAACAGAGGCCATCAGCTGACCCTACAGGTAGCTATGGAGCTGCAATGACCCTTCAGAATTGTCCCAGATGGAGGCAATGCAGCTGCGCTTTTGTACTCCAACAGAAACCAGTGTGGGCTGCCTCTGGGAAAAACACACGATGTGGGTAAGGCAGCTCCTTTTGAACCAATGCCATTCTTTGTTGTTTTATTCTTTTTCCATTTTTCCTCAATCCAATTTCATGACCTCATTTTTAAAATCAATGTTTAATTTTTGTGAATATGTAGTAGGTGTATATAATTATGGGGTACATGAGATATTTTGATACAGGCGTATAAGGCATAATATTCACATGAGGGTAAATGGAGTATCCACCCCCTCAAGCATTTATCTTTTGTCTTAAAAATAATCCTATTATACTTTTTAGTTATTTGTAAATGTACAATTAAACTTTTATTGACTATAGTCACCCTGTTGTGCTATCAAATATTAGACCTTATTCTTTCTAACTACTTTTTTTTTTTTTGTAGCCATTAACCATCCCCACTTCCCTCCCTCCCAGCCCACTACCCTTCCCAGCCTCTGGTAACCATCCTTTTACTTAATTAGTGCCATTTGTAAAGGGGACTCACCTGTAAGCCTTCAGGAACCAACATTCCTGGTAAATGGAGGAGTACCTCTGTAAGCACAACACAGCTTTTGCTACATATGTCTGTTGAATTTATAGTTCTATTTAGACATTGAAACAAAAATAACATTTGAGTAATCTGAATAATTAGAGCAAAAATCTAATTAAAGGCTTTACTGTTTATATTTAGCTATTAAAATTAGTTTAATTTTCTAGGACGAATTTAGTTACATTTTTTCAATCTTTTAATTCATTCCTAAAGATTCCATTTTTCCAGTATTTTTTTTCTTCAGCCTGTAGAACTTTCTTAAATTCTTACAGTTTAGCTGATCTGGCAACTAATTGTCTTTGTTGTTCTTTGATTTGAAAATGCTTTTATTTCCCATCCATTCCCAAGGTATATTTTTGCTGAATATACAATCTGAGTTGAAAAGTTTATCTGTTTGTTTGTATGTTTTTCCTGTCAATACTTTAAAGACTTTGTGACACTGACTATTGGTCTTGATAGATTTTGATGAGAAATTCACAGCTATTCAAATTGTTATTTCCCTCTGTGTAATATATTAGTTTTGTCTGTAATGTCATTTTTTGTAGTTTATTATGTGTCTAACCATGGTTTTCTTAGAATTTATCCTATTTGGAATTTATTAAGCTTTGAGATTCTGTAAATTTTTGTATCTCACCAAATTTAGGATATTTTCAGGTATATTTCTTCAAATACATATCTGGTTCTGTGAAGAATGATGGCGGTATTTTGATGGAAATTGCATTGAATTTGTAGATTGGTTTTGGCAGTATGGTCATTTTCACAATATTGATTCTACCCATCCATGAGCATGGGATGTGTTTCCATTTGTTTGTGTTGTCTGTGATTTATTTCAGCAGTGTTTTGTAGTTTTTCTTGTAGAGGTCTTTCACTCCTTGGTTAGGTATTTTCCTAAGTATTTCATTTTTTTGTAGCTATTGTAAAAGGAGCTGAGATCTTGATTTGATTCTCAGCTTGGTCGCCATTGGTGTATAGGAGAACAATCCTAAAATTCATATGGAACCAAAAAACAGCCTGCATAGCCAAAACAAGACTAAGCAAAAAGAACAAATGTGGAGACATCACATTGCCTGATTTCAAACTATGTGAGGCCATAGTCACCAGAACAGCATGGTACTGATATAAAAATAGGCAAATAAACCAACGGAACAGAAAATAGAGAACCCAGAAATAAACCAAAATATTTGCAGCCAACTGATCTTTGACAAAGCAAACAAAAACATGAAGTGGGGAAAGGACACCCTATTCAACAAATGGTTCTGGGATAATTGGCAAGCACATGTAGGAGAAAGAAACTGGATCCTTGTCTCTCACCTTATACAAAATCAACTCAAGATGGATCAAGGACTTAAATCTAAGACCTGATACTATAAGAATTCTAGAAGATAACATCAGAAAAATTGTTTTAGACATTGGCCTAGGCAAGGTTTTCATGACCAAAAACCCAAAAGCAAATGCAGTAAAAACAAAGCTGAGTACCTGGGACTTAATTAAATTAAATAGCTTTTGCATGGCAAAAGGAACAGTCAGCAGAATAAACAGACAATCCACAGAGTGGGAGAAAATTTTCACAATCTATACATCAGACAAAGGCCTAATATCCAGAATCTACAACTAACTCCAACAAATTAGCAAGAAAAAGACAAACGATCCTATCAAAAAGTGGGCCAAGGATGTGAGTAGGCAATTCTCAAAAGAAGATTACAAATGGCCAATAAACATATGAAAAAATGCTCAGCCTAACTAATGATCAGAGAAATGCAAACGAAACCGCAACTCGATACCACCTTACTCCTGCAAGAATGACCATAATCAAAAATCAAAAATAACAGATGTTGGGGTTGATGTGGTGAACATGGAACACTTCTACACTGCTGGTGGGAATGTAAGCTAATACAACCACTATGGAAACAGTGTGGAGATCCCTTAAAGAACTAAAAGTAGAGCTACCATTTGATCCAGCAATACCACTACTGGGTATCTACCTAGAGGCAAAATATCAGTATACTAAAACGATACTTGCACACGTATGTTTTTAGCAGCACAGTTCGCAAATGCAAAAATGTGGAGCCAACCCAAATGCCCATCAATCAACGAGTGGATAAATAAACTGTATATGTGATGGAATACTGCTGAGCCATAAAAAGGAATGAATTAATAGCATTTGCAGCAACCTGGATGGGATTGGAGACTATTATTTTAAGTGAAGTAACTCAGGAATGGAAAAGCAAACATCATACGTTCTCACTTTTAACTGGGATCTAAACTATGAAGATGCAAAGGCATAAGACTGACACAATGGAGTTTGAGGACTTGGGGGAAAGGGTGGGAAGTGGGTGAGGGGTAAAAGACTACAAATTGGTTCCAATGTGATGGGTTTACCTAAATCTCACAAATCACCACTACAGAACTTACCCATGTAACCAAATATTACCTATTCCCCAAAAACCTATGGAAATATAAAATTTTAAAAAAGAAAGATAAAAAAATACAGTTCTGCCCTAATCACTTCATTCTTTCTTTTCGGGACTCCAATATCACTTACTTTAGACTTTTTACTATTGTTCCAAAGGTCCCTTAGTCTTGTTCAAGTTTTTAATTAACTTTTTTTCTGTTCTTGAACTGTGGAAATTCTATTGATCTATCTTCAAGTTTACTGACATTTTTGTCTGTAATATGTATACTGTTATTGAGCTTTCCCACTAAACCTCGTATTTAAGATACTGTATTTTCATTGGGTTGTTTTTTTTTTAATATTTTTATTTTTCTGCTGATGTTTCCCATCTTTTTATGCATTTTAGATGTGTTCATTATAAATGATAATAGATAGTCATAATAGCTTCTTTAAATTCTTGTCTGATAATTTCACAATCTGGGCATTGTGTGATTCACAACTGTTGATTGTTTTTTCACTTAAAAGTAGGTTGCATTTTCCTAGGTTTTTCAATGTCAATTAATTTGGGGTTGTATCCTTGTTATTGTTAATGTTGCATTGTATAGACTCTGATTTCTTTTATAATCCTCTAGGGGATGTGGATGTTTTTGTTTTAGGAGGCAATCGATCTGGTTACATTCTGACTGTAAGACCTGTCTGGTTTTGTGGGTGGTGGTTTAAATCTCAATTCAGTTCTTTAAGCCTTCGCTATGCTAGTTTCAGAGGCAAAGCTAAGCATCATTTAATCAGAGCATCTTGTTTTATTCTAAGTAAGTTAAACTCAAGAATTTCATTTTTCCTTATCATTAAGCAATGTCAATAATTATCAATTTAAAATGGAAATATCCTAACTAAAAAACTGGGATGGGATATATCAATTAACTGAAAACCTTGCCTGTTATAGATTTACAACAGAGGATATATTTTTTGAAAGCAGATTTGTTGCATACAAATTTACTTTTTAAGATGATGTGTCCAGCTTCTTGATGATAACAGAAATAATTTATTTCAGGAGGAAGATGGTATCAAATAAGGCTTTGAATTATTGATATCAGTTTTATATTTGATGATATATAATGTTAGTAAGCAATTTTTAAAAGGCATAAATAGTTAAGAATTCTACAATAATAAAAGGAAAATCAGACAACTGAGATTAACCAAGAGAATAACTACACGTTATAATTATAACTCATGATTTGAAAATAATTTTAATTAATGTATTCATAAGTTAAGTGACACAATGGGAAATTTAACAGAGAACTGGAAAATTTTAAAATTCACAATTATTAAACATACAAGTGAAATAACTGAAATTAAGATCTCAGTGGTTGAGGTTTAATAAACTGAATGACTGAGTTTAATTACCAGATTATACAAAATTTTAAAAAGTAAATAAATTGAAAGTAAGGTCAAATAAAATATACAGACAGAAGCAAGGAGCTTCAAAAGGATGGAACATATGGAGAATAACATAATGGAAACTAAGAATGTAGGTAGCACAAATGTCAAGTAATATGTAATTGAACTCCTAAGCAGAGGAAAGAGTAAATTGGGTGGAAGGCAGAGTTGAGAAGAGTGTAACTGAAATGTTTCTTAACTACTTTAAAAATTCAAGGTAGAGATTTAAGAAGTCCTATAAAACCCAAGCAGCATAGATAGAAAAAATATGCTGAGGAATGCCACTATGAAATTGCTGAAAGCAAAAGATACATAATAAATATTAAAAGCAGCCAGATAGCTACAGATTCAGCTAAATCTGTATCAAAATGCCTTCTCTTTCAAAGAAATATACGAGCTGATCCTAAAATTAAAAAGGAAATGCAAATAATCTACTATATATAATATTTTTTAAAAATGAACAAAGTTATAATACATATGTTACCTACCTTTAAGAACTACTATAAAGCTACATTAGTCTGTGGTACTGGTATAATAAATGACAAATAGATTGGTAGATCCAATTAGAAAGTCCAGATATAGATATACCTATATAAAGACAACCAGATGCTAAATTAAATCCACAGGGAAAGGAAAGTCTTTTAAACAATGATGCTGGATCAATTCTATATAAGTCACTCCATACAGCAAAATTAAACTAATTCAGGATGATTTCAAGGCCTGAGTGTAAGATCTACCACCATAAATCTTCTGGGATAAAATGTAGGAAAATGTCTTTTTCATTTTGAGTAAGTGATGATTTATTAGACTGAATACAAAAAGCACTAACCATTATAAAAATCAGTAATATTCACTTTATCAATATTAAAAAAGAAAACTTCTGCTTATCAACAGAAACTATTAGGAAAACGAACAGGCAAGCTGCAGACCGAAGTAAAATATTTGCAATGCATAAATCGAACAAGGTCTTTTTATATAAAGAGCTTCTAAAAATCAATGTTATAAACATAAACAACCAGCCTAGGCAACATAGTGAGATCTCGTCTCTACAAAAAAAATAAAAAATTAGCCAGACATGGTGGCATACATCTGTAGTCTCATTTACTCAAGAGGCTAAGGCAGGAGAATTGCTAGAGACCAGGGGGTTGAGGCTGCAGTGAGCCATGACCATGCCACTATACTCCAGCCTGAGCAACAGAGCGAGAGTGTCTCAAAAAAGTAAAAGAGTGCAAATAACCACATAAAAAGATCGAAACTTTTGAACAAATGCTTATCGAAAAAAGACACAAGAGTGACCAATAAACACAAGCATGTAAAAAATGTTCAATATCATTGATCATCAAAGAAATACAAATTAAAACCATAGTAGTATACTATGTTATAACCAATTAAATGAATATAATTAAGAGTGACAATGTTAAGTGTTGGCAAGGATATGGAGTGACTATAACTCTCATGAATGTCAGTGGTCAGGTAAAATTGTACAAATACTTTGGCAGTTTCTTATAACATTAAACATACATCTATCTCAGGATTTCCATCCCTAGGTATTTACACAAGACAGAAAAATAAAACATATGTCCACAGGAATGTTTATAAAACTGTTTATCACATCCTCATTATAATAATCCCAAATTTGAAACTCAAATGCTTATCAACAGGAGAATAGAATAAACATTTTTTGGTATAGTAATACGATGGTACACTGATTGATAATTAAAAGGAAATAAATAGTACCAATATATGCCATATTGTGAATAAATTTTATAAATAATATTGAGCAAAATAATTCAGACATAAAATACCCTATGCCATTGGATTTCGCATACTTGAGGTCCAGGAACAGGACTATCGCAATAGAATTTAGGATAGTAATACTTTAAATGGAAGTGTGGAATTGAATGGAAAAAGGCAAGATAGTACTTTCTGGGGTGATGGATATGGTCTACACTGTATTTTTCCTTGGATAGTAATTACATGAGTGAATAAATTTTCAAAATCCATCAAGCTGAACACTTAAGATCGTCCATTTTGTTGCATATATATTATAGCTCAATACAAAAGGAAACCGGTGAGATATTGCTACATATAAGAATGTCTACAATTAAAAACAAAACAAATCATGGTAATTGCAACTATTGAGAAGGTTATGAACCCATGGAAACAACCAAGTAGTCCAAGTAGTAGGGCAAGTTAACACAACCAGTTTGGAAAACTAAAGATTAATGTTTGCCAAGCTTTGACTTAGCAAGTACACTCCTAGGTACAGTATATTCAAAAAAGAAATGTGTAGAAAAGGCTGGTCCAGGTTGTTTATAATAGCATTATTTTAATAGCAAGATTTGTGGTATATTTATATATAGCAATGAAAACCATCGCAAGTAACCACATAGGAAAAAAAATCATATGACTGTAATATTTAGTGAAAGAAACGCACAAAGAATAATTACATACCATGTGAGTTCACTCATATAAATTTTGAAAATAATTGTATTTAGGTTGATTCCATGTCTTTGCCATTGTGAATAGTGATGCAATGAACATAAGCATGCATGTATCTTTGGAACAGAATGATTTATATCCCTTTTGGTATGTACTCAGTAATGGAATTGCTGGGTCAAATGGTATTTCTGTCACTATGTCTTTGAGGAATCACTACACTGTCTTCCACAATGGTTGAACTAATTTACACTCTCACCAACAGTGTAAAAGCATTCCATTCTCTCCACAACCTCACTAGCATCTATTTTTTTTTGACTTTTTAATAGCTAATAGATGCTGGGGTTAATACCTCGTTGATGGGATGATCTGTGCAGCAAACCACTATGGCACACACTTAGCTACGTAACAAACCTGCACATCCTGCACATGTATCCTGAACTTAAAATAAAAGTTGGAAATCGAAAAACAAAATAAAAAAGCTACGTAACAAACCTGCACATCCTGCACATGTATCCTGAACTTAAAAGTTGGAAATCGAAAAACAAAATAAAAATTATGAGTTTCTCCGCATTCCTGTTCCAATGTTTTATTTCAATTTCAGAAAGGGCAATTACAAAAGAGACAAGAGAGAGTCTATGCTGTGGATTAGGTTAGGTAAAGAGGAAGAGGAGGCTTAGATAACAAGCGAGTAATTTATATTTAGTTTCCATTTTTACTATCAGAAAAATAGCATCTCTCTTATACATTTGTTCAATTTTTTTCTTCATTGATTTTTACTATATCCTTACTGGAATAAAGTCACAAATCTTTAGCCCCTTGAAATATTTTGTTTTTCTCTTTCATGTGTACTCTGCATGACACTTTTTACAGGTCAATAATGTCGTACTACCTTATTATCTTGCTGAATATTTTATGCATAGGCACTTCTTTTTATATTTGCTTTTACAACTTTGCTGGTTTTCCACTGACTCCCAAATACTAGCTTTCTGGTGATGCTAATTCCTTTTGCAAGTCTGGTATACCCATTTCATTTTTTATAAAAGCACACTGAAATTTCTGATGCACTTTTAAATAGTGGAATTAACATACAAAATTTTGAAATTAGGAAATTATGAATATAATTATAAAAATTATGATTTAAGTATATTGTTGCCCTCTTATTTAATTTATACATAGTATTTACTCATAAAAACTACTGTAGCCTCAGATTATTGCTCAAATCTAATTATATGTCTTACTCTGCCATCCAGTCACTTCAGAGTGAATAATTGCTTTGTAATAAATAAATTACCTTATTAGGAAGATGGGTTACGTAGATATCTACGTGATTCCAAGTATTTTCCTTATGAAGTGCCAGTTTTTAAACAACAACAACATAGGATTCTGAAAAGTCAAGGCTTTTCCATCCATAGATTTTTTCATGTATTTATTTTGTCTGGGAAAATAATAGTTTGTCTTAAATATGTACATTTTACACAAATGCAAACATAGTCGGCAAACAAATGTAAAATGCGATTATGGAAAATGTATCAGTTATCCTTTAAATAGTGCCTACTGTATTATGATACTACATATACAATTTTCATATTTTATATTGATTGTAATTTTCACTATGAATCTCTATAGTAGATAAGACTATTCCACTTTGCCAATGAGAAAACAAAGTCTTAAAGCGGTGAAATGACTAACAACACTGACACACATGCATGGTGGTTCCTCCTAGTGCTGTTGACAGCTGTCCATGGTTGACAATGACTTGCTTAGGGATTTGGTTACTCCTGGCTCATCCAGAGAGAGTAAGACAATCAGTAGCTCAGCAAAGTGATTGGGAAGCTGTAATTGGATGAATGGTAGAGGTATCTGGTAATGAGGCCAAAAGTGTGACATAAATGGCTCATGACTCTGGCTCAAATCAGTTCAGAAATAGTTTTGCTGGAGTATTTTAGCATTAACACCATATAAAACTTTAGATCTCACATTTTGTTAAATCATTCCTAACCACTAACATCGTGGTCAAGTAGATGAAAGTGTGTGTTTGTTCAGCATCTACTTTCTTTCCTTTTATCATGGCCCCCCAACATCAGCACACCACCCTCTTTTTTGGGGTGCCTGGCTATTTTGTATTTCATTTAGAGCTTATGGACTCCGCTTACCCTTCTAGATTCTTCTTCCCCCCATCACATATCAAAATGTTCCTGTCAAGTATCACATATCTTCAAAATGTTGGTGTCTGGTAAATGTATCATGATAGGGTTTATTTTGTATTGAATCCTTTTAAAAAGCCACAATTTTCTGTGACAAGTAAGAATAAGTGGCTTAAGCAAAAAGCAAATTTGTTCACTCAACTAACTAAAAATTATGGTGGTTCTACCATTAAGTAGTACTGTACTCCTGGACTCAGATCGTATCATTAGGGAATTGTCTTTCTGAGTCTCCTAACTGCTATCTGTGCTGACTCCATTCTCAGGCAGGCTCTCCCTTGCCAGCGTACCTGTAACTCCAGACTTACGTGTTAACAGCTCAGTATCTTCAGTGGAAAGAGAATGTGTATTTTGTAATAGTGGTAGAGAAAGACCTGGGGTTCGTGAATCCAATTGGTTTGTTGATATTATGTTGGCTGCTAGAACAGATCACCACCTCATGGTGATATGGTCTTCTCCTTGGATAGATGCTAGGTAGGGAAACAACAACAACAACAACATGTTGAACACACAGTGTATTTTCAAACAAGCTTTAAGGTGGTCATATCAAGATGTATGTAACTGAAAGAGTAGTGAAAGCAATTCTATTTGAGTTTTTGCAGTTTCAGTATCAGAGAACTGACATTCCACGACTGGAATTTACATGTGAGGGTAGATGCAAATGTTTTTTTGGAGTAGGTGGGCTTTAGAAACAGGAACCAACTTCTGCTATACATGCAGTGGCAGGCGGCAATGAATGAACTGTTCTTACTAAGAGCTTGTCTTGGAGTTATGATTTTCTCAACATACATCACAATTCTGCTTTCCTTGTCAACAGCTTTCTTGTTTTCTGACTTTAAAATATTCTAAGGATTGTTGTTTTTTCTTTCTGCTAGATATATAGTCCCCTCACAACCAAAAATGGAGAGGGGGATATATTTGTTTTGGGTTTGGGTAAATACTTCTTGTACATTTTCAAATTCATGTCTTTACTCTTGCATTTCTTGAAAATATAAAACTTATAAAGTTTGTGGGGCCAACAGTGAAAACTTATGGTGCATAATGAAACATGACTAGTTTATTTAAATAGCATAAGTCAAATGTCTCTAGCAACTTGCAAGCCATTAGAGGTATTTCTCAGAGGTATATCCTAATGGCTAACAAGTCAGCATGTAACTGCTGGAAATTTAATTACGGGTTGCCTGTGCCATTTAGAGTTGAAGATAAAGGATCAGGTTTGAATTTTGCATCCAAACTATCCCTCTCTCTGTCCAATCAGACAAGATTTGAGTAATCTGTCTGTTTGTAAAATACAGGAGCATCATCCCTAGAGTTTAATTCAGTCAGGGAAAAACAAAATATGCTCTACTGTTAAGCACATAGCTTCTTTATTGAGAATGGGTCACCAAGAGACCAAGGTGTTTAAGGAAACAGATGGAATACAATAATTCCAAATATAGACCAATAAAGACCAAGGTAATCTTTCAAAAGACAAGTGGGTAAGCAAAGTCTCTCAGTAGCCACTGTGCTGTGAATGCTTGTTAAGAGTTGAACATGTCTAGTTTATATATGATTGCAGGTTCAACATGATTTAGTGGGAAGGATACAAGATATGATTTGTAGAAACCAAAGAAAGGGAAACCATTAAGGAAGGTTTAAGGTTTAAAATGTTTTCAGGAACACTTGAAAGAAAAACAGTTTAGATCATAGCTCCCAATTGGCAGTTACCCCAAAGAGTACAAACGAAAAGATTCCAGCTCATTAACTCCTTTCTTAGAAGACCTAAACAGAAATAAAAAATAAAGAAATAGAAGACCCTAAATCAGGAAAGGGCAGTCCTGGTGTCTGGGTGAACTCTCACTTGTTTGGAGCAGTTGGCCTGGTAGACACTCCATTACTGCTATTTTCATAGACTGGCATGGACTGCTATTTTCGTAGAGGTGTTATGCGATATTCTTTTCATAGTGTCAGAAAGTCAATCTGTGTCCATAAGATATGAGTTTACCTCTCTATTATTTACAAAATAAGAGAAATATTTCTGGATTCTTGGAATTTCCCTTTAACATTTCAAATCCTCCTTGCAGTATATATGCCATATTCTAGAACAGGGATTGACAACATTTTCTACAAAGGGTTACATAAGAAATATTTTGCACCTCCTGACTCTGCCATTGTAGCGTAAAAGCAGCAATAGGCAATATGTAAGTGAATGTGTGTGGCTGTGTTTCAAGAAAACTTTATTTACAAAAGCAGGCAGCAGGCTGGATTTGGGCTGTGGGGCATTGTCTGCAAACCCCTATTATAGAGAACTGTTGATGTTGGGGTCATGTCAATGTAGTATCTTGAAAATGATTGGGTGCAGAAATTGTGGGTTGTAGACACATGAACAGCCATGTTTCAAATTACTGGTTAATGCTGTCCTAGTAGCCTAAGCCACATGGCTTGGAATAATACAGATATCACTATTAACTGATGTAAAGAGTAATTGTGTTATAGTCAGTAAGAGTTGTGATGGTTCTCAAAAGTTTACGTATTTTGATTGTTAATAACCATTTTGGAAACATTGAATTGTAATTTTCTTTACACACACATATAACATATACAAATATATGTTGAAAATTATTTTTTGATACCTATTTTTGGTACTTAGAAAGTGAGGGAACTGAATTGCTTAAAACATTGTGGGTACTAATTATATCACAGGCCTCTTCTGGACATTATTAGTAAACTATAGTCTATTTTATTCTTTGTTGTTGCAACAAGCTGTGTTTTTTGAAACCACATTTTAAAGTTATTTTATTTTGCAAGCTTCTACTTTCTTGTACTCTATGAAAATAAAATATCAAAGTAGTTCTTATGGAAGCAATATAGTGGTTAAAGCCCTTAAGCACGTGAACTTGGAAATCAGATAAATCTATATCATATCTTAACTCTGCCTCTTACTAGGTGTTAAGATTCAGTACAAATGATGCAACTTCTTTCAGCCTCTGTTTCTTCATCTGTATGAAAGAAAAGTGGATAATGTGTGTAAAGCATTTAGCACAGTCTCTAGTATATAGTAAATGCTCAACATTTTACAGCTATTATATTATCTTTAGTAAGATAGGGAAAACCACTCAGTCACGTATTATTGTCACTATTCTTAATATCTTGTTTGATGAGATGGGTGACTATTGATTTTGCTTTTCAAATATCCATTCTTCATTCAACTGGTAATTTTACGTGGATTTTCTTTGTGGTTTCTTGGTAGCTAAGAATGAGACTCCTCTCATCTCTGGTTCAAAGCATAGACACATGACCTATCTCAGCCACAGGATAGATTCAAATGTGGGCACACGACCACCCCTCCTCCTTTTTTTAAAGAAGGAGAAGCTGAGAGGATGCAAGGCTGAATCTATTGGCAGGGATCTTTTGCCAGAAACCACACCTTCCCATCAACTTTTCAGTCCTGTGAATCAATAATTATGTTGTTGTTGTTTTTTGTTATATCCATTTTGAGATGGGGTTTTGTGACTTGTAAGTAAATTACACATGCCCAATGCCCAATACAACTAACTATTTTACATTTGCCAACAGGACAGATTATATCAACCGATCAATGTCTAGACTTTTTTCTTTCTTTTTTTTTTTTCCTATTCCTTTGGTTTTTGACCTCTTGGGGATCAAAATTCAAAGTAATCATTTGGCAAAATCTAAACTTGTTATAAAGATGTGTCAAAAGACAAACTTACCTCAAATTTAGTTTAACACTCAAAGTTGCCTTATTCAAATCAGCTGCCTGCCTATGATTAATCAAAGCTAGGCTGCCGTGATTGGCTGAGACTCAGCTATTTGTTACAAGAGTGCATTCCTAAGTTAGATTTCCAGTTAGTGTATGTACTCAGTTAGGTTGCACTTCACTAAGTAAGACTTCAGATACAGAGGCATCTCCTTTTAGTTTAACAAGATCAAACTTTTTATTTTGTCAGCTGAAATAATGGAGTTCTCAATAAGACTTTCTTTGGGAACATAAAATCAGAGTTAAATCTGGAGAGAAGGTTAAAGACCATCACTCTTTTCCCCACAGGAAAACACTCTGTCCTAAGGGATAAAGTCACCTATCCAAGGTTGCACAAAAGGTTACAAAACAGGATCCGGATTTCGGTTTCTTTCTTCTTTTTTTTTTTTGAGACAGAGTTTTGCTTTACTCTGCTGCCCAAGCTGGAATGCAGTGGCATGATCTCGGCTCACTGCAACCTTCACCTCCTGGGTTCAAGCTATTCTCCTGCCTCAGCCTCCTAAGTAGCTGGGATTACAGGCATGTGCCACCACACCTGGGTAATTTTGTATATACATATATACATATATATAATATATATACATATATATTTATATTATATATACATACATATATTTGTATGTATTAAATATATTTATATATTGCATATTTATATATTATATATATATTATATATATATATATATAGTGTATATATATATTTAAGTAGAGATGGGGTTTCACCATGTTGGTCAGGCTGGTCTCGAACTCCTGACCTCTAATGATCCACCGCTTTGGCCTCCCAAAGTGTTGGGATTACAGGCGTAAGCCATCACACCCGGCCGAATTTCGGTTTCTTTTACATGCAGAAATACCCTTTTGATGTGGATTTGTATGTTCAGCAAGCCATATTGTTTGTGCTACAAGAACCCAAGTGAGTAACACTTCTCAGATAAAAACAGGAGATAGCCACAGATGTATCTGTTTTATACACAGAACCTAATTATACCCATAAAATAATAGCATCTGCTTAGGTGCAGGTAATAGTTTAATATAACTGCCAAAAACTTGTTGGCATTTGTAAGTACATGGAATGCTTTGGATAGCTTTTTAGCTGCTGTTATTTGATATATGCAGTGCTGAAAGCTTTATATGGATTTCATTGAACTTGAATGAACAGAACATATGAGTTTGCAATGATTGTAGGGACTTTAGGAAGTTAACCTCTGTGAGCCTTAGGTTTTGCATTTGTAAGGTGCTTATAATATTAATTTTAGTTTCATGATATAAGTAAACATCAAATCAGCCAATGCCTGGGAGGTAAGTAGCACTGGGCCTGGCACATAATGCCTTAGTCAGCTCAAGCTGCCATAACAAAATATCGTATACTGGGTTGTTTAAACAACAAAAATTTATTTCTCGCCCTTCTAAAGGCTGGAAAGTCCAAAGTCAAGGTGATGACTGCCATTTTGCTGTGTCCTCACAAGACATTTGCTCTGTTCTCCAGTGGAGAGAGGGACATGTTTCTCTCTCTTTCTCTTCTTATTAGGCCACTAATCTTATCATGAGGGCTTCACCTTCCTGATGTCATCCAACCCTAATTAGCTCCCAGAGACCCCATCTCCAAATACCATCACAATGGGGACTAGAACGTCAACACATGAATTCTGAGATGATAGAAATATTCAATGTATGGCACATAGTATATGTTCATTATAGGTTAGTGTTCATTATTAGATTATTATTACTTTGCTACTATGTTGTTCTTTAGCTCAAGATTAAACCTTAGCATAGAGCATAGGCTATTTGGAAATGTTTCTCTCCTCACGTATGTTATGTTTGTTTACAAGTCTGGGATTTTGGTGAGCTTCCTCAGGTATTTTGTCATGTAACAGACTGTGCAATAAAAGTGGAGTGGAGTGCGTGTCTGAAATGGGTAAGAACCACAAGCTGATCTATTTGTATGATAATAGTACAGTTAAAAATAAATAGGCTCTCATACTCCTGAAAAATAAAACTACAATTTCAGGAAGCCAGTGAGTTCATTAGTTTCTTTTAACGACCCAACAAATAATATTTCACACATTGTAGTCTTCCACTGGGAACGCTAAAAAAGAAAATTAAGCTTTGTGTCACAGCCTGAATTCTTGTGGTATGATATGTAGCAATCCTACTCACAACAGCAAGATGTTAGAGAGGGAGAATACCGGGGAATGGATGGTGAAGGGAGGACAGTGTGGGAGAACCTTGAAATCGTATTTGGAAAGAACTCTGAGACGATCTATTTTCCACCAAATGCAAAGCATTTGATTTGAACCAGGTGGTGTGTATATTTCACTAAGTTCCAAAAGGGACTTGTAGAGATCTTATAAAATTTAGGGCCAAATTGGTAGTTTACTTGGCAATATTGGCATCTTTTCAGTCATTATTCTCCATATTGGAAGTTTATGGGTGCTTTTCATCCCATTCACAGTAGCAAATAACCAATAGATCCCGTTATATGGCCAGTTACCTTCTAGACTTATGGCTGTCAAACTTTAACATGCATACACCTAAGAATCACCTCAGAATGCAAGACAGGACTTGACATCGTACATTTCAGACTGGTTCTCAGGGGCTGCTAATGCTGGGGTCCAAAATGACACTTTGAGTAGTGCTGCCGACTGAACTTTCTGCAAGCATGAATATTCTACATCTGGGCTCTCTCACACGTAACTACTATTGACGAACTGAATTTTTAATTTTATTACATTTAAATTTATTTAGCCACATGTAGCTAGTGACTATCTTATTGAACACCACAGCTCAAAGATCAATAAGAAAATCTCAGCTGTAACCCTGCCAGTGTCCCCTCTCACTTCAAGCTCTCCAAGGGATTCCCATTGTTTTTGCATAAGTTAAAAACAGAACTAGCATCTACAAGACTCAGTGTGGTCCGGCGGCTACCACCTCTCCAGCTTCCCGTATCGTGCTTGCTCTCACTGTGTGGCTGTCACCACCCTGGGCTTCTTTCACCACTCTCCTCTCGTGCTCCTTTTTCCAGCAGATTCATGACATCACTTTCCTTCTGCCTCCAACACAACCTTCATTTCTCCTCTTTCCTTAGTTGATTTAGACTCAGTTTTGGGTTTCAGTTCAGAGAAGTTTTCCTTGGAATTCTTAGCAAGGCCAATCACTCACGTTTCAGATTTTCCCCCCTTCATGCCCCTGTTCTGTTAAGAGTCTATGTTTATTTCTGTGGTCATTGGTTAATATCTAGCTCATCCAACAGGCTGAAATTTAATGGGAGCAGGGACTATATCTATTTCTGCTTATCATTGTATTCCTAGCAATCACCACAGGACATGGCATGTAGTGTGTGCTCAACATTTATTGAATAATAATGTTTTAAATATGTATATGCACACACATGTATATATGTGTGTGTACATATATGTAATATATATACAGTCACCCCTGGGTATCCCTGGGGGATTGGTTGTAGGCCCTCCTGTGGATACTAAAATCCATGGATGCTCAAGTCTCTGATTTAAGATAGCATTGTATTTTCATATTACCTATGCATATCATCCTGTATACTTTAAATTATCTCTAGATGACTTACAATGCCTACTACTAAGTAAATGCTACATAAATAGTTATCGTACTGTATTGTTTAAGAAATAATGACAAGAAAATAAAGTCTATACATGTTCAGTACAGAGGCAATCTTTTTCAAATATCTTCAACCCGTGATTGGTGAATCCACAGGTGCAAAACTCACAGATATGGAAGACGACCTGTACATGTGTATGTATGTATATGTATGTGATACACACACACACGCACACAAATTATTTGGGATGCTTGTTAAAAATGCAAACTCCTTTATCTCATGTCTTCAAATTTCATTTAGTAAAAATAGGGCCAGAGGTCCATATTTTTGACAACACTTGAGCTGCATCTGTTACAAGTTGTCTGTGGGCTCTATGCTGAGAAATCATTTTCCAAGGTAGCCCTTGAGGATAGCAAAGTTTTTAGTGTTCTTTTGATGAAAGGGGCACAGAACAGTAGCATAGTCACCCCCCTTCGAGGACTCAAGGAAGAGCCTTCCTTCCTCTCTCATGATACATTTGAGCAAAGCTGGAGCAGAGCTGAGCAAGGCTGGAAAGTATTGCTTTCATAAAACATCCATGTGTAGTTTCATAGGACAGCCAGCAAGCAACTCACCCCAGTAAAAGAAATTATATTAAAGAGCAACTTGCATGGAGTAGGAAAATAACTGGGTACTTTGGTGAATAAAACTGTGATGTAATTGTTCGAAAACACGGCTCCCAATAACATACTGATGAGTTGTGCTATAATATTTAAAAGGACAAAAGTAACATGGCCAATTTAAGGGAAAGCACATCGGCTAGCAAAGGTCATTTGCTTTATGGATGCAAATCATTAGTGTGGAGGAGAAAGCCAGGTGAAAGAGCTGAAATAAATGAGGAGAAATCCAACTCAGCAGGAACCAGCCAAAAGGAAGCTGGCCCCTGTTCCTTTCATGTCAAAGGTGGGATTGAGAAATGAAAGCCTCACTCCTCTATTTTCTCGCCTACATTCTGCTGATTGGAGAAAGCACAGTCTGAAAGAAAATAGAATTCACTTTGTTTTTTAGAAGGAGGTCTGAGATATAAAAGAAGCTTAGTCCTGATTATATGACAGTGCTTCCTTCTTGGGTTTATTCACCTCATTTCCTCACTATGAATTTGTTGAAAGCATAACATTCCCTCTGGAGCCACACTGCCTGGGTTCACATCTTCCTTTCACCAGTTATTGCCATTACCAATTGGGAAAGCTGCTTAATAATGTGCATACTTCAAATTTTCTTATCTGTAAAATGGAGATAATAATACATATACTCCTTGACTTACCATGGGGTCATGTCCCAATAAACCCATTGTAAGCTAAAAATATGTTAAGTCAAAAGTGCATTTAATAACCTAGTTTATTGAACATCATAGGTTAGCTGAGCCTACCTTTAATGTCCTCAGAGAACTTACATTAGCCTGAAGTTGGGCAAAAGCTTCTAACACAAAGCCTAATTTTCAATAAAATATTTTAAAAAATCTCATGTAACTTATTGAATATTGTACTGAAAATGAAAATCAGAAAGGTTGTATGGGTACTCAAAGTATGGTTTCCATATGCATATGGCTTTCCCACTATCATACAGTGAAAAAAAAATCATAAGTGGAATCAGTGTAAGTATTCCGTGGAGTAGGTACAGATAGTCCTCTACTTACAATGATTAATGCTTTTAAAAAGCTTAGAATGACAGTTGCATTGCAGGTACTATATTGGTGTTAACTGGTTTGTTTTTGTTTTTGAGCACATCTTTATCCTGGTAGAATCTGGGGCCCAGTGAAGGGGGGAGATGAGACAGTACACAATAAACGTATAAATAATCACTAACGTGTAATCATAGACATAATAATTATTAATTAATAGAGTGTGCTATAAAATAACAAATAACCTACGAAAAAAGTAAAATTTAGGTTTTAAGAATGCTGGTAAAGAAGAGGATTTTGCAAAGTAGATGAGTTTAATTATCCCAACAGGCCCATAAGGTAATTATTGTTATTCTCCAAAGTAAAAAAGAGGTTCAGCAGCTTTCTCAAGATCACGCAGCTAGTGTGAAAGTCTGAGTCTAGTAACCATGACCATAGTTACCTGGAGGGTCTTGACTGGTCGAACAGAGAGGACACCATGTGGGGAACATAATGGAATGAATCATGCATATCAGGAGAAAAAGTGTTTTAGACAGAGATGACAGTACGAAGGTAACAAGGAGGTACGATCCTGGCATGTTAGAGGAAGAGCAAAAACTCTGTCATGATAAGTGTTGCTAAGGAAGGGGAGGTATTTGATTCAGAGAGATCATGGGAAGATGCAATTCATGGAGACCATTTGCAATGGACTGAATGTCTGTGTCCCCTCAAAATGTGTTTGTAAAATTCCAACCCCCTAGTGTGATGGTATTAGGAGGTAGGGCCTCTGAGAAGTGATTAGGTCATGAGGGTTGAATCCTCAAGAATAAGATTAGTGCCATTTTAGAAAAAGAGGCAATTGCTTGCTTCCTCTCTGCTCTCCACCATGTGAGGATACAAGAAGAAGACAGCCATCTGCAAACCAGGAAGAGGGCTTTCACCAGAACTTGACGATGTTGGAACCTTGATTTCAGACCTCCAGCCTCCGAAGCACTGTGCTAATGACAAATGGCATAAAAGCAAACAAGCTGAGCGAAGATATGAAATGCCTTTTAAGGCTTCAGCTTATAGCCAGGACGCCATCACTCAGTCTATGGTAGTTTGTGATAGCAACCCTATACCATTGTAAAATTTGGCTCCTGCTTAATGATAAGATGGGAAATAATTGAAAGATTTTTTGTATTTTTGTACATGATTGTCATGGGAAAATGTTCAAATATATAAGTGAAAAAACAAGGCACTCAAATATAGAAACAATTTAACTCTAGAAAACAACTTCTGAAGAGAAATACAAAAACACATAAGAGTAACATGTAACAAATATCTTGTATTTGGAACATGGCTGGCTTTTATTTTCTCTTTGCACCTTTTGGCATTTTTCAAATAATATGAAATAAGTTTGTATTATATTTATAGCCAGAGAAATATAATATTATTTTCTAAAACATAGGTGGTAGCTAAGCAACTGGAAGTAAAATATAAATATCTGATAATATGGTTATCAAACACTTAGCCACTTTAGGCATTGTGTACACATTACTGATAGTTGCTAAGGAAAACTTCTCACTGAGTCTGGACAATCTGATTATTAGAAATAAATTTCCTTTACTGAATTGGGGAAAAACACCTCAACTATATTATCTGGAAAAATCAATTTATGCAGACTTGACTTCAGGACAGATGTACTTTATTCTCTCTGTCATCAGAGGTTTTAGTGTCTTTTCATAAACTGGGGATTAAACTTGTTCATTTAAAATTTAGCAGAGTTTTAAGATAGTCTCTTAAATTTCATGTGAAGTTTGGAAGATTATAAATTTAGTCTGAATTGATAAAACATTATGTTCTGTTGGAAAATATTATAATTCTATTATATCTTTGAAATGTTAATTTCATGTTGGGATTTGGATAAACTATAATTATGTCACAATGATATTCCCCTTAAAAGAAAATTATATGAATAGAAGGAGAAAATGGGCAGGTATTTTGCATATGCTTTTATAATTATTCTCTTTCTGCAGTAAATTCTTTCTTCTGTACACATTACAGAATGACTGGCTGTTTTAGGTTAAATAAAAGAAAGTTGTGTTTAAAAAGAGTATTTTCTCTATGTCTTATCCCTTAATTAAAATCAAAGATGCTGTGTCCATTAGGTATCTCTATGAGATCAGTGGCAGATAATTCAAATTAGGTTAAGAAATAGGAAGAAACTATCAACACACATAAAGAAACATAAAGATAGCCCCATCTCTGGAGCTATCTTCAAGGATAGCTGAGTTGACACCTTGGGCCACACTGTGAGAACCTTGTTTTATTCTGTCTCTCAGCACCAATTTTGGCTTTGTTGGCTTAGGTTTAGGTGGCTCTAGGCTCCTCCTTGTGTCAGCAAAGTGTCTGCAGTAGCCTTAACTTCTTATTCTTCCAGTTAAAGACTAGGAGGAAACAGTGAAATTCATTTTTCTGGTAGCTTTTGGAAAAGTTCTGAAGTTGATTCTGATTGGCCCATCTAAAATCATGTGCCCATAATGGAATCGAATTGCAGTGACCAGAGGAATGCCAAGATTCAGTTCACCCTGGAAGTCAGTCCTGATACTACTTTCTCAACAGTGTGGAGGTAAGGGTGGATTTCCAGTTGAAAATCTGGGAAACAAGTGTTGGGGACGTATTCATCAAACACTCACAATATAAATATTGCTAGAAAATCCTTTTATAAGTGTAATAGTCACTTTCTGCTGCTTAACAAACAACCTCAAGTATCTCGTTGGCTTATAACAAATATTTTTCTTGATTTTAAGTCTGTGGATCAGCTCCACATATCTAGTTAGTCAATAGCTATCTGAGACATGTTTCTCTAATGGCAAATGGCTTAAAAGCAAACAAGTTGAACAAAGATATGAAATGGCTTTTAAGGCTTCAGCTTATAACCGGGACGCCGTCACTTTAGGCTACATTCTGTCAGACAAGGCAAGTCACATGGCTAAACCGAACATTAATAGGATGAGGAAATATTCTCTTCCCATTTCAGTGGGAGGTAATGCAAAGTCATGCAACAAAAGCCAAGGAGTTTGTAATTCTAGTAAAGGACAAGGGTGCAGAATAGAGAGCAATAATCCAATTTACCAGAGTAAGTTTCTAGTACTCTGTTGATGACAAGGTTAGCGGTCAGAATTTCTCTCCATCAAGTCTTCAAGTACAGTCCATATTCACTTCATGTAGAGTTTGTTATTAGGATACCCCCAAAATAGAGCTCATCACCATTACACTTCTTTTCAAGTTAAGTTACACACATATATTTATGTTTATTTACATATAAATTAAAATTAAAGATAAGTCATTGGTGAAAAAAAAATCTAACTAATGATTAAAATTATTACTGACATTTTCTATCTAATAGTTTTTGAGTTAACATACTTTACAGAAATCTTCATCGTAGTTCTGGAAGAAGAATTCAAATGCCAATTCCTGGTTTCCAATTGAAATTTTTAAACTACCTTTGATTTGTTCTTTGGGCTTTTTATTTCTAAAAACACACAAAAGAAAGTTAGGTCAAATCATCAATAATTCTGATTACCCTGAGGTTTTATTGGTTAGTGTCATAACTTTAATATAAGTGTATTTTTATGCAGTAATTTGGTAAATCATCTCAGTAGATTGTAGAAAATTACCCACCTTTGTTCTGCCTGATGGATAATATGTTCTAGACGAGCAATTAGGTATTAGCTATACACAGCTGCAGCTCGTTCGACAAATACTTTTTTTCAGTCACACATTTATCTCTCTTTTTCTGGATAAATTGGCAACATGCCTCACATAGGTGTTTATTGTGCTGTTTTCATGTAGTTCCACACTGCTGGCCTAAAACATGTTTGTGCATAATTAGACAAGTATGTTATTTCATCTTGAAGATGAGTTCCAATTGTTATTAAAAATAATTACATAGGCCGGGAGCGGTGGCTCACGCCTGTAATCCCGGCACTTTGGGAGGTCGAGGCGGGTGGATCACGAGGTCAGGAAATGGACACAATCCTGGCTAACATGGTGAAACCCCATCTCTACTAAAAAGTACAAAAAAATTAGCCAGGCGTGGTGGCAGGTGCCTATAGTCCCAGCCTCTTGGGAGGCTGAGGCAGGAGAATGGTGTGAACCCGGGAGGTGGAGCTTGCAGTGAGCCGAGATCGGGCCACTGTACTCCAGCCTGGTCAACAGAGCCAGACTCCATCTCAAAAAAAAAATAAAAATAACAATAATAATAATAATAATTACATAGTACTGATAGAAGACGTTATTTTTATTCTATCAATCCTATGTATTTCTTCATTTAAGCTATCATTTGCAACTATAATAGTTTAAGGACTATATTTCAGGACTTTGCAAATAAGGATTGCCCAAGTATAATAGCATATTTGATATATTTGTTCTGTGTCATTGATGGACTTGCCAATATGTCATAGTGATGTTCCTCTGAAGCAGGATTTTTCAACCTTGGCACTATTGACATTATGGGCCAGAAAATTCTTTGCTTGGGGAGGTGAGGTGGAAGGCTGTCCTATGCATTATGGGATGTGAGCAGTGCCCCTGGTTTCTACCCACAAGATGCCAGTAGCACCTCTTCCACCCCAGGCATGACAATCAAAAATGTCTACGAATTGCCAAATATCCCCTGAAGGGTGAAATCAACCCCACTGAGTGCTACTATAAAGGGATTCCTAATGGATGCTTTCATATATTACAGCAACCCCCCCCCCCTTCACCCTGGCAATTTTATTTAAAATCGTTGACTTGAAATTTACAAAGGAATAAGGAAGACATTGAGACTTATGTATCTCACATAGCATGAATTTGGACTATAATGAATTACATAATAAGAAAAAACATTTAGGTACTTTTATTGAGGTTTTCTATGTAGATGTTTATATGGTAGTGAGTTTCTGGTCTACCAGATTTCTTTCTGTTCCTCTCATTAGAGACGTATTTTTTCTCTCTGTTGTCATTGTTGTCATTATTGTTCCCTCAATGACTATTAATTTAAAAGTTTGCATTTTTTCACTCCCTTAGCTGTGCAGAATATTTCAGAACAGATGCTGTTGTAAGTGAGCTCCATTATATCTATGAAAGCTTACTTTGAGTAGGCAGTTTCTGTAAATGAGAAGGGTCCAGGGAGCAAGAATCCTTTTTATTTGGAGAGAGAATAATTTTGAATTAATTGAACATAGTTATTAAATGATCTCATTCCTTTAATATACCTGTTGGCAGAGACAACAGATAAGGTTTCAAGATGTCA